>NC_090934.1:16365000-17062500 GCF_040938575.1 Ambystoma mexicanum | reverse complement strand
GGGAAGGGGAGGGGGGGGAAGTGCAGTACAAGGTAAGTGGCGTAAAGTAATAAATAAATAAATAGGGCCAGCTGGTGGCAAGTGCGAGGTAAGTGCAAACGTGCAAGGAAGATCTCCTACATACAGCTGATCTAGGGTCTCAAGGCCTCCTGCAATCCAGTTCTGGAGGTTCCGGGGGTTTGTTCCGGGTGAGAAGGTTGTGTTATGGAAGATTGGAGATAGGGGGCTCAGGCCCCTCGGGATTCTCTTATGTTTCAGCGCCCAGTTCCAGGAGTTCAGGGTATACTTGTTCGCCAGCGGGATTCCCTCCCAGCGCTCCCTGAAAGAGGGCAGTATGTGTGGAAGGAACGCAGGGGGAGCAGTAGCCGTGATTGTTCCAATTCTACCCATTTGGGGCGATCAGTGGATATTTGCCAGGCGCGGATGTGTGCCAATCACGCTGCCACCCTGTAGGATCGCAGGTCGGGGACCCCCAGTCTGCCCAAACTTGTGTTGCCTAACATTGTTTTTGAGGGGCTCCTGGCCTTCTTTCCCTCCAGATGAATTGGAGCATTTTCCTCTGTAGGTCGTGGAGGGCGGGGACAGGGATCGCAACAGGGAGGGAGGAGCAGGCGTAGAGAAACCTTGGGAGTAAGTTCATTTTACAGGCCGTTATGCGTCCCATCAGGGAGATTTCCTGGGTCGTCCAGCGTTTCAAGTCGCCTTTCAGTTCTTTAAAGAGCCGGGGAAAGTTGGTTTGATATGTGTCTTTCGGATTGGTGAGTATGTAGACCCCCAAGTAGGGAATCGCCCTTGCCCTCCATGTGATCGGGCACATCTGGATCAATGCCTCCCGCTCCTCTGAGGAGAGGCCCACCCCCAGGGCCACCGATTTATTGAAGTTGATAGAAAAGCCAGTGACCTCCCTGTAGCTAGTTATTTCAGCTAAGGCATGTTTTAGTAAGGAACAGGCTTCCGGGATTGTGAGCAGCACGTCATCTGCGTATAAGGCGATTTCATGTTGGAATGGGCCGACCTGGGGACCCTTGATATGGTCATTCAGTCTGATTTTCTGGGTGAAGGGCTCCATGATGAGTACAAATAGCAGCGGGGACAACAGGCAGCCCTGTCTGGTACCCCTGGTGAGGGGAATTGGGTGGGTGGGGGGGAGTGAGCCATTGATCCTCAGGGAGGTTGTAGGGGATTTATAATTGGCCAGGACCATCGCTCAGAACGCCGGGCAAAACCCATAGGCCTCCAGGGTGAGGCTCATGAAAGACCAATCCACCCTGTAGAATGCCTTGGTGGCATCTAGGGCCATTAACACCAGTCCCTTAGAGCCCCTAGAGGCGAGGTCCACCAGGTCCAGGGTTCTGCAGATATTATCTCCTGCCGATCTGTTCACAATAAAGCCTGCTTGGTCAGGGTGGATTACAGTGGGTAATATGCGTGCCAGGCAGTTAGCGAGGATTTTGGAGTACAGGTTAGCATCAATGTTCAGCAGGGCTATTGGCCTGTAGGAGGCTGGTCTCTTGGGTCTTTCCCTGGCTTGGGGAGGAGAACTGTGGTCGATTCCTGCATTGAGGGAGTCACAGTGCCTGTTTCCCTAAAGGAGTTGAAGCGTTACCAGGGGGGGCCAATTGGGGTTTGAAGATTTTATAGAACCTGGGGGAGAATCCGTCCGGGCCCTAAGGTAAGTCCCATTCCCAGTGGGAGTATTTAATAAGCGAGTAAAAATGTGTTCACCTGTAAAACAGACATGTTTGTAAGAAATATTTATTTACACCAAGTTATTCATGCACATGGAAGGGTACATGTTTACTTCTTCGGATTTATAATAGTAGAGCTTCTTCCTGTGGCGCTACATTTACTACTGGTCCAACATATCCACAGGGCGGCATGGATGCAGCAGAGGGACATGCTCTGATGCGCCACTTTCCCATTTTTGTTGGGAGTATTTTTACTTCCTATTAATATTTTTGGGGAGTATTTTCCTATTTTTACAGAGCAAAAGGGGCCGATACACCCCTTATCTGTAGGGCTGAGTATAAGTCTCTGAACTCCAACACAAGCTCTGCGCAGCGCTGGTCAAAGCACCATAAATAAATAGTTGTGACTGATTCTTTCGCTCCTAGGCAGAGTGCAGAGAGAAGTGCCCAGTAAGAGGACTGGGATACTGCAAAGTCGAGAATGCCTGTCCAACCCCGTCTTTTCCACTGTCCAAATGCCTCTCCATCATCCTGACGCTGCTGCACCCTCTTTACCCAAAGGACGGTGCACAGTGCCTTGTGGGGCACTCCGAAGAGCCAACACTCCACATTTTATCATTCTTGGTCTTCATCGCATCGTCCAGCCTGTGAAGATCCCTCTTCACAGTTTCAGCATCATTCTGCCTCAACACCAAGTGAGGGGGTGGTAGGAGGGATTAAAGAGAAAGCTGTTATGTGGATGTGTGCTGGACGGGTTTGAGACTTGTTGGAGACAAGTCAGAAGCCCTCTGGAAGAAACAACCAGGAATTCTGTCAACTGCTGTCCTCTGGAAGAAACAACCAGGAATTCTGTCAACTGCTGTCCTCTGGAAGAAACAACCAGGGATTCTGGCACCTGCCGCCCTCTAGAAGAGACAACCAGGGATTCTTGAACCTGTCGCCCTTTAGAAGAAACAACCAAGGATTCTGGCACCGGCTGTCCTCTAGAATAAACAACCAGGGATTCTGGCACCTGCCGCACTCTGGAAGAAACAACCAGGAATGCTGGCACCTGCTGCCCTCTAGAAGAAACAACCAGGAATGCTGGCACCGGCTGTCCTCTAGAATAAACAACCGGGGATGCTGGTTCCTGCTGCCCTCTAGAAGAAAAAACCAGGGATGCTGGCACCTGCTGCCCTCTAGAAGAAACAACCAGGATTCTGGCACCTTCTGTCCCCTAGAAGAAACAACCAGGGATTCTGGCACCTGTTGTCCTCTGGAAGAAACAACCATGGATGCTGTAACCTGCCGCCCTCTAGAACAGTGGTATTCAAACTGTGGGTCGCGACCCCCTAGGGGTCCGCGGGTGCATCCCAGGGGGGCCCTGAGAGCTCAGCATGAAAAAAGATTTTTTTTTTTTTTAGATTGGAAGAAATGGGCAGGGGTGGCCCACATGGGCGGGATGAAGCATGAAACTGTCTCAGGCAACAATGAAAAAGTGGCCCACAGTTGTAAATGGATATTCATTCCTTTAGTCACAGACTGGGCCTCATTACTACTATGGCGGACCAGTAACAACGGTGCTGGTAAGCTACCGGCACCGTTGCTACCGTTCCGCCATAGTAAGAGTTGTGCTCGTGGGTGCTTGACAGCCCCCGCCAGGTCTGACCTCAGCTCGTCGGATGCACCAGCACCGTTATTAACGGTGCCGGTGCATCCGAGCTCCCCATTCCCATTTGAGCCATATGGGGCTCGAATGGGGATCTACCGGCACCTTCGAAAGGGCAATTATCATGTCCGCCTAACTCGGCATGACCTAGTAATTGCCCATTCGCGGGTGCCAGACCCGGATGCAACTCCAGTGGCAGCCGTGCCGGTTTTACCGGCACAGCTACCGCCAGAGTAGTTATGAAGCCCACTGTTTCAATAGTACCCAAAGGGGTGCTTTGTGTTAAAATGTAAGTAAATTGTGATATATTCAGCAACAATGGTCAACATTACTAACTGCATAGTTAAGTAACTCATCAAAATGGTCCACATTGGCCAAAATGGTGGCCCATTTTGATTGGCCCAAACTAGCATTTTACATTTTTGGTACAGGCATTGCCCTATAGGCCTGTCCGAGCCTGGCGGCTCATCCATAATGGCAAGAGGCGCCCACCCAGTGGCCCCTCACCCATTATGGAGGAGCTAAGGAGCCAGCCCAGTGAAACAGTGAGCACTCCCTCAGCTGCTTTATCCAGCTAATGGAGTGCTCCTGGGCTGGCTGAACTGTCAAAGGGAAACACTGTTTCCCTTTGACAGTTCAGTTTAGTTCCCCAGCCGCACATGCTCACTGAGCCATGCAAGTGCTGGGGCGTTTTGCTTCGCCAGCATTGCATAGCTCATTGGAAATGCTGGCTGGGGCACTGCATGTCTGTATGTCCGAGGGGGAGCTCCTGCGCCTCCTCGCACATACGGACAGAGCAGCTGGAGCAGGCTGTTTCAGCACCCACACACAGGCCAATGCAGAAGGTACGTTTATGTTCATTGTTTTTATTTAAACATGTGTATGGATGCGTTATGAGTGAGTGTATGGTGATGGATGCTCATGTGAATGATAGAGTGATTGCTGTATGAATGTGCAGCGCCTTGCATATACACATAATCATGTTCATTGTGTTAGGACCAGTGGGGCCCAGGGGACAGGGATGGTATCTTTTTACCGGACATCTATCATTCAAAACCCTCTGCCTTGTCCACAAGGCTTTCTGGGGCATGGGTCCAAAATACCTTCAGCTATTCCTCCGCAAATACCTCCCCTCTCGAGCTCTTCACTCCTCTACCTCCAACTCCCTCAGGGACAGTCGTTTATCAAAGAAACAAGCTGGGGGTAGATCTCCGTCTTCGGCTGGGGCCTCCCTCTGGAACAGCGCCCTGCCACTCTAAAACTTGAGGAGAACCATCTTTCTTCCTGCACTTATCAGACCTACCCTGTCTGCTGCCTTAAACGTAGCACTTGCAAATTGCTGGCTGCACTACCACTGTTTGTTGCCTTTATTATTTATTTATTGCTATTTATCTGTTTCTCCTCTGCGTCGCACTTTCCACTTCTCCCCCCTTCCATGCACTTTTCCCCTCACACTTGCGCGTTCTCAATGTCACTGGGCCTAGTAAGATCGCTGTTTTATTCTCCTCTGTTCCCCTCCCTTGCCTTGTCACGCTCTGAAACACTTGTGTACGAGCGCGATAGAAATAAAATATCAATGCCTGCCCCCTGGACTCCCAGCAACAATTGCAAACTGTTTGGCTATTTACCCATTTTTTGTTAAAAGTATGCTCTACAATGCAACATTTTAACCTATTATTTAAAAAAAAAATTCACAGGGGGAAACCCCCCCGAACCTCCCCTTAATGCCCCTCCACTTAAAAAAGATTCACCAGCCGCCACTGGCCCTCAGACTGTGTTGGGAACGGGATGGGGGAACCGAGGGACTATGGTGGGAGCACAATGGGCGGGAACCATGGGATAGTGATGGGAGCAGAGTGGGGAGAGCCCTGGGTGTGTGATGGGGTGGGGAGAGACCAGCGACTGGGTAGGAGTGGGATGAGGGAGCCCAGCGACTTTGATGGGAGCAGGTGACGGCGTGCAATATATACTGTCCATTTGGCATTTCTGGGGGGTCCCGACCTGCCCAAATTTTGCTCAGGGGGGCCCTGGCCAAAAAAGTTTGAAGACCACTGCTCTAGAAGAAACAACCAGGGATGCTGTAACCTGCCGCCCTATAGAAGAGACAACCAGGGATTCTGGAACCTGTCGCACTTTAGAAGAAACAACCAGGAATTATGTCAACTGCTGTCCTCTGGAAGAAACAACCAGGAATTCTGTCAACTGCTGTCCTCTGGAAGAAACAACCAGGGATTCTGGCACCTGCCGCCCTCTAGAAGAGACAACCAGGGATTCTTGAACCTGTCGCCCTTTAGAAGAAAACCAAGGATTCTGGCACCGGCTGTCCTCTAGAACAAACAACCAGGGATTCTGGCACCTGCCGCACTCTGGAAGAAACAACCAGGAATGCTGGCACCGGCTGTCCTCTAGAATAAACAACCGGGGATGCTGGCTCCTGCTGCCCTCTAGAAGAAACAACCAGGGATGCTGGCACCTGCTGCCCTCTAGAAGAAACAACCAGGATTCTGGCACCTTCTGTCCCCTAGAAGAAACAACCAGGGATTCTGGCACCTGTTGTCCTCTGGAAGAAACAACCAGGAATGCTGGCACCTGCTGCCCTCTAGAATAAACAACCAGGGATGCTGGCACCTGCTGCACTCTAGAAGAAACAACCATGGATGCTGTAACCTGCCACCATCTAGAAGAAACAACCAGGGATGCTGTAACCTGCCGCCCTCTAGAAGAGACAACCAGGGATTCTGGAACCTGTCGCTCTTTAGAAGAAACAACCAGGAATTATGTCACCTGCTGCCCTCTAGAAGAAACAACCATGGATTCTGGCACCTGCCGCACTCTAGAAGAAACAACCAGGGATTCTGGCACCTGCTGTCCTCTGGACGAAACAACCAGGAATGCTGGCACCTGCTGCCCTCTAGAAGAAACAACCAGGAATGCTGGCACCTGCTGCCCTCTAGAAGAAACAACCATGGATTCTGGCATCTGCCGCCCTCTAGAAGAGACAACCAGGGATTCTGGCATCTGCCGCCCTCTAGAAGAGACAACCAGGGATACTGCCACCTGCCACCCTCTAGAAGGAACCAAGGATTCTGGCACCGGCTGTCCTCTAGAACAAACAACCAGGGATGCTGGCACCTGCTGCCCTCTAGAAGAAACAACCAGGGATGCTGGCACCTGCTGCCCTCTAGAAGAAACAACCAGGGATTCTGGCACCTTCTGTCCCCTAGAAGAAACAACCAGGGATTCTAGCACCTGTTGTCCTCTGGAAGAAACAACCAGGAATGCTGGTACCTGCTGCCCTCTAGAAAAAACAACCAGGGATCCTGTCGCCCCTTTAGAAGAAAAAAAACAGGGATTCTGGCACCTGCCACCCTTTCGAAGAAAAGAGGAAACAACCAGGGATTCCTGCACCTGCTGCCCTCTAGCAGAAACAACCAGGGATTCTGGCACCTGCCACCTTCTACAAGAAACAACCAGGTATTCCTGCACCTGCTGTCCTCTAGAAGAAACAACCAGGGATTCTGGCACCTGCTGCCCTCTAGAAGAAACCCTGGATTCTGGCACCTGCCGCCCTCTAGAAGAAAACCAGGAATTATGTCACCTGCTGCCCTCTAGAAGAAACAACCATGGATTCTGGCATCTGCCGCACTCTAGAAGAAACAACCATGGATTCTGGCACCTGCCGCACTCTAGAAGAAACAACCAGGGATTCTGGCACCTGCCGTCCTCTAGAAGAAACAACCATGGATTCTGGCACTTGCCGCACTCTAGAAGAAACAACCATGGATTCTGTCACCTGCTGCCCTCTAGAAGAAACAACCAGGGATTCTGGCACTTGTCGCCCTCTATAAGAGACAACTAGGGATTCTGGCACCTGCTGTCCTCTGGAAGAAACAACCAGGAATGCTGGCACCTGCTGCCCTCTAGAATAAACAACCAGGGATTCTGGCACCTGTCGCCCTTTAGAAGAAACAACCAGGGATTCTGGCACCTGCCGCCCTCTAGAAGAGACAACCATGGATTATGGCACCTGCCGCCCTCTAGAAGAGACAACCAGGGATTATGGCACCTGCTGCCCTCTAGAGGAAACAACCATGGATTCCGGCACCTGCCGCCCTCTAGAAGAAACAACCAGGGATTCTGCCACCTACCGCCCTCTAGAAGGAACCAGGGATGCTGGCACCTGCTGCCCTCTAGAAGAAACAACCAGGGATGCTGGCACCTGCTGCCCTCTAGAAGAAACAACCAGGGATGCTGGCACCTGCTGCCCTCTAGAACAACCAACCAGGGATTCTGGCACCTGCTGTCCCCTAGAAGAAACAACCAGGGATTCTGGCACCTGCCGCACTCAAGAAGAAACAACCAGGGATTCTACCACCTGCTGCCCTTTAGAGGAAACAACCAGGGATTCTGGCACCTGCTGCCCTCTAGCAGAAACAACCAGGGATTCTGGCACCTGCCACCTTCTACAAGAAACAACCAGGTATTCCTGCACCTGCTGTCCTCTAGAAGAAACAACCAGGGATTCTGGCACCTGCTGCCCTCTAGAAGAAACCCTGGATTCTGGCACCTGCCGCCCTCTAGAAGAAAACCAGGAATTATGTCACCTGCTGCCCTCTAGAAGAAACAACCATGGATTCTGGCATCTGCCGCACTCTAGAAGAAACAACCATGGATTCTGGCACCTGCCGCACTCTAGAAGAAACAACCAGGGATTCTGGCACCTGCCGTCCTCTAGAAGAAACAACCATGGATTCTGGCACTTGCCGCACTCTAGAAGAAACAACCATGGATTCTGTCACCTGCTGCCCTCTAGAAGAAACAACCAGGGATTCTGGCACTTGTCGCCCTCTATAAGAGACAACTAGGGATTCTGGCACCTGCTGTCCTCTGGAAGAAACAACCAGGAATGCTGGCACCTGCTGCCCTCTAGAATAAACAACCAGGGATTCTGGCACCTGCCGCACTCAAGAAGAAACAACCAGGGATTCTACCACCTGCTGCCCTTTAGAGGAAACAACCAGGGATTCCTGCACCTGCTGCCCTCTAGCAGAAACAACCAGGGATTCTGGCACCTGCCACCTTCTACAAGAAACAACCAGGTATTCCTGCACCTGCTGTCCTCTAGAAGAAACAACCAGGGATTCTGGCACCTGCTGCCCTCTAGAAGAAACCCTGGATTCTGGCACCTGCCGCCCTCTAGAAGAAAACCAGGAATTATGTCACCTGCTGCCCTCTAGAAGAAACAACCATGGATTCTGGCATCTGCCGCACTCTAGAAGAAACAACCATGGATTCTGGCACCTGCCGCACTCTAGAAGAAACAACCAGGGATTCTGGCACCTGCCGTCCTCTAGAAGAAACAACCATGGATTCTGGCACTTGCCGCACTCTAGAAGAAACAACCATGGATTCTGTCACCTGCTGCCCTCTAGAAGAAACAACCAGGGATTCTGGCACTTGTCGCCCTCTATAAGAGACAACTAGGGATTCTGGCACCTGCTGTCCTCTGGAAGAAACAACCAGGAATGCTGGCACCTGCTGCCCTCTAGAATAAACAACCAGGGATTCTGGCACCTGTCGCCCTTTAGAAGAAACAACCAGGGATTCTGGCACCTGCCGCCCTCTAGAAGAGACAACCATGGATTATGGCACCTGCCGCCCTCTAGAAGAGACAACCAGGGATTATGGCACCTGCTGCCCTCTAGAGGAAACAACCATGGATTCCGGCACCTGCCGCCCTCTAGAAGAAACAACCAGGGATTCTGCCACCTACCGCCCTCTAGAAGGAACCAGGGATGCTGGCACCTGCTGCCCTCTAGAAGAAACAACCAGGGATGCTGGCACCTGCTGCCCTCTAGAAGAAACAACCAGGGATGCTGGCACCTGCTGCCCTCTAGAACAACCAACCAGGGATTCTGGCACCTGCTGTCCCCTAGAAGAAACAACCAGGGATTCTGGCACCTGCCGCACTCAAGAAGAAACAACCAGGGATTCTACCACCTGCTGCCCTTTAGAGGAAACAACCAGGGATTCTGGCACCTGCTGTCCCCTAGAAGAAACAACCAGGGATTCTGGCACCTGCCGCACTCAAGAAGAAACAACCAGGGATTCTACCACCTGCTGCCCTTTAGAGGAAACAACCAGGGATTCTGGCACCTGCTGTCTTCTAGAAGAAACAAGCAGCGATTCTGCCACCTACTGCCCTCTAGAAGGGAACAGGGATTCTGGCACCGGCTGTCCTCTAGAATAAACAACCAGGGATCCTGGCACCTGCTGCCCTCTAGAAGAAACAACCAGGGATTCTGGCACCTGCCACCATCTAGAAGAAACAATGGATTCTGGCACCTGCTGCCCTCTAGAAGAAACAACCATGGATTCTGGCACCTGCCACCATCTAGAAGAAACAAGGGATTCTGGCACCTGCTGCCCTCTAGAAGAAACAACCATGGATTCTGGCACCTGCCACCCTCTAAAAGAAACAACTAGGGATTCTGGCACCTGCTGTTCCCTAGAAGTAACAACCAGGGATTCTGGCACCTGCTGTCCTCTAGAAGAAACAAGCAGGGATTCTGGCACCTGCTGCCCTCTAGGAGAAACAACCAGGGTTCTGGCACCTGTCGCCCTTTAGAAGAAACAATCATGGATTCTGGCACCTGCTGTCCTCTAGAAGAAATAACCAGGAATGCTGGCACCTGCTGCCCTCTCGAAGAAACAACCAGGGATTCAGGCACCTGCCACACACTAGAAGAAACAACCAGGAATTCTACCATCTGCTGCCCTTTAGAAGAAACAACCAGGGATTCTAGCACTTGCTGTCCTCTAGAAGAAACAACCAGGGATTCTGGCACCTGTCGCCCTCTGGACGAAACAACCAGGGATTCTGGCACCTACAGTCCTCTAGAATAAACAACCAGGGATTCTGTCACCTGCTGCACTCTAGAAGAAACAACCAGGGATTCCGTCACCTGCTGCCTTCTAGAAGAAACAACCAGGGATTCTGGCACCTGCTGCCCTCTAGAAGAAACAACCAGGAATGCTGGCACCTGCTGCCCTCTAGAAGAAACAACCAGGGATTCTGGCACCTGCCGCACTCTAGAAGAACCAATCAGGGATTCTGCCACCTACCACCCTCTAGAAGGAACCAGGGATTCTGGCACCGTCTGTCCTCTAGAATAAACAACCAGGGATTCTGGCACCTGCTGCCCTCTAGAAGAAACAACCAGGGATTCTGGCACCTGCCGCCCTCTAGAAGGAACCAGGGATTCTGGCACCGGCTGTCCTCTAGAATAAACAACCAGGGATGCTGACACCTGCTGCCCTCTAGAAGAAAGATACAGGGATTCTGCTACCTGCTGCCCTCTAGAAGGAACCAGGGATTCTAGCACCGGCAGTCCTCTAGGATAAACAACCAGGGAGGCTGACACATGCTGCCCTCTAGAAGAAACAACCAGGGATTCTGGCACCTGCTGTCCTCTAGAAGAAACAACCAGGAATGCTGGCACCTGCTGCCCTCTAGAAGAAACAACCAGGGATTCTGGCACCTGCTGTCCTCTAGAAAAAACAACTAGGGATTCTGCCACCTGCCGCCCTTTAGAGGAAACAACCAGGGATTCTACCACCTGCTGCCCTTTAGAAGAAACAACCAGGGATTCTGCAACCTGCCGCCCCTAGAAGGAACCAGAGATTCTGGCACTGGCTGTCCTCTAGAATAAACATCCAGGGATGCTGGCACATGCTGCCCTCTAGAAGAAACAACCAGGGATACTGGCACCTGCTTCCCTCTAGAGGAAAACCAGGGATCTGGCACCTGCTGCACTCTAGAAGAAACAATCATGATTCTGGCACCTGCCACCCTCTAGAAGAAACAACCAAAGATTCTGGCACCTGCTGCCCTCTTGAAGAGACTAGGGATTCTGGCACCTGCTGCCCACTAGAAGAAACAACCAGGGATTCTGGCACCTGCCTAGATCATTGACAAACACCATTCATAGCTCAGGTCGGTCAAGGTTTTAGCTGGCACATAGACCAGAACTCCTGGGCAAGTAAAGGTGAGGTTTGAGATGACTATTAGCCTGCCATGTAAAATATTAAGGTAGGTGAAATGAGTGCATGGGTGTTTCAAATGTCAGGCAGCCCTTTCTCTGAAGCAGATGTTCATTCTGTCTATAACTCTTTGTGCTTCAATTATGGCAATGGGTTGAGTCTACAAGCTACCACCCCTTCATATTCCGATTAGCGGGTTCCTGTTGCACATGCTGTACAGTGTTTCTATGAGAAAGACAGAGAGATCAAGAGAGAGGAGGGCACACACAGCGGTACACTGAGAAAGTGAAATGGGAGCTGCCTGCAGAGACCAGGTTGTTTAGAATTGCTGGGCGTTTCTCATGCTTTGCTATGATTTTTAATGCGTTGTTCTGCCTTTCATGCCATGTAACGATTTGTCATATATGGCTTCAAGATTGTGTGCACCCCTAACCAATCTGCCCGTAGCTGTTTCAGCTCCCAGAACCAACAGGCTCAACTTCTACATTCCAACAAACAATATGCAAACTAACCAATCTACCCACGCATGGCAACTAAACACCCATTTCAACAGACATCAGAATGCTTCACCCTTACAAGCAACTTACATACCACAGCCTATGTATCCTAGCAGCCCAAGTACACAAGGCCTCATTTCTCATGACACAGAACACGCAGAAACAGACCACCTGTGTGCAGGGGTCAGGGTACTTCTGGTCTGCCTGCAACAATGCAACAGAAAAGACATCTTCATTTTCCCTCTCTCCCACTAACCAAATCCAAAGCCCCTCGCTTTCAGACCTGCCACATCGCCGGGAGACCTTAAATCCTGAGCCCCTTGCTTTCAGACCCACCACATTGCCAGGAGACCTTAAATCCTGAGCCCCTTACTTTCAGACCCACCACATTGCCAGGAAACCTTAAATCCAGAACCCTTGCTTTCAGACCCACCACATCGCCAGGAGACCTTAAATCCTGGGCTCCTTGCTTTCAGACCCACCACACCGCCAGGAGAAAATAAATCCTGAGCCCCTGCTTTCAGACCCACCACATCGCCAGACCACCTTACATCCTGGGCTCCTTGCTTTCAGACCCACCACAGCGCCAAGAGACCTTAAATCCTGAGCGCCTTGCTTTCAGACCCACCACACTGCCAGGAGACCATAAATCCTGAGCCCCTGCTTTCAGACCCACCACAGCGCCAAGAGACCTTAAATCCTGAGCGCCTTGCTTTCAGACCCACCACACCGCCAGGAGACCATAAATCTTGAGCCCCTGCTTTCAGACCCACCACATCGCCAGGAGACCATAAATCCTGAGCCCCTGCTTTCAGACGCACCACATCGCCGGGAGACCTTTAATCCTGAGCCCCTTGCTTTCCGACCTGCCATATCACCAACAGTCCTTGCCAATGCCAGCAGAGCGCAGCATAAAACCCAATCCCAAGCCTGGGAGTGAATTGTCCTGCTAGTGAAGATGAAGGAAATGCAGCATAATTGTGAAAGATGAAAGGGGGTTATCTATGGAAAGTTCTGCATAATGCTCTACAGTGGACCCAAGCTGCCTGCAGTGCTGTGCAATTCACTATAAATAGTTATGAATGATGGGAAGGAGTTCTGTAAAGTAGTAAAGGGAGGGGGATTGAGCTGTGAAGAATTGTAAAGGGAAGGTCAACTGAAGAGCGAATGTTGAGGGAGTTCTGTGGGATTGTGAAGATTAAGGAAGGGGTTGCGTTGTGAAGGGACGCTCAGTAGAAGTCTGAATGTGGTGCAGAGTTATCGGGATTCGACTGTGCCTGTTTTTAAAGAGCAGCAGAGTCTTCAACAATCTCTGCTTTCTTTGCCAGTACATAACTCCCGAGGACATCGACTGACTATAAATAGCCCACTGCATTCCGCAAACTGTGAAGTGCTGACTTTTCAAGACTGTGTATAGGAGCAGAATCCCAGCCGTTCTAGATCCTGCAATACCCACCCACCTCCCCCAGACTGTGTATAGGTGCAGAATGCTAGCTGGTGCAGATCCTGTAATACCCACCCCCTCCCCCAGACTGTGTATAGGAGCAGAATGTCAGCTGGTCCGGATCCTGTAATACCCACCCCCAGACTGTGTATAAGAGCAGAATGCCAGCCGGTCCAGATCCTGTAATACCCGCCCCCAGACTGACCACGAGCAGAATGCCAGCCGGTCCAGATCTTGTAATACCCGCCCCCTCCCCCAGACTGTGTATAGAAGCAGAAAGCCAGCCGGTCCGGATCCTGTAATACCCGCCCGTTCCCCCAGACTGTGTATAGGAGCAGAATGTCAGCTGGTCCGGATCCTGTAATACCCTCCGCCAGACTGTGTATAGGAGCAGAATGCCAGCCGGTCCAGATCCTGTAATACCCGCCACCTCCCCCAGACTGTGTATAGGAGCAAAATGCTAGCTGGTCCAGATCCTGTAATACCCACCCCCTCCCCCAGACTGTGTATAGGAGCAAAATGCTAGCTGGTCCAGATCCTGTAATACCCACCCCCTCCCCCAGACTGTGTATAGGAGCAGAATGTCAGCTGGTCCGGACCCTGTAATACCCACCCCCAGACTGTGTATACGAGCAGAATGCCAACCGGTCCAGATCCTGTAATACCCGCCCCCTCCCCCAGACTGTATAGAAGCAGAATGCCAGCCGGTCCAGATCCTGTAATACCCACCCCCTACCCCAGACTGTGTATAGGAGCAGAATGTCAGCTGGTCCGGATCCTGTAATACCCGCCCCCTCCCCCAGACTGTGTACAGGAGCAGAATGTCAGCTTGTCCAGATCCTGCAATACCCGCCCCCCTCCCCCCGACTGTTTATAGGAGCAGAATGCCAGCCGGTCCAGATCCTGTAATACCCGCCTTCTCCCCCAGACTGTGTATAGGAGCAGAATGCCAGCCGGTCCAGATCCTGTAATACCCGCCTTCTCCCCCAGACTGTGTATACGAGCAGAATGCCAGCCGGTCCAGATCCTGTAATACCCGCCCCCTCCCCCAGACCTTGTATAGAAGCAGAATGCCAGCCGGTCCAGATCCTGTAATACCCGCCTTCTCCCCCAGACTGTGTATAGAAGCAGAATGCCAGCCATTCCAGATCCTGCAATACCCGCCCCCTCCCCCCGACTGTGTATAGGAGCAGAATGCCAGCTGGTCCGGATCCTGCAATACCCACCCCCACACCCCCAGACTGTGTGTAGGAGCAGACTGTCAGCCGGTCCAGATCCTGTAATACCCGCCCACCCTCCCCCAGACTGTGTATAGGAGCAGAATGCCAGCAGGTCCGGATCCTGCAATACTCACCCCCCACCCCCAGACTGTGTATAGGAGCAGAATGCCAGCTGGTCCGGATCCTGCAATACCCACCCCCACACCCCCAGACTGTGTATAGGAGCAGACTGTCAGCCGGTCCAGATCCTGCAATACCCGCCCACCCTCCCCCAGACTGTGTATAGGAGCAGAATGCCAGCAGGTCCGGATCCTGCAATACCCGCGCCCCCTCCCCCAGACTGTGTATAGGAGCAGAATGCCAGCAGGTCCGGATCCTGCAATACCCGCGCCCCCTCCCCCAGACTGTGTATAGGAGCAGAATGCCAGCAGGTCCGGATCCTGCAATACCCGCGCCCCCTCCCCCAGACTGTGTATAGGAGCAGAATGCCAGCAGGTCCGGATCCTGCAATACCCGCGCCCCCTCCCCCAGACTGTGTATAGGAGCAGAATGCCAGCAGGTCCGGATCCTGCAATACCCGCGCCCCCTCCCCCAGACTGTGTATAGGAGCAGAATGCCAGCAGGTCCGGATCCTGCAATACCCACGCCCCCTCCCCCAGACTGTGTATAGGAGCAGAATGCCAGCCGTTCCAGATCCTGCAATACACCCCCACCCCGCACCTTTCACAGAACTTACTTTTATTCTTGAAACTTCTGTGCATACATGGTGGAGGCCCTACTTTGCTGCAGTTATCAAAGTACCCGCATCTAGTTGTTTTGACTACAAATGGACCCCAGTGACTGCAGCTAGTCAGTGAACATCCACAAAAGAGTGGGCCCAGTTCCTCCTGACCACAAGGTTTAACTCATTTCAGAAAATCCTTTATGTCTAACACTTGGTCAATACAAGCCAAACCCTACATCGTCTACGGTGTAAATGTACACCTGACACGAGCGCAGGATATGTGTAAGTAGTGCTCTACTACATCTGTGACGTGGCTCACATGCGTAGCATGCAGCCCCGCGACATTTCCCACAAGCGTAGCTCACTGTGAAATAGTTCGCCACTAGGGCGGGGTAGCTCAGTAAGGGCGCGTACCCACTTGAACTGTCTGTTATGCGGAGAACCAGATGTTACACAAAGCAGAGAACACACCGTGGGTCACCGTGGGGCCCTCAAAGCCCAGCGATTGTCTCTTCTTAACAGACTTGTATGGGACTGGTGGCTGCAGCAGAGATAATTCATATTTTTTAGACATCTAGGGCCTGGATCCCCCACTAAGTGCTTAGATCTGACCTCATGCCTGCCCCCCGAGATCATTACTGAAGCGATGGGTGAAGCACCCACAGGAGGCTTTTCCTGACAGGTTGCAGCCTCCCTGCTACTTATGTGCACAGAGGGGAGTCTAGCAACGGCTGTACCGTGGTAACTACATATCAGCCTGTGTGTTCGCACAGAGGGGAGTTATAGCTGAGAATATTGAAATTAAATGTGCAACTTGTATATGTGGCCCAGTGTGATTTCTTTAAGCATTTCCTTTTCAGGGACTCTGCACTTTAGGTTTTAGGTGGAATTGAATTTGGATTTATATGGGTCTATTTTAAGAGTGATGTTAAAAGTGATTTTTAGATAATTCTCTTATAACGATGCGTTTTCCTGTTTTTTCTTCTGTTTTGTGCATGCTTAAAGTTCATATATATCGGGTTTGCTTTTTTTATAGTTTGGGTAAGGTCGACTGGTTTCAAACAGAATCACAATAAATAAATACCCATTTTCAGGCGGCGTA
This sequence comes from Ambystoma mexicanum, assembly GCF_040938575.1. Classification (NCBI taxonomy): domain Eukaryota; kingdom Metazoa; phylum Chordata; class Amphibia; order Caudata; family Ambystomatidae; genus Ambystoma; species Ambystoma mexicanum. Next base: position 17,046,134 of record NC_090934.1, on the reverse strand, counting down.
AGGGTTTTTCTTAACTGAGATTGTTTTAAATAGGACACAAACACTGCATTTCAAGATATTGTTCTCAAGTATACTGACAAGTAGCACGAACAACAGTGCCAGCACAGACAGAGCAAGAATGATAGTGCGGTAGCATTAGCAAGAATGCCCAGCAAACGAGAGTAAGGATAAGGGCCATCAGGCATGGTATGCAAGACTGAGCGGCAGGCAAGAGGTCAGCATTAAGGGGATTCAGCAGCCTGTAGGGGAGGCTTGTCACGACACGAGGCAACACATGTTCGATCTCCGATTTTAGGAACCTCAGGGTATTAAGCGTGTTATAAATAACCTATCACGTATTCATGTATTGCTGGCCTCGAGCGCTAATAATTATAATGGCCACAAGGAAGGTTTAGCAAAAATGTTTAGAATGCAGGGGGCTGCTAAAATGATCCACTGGCAGTGGATTAACATTATTGACATTCCCCCATGCATACCACCACCCACTTCCCCATGCATACCGCCACCCACTTCCCCATGCATACCGCCACCCACTTCCCCATGCATACCGCCACCCACTTCCCCATGCATACCGCCACCCACTTCCCCATGCATACCGCCACCCACTTCCCCATGCATACCGCCACCCACTTCCCCATGCATACCGCCACCCACTTCCCCATGCATACCGCCACCCACTTCCCCATGCATACCGCCACCCACTTCCCCATGCATACCGCCACCCACTTCCCCATGCATACCACCACCCACTTCCCCATGCAAACCACCACCCACTTCCCCATGCAAACCACCACCCACTTTCCCCATGCATACCACCACCCACTTCCCCATGCATACCACCACCCACTTCCCCATGCATAGCACCACCCACTTCCCCATGCATAGCACCACCCACTTCCCCATGCATACCACCACCCACTTCCCCATGCATACCACCACCCACTTCCCTGATGCATATCGCCACCCTATTTTGCCCTACAGTCTCTTTCACAGACTCAACCAGAGGCAGTTTCCCACTCTCTGTTCACTCCTAACCCCGACAGAGGCAGAGCCACAACACCACCAGGCCACACAGAAGCAACCCCATGAACGCTCCATCCACCGCCACCTTCACAGATACAACGTCATCCACACAATCCCAAGGAATTACATAGTGGATACATTCTCTTGGGCACATCTAATCCTTTAGTTTCCTCCCCTATAGCATGCAGAGATGGAGCAGGAGCTCGACCGAGCTGTACACGAACCTGCAGGAGCAGCGGGCTCACAGGACGAAGTCATCCTGATCAGCCCATGTTTTATGGTAAGCGCTGCAGCCGTTGGGCAAACAATTGAAAATCGCTGCTTGAGCCTCCGCATTACTGCTCATGATATATCCTTGAGGACTGAAAAAGAAAAACTCCACTTTTGCAGCATTTGGCTGGTAGCAGCAATTCTGTGCTCACTACCACCGAGGAACCTGGCACACTCAAAGATGGTCGCCCGCTACTGGTATCCGACTTCCATTGCCTAACCAGGCCCAGCAGACACTGCTGAGCACCGATTGGCTGTTGTGCCACTTTCTTCCCCCCTTTCGAGCGCTGGCAGGCGAAGCCGGCCCACTCCCACCAAGGCCCAGAGAAACAAGGCCATCACCTGTCCTCAGCCTGTCCTAGCCATACATGCCGCCTGCCAGAGCCCCTGGCTCAACGCGGCCTGTGTATCCATAAACTTTCCAGGATACCTTTGAATCCGTCCGACAACATCGCCGCACTCTATTCCGTGGACGTCGGCGCTCTCTTATAATGCTGCCCTCAGGCACCCACGCCTACACAGCTGCTACTGCCTGAAACTGCTTGCACGTATGCTGGCGGTTGCCAGCGACTACTGATAGCATCATGCTGCGTGTCATGCATACCGCATCCTCCACCAGTGTTCTACACATGGCCCTATCCACCATTAACTGCGCACGTACTGCCTCCACACTATTTACCTCCGACGGTGGCAACGCCCACAAGCTCTACTCCATAGCCTGCCCAAACCTCTGCACCCCCGCGCGTATATCATACAGCACCACCTGACTGCAGAGGCGCAGACCTCCACTACCACCGGCACTTTGATAGCTGTACTGTGCCCACACTGCCCTGAGGCCTCCGTGTAAGCCGAATCTTTGCAAATCCATACAAAATCGCGGTTAACTAAGCTATACATGCAAAGCTAATCCTAGACTACCTTTGCAAAGCTGTTCCTAGCCTATCTATAAAAGGTGATTTTAACCTTACCCTTGCAAAGTTCATATTAGTCAAATCCATGTAAAGTTGCTCTTATCCTGTCACCACAAAGCTGTCTCCCTCCTGCCTTTGTAAATTGCTTTAGCCTGCGACCATTGCAAAGTTGTTCTAGCATACACTAGCAAAGTTGTTCTTAGCATGCCATTGCTGAGTGGCTTTTAGACGGCCATTGCAAACTGATATTAACCTACCCCGGCTAAGCTCAATCTATGCAAAGTGACTACTTTAGCCCTCCACTGCAAAGTTAGCCTTAATCTACCACTGCAAAGTTGATTCTAGCCTATCACAGAAACTGACCTCAGCCTACCGTGGCTAAGCGTTCTTCCAACCACTGTCCTATCTTGCAGCTATTGCTGAACTATATATATCGGTACCTCGATGTTATTACTGGCCCTATTTTTCCCCAGTCACCTAATACCAATAATCATGTACCAAATTAAATACGGACCCTGCCCCACCATATCCAGAAACATTAGGCTCTGCGCTACATTCTCTCCCCTCCACAAACCTAAACCGCCCAAGACGCATCTAAACCGCCGTACCAACCGTAAAAATACTCATAGGAAATTGGCGCAAGCATATCCACAAAACCCTGCCACGGTGACACTGATTGAACCTACCCCCATAACATTAAACATCAAATGCCCACCTAAAACCATGGCAGTAGCAGGAGCGCTAATTAACGCCAGATCGATTGTGGCACACGCCACAGAAATAGCTTATATCCTAACCTCAGACAATCTTGACCTCCTAGCAGTCACAGAAACCTGGCTACATGACGCTGCAAGCCCAGCATTGTCACTGGCTATCCCAAATGAGTACCAAATCCTAAGAATGGACAGACCCAACGCCAGAGGAGGTGGCCTAGCCATCATCGCCAAATCCAACATGGAACTAAGACTCACAACGTTACCACCTCTAAAATCATGCGTTATTATCTGCTAAACTGCCAATATCTCCATGCCGCACCCTGACTATCCACCTCATTTATAGGCCACCAGGGCCTCTAGGCTCGTTCGAAGACGAAATCTCCAGTTTGATAGCTAGCAACTCTGAAGCGTCATCTCAGGTAATGATCCTTGGCGACCTCAATTTAGGACTCAACAACCCCGACGACAAACAAGCACAAGCTATAACTGCCATGCTCAACGAACATGGGCTATCCCAAAAATTCCACGCCCCTACCCATGACAAAGGCAGAACCCTTGACTGGGTAGCTACCTCTAATTGCCCCACCAATATTACTAAAATTACCCCCCAACCTGGACTGACCATTTCCTGATTGAATTTAACCTAACACTTAACAAAGAAGTAAACAAAGAAAAAATAATGCCCCCCCTCTCCCTAATAGATCAAGAAAAAACATCACAATGAACAACATCCTACCGCGTCTCCTTCCAGTGATTAATGCCTTACCAAGCAATTCTAACCCAGACATGCTGGTTGACAACTACAACGCAACCATGACTAAAATCCTGGACATCGTTGCCCCGCTCAAAAACTGCAAGGGTAAACAACAAGCCCACCTCAACACCTGGTTCACCCCGCTCCTAAAAGAACTCAGACTAGAAAAGAGGTAGTTAGAAGTTATATGGCATCACACCCCACAGATGAAAACAAATCAAAACTCAAACTTCTTGCCACTAAATACAAAAATAAAATCATCCAAACTAAAAATGAGGTTTATAACGAAAGGATTTACAAAGCATCCTCCAACACCAAGGAACTATTTACAATTCTACGTGAATTAGAATCTCCAATACCTCCGCCGAACAATCTACCCAAAGATAAACAATGGTGTACAAACATACAAAATGCCTTAGGAAACAAAATAAAAACACTGCAAACCAAAATTGCGCTAAAAAGAGATTCACCCCCACCCATGGAAACCCAGATGGCACCCCCTCCCAGCAACAAACCTGACCCAATACCGTTCAAATTCTCCAATATCACTACTCATGAAACAGAAAGAATTATTGCCTCGCTAAAGCCTTCAAACTGTAAAGGTGACAGCTGCCCTGACCAAATAATCAAGGATGCAGCCAGAGACTTAGCTCCCTTCATTACTAAACTCATTAACGCCTCCTTCAGGTCAAGCACGGTCCCAAGCAGCTTAAAAGAATCCTGGGTCCTACCCCTCCTGAAAAAACAAACCTTAGACCCCTCCATCCCAACTAATTACACACCCATCACCACTATCTCCTTTCTCCTTAAGATAATTGACAGAGTAGCCTACTTACAAATTCAAAAATACCTTAAAACAAACCTACTATTAGGCTCCCGCCAATCGGGGTTCAGACCCCAACATGGCACTGAGACAGCTCTAATAGATCTTAAAGCCCAAATCGATGAACTTAATGATAAAGGTAACATAGCTATGCTACTCCTCCTTGATCTGTCGGCGGCCTTTGACTTGGTGGACCACGCAGTTCTTTGCAAGCACCTTGCATCGGCAGCCCACTTTTCAAGTGAAGCTATAGCTTGGGTACAATCATTTCTCGATAATAGAAGCATGAGAGTCTTCTCTTCGGCAGCCTCTGCAGACCCAGTCATAACAACCTGCGGCGTTCCCCAAGGCTCCTGTGTTTAGCCCACCATGTACAATATTTTCACTAAGCCTCTATTTGACAAAATGGACAGGTTGGGTATAACCTACACAAATTATGCAGACGATACCCAAATCCTTGTCCCCCTTTCGGGCAATTTCACATCAGATACAGCCTTAGTGAATGAAATCTACATCCTCATTCAGACATGGATGGCCACCCATGGCCTCTGCCTGAACGACGAGAAAACGGAGATCCTAATCCTTGGCTCATCCAACAACTTAAAAAAACTTCATGGCCTTCAACATCGATGGTAATATAATTACAGTTGCCAAAAAAGTGAAGACTCTAGGCTTCTATCTGGACTCCACACTCTCCCTAAAAAAACAAGTAAATTCCTTGGCCTCTTCCACGGCCTACACCGGCAAACTTATCAAAGCGTGCAGACCTTTCCTGTCACTAGCTAGTTGTATCATTGTAGGCAATGCCCTTATCCTATCCAAATTAGACTTCTGCAATGCACTCTATGCAGCAACTAACAAATACATCACAAATAAACTCCGGACTCTGCAAAACAATGCGCTTAGAACGGCCTTGAACCTCCCTTCCAGAGACCACATCTCCAACACTAGAAGAAATCGCAACTGGCTAAAGATCACCGACCGGATCCTCCTCAAAATGGTCACCTTAACTTTCAAATGCTTAAATAATGCAGTACCACCATACCTGAAGGAAAGAATAACCAGAAAAACCTTCAACACGCCCTACCAGAACAGCCAATTCATACTGCCTCCAAATTCCCAGATTCCGCCTACAAAAAACAGGGGGAAAAAGCTTCCCAGTAAGAGCAGCTCAGCAATGGAATGCTTTACCAGTCGACCTAAGAAGAGACCAATCTTACAACAGCTTTAGGCGCAACACCCGCAACTGGCTACGGCACATTGACCAATAAATCATAGCCACTCCTGTCCCCTCTACTCTTCTGACCTAGGAAGTAACCAGTTATCTATGATTCTTACTCAGGCATATGTACACACCAGCAACTAGGCCAATTGTAACTATCACTGTAACTGTAACTACTCACACACTTGTACATACCTGTAACTATGTAATTTGTAATCTTATATGTACCTGTATATACTTATCCATGCAACATGTAATGTAACCAAGCTATAAGTAATCTTGTTATGTTGTGCGCCCAGCTACCCAAGGGTTCAGGGCGCCCTATAAATAATAAACAAACCAAACAAATAAACGTACTCGCCTATAACATGCAAAGATGCACCTTACTCGCCTATAACATGCAGAGATGCGCCTTACTCCCCTAAATTCCCAGTCCCCTATAACACGCAGAGATGCAATTTAGCCACAAAATTGCTAATTCTGAAAACAGAAGATTCAGGTTCTAAACCTGAATACAATATTTGACTAAAACTGTTTATATTTCAAATTTGTCATCATTTGGATAGAAATTGAATACCAGTGGCCAGTGCAAAATTACACATTAAATACAGTGCCGGAGGTATGGTTTAACGGTAAATCCATTGACTTTACAACCAGACAGTCTGCGCCTATAACCTTGGGTTCGACTGACTTGAGGAAAAAGACACATTATGAACCGATTCTGGTCAGATTGAATGCACACAAATAAGTAGTATGTGACAGAGGATGTTTCAGGGATCGAATTTAAGATTCGGTAAGCCGGAACTAAAAGCAGTTCCTGTATATCAAGCATTACCCAGTGACCAGGAGCTACCACTGAGGGACATGGACCTATCAGCTAAAAACTGCAAATCTAACTTACACGTAAGACATAAACCAATCTCTTTGTCTATTATTTATGACCTCTTATGCTTTAAATGTTGAATAGATGTATCCTAATGCTTATTTATAGACTGTCACAAATGCCACACAGGTGTGCTTGCTCAGCATCAGTTGGCCGGGGGAGCCAAAAATAGCCCCTGGTAGCTGTTGGTGTCAAGCTAACCAGGGTCCTCTAGACTACAAGCAAGAGCCTAAATAGCTCTCAGCTCCCCTCTATTTAGAACCCGGAGCTTCGAAAGGTCAAAACGTGACTCTGCCCCTTCAACACGTGCCATTAAGTTCCGGTGCCAGGTCTCTCTCTGCAACCCTCACATTAGAAACTGACTGTGAATCACTTGGTATTCATGCTGGGTACAGCTGCCCACAGAAAGGCTTACGGTGATGAGCCTTTCAGGTGTCGGCATGTGCCGTCTATTGTTCATATTTACACTTCAAAGTATTTGGCAGAAAGACACACACGGATATATGATATGGCATTTATGACGCGCCTATACACAAGTGTGTGTGTATACAGTGGATGATGTTGATTGGCCACATGCTAGTAAACTCTACCTTCATGAAGTGTAAAAATCAGCAATTCAGAGTGAATAACTAATCTAAATGATATGTATTATTTATGCGAGTGATAAATAACACCAGTATACACAATGGGCTAAGAAAAAGGACTTGCATCTTACAATGTGTTATTTCTTGCCATTCTTTATCTTCTTTGTGTTGTTAAGAGCAAGTGGAACTGTTCCCACAGTCTCGTTGGTACCTTCTAACACTCTGACAAAGGAAATTTCTCATGGTATTCTCCAGCCTTAATGTCCCTCTTGAAGTTAAGAGTGTTGAGGGAGAAAGCTCCTGATACACTCTTCTCTTTTAATCTCTTTAACACAACAACTGAGAAGATTAAAATCACTTGTGATGTAATCTCCACACTTGGTACCTGTCACAACTACTGAGACAAGGGAGATTACTTCTGATGCCTTATTTACGTTCCGTACTTCTGGCACAAAGATTGAGAATCGCTCACAAATCATGATCTTCCATCCGTCACCTCCACCTCACGACCAGTAACAAAATGGGTCCCACAAGGAGCATCACTATCGCCCCTCCTCTTCAACATCAATCTAAACCCTCTACCCACACTCATCCGCGCCCACAATCTCACCTACTAGAACTTACGCAGACGACACACAGATCATCCTTAAAATCACAAAACCACCAGGTTCCAACCATCCAGATCTGATATCATAACTCTCGGATATTGACTACTGGATGACGGCCAACCACCTCATCCTCAATCCAGGGAAAACGGAAATCCTAGTATGCAGGAAAACATCGCTCCTTCCCCAACCTCAATCCCTAGGCCCCCCACCGGCAACCTCAACCTCAGTGAAAAACCTCAGATGCACAATGGATACAAATCTATCCCTCTCCAAACACATCAACTCCGCATCCAGAACCTGTTTCTTCCATCTATGCATCCTCAGGCATACCTTCCCATAGCTCACATATCCTCACCATTTCTCTGCCATCATCTTCATCACGCTCTACAATACGAATTTTCCTCTAAAATCGGACTCTCATAGCCCTCCTCTCTCTCACTCCCCAACCTTCCTTCTGCCCACCACCTCTCACCCTCTACCGCTTCTAAGCTTTACTGCTTCTCACCACCCGATGATCTGCTGGTGTTTGGGGGCCGCTGCGGCGCAATCCTCTTTGCCGGACCCTTCTCATGGGGGCCGCCATCTTGCCAAACACGTGCATGGGACCGGTGGACGGTTTCAGCGCGTGCGTGGTTCATGGTTACTATGGGCAACCCGAAGCTATGGCGCCTCATTCCCATGCAGAGATAATTAAAGGGAATTGATGCTACCATCCGTGCGTCGCAACTTTCCTTGTCCTGAAGAATAGATGCTGCCTTTCGTTCTTGTGCCTCTCTCTGCTTATTCTTGGCTAACCCTTTGCCTTCCAGGGTTTTCTTGTCCCTCTCCTTGAGGTCACTCTCCCGTCTACTCCGTAACCTCGGACCTGTTGCCAACTCTGGGTCCAGTCTTCCTTACTTTCATTTTCCTAGCTGCCTGTTTTCTTATCCTGGGCGCCCACGTCAGTGCTTGCACTGTCCTGACCGACACCATGTTAATATGTGGGTGGGCCCTTCCGTGGTGTTGGGAGAGGGCTCTGGCTGAGTCACTGATTCTTGGACTGGGTGCAAGCTTCCTTCCCATACTATCCCAGGACCGGAGTGGACAACATCACCGGAAGGAACCTGGATCGATGAAAGACAAAAACCACAGGTATGCGGGAAACCCGGGAGTGGGGGGCATATCTTGACAGATTGCGACGCCTTACCGACCCATTGGAGTCAGACATGGAAGCCTTGCAAGAACCCAGGAACGAACTACAGGCTGTACGCTCTTAAGTCACCAGTTTGCGAGCTGAGAATGCCCAGTGGAAGAATGTCCTCGCAACCAACACCTCAGCAGCCTTAACTGAGTCAGCAGTACGACATACCAGTACACTGAAGTATGATGGAGAACCCAGAAAACTAACCAAATTCTGCAATCACTGCACCATTCAGTTTATGCCACGTCCAACCCATTTTGCAACCGATAAAACCAAAATAGGATACATCATCAGTCTGTCTGGCAATGCCATAGCATGGCACTACCTTTCGTATCCTCCCAAGGCCCTCTATTGGACGACTTTGCAGGTTTTGAGAAAGCCTTTTTTGATGTTTTCAAAACACCTAACCAAGCGGCTTCAGCTCAGAACCAACTGTCGAAATTGCAACAAGGGTCCAAGGATCTAGTTGCGTATATTGGCCGTTTTAAGCTGTTAACCATCCGATCCCTATAGACTGAGGTAACTCAGCTCACCCTGTTCTGCAAAGGGTTGCTGGAGGAATTCAAAGATAAGCTGGTACATGTTCCCGAAGAGATGACTTTACAGGGAGTGATCAAGCACGTCATTCAGATTGACCATTGTCTCACCGAAAGAAGAGCGGAATGCCAAAGAACAGACCGGAGTAGTCCCAACATGACCCTACCGCCTATGGGGCCTTCAACAACATTCGGGGGGGCACTCAACTGAACCGTGAGAGGTCCGTTATCTGAGGCTGAGCGCCGTTGGCATAGGACCAACCGTCTGTGTTTGTATTGTAGGGCCTCTGGCCATTTCTTGGACACTTGCCCTGTATGCCCAGTTAAGCCGAAGGAAAACTGATGGGCCTACACTTTGAAGGGAAGCAAACGGTGGGTCCCATCTTACCAAAGAATAAACTTCCCGAAGAAACTGAATGTTTAATGCCTCCTGATCCGTTGTTTATTTTGGAGGTCAGTCTGGCATGGGAATATGGACAAAAAGAAAAAATCCTAGTTGTACCGGCTCTTTTGGATTGTGGGGCATCAGGAAACTACATCGATGAATCCTTTGTACGATTGAACGAGATACCTAGGAAAACCAAAACATTCAGGACCAATATTCAGGACGTGGAAGACCTCTTCAACTACACACCAATTTCAAACATTCCATACCCGGCAAAACGCCTAGAAACTTAAGTATACAAATGAACCCAAGAACCTGTAGAAAAACACCAACTGCTAGACCAAGCACAAGTCGGTTTCAGACCCGCAGGAGGTACAGAATTGGCACTACTATCCATCTGGGACGACCTAAAAACAAACGCAGAATCCAACACAACCTCATCTCTGATTCTTCTCGACCTCTCTGCAGCCTTCGACACAGTTAGCCATGATACCCTAACCAAAAGATTGGAAGACATAGGGATAACGGACATGGCATTACTCTGGATTAAATCATTCCTAGCAGACAGGACAGAAACCGTATGGATAAAACCCTTCCAATCTACCCCACGAGTTAACGACTGTGGAGTACCGCAAGGATCCTCACTATCACTTTAACATCTACCAGACTCCAGTCAGCAGAATCTTCAAAAAATACAAAATTACATGCTACAACTACGCAGACGACACTCAAATCATCTACAAAACCAAAGACACTCAAGCCGATCACTGAACCCTAATTGAGTGTCTAAAAGAAGTCCTTGAAAATCAACCCAGGAAAGACAGAAATCATGATGATATGATATGGTTTTTATAACGCGCCAGAACAACGGTCCCCAGGTGCAGCGGTTGCCAGGGAGGCAGTGCAAGTGGGAAATTGATGGGGCCTGAGCCAGAGATCAGAAAGGGTGGCCACTTAACCCGAGCAGTTTTAGTCAGGAAATCAGCAGGGGAGAGGGGGAGAGAAAGCAGAGGCAAAGAGGAAGGCTTTGAGGTGCTTCCGGAACCGGAGATGGTTCTCCTCGAGTTTCAGGGAGGCAGGAAGGCTGTTCCAGAGAGAGGCCCCAGCCGACGAGAGTTATCTGCCACCAACTCGTTGCTTGGAGAAGCGACTGGCAGTGAGGGAGTTGGAGGCGGATGAGCGAAGAGCTCGAGAAGGAAGATATTTAGGAAGAGAGAGTTGAAGGTATTGCGGCCCTAGGCCCCAGAAGGCCTTGTGTACAATGCAGAGGGTTTTGAACTTAATCCTCGCAGCCACTGGGAGCCAGTGCAGAGATTTCAGTCCTGGAGAGATATGATCCCTGGGCTTGAGGCCAAGGACAAGTCTCGCAGTCCTGTTCTGGATAAATTGCAGAGGGCGGAGAGTAGAGGCAGGCAGATTTAGATAGAGGCTGTTACAATAGTCCAGCTTAGAGAGGACCAGGGCTCTGGAGAATACCTCTGAGGAGGTGCAGCTGGTAGTGTGACTTCTTAGAGACACCAGAGATGTGAGGGGAGAAGGAGAGAGCAGAGTCAAAGATGACCCCAAGGTTTTTAGCCTTGCAGGTGGGAGTAGGAAGATGGCCAAGAGAGGCCGGCCAGAGAGCTGCAGGGAAGGAGGGAGTGGTTGTGCCGATGAGTAGAATCTCAGTCTTACTGGCATTAAGGCAGAGGTTGTTGGCAGCACACCACTCCTGGATGGCAGACAGACAGTCAGAGATGAGGGAAGGAGAGGAGGAGGCCGCAGGTAGCCTGAAAATGAGCTGGGTATCATCCGCATAGCACTGAAAGTTGGGACAGAGAGCAGTGATGCGGTGGGCAAGGAGTGCCAGGTATTGGTTGAAAAGCCAGGGAGAGAGGTTAGATCCCTGGGGGACACTACAGGTGGAGAAAAAGATGTCAGAGAGGAAGGACCCCAGTTGGACCTGGGAGGGTCTGTTAGAGAGGAAAGAAGTCAACTACGCCAGAGCCTGACCAGTGATACCTAGGTTATCACAGAGACGGTTGAGCAGGATGGCATGGTTGACAGTGTCAAAAGCAGAAGAGAGGTCAAGCAAGATGAGAACGCAAGGGGTGTTAGAGTTAAGGTTGTTGAGCAGGTCTTCACGGATCTTCAGGAGAGCAGTTTCCGTGCTTCTGGCAGCTCTGAAGCCAGACTGATGGTCATGAAGACAACCAACAGATTCAGTGTGGAGATTAAGCTGGGAGATGTCCAGTTTCTCCAGGAGCTTGCCCAGGAAGGGAGTGATGGTGATAGTTAGCCGGGCAGGAGGGGTCTGCAGAGGGTTTCTTTAGAAGAGGGTGCACAAGGGAGTGCCTCGGGGCGGAAGGGAAGACTTCAGTGGCGAAGGACTATCAAGGACCAAATCGACTCCCTGGCTCCAGAACAGGAGCCAGGGAGTCTATTTGGTCCTTGATAGTTTTGGAGGAGCAGGGGTGAACCTGTTTCGACAAGACTTTCATAGATCGGACTTGTCTAGAAACATTGTCTGCAGAGAAAAGGGGAAAGGGAGAGAAGGAGGGAGGAGGGGTGGCTGAGGAAGGGCCAGAAGAAGAGCAGGGAGTAGAGGGGGGGAGGTGAGAGGAGGAGAGTGAGGACAGGATGTCCTAGGTTTTAGAAATGAAGTGAGAAGCCCGTGCAGAGGGCCTGGGAAGGGACAGGAGAGGTAGAGACTGCGGCAGGATTGGCCAGTTCCTTGCAGATTTTAAAGAGTTCAGCCGAGTTGTTAGATGCCGCAGAGACGCCGGCTTGGATATGAGCTCTCTTCTTGGTAAGGACGGAGAGCCGGTATTGCCTTTGCAGCAGGCGGCAGGCCAGTTTGTCAGAGGATGAACTTGAAGCACGCCATTTCCTCTCGGCCATCCTACACCTGCGTTTTAGGGTGACGAGTTCTGAGTCATACCAGGAGTTGCACTTAGCTTAGGGCTTCAGGCGGATTCTCATGACAGGGGCAAGGATATCAAGAGTATCAGATATAGAAGAGTGGAGCGTGGAGAGGGCTGTGTCAGGGTGAGAGTCAGCCAGAGGGGGAGGAGGGGACGAGAAGGTGGTGGCGAAAGCCTCAACTGACACGCGTTTCATGGGTCGGATGACCGAGAAGGTGGGTGGCAGTGACCGAGGTGGCTTGGCCTGCGGGGTAGGGAGGGTGAGGTGGGAGGAAAGGAGAAAGTGATCACTCCAGGAGAGAGGAGTAGAGAGAGGGAAAGGTCAGAAGAGATCAGAACATCAAGAGTGTGTCCTGCAGAATGAGTCGGGCCAGAGGGGAGAATGGAGAGTGAGAGAGAGTCAAAGAGGTCGCGAAAGAGTCCAGAGGGGGGACAGGCGGCATCCAGGTGGATGTTGAAGTCTCCAAGAAGGAGGAGTTGAGTGGTTGAGGCCAGGAGTGAGGAGGACAGGTCTGCCCACTCCGAAAGGAAGGAAGAAATCTGACCAGGTGGCCGATAGATAGTAGCCACGGTAAGAGAATGGCTAGGGGAGAGAGAGAGCCTGCAGACGAGGCATTCAAGGAGGAGTAGGCCTGAGTAGGAGTAACGAGACATGGAACCCACTCAGGGAAGATAAGGGCTATGCCCCCACCAGAGCGGTTGGGCCTGGGCACGGAGAGGATCTTGTAGCCATCAGGTAGGAGCATGTCACAGCTGGTGACGGAGCTGGCCGTAAGCCATGTCTCAGTGAGACCGAGGACATCAAGCTCAAGTTCTTCAAGAAGGCGGCAGATGTCAGAGGAATGTTTGACAGCGGACCGGGAGTTTAGAGTGGCAATGTGGAGAAGGTTGCCCTCCTTGAAGGACTTCCGGGGAGGGGAACAGATCAGAGGTAAGCCCTGCGGAAGTGTAGAGATATGATATGATATGGTATTTGTAACGCGCCTAGACAAGAGTTTCAAGGCGCGACGAGGCAGGGGGGGGGACAAAGGGAGACAGACAACTATCCTACTAGGCCAGGTGTCATTCAGATCGCGCAAGTGCAAGGGTAGGGGGACTGGGAAAAAGTGCAGGGGAAGGGGAGAGGGGAAGTGCAGTACATGGTTAGTAGAATACAAGATAAATAATAGGGCCAGCTGGTGGCAAGTGCAAGGAAAGTGCGGTACATGGTTAATAGAATACGAGATAAATAATAGGGCCAGCTGGTGGCAAGTGCAAAGCTAAGTGCTGGGAGGAGGGGCTGTAGGATACAGAGACAGTCCCGTAGTGCATGTAGGCAGTGCAAGGAAGAGTGGCTGGGCCAGGACATGAGATCGGTGAGTGGCCCAGTTGCAGATTTAGTGCAGGTTCAGTGATTTTAGCAGGGGAGAGAGGGAGAGAAAGCGGAGGCAAAGAGGAAGGTTTTGAGGTGCTTCCGGAACCGGAGATGGTTCTCCTCAAGTTTAGTTTCAGGGAGGCAGGAAGGCTGTTCCAGAGGGAGGCCCCTGCTGCGGCGAGAGATCTATCACCAGCTCGTTGCTTGGAGAAGCGGCTGACCCTGAGGTAGTTGGAGATGGATGAGCGAAGGGCTCGAGAAGGAAGATATTTAGGAAGAGAGAGTTGAAGGTATTTCGGCCCAAGGCCCCAGAAGGCCTTGTGGACAATGCAGAGGGTTTTGAACTTAATACTTGCAGCCACTGGGAGCCAGTGTAGTGATTTCAGTCCTGGAGAGATACGGTCCCTGGGCTTGAGGCCACGGACAAGTCTCACAGTCCTGTTCTGGATGAGTTGCAAAGGGCGGAGAGTAGAAGCAGGAAGATTTAGATAGAGGCTGTTACAGTAGTCCAGCCTAGAGAGAACCAGAGCTCTGGAGACAGTGAGCTTCTGGGGGAAGGAGAGAAAAGGAAGGATACCTCTGGGGAGGTGTAGCTGGTAGTGTGACTTCTTAGAGACGTCAGAGATGTGAGGAGAGAAGGAGAGTGTGGAGTCGAAGATGACCCCGAGGTTTTTTGCCATGCAGGTAGGAGCAGGAAGAGGGCCAAGAGCGCCCGAGAGGGGGCAGAGAGGGAGGGGGAAGGCAAGGTAGCCAAGGGAAGAGTAGAGGGGACAGCAGGAGAAGAAAAGAAGTTGATGAGGCGCGGAAAGCGTCTATCAAAGAGATGAAGGTTGGCCTGAGGGCCTTGGACGAAGATGGTCCCATTAGTGTAGTGTAGACATTAATGATGACTTTAGAGGATAGGAAGGAGGCCAGGAGGGCGTCCCAACGGGTGCCACCATTAATGGGAGAAGAGAAAGGAGAGAGCACAGAGACCATATGAGGGGTCCATAGATCTGGTGAACGAACGACAAAGAGGATGTCGGTGAGAGTTTCCTTGGAGGAGGCACTGATGTAGGTGTCGGCGATAGGGAGGCCTGGGTTGGAGACCAGGATGTCCTTTTTAAACTTCTTCCTACCAGACTTAGTGAGGAGAGCTGGAGAGTCAATAGAGAAGCAGCCAGATATCCAAAGATCCAAAGAACAGCACCTACATTCCCTGGCCAGCGGAAATCTGGGAGTCCTGATGGACAACTCCCTAACCTTAGAACCACAAATAAATGCAATAATCAAGAAATGCTTCTTCCTCCTTTACACAACAAGAAGAATTCTACCTTTCCTCTACTTCACCCACAAAACCCACAATCGTCGCCCTCATCATGTCAAGTATCGACTACGCAAACAGCCTTTACCTCGGGATGCCACAATACCTCCTGAAGAAATTACAACGCATCCAAAATGCAGCAGCCAGACTCCTCCTCAGACTATCCAGAAGAGACCACATCACTCCAGCATTAGAAATACTAGACTGGCTCCCAGTCAAACATTGCATCACCTTCAAACAATGTGCATAACACGCAGGGCAATCAGCGGACAGGGAGCTGAATTCCTACAAAAGAAAATAACAATCTACAAGCCAACCAGGCTCCTCAGCTCAAGCAACGAAATCTGCCTGGAACCAAAACCATACCTCAAGAAAAAACTAGGGGGATCCTCCTTCTCCCACCTAGCCGCAAAAACCTGGAACATCCCGAAAGAGATAAGATACACCAAAGACCACCTGCAATTCAGAAAACTACTAAAAACCTGGCTCTTTAACACTGCAGATTCAAATTGAAACAATTAATCAATCAAACACGAAACACAATGAACAGGATGACAGAACTCAGGATGAGACTGACAACACCCAGAACCGGCTAAGGGAAATTCTGACAATAACAAGAGAGATGACGTTAGGTCAAATAGGACACAAGCCACACCCCATAAGGACAGAAATTAGCATCCCTGCCCAACTCCATCCAACAACTTCACCCACCCCATAAACACTACCAGGTGCCTTACTTGGATAGAGTTGTGTGAATGTTAGCAGTTGCCACACTTGAACTGAGATGTGGACATAAGCATGCGCCGGGCCCAGACGGAGTTGTGAATGATGACAGGCAGCGCCTAGAAGTAGCTGCAAGTGTTGGCATGCTCCACACTTCAAAGGGGCTATTAGCGATAGCATGCGGGAGCAGCTGGTTAACACCCTGAGTACCCACCACTGCCACACCTGGATGGAGTAGCGTTGCTTTGACCAATGCCGCGTATGGACTAGATTGAGAATGCTATTCAGGGTCAGATTTGGATGAACTCACGAAAGCTTGCTTGCCCAGCATAGAGACAGGTTTGACGGAGGTGGGCGGGGGCCGAAATTGGACACGGTTCTGAATATGGGTGGGCGTCATGTGTGGAAGGGACTGCGGGTGTCGGCCGGTGCCGGATCTGGATGGAGGCGCGGAGATGCTTGCGCGCCCCACCTGGAGGGAATATGGAAGTTTAGCGACTTGCTTCCAGGCTGCAATGCCAATTAACCAATCTACTAACAATTTCACCTCTCTGCATACACCTCTCAAACTCTAACCAAATACAACCACAACTCTATAACACAACAATCCACACAAACTTCACTACACTGCAAGAACAAAACAAACCACACATAGACTTGCACAACAGCACACGACGGCTACTGACCAGAAAACACCCCAAGCCCAGCAAATGGTGCTTACCGGGTTGAGGTTGCCAAAAGCACATAAATACTCTCTTGCACTTTTCCCGCTTACTCCCACTAACTCACCCCCCGCCCCCCACCCTTCCCTTTTCAGAGCCGCCAGAGCACCAGTGGAACACTCCGGTGGTGATAGTGCGCGGTACAAATATCCTTTAACATTAACATTATCGATGGAACGCCTTTGTCTTCGGGAGTCGTAAAGGATCATACCAGCCCCATGTGTGTCTCTGTCAGCCAACATACTGAAGACGTCATTGCTTCGCCTGCGTATCCGGTGGTATTGGTAATACCGTGGCTCATGGCACACAACCCAGCAATTAACTGGACCACAGACGTTTTTAGCTACCCCCTCCCCCCCACCCGTCTACTGCACTGTGCATTGTTGCTCCATGCTTCAACAAACAATAGAACAAATACCTGGAATAGAGGGAATAGCTGCATCTGCCATACAACCAATATCCTGTTAGTCATTACCTACTGAATACCACCAGTATCCGGACATTTTCTAGGAACCAGCAAGGACATAATTAACACCTAATCAGAGCTTTAATTGTGATATTAACATGGTTCCCGATTCTAGGTTGCCTAACTGCCGTATATACTTGTTCACAGCGGGCAAGAAAATTGAATTGAAAAAATATCTTGCAGACTGCTTGGCACACAGATACATCATACCTTTCAAATCCCCCGTCGGGTCAGCTTTGTTCTTCGTCCCTGAAAAAGAATACAGTCTCCGACCATGTATTGATTATCGCCTTTTGAATGAAATCACAATAAAAGACCGTTATCCTCTGCCTTTAGTTAAGGACATATTGGAGTCCTTACAGGAAGCTAACATTTCCACCAAGCTCGATCGGCGTGGGGCATACCATTTGGTCCGTATTCGCCCAGGCCATGAGTGGAAGACCGCATTTAAAACACTGTTCGCATATTATGAATATATGGTCACCCCTTTTCAGTGACGCAATGCCCCGGCAGTTTTCCAGCGATTCATGGATTCCATATTCTTCAATCTCATTGGTCTTTCCATGTGGGTATACCTTGATGATAGCCTGTTTTTTTTCTACTAGTCAAGGTGAACATATTGACCATGTTCGGGAAGTGTTACACAGACTACGTCAGAACCATTTGTTTGCTAAATTGGGAAAATGCCAATTCCATGTGACCCTGTTGAAGTTCCTAGGTTATGTGATCAGTCCTCAGGGGGTTCATATGGATCCTAAGAAGGTACAGGCAATCCTGCAATGGAAACCTCCACACGATCTGAAGTCTCTGCAGCGCTTCTTGGGATTTGCAAATTACTCCAGGTGTTTCATCTCAAACTTTGCCCAGGTAACTCAGGACCTCACTTACTTGCTGAGTACCAAACGACCCTTCCAATGGACAGAGCAGGCGACAAATGCTTTTCGTACCCTACAGAAAGTTTTCGCTACAGCTCCTGTGTTACGGGACCCTGATAGGACCTTACCGTTTAAGGTCAAAGCCGATGATTCAGATCAAGCTTTGGCTGCTGTCCTTCTCCAGACGGATCCCCAGTCTCACACTGAATTGCCAGTAGACTATTACTCGCGGAAATTGTCAGGCAGTGAACAGAACAATTCCATAATCGAAAACGTGCTGTTTTCCAGCAAAGCTCCCTTAGAGGAATGACGTCAACATCTGCTAAGAGGTCTGTTTATTGCGGAAGTCCGGACTGACCATCGGAATCTACAGTTCCTTCGCACCCAGCAATGCAAGAACAGTAGGCAGTTGGGGTGGGCATTCTTTTTCCTTCAGTACAATTTCTTTGTTACGTTGATCACAGGAACACAGAACAGAAAGGCTGATGTCTTGTCTCGTTCCTTGCAGGTCGATGAGAGGGGGGAATCCCCATGGTTTGTGCTGTCCCCTGTAAAACATTTCCGTGCCGCCGTACAGTCTTTGTTGGATCAAATCAGAGAGGCGACTGCGCATGATCCTCCGATCTTCTTCATGGTAAAGACACCAGCACATGGGAAGGATTCCTGCTTCGCAATGAAAGCGTGCATGACCCAACACCTGTCCTGCAACAACTGGTACTGTCCCAACTGCATGATTCCTGGCTGGCAGGACACAGAAGGGAACGGGCCACTATGGAATTGATCCAGTGCCAGTTCTGGTGGCCACGTCTGAGGATTTCCTGTTCGTTATGTGCCTAATCCAAGACAGTGCATAAACGACTGGTGGGACTTTTGAATCCTCTGGAGGTACCACTTCGCGCCCATGGCACACTATTTCTGCTGATTTGATCTTCCATGGTCCAATGGATTCACATCCATTTTTGTTGTTGTGGACTGTTTCTCCAAAATGGCCCATTTTGTGCCACTACCTGGCCTTCCTACAGCTACACACATGGCGAAGGTGTTTTTATCTCATATATTTTGTTTAAATGGTCTTCCCTCTAAGATCATTTCCGACCGGGGATCCCAGTTTACATCCCGCTTTTGCAACGCATTATGCAGACTCATCTGGGTCACTACTGCTTTCAGTTCAGGATACAGCCCGCAGACCAATAGTCAAACTGAACTGACCAATCAGTCTCTTGAACAATATCTGCGATGTTTCAAGAGTGGTATGCAAACTGACTGGAGTTCCCATCTACTCATGGCGGAGATGGCCTACAACCATACTGCTCATACTGCAACCGGAGTTAGTCCGGCCCATGCAAGCTGTAATTCTCGGTCCGGTGGTGTCTAGCAACAAACTGGTCCTTCGTCTACAGGAAATACATTGCACAGTGTCTAGCCATCTCATGGATTACAAAGTCCTGCTCAAGACAGCTGCTGACAAGCATCGTTCACCAGAACCTCTCTATAATCCATGGGATCTCCAATAAAAATGTACCTTTGCGGAACATTCTTCGTAAACTTGCCTCTCGTTTTGTTGGTCCCTTTTGGATTTCTCGGCAGATTCCATCTGTGGGTTTTCATCTTGCCCTGCCTCCGGCTTGGAAGATCCATCCCATTTGTCATGTTTCCCTGCTGAAACCACATCAGCCAGATCTGTGTCATCATTCTTCACCCCTTTCTGGTTCGGTTTTGCTGTCTGGCTGCCCTGACTACAAAGTAGCTGATATTTTTTATTCCTGTATCCTTCCTCGTCTCCTGAAAATGATATGCTGCATGTGACAACTCCTGGGAACCTGATTCTGTTGTGCATGCCCCCTGTTTGGTACGTAATTTTTTCCTGCGTTGCCCTTGGAAGCCAGGTGCTCCTTACGGCCGTGAGGGTGGGGGGCAGGGGTGAAGGGGAGGACCCGCTGGCGTTTGGGGGATCACCTCCTTCGGGGGTGTTAGGAAGAATTCTCACACAAGTGCTAAATTCCCTCTACCTTAGAGCCCTCCAGCTATTTTGCTATATTTTGGGACTTTGAACTTTTCATTTTCAGTAGGTTTTACTTTTGTGTTCTTTGGATATGGAGTTTTAAAACAACTCCATAGGCATCAGTGTCACACAGCACCCTTAGTGCAGTGGCACAGAGGTGTATTTCAGACTCCCCAAGGTTTAAATACCTTCTATGGGACTGACTACTGTCTCCCAGAACATGTAAAGCTAAATTGACTTTACTAGTCTTTTTAAATGTACAGACCCAGCACACCATATCTTCCTATAGAGTGCTCGAGGGGTTGCCTAGCTTCCCCTGAGTCTAAACACTCATGTAACAGTCAAATGTTACCCTTTCCCACTTGAAATGGCTGGTGGCTGTGGTTTTAAACAAACTACCATGATTTTTCCCGACCGCAAACACTGGTAGCTAAAAATCGGGTCAGCCGTGTTTTCCAATTTGGCGCCCAAGACCTATCTGTAAAAATAGACTCCAGTCAACTTTTTTCGCCATTTCTTTTGGAAAGGTCCTTCTTATGTTTGTCTCCGTGTGCCAATTCAGGTTTGGTCCCTTTGTTCGTTGGCCTTTGGCGGGCTTCAGTGCTGAAGCCCTCCTCTGGTGCCTGAGTGTCTGGGGTCGACAGGATGTAAGGGAGGTGCCCGAAACTCCCTGAGCTTAAGTCTCCTAGGAGACCTGAATGCACGCTGGCGTGATTGCCCGGCTGGCTGTCCGGCAAGGACAGCCACCCTGCTGTGTGAGTGATGGCCAGGCTGGAATGAATGGGGGAAAACTGTTTAAAAGCAGGTCTCTGGGAGTTGGAAAGCAGAGTCGACCACTGGAACGAAAGAACCGAAGGAAGACAACTGCTGCAACTCCTGGTCCACTGGTGAAGCCCTACTGCAGGTCCGAATTGCCTGAAACTCCATCGACAGAGAAGCCCTTCAAGGGCTTGAGTTTGGTGGGAACAACCAACTCGTAAGCCACCTGGACACCGTCCCCAACCTGGTAGAATTTTCTTCAGAGTGCTGTTGAAAACCGAATAGGAAGGAAACCAGCTTGTGGACTTTAAGGCACTCACACCTTAAACCAACGTTTTGCCAAGCTTGTGGCCTCTTCCCTGGGCAGTGCAGGAACCTCCCGGCGTCGTCCTTCTTGTCCCCAAGACTGAAGCTCAGGAACAGCGCGATCTGAAGGAACTGCCAGAAACAACTGCCTCAGCTACAGCTTTTCTTCAATTACAAGGTACTGTGCAAGTGCGGTGCAGCACTCCGTTTGGCTGCGGTGAAAGTTTGTGAAACTTTCACAACTTTGAAGGCTTGTCCTTCCCTAAACCAATATCTAACTTTACCAAATTCTTCTAAGATCTGTGGCAAAGACCATTTACTACCAGAACTGTTCTATCCTATAAAAGATTCTGAACCATTGACTTTGGCCCAGGCCTATTGAATTGAATTGCTGGTTCTAGTGAACTGAAACCCTTTACCCTGCCTATGAAAGTATTTCTACTGTTGATTCTTATAACCTTGTCTTTTTAAAGTAACTGAAGTGCCATTTTGCTCCCACTTCAGGGGAGCTGAACTTGTTCATTAATTGTGTGTAGTGTTCCCAAAGGGTACTGCATCTGATTCTGACTAACAGGGGGCCACTGTGGCATAGTCCTCCTCGCCGGCCCCTTCTTATGGTGGCCTGCACCTTGCCGAAAGCGTGGGGGACCGGCAGCTGGTTTACGCGCATGCGCTGTTCATGGTTGCTATGGACAACCCAACAAAGCTATGGAGCCTTGGTCCTGTGCAGAGATACTTCAGGGGAATTGGTGCTACCATCCATGCGTCGCAACTTTCCTTGTCCTGAGGAATAGACGCTGCCCTTCGTTCTTATGCCTCTCTTTGCTTATTCTTGGCCAGACTTTTGCCGTCCTAGGTTTTCTTGTCCCTCTCCTTGAGGTCACTCTCCTGTCTACTCGGTACCCTCGGGCCATTTGCCATTCTGGGTCCAGACTTCCTTCATTTCCTTTTCCTAGCTGCCCGTTTCTTTTCCTCATTTTGGGCGCCCACGTCAGTTTTCTCACTGTCCTGACACCACGTTAATACATGGGTGGTCCCTTCCGTGGTGTTGGGAGAGGGTTCCCTGTCCCTGGCTGAGTCACTGATTTTCAGGCTGGGGGCGATCTTCCTTCCCATACTATCCCAGGACAGGAGTGGATTCCAGCACCGGGAGCAACCTGGCTCAATGAAAGACAAAAACCACAGGCATGCGGGAAACCCGGGGGGCACATCTTGACACAACCCTCTCCTATTGAATTAGCACCCATCCTTGACACTGCCAACCAATGTTGCACTCCTATCGACCCTTTTGCTCCTCAAACGGTCAAACACTATCTCACTAAGCTATTTAACCTCTCTCCCCCCAATGGACTCTTCCCTGTATCCTTCAAATATGTAACTGTTTGTACACCTATTGAAGAAACTCTCTGCTGACCCAAACGTCCTAGCAAATTATCGTCCAGTTTCTCTTCTTCTCCATTATTCACAAGTCCCTGAGTACGTGGATCTTTGATCGTATCACTACGTACCTTGAGGATAATGGCCTTGGAAATCCACTTCAATCTATCTTCCGTAGGAAATACTCCACCGAGGCTGCACTCATGCATGTCTCCGACATTCCCTCTAGTGCACACCACTCATCCTTTTGGACTTTTCTGCTGCTTTTGACACTCCTCTCTCTCCTCATTCTCCGGGACCGTTGGTTTCACATTCTTTGGCTTTTACCATCACCTTTTAGCTAATGACACTGAAATATTTTTCTCCTTTCCCTCCTTCTCGGAACAGATAATGGACTGTTTTACTGTAATTCGTCACTGGATGGCTCTACGCTGCCTCAAAAACTCTTCTTTAGAAGTCTTCAAAAATAGATGTCATTGTTCTTCCGGTTCTATAAAGAATTACTGAAGTTTCTTTACCGACCTACAGTTTTGCCTAATTTATTGTACCGACTTTCCCACTTTTGTTACCGCAAAATGGGGAGGGACTACCCCCCCACCCTCCAATTGTTCCCCAACCCCCATATACACTTTTATCCTAACTTAGCTGCTGTATTTTGTGACAACAAAAAAAAAGAAATCAGCAAACTGGGCTAGACTGTTCTCCAGCTTCCATTGGCAAACCTACCCTCTCATATCTCCCCAAGGCTCGCATTCTTGGGGTCCTCTTTGATAGCAACCTACGACTGCAACAATTCATCACTACCACTGTCTCTTGTATTAACCTCCACAATATTACGAAAATTCTTCCTTTTCTTACTATTCACTCAAAAAAACTCTAATCTCCACTCTTGTGCTCAGAAAACTAGATACTGCTCACGCACACTCCTTGGCCTTCCTCTCTACTCCTTTTCTCTCTCAAGTCCTCAAGTTTGCTACCCACTCTCTACAACCTACACAGATCTTCCCCCACTTCTATCTACTGACAACATGCTGGTTGGCTCTTCTTGCACAAATGCTCTATTTTCAAATTCCTTCTTCCTCCTCTCAACCTCACCGTCCCATACCTTCCTTGTGCCTTCTCTTGCTTGTGCTCTTTCACCCTACACACCCCACACCACTGTAACCCACAGCCCCCCCCCAAAAAAATCAAAGCCAGCCCAATGCTGGATCTCTTCAAAGTTCGGCTTAAACTTCACATACTCACTAAAGAGGGAGCTCCCGCTGCCATCTCCCCCATCCTCCCTACCTGACCCCACCCCTGCCTCCAGTAACGCTCAATCATTTAATTTTTTTTATATTTTCACGCCTTGAAACACCTGTGTATAGGTGTGTTATAAATTAACAAGGGGGGTCCTGGGAGTCCCTCTGCCAGACATTAGTCCTGGTTACGAGAGACTTACCCAGAGTCTTTAGCTCATTATCTTTCACAGAGAAGAAATATCCCAAACATATCAGACTTTGTCCTGCCCTGGGGCAGTCCAGCACCGAAATGCTAGGCAATTCTCCTCTGAACAAGAGTACCACAGAAAGACGCCCAACAAGGCTGAAACATGTCTGGGGATGCTTGTGGTCTCGTGCAAAAGGGATGTGACCTAGCAGTTCGGGCTGGACTACCCCTTTGGGGATGGGACCAAGCCTGATTTGCATATGGTTTTTCCCCTTTTGTAATGGCTTGGCAGGCGAAGAACGATGGTCTGGAGGGTTGCCCAGAGCAATGCCAGAGGTCAAGATTTATTCTAAACCTTCCAGCCATCAACTCTTGTTTTGCTAGGTGTGTTATAAATGCCATATCATATCATATAATTTAGTTAATACCCCTCTTTAGTTTCAAGCCTTCCCCCCCTTAGGTTAATGTTACCTTTATAAGTCACTTTTTTTCTTATATACATTTTATTCTGCTTGTTTTGTCCCTGGTATATGTCCTAGTATTTTTAAACCGTCCTTAACTGGCTCACAGCTTGTTGTCAACTTTATGGTATTGTACAGGCACCCTTCGTGGGAATGCTTCCGACGTGCAAATGTGTTATTGCAAATCATTTCTGTTTGAAATTGACATCCATGTTCTTCAAATAAACAAAAATACATTCAGAGTGTCATGTTGCTGTCAAAGGGAACCACCAGGTTGTGAGCCTTGGGAGAGGGTTAGAGGGGAGCAGGTGGAAACTATATAGCCATAGGGAGAAGGGGATATCGGAATGCAGGGAAGATCACTTCAGTTTTGGAAGAGTAGTTTTGCTTCAGGAAGGATAGTGCCATCCACAGACAGATGGTGGAGAGATGTGAGGAAAGCTCCGGTGTGGAGAAGGTTTGTGTGCCTTAAGCGAATGAATCGAGATAGAAGAAACAGGAGGGTGGAGTCTACCTAGTTAGGATGTTTAGAGTGTAAACAGCACAGGACCAAAAGAGAGCCATGAGATATCAATCCAGTTAAGGGGGTTGCAAAGAAGTGGCAAGTCTTCCACGAAATGTAATGTTAGAAGCGGTAGGAGGCGCTACAGTTCAGGGCGTAATCATGAAAGTTAAGGGAACCAAATGTACAGAGGAGATGCGAGTGGCCAACAGTGTCAAAAGCAGCAGAAACTTAAGTGAGGATACAAGATCTTGTACAGTGGAGGCGGAGATGTGAGTGAGTACTGTTTTTATGGAGATGGGATGACAGAAGCGCAGAGAGGAAAGCCTGGGGGTGGAGGAGAGGAAGTGAAAAGGTCAACGGCAAAAGGCAGAGGCATCAGCTGACAGATAGATAAGGAGATGGAGTGGGGGGAGAGGGAGTCAGGATAGGGCAATGCATAAACTAAGCAATATTGCATTCCAACTATCGATGCAATATAGCAGGTTTGCTAATTATTCTCACACTTATGTAGCACTGTGGGTTACCCCAAGATCTGACTTTTAAAAAATGCAGCTTTGTTGCCTTCTCCATTAAAGTAACACTCTCACCATCACAGATAGTACAACAGGGGCTGGTAAAGCTTCAGTAATTATCTACACCTTACCTTAAGTCCCAGCGAGTCCAAAGGGGGCTGGTAAAGTCACACTTTTACTTTGGTCCTTCTGTTAATGTTTTTTGACTGAAAGACTTTCCAAACTAACTATACAAAATGAAGAAAGTGGCACTGTGGTTTTGTTCACTGCTGCAATATCTTTAGGACTGAATGGCCAGCAGTGGTATTAAAAAACACACATATAACCACGGTCTCAGAATTAAAAATATGTATCTACACATTTACTTTTAAACCTGTGCATGTTAAGTTTTTCGAAAGTCTCATGCTGTGTGCTTTTTGTAACATGTTTTAGCAGTTTCCTGTGCCAGCTGGCACCATCAGTTTCCAGTGATCTTGCCCCACCCATACCTGCATCTCCGTACCACTGTCCTTAAGTGTCTGAGGGGCAACCCTATCAAGACAGGCACGTTTAAAAAAAAAAAAAAGAATGTGTGTGCTCTCACACCTGGGTTCCAGATAAGATTTTGAAGTGCGAGTATTTTACTTCCTATTTTTTTGAAGTTGGGAGTAAAATGATTTTCAGATCTTGGGTTCTCCCTTTTGGAATGAAAACACATTCCCCAATGTCACCATCAAACCATATAGAACCATGGGTGGACTGGACTATAGAGTACTCTAGAGCTTTCCCGGTAGCCCTGTTTTGTGTGGTTACCTCTTTTGTTTCCAAATTTCTCAAAGGAAAAGGGTTGTGCTTGCTGAAAATGTGTAATATGGGGCCACTGTGGACATTATTTCCAGGACATCTTTTTGTTCCCAGTCCACCCCTGTATAGAACAATACCGACATTCAGGACTCTGGTACTTCAGGCATGCAATCATTAACACCTCTGGTTTCGCACATGCTCCCCATCTATATCAGTGACATCCCTCCAACCCTGTTCTTTTCTTATAGAGCAAAGAGGCTGCAAACACATTTCGTTTAATTTGTATAACGCGTTAAATTGCCCATAGGCCTCACAGAGTACATTAAACATGACAAGACGAACAAGCACAAAAACAATCTAGCAAAGCACTGAAGGCGTGATAGCAAGCTTAATCTGGATCAAGGTTAAAAAAAAGAGCGTCTTAACTCCTTTCTTAACGTCATAGATGTAGTAAACTATCAAGTTTCATTATATTACCAAACTTAACGTCTCACTACTATTCTGCTTTGCCTATTTCCCGTTGCCAACATCTTTTACCGTCATTAAAACTATAACCCTGCATAGCATTCTCCTGAAGTTTTCTAGCCTGTGGTGCTTCACGATAATCAAAGCGTGGGATCTGCACCTTTTAGCCGTCCAGATGTTTTGGACTACAACTCCCATCATCCTTAGTCACCATGGTCAACGGTGAACGCTCATGAGGATGGTAGCACAATACACCCGGATAGGTGCAGGTTTTGGGCCTTTGACCTAAGCATTGATTAGGCTACAGTAATTGCAAGGCATGACTCAGTGACCTACAGGCAGAAATTAGTCAGGAGGGACTCACCATCAGAGGGCTGCTGGAAGTTGACGTAGGCATATCCGAGGGATCTGCGGGTGATCATATCACGGCAGACGCGGATGGAGAGAACAGGCCCAGCCGGGCTGAACTTCTCATACAGCATAGCCTCTGTGACGTCAGGGTGCAGGTCGCCCACGTAGAGCGAGGCCATGGGGTAGCTGTTGGCAGGTGCATTCATCTTCCACCCAAAATCAGATGCAATCACAGCTCAAATAAAACTAACAGGGGCAGAGAGGGACTCAGGGATCTGGCTTCAGGGCTTGGGCAACGTGGAGCAAAGTGCAGAGGCGCTGGGCCCGAGTAATAAATAAATAAATACCTCCAGAGACGGAGAGGGTAAAAGGGGATTAAAAGGCTCTCTGAAGGCAAATCTGTCAATAAAATAGAATCTACTCTGTTAATAATAAATTTAGATAGAATCGCCCCTGCCGTGGCGACCAGCGGACTTGTTTGTGATGGGGTATCTATCGTCTTACTTCAGCGACTGGCTCCACTGGGGTTAGTAAAGTGCTGGGGGTGCTTCAGAGGCGGTGGGGGTATAATCACTGCTAGCTCTACTGGGGGTGACAACACTGACAGCTTCCTTTAGGGACCTGGCTCTGAGACTTGTAAAGGGGGAGACCCCTTGGGGTAGCAGGGAGGGGGGACCCAGCTCTCTACAGGGATGGGGGCACTTCAGGGTGCTTTCAGGGGTCACTGTAAGATGTATACAGGAGGAGGGGCATGGGCAGCTCTTTTTGGGGTTCACCAGCAGGTAACTTGGATGGGGGAGGGGCAGGCAACTCATCTATGAAAGGGGCTTTCCTTTGGGGTGTGAACCCAGCCAGTCAGGTGTAAGTTCTGCACCTGTGGGGGCACTGGAGGGGCCTGGTTATTTTGCAAGGGGGGGGAATTGCACTGCTCACGTTTTTTTCGGGTTTTTCTTTATTATTTTCTCTTTTTCTTTTTTTTTTCCTTTTCAGCTTTTTTTGGGCTTCCGGTTCCTTTTTTTTGTGTTTTTTTTATTCAGTTTTTGGGGCCGGAGCTGGCGCCCGTCACCCGCACGCGCTGCTGCCAGGAGAGGAGAGGCCGCTGCGGGCGGCGCAGGCCGCTTTATAGACGGCCGGGCCTGGCGCGTGGGGCCAGGGCGCGGGCAACGAGTGGCGGCCGCCGGGATAGAGTGTCCTCCCGCCGTGAACACAGAGAGAGGACTGCGGAGCCCGGGGCGCAGGCGGCGGCCATCTTGAGCGGGAGCGGGGCCTGGCAGGCCCTGCAAGGCCGGATCCCAACACAGCGGCGCCGACTCAGCCCTTATCCGACACGCAAATTAATCAACGACAAATCCTCCCTCAAGCAGCCTGGCCATCCCGGGATCTTTCGACAATAATGATGATATATATTATAATTTAAAAATATTAAAAAATGTGTATTTAATGATAATCTTACAGAATACTTAATGATTATGAACTTGATTACAAAAAAGCTACGCGACGGTAACGTATTCGTCGAAGCTCCGTCCGGTCGGGATCCCAGAAATGATAAAGTCAAGATGGCCGACATTTACAGTTCCCGAGTCGCTAGCGTATGCTATTACACCCGTGTCTGTCTTCTATGTCAATGCTCCAGCCACAGCGCCCTCCCAGTGCTGGAGGAGTAGACGCAGGCGCTGCCTGCCGGCCGCAGAAAAGACAAGGAGCTGCTGCGGGGAGAGAAGGGGCACCTTGGGTCACCGAGCCCACAGCGCTCCACGCGGCGTGGGGGGCTCAGTACAGCGGTGATACAAATACAAAATGCTTTATTGACATGACAACAACAACACAACTATGGTCAAAGCTTAACAGAATCTCATGTATTTTTTCATAGCCCTCAACCATTTGAGTCGCAAAAGCGGGTGAAAACACCCGATTTTGTTTTTGGCGGGTGAGAGGCCCATTGAAATGAATGGGCCTGCAGGAGGCTTGGCGGGTGAGTCCACTCTTTTCAAGGCGGGTGACACCCGCCAAAAGCGTGTGAGTTGAGAGCTATGATTTTTTTTTATTATTTACAGACTGGTCTAGTGTTTGTGTGGTGCGTTACTCTTTGCAACTATATACTCGAACTCACACCCATACATGCAAACATTCTGGAACACATTGGAGGGAGATTTCCATAGCTCTCAACCTTTTTTGACATCAAGGCAGGGGAAAACACCAGATTTTTATTGGGGTGTGGTGAGAGCCCCTTGAAGTGAATGGGCGTATAATGGACTTGGCAAGTGATAGTAAGGAGGGTGACGTTTGCTACAAATACATACTTGCCAACATTGTGTGAATAAAAATGAAGGATTTTTGCAATTTCAAGAATAATAATGCCCATAACGATGACATCACAGGAAAATACAAAACATACATTGTTGGCACCATTGCAACATTCTAAAACGCACAACCCATCAAACAGCACAATATGGAAAGATGCTCAAATGCATAGCTCCCAACCTTTTTTGTCACCTAGGCGGGTGTAAACACCCGATTTTCTTTTTGGCGGGTGAGAGCCCCATTGAAGTGAATGGGCGTATGAGGGACTTGGCGGGTGTTTCGTCTGCTTTGAAGGCGGGTGACACCCGCCAAAAGCGGGTGAGTTTAGAGCTATGTCAAATGTTAAAAATGTATAATTATGAATGGTAACTTAGCACCAAATTCAATTACCTAACTTCACAGAAGGTAATCACACAGAGCTGGTAGGCAACGTTTGCCACTGCTCTGTAGCAGCAGCACAGGCAGTACATATTTATTGCAAGTTGAACACTGAATGACATGGAGACTGATATCCCCCTCAGTCTGATAGGCAGATGCTGTGTGATGGTGTTACACTCTGCCACTTGCCTTCACTGGTGGTTCACCTATGGGTTGTCCTGGCAAGAGTGAAGGACAGTCACGTAGCTGTCAGGTCAGTGGATTAGTCTGAGCCCAATCAAAGTAATCACCTACCAGTCCACTGTATAGACAGACTAATTCATCTGTTGCATGCTTTGTCCTGCAGCCTGCCTAAGGGTCTGTCACGCCGACCACACGATCTAGTGTTCTCCCTGCTTGGTCACGCCCCTCCCCGCACACAACTTTCATCCGTCCTGTTACCCGACATAAACAAACTGGCACACGTACCCCTCACTTCCGTCACAGCAGGTCACAGCATGTTAGGACCGGCGTTTACCGCCCTTCACGTCTGTGGCAACTGAACTGGAGGTTGTCTCCACATCGCATCGGCTTGCGCCGTTTGCGGAGAACCGCTCGTCACTGCGCGCCACGGATCCCGTGATTCCCTGTCTCCTAGCAACGACGCAACGCTTTTGTTCCACACGCGTCACGTGACTTCTGCCGGTTAGATAAAGGATGCCCGGAAACAGAAAGCGTTGCTTCACAGCTGTCTCATCAGGGTTATGTGTCGCTCGTTCTATGGTTTAAGGATTACTGGAACTGCTTTCGACCACGCTTTGTTTCACGGATTGTCTTTGCCTGCTCCCATAAACTGCTACGGACTTCGGATCACCTGTTGCCTGACCACGCTTTGTTTCACGGATTGTCTTTGCCTGCTCCCATAAACTGCTACGGACTTCGGATCACCTGTTGCCTGACCACGCTTTGTTTCACGGATTGTCTTGTGCCTGCTCCCATAAACTGCTACGGACTTCGGATCACCTGTTGCCGGACACTTCTTTGTTTCACGGATTGCCTATGCTCTCATTCTACGGACCACGTGTCACTCTGAATCTTTGGTCCCACGCTAGGTGTTCACCTATCCCTGCCTCCTGCTTTGGCTTTTCGGCTTGGGGTCCTGTTCCTGTCTGGGTCTACCTCACGCTCACAGGTAAATCGTATTATTATACCCTTTCTGCTTCACTGTCCTGCCCTGATTATAACTGCATTACAACTTGCTTTTCAGCGCTCCAGGGGTTCTTCCGGCTGTTCCTCAACCCGGGCTAGACGGACTGAAAGACCATACAGACAGTATTTCTGGTGTTGTCTGTGTGGTACTTGAGGACGGAGGGGTTGTTCATACTCTGCACGACCATCAAGTCTGTAACAGACTGTGAAGCCGCTTGGCCGTCTGGAGTATGGACACGGATCCCTCTGCCGGGGACGCAGTGACCGCTTTGATGCAGGCAGTGGCGGCCCTTAGGACCGACATGGCCACCGCCACGGCCGCCATACACCACCGTCTTGACGCCTTACAGAGTGCACATCATCCACTACCCGCAGACACTGAGTTCGGGTACCCAGCCCCCCCAGATCAGCCTGCCCCTGTTCCGGTCCCTGCACCGACTCCTGTGTTGCTTCCGACACCTGTTCCCTTAGCTGCTCCAGAACGCTATCAGGGTGACCCCCGGAAGTACCGTACTTTCGTAAATCAATGTAAGCTCCATTTTTTGTGCAGACCCCTTGCATTCCCTGATTCTGTCACAAAGGCCGCTTTTCTGTTGTCCCACCTGTCTGGGGTGGCAGCCACCTGGGCAAACCCGTTTTTGGAAAACGACCATCCAGCATTGTACGACTTTGACCTCCTCATAACCGAAATGGCCAAAGTCTTTGATACCCGCTATAAGGCCCAATCAAGAGATCTGGAGCTGCTAGACCTCACACAGGGTAGGCAGACGTTGATTGAGTATATCACCCGCTATAACCAACTCGCTGCTGAGACTTCCTGGCCAGAGGAGAAGAAGGTGATTGTGTTCTATCGCGGTCTGTGCAACGCCATGAAGGACGCCCTTTCTGTGGTTCCTGCCCTCCCCTCGGTTTTCACGGATCTCGTGGACCTTGCACTACAGGTGGACGCTAGGAGATCCGAACGGAGGGCGGAAACAGCATTTAGCAACCAATCAACCCCGCCTCCTTCCACTGCAGCTTCCGAACCTATGCAAATCGGTGGAATCCGAAGCCCGGTAACACAATCCGAACGAGAACGTCGGAGAACCAACAACGCCTGTTTTTATTGTGGGCTAAACGGGCACTACGTAAGGGAACGCGGCCCAAGAACAAGACACCGGGTTTTCAGAAGGCTCGCCCTTGATCCAGGGGGCATCGGCGAGCCCGTCTACGACCCCCACTGAACCCGCCTTCGGTCTCATCAGACCGGTGGTGGTCCAAGCCCTTTTGAAACCCACCAGGGAAATCATCCACACTGTTCAGATCGTGATTGATTCAGGGGCCACTGGCTGTTTCATCGACATTGCATTAGCCCACCGTCTCAATCTGCCTCTGGTTAGAAAAGAACACCCAGAACCCGTACATGCGGTTGACGGCACGTCCTTGTCTTCCGGTCCGATCAAGTTCCAGACTGCACCGTTGGATGTGGTGATACAGAGCACCCATAGGGAAACCATATCGTTTGATCTTATCACCACGCCACAGTTCGGTATCATTCTGGGGATACCCTGGTTAAGACATCACAACCCTTTGATTAATTGGGGTACAGGACAAGTGACGTTCGAATCGGAGGTGTGCCAACATTTTTGCCTTTCGGAATCTGAGTCACTCTCATCTCCTGCCGCGATCCTTGGTGCTATGGCTTCCTCCCGTATCAGTTATGTAGTGCCTGACACTGTTTGTTTGTTTGTTTGTTTGTTTATTTATTTGTATGGCGCACCTTACCCAGGGGCAACAGGGCGCAGGCAAAAGATAATTCGAAGCTTACAATGTTGCAGAAATATACACTTTGAAGTAGTAATAAAAATAATCAGAATTACAGGAATAAAAAATATACAAATCTTCATACATACAAAGTCAATATCTATGCAGGGGTAAATATACAGATATGTACAGGGCTGTTAGAGGCGGGTAAACCTAAAAGAATATTCAGGATTACAGGAGTAAGAGGTATACAAGTCTTCAAACATAAAAAGTCAATATCTATAAAGGAGGTAAGTGTACAGAAGTGTGCAGGGCTGTTAGAGGCGAAGGCAGAATCACGAACAAGAGTATCACTATCTATACATAGGTGTAGAAAGTGCAGCTAAATACAAGGGTTATTGGAGTTAAGGTGACTGATGAGGTGTCTTCTAAAGTGCAAGTATGGTTGGTCAGCTCTTAGGTTGTGAGGCAGAGAGTTCCAGAGCGTGGCAGCTTTCACCGGGAAACTGTTCCCACCAATGGTGGAGAGTTTGAATCTGGGAATTATCAGACGGTTGGAATTGATAGTTCTTGTTTGTCGGATGGAGGACTTTTTCTTTACCTTGTCCATCAGATAACTGGGGGCGGCATTGTTGAGGGCTTTATGGGTTAGGGAGGCCAACTTTAGTTTGATTTTGTTGTCTGTAGAGAGCCATTTCTGTTGGCGTCTAGTGGTTGAGATATGATCTCTCTTATTAATGCCGAGGGCAGCTCTCAAGGCATTGTTTTGTAAGATTTGGAGCCTGTGGATAATGGCTTTGTTGGCACCGCTATAGAGGGCATTACAATAATCAAGCCTAGATAGTATGAGTGCTCTTGCCAGGATCAGGCAGCTGTCATTGGATAGGAATGGTCTGCCTGCCCTTATTAATTTGCAAGTGTACGCAGTGGTAGATGCTAGTGAGTTGACCTGTTTAGTGAATGACATAGTGGCATCCAGATAAAAGCCAAGGGTTTTTACTTCCCTGGATACTCTGATGAGATTACCATCTATGTTGAATTCGGCATATTCAAGGCCTAGTTTGTTGATATTAGCAGGGGTACCTAAGATGATGAGCTCTGTCTTGTCATCATTCAGGCATAGACCATGAGATGCCATCCATGCCTGAATGATGAGATATACCCTATTCACCAACTCACTGTCCTTACTGTGATCCCCTGAAAGTGGGAGGAGAATCTGAGTGTCATCAGCATAATTAGTGTAGGTGACACCCAGATGGTCCAGATCGTCGAACAGGGGTTTGGTGAAGATGTTATATAGTGTGGGGGAGACGCATGAGCCCTGCGGGACTCCGCAAGTGATAGGAGAGGGGTCTGCTGCTGCTGAAGGGGAGAAGACTCTCATAGTTCTCTCACTCAGAAAGGATTCAATCCATTTGATAGCTTCTGGGGAGAAATGAGCAGCTGAGTCAAGGTGTCTGCAGAGGACCTTGTGGTCGACGAGGTCGAAAGCCGCGGAGAGGTCGAGTAAGAGGAGGAGTGCTGTCTTGCCCTTGTCCCTCAGATCATCAATTTGCCCTCACATTTCGTGGGGGCTATTATGGCAGGCATCCCTGCTGATTATCATGATTTCCATATGGTTTTCGACAGGGTCACTGCGGAGGGGCTACCCCCACATAAACCCTACGATTGCCCCATTGACCTGCTCCCGGATGCACCCATTCCTAGGGGTAGAATCTACTCATTGTCACAGTCGGAGGAAAGGGCCTTAAAGGAATATATCCTCCAGGCCTTATGTCTAGGTCACATCCGTCCCTCTTGCTCTCCGGCGGCCAGCCCTATTTTCTTTGTGCCGAAAAAAGAAGGCGATCTGCGCCCATGTGTGGATTATAGACGGTTAAACTCCATTACCATAAAAAACAGATACCCCATTCCGCTCATCTCCACGCTCCTTGACAGGTTAACAAAGGCAACCATTTTCACTAAGCTGGATCTAAGGGGGGCATATAACTTGATTCGCATGAGGCGTGGAGACGAGTGGAAGACGGCGTTCTGTTCTCGACAGGGACTATTCGAATACACCGTGATGCCCTTCGGGCTCTGCAATGCCCCCGCTACGTTCCAACGGTTCATCAACGATGTATTCTCTGACATCCTGGATACATTCGTGGTGGTCTATTTGGACGATATATTGATATATTCTTCCTCTTTGAAGGAACATGTCGGTCATGTCAGAGAGGTCCTCTCTCGCCTCAAGAAGAACGCCTTGTTCGCCAAGCCCGAGAAGTGCTTGTTCCATTCAAACAAAGTTGAATTCCTGGGCTTCCATATTTCCCCCGGTGGGATATCCATGAACCAGTCAAAGCTCCGTGCTGTCACAGAATGGCCGGTTCCCGGCAACATCAAACAACTCCAGTCCTTTCTTGGTTTTGCAAATTTCTACCGGCGATTCATCGCCGGTTTCTCTTCTATTGTATCACCATTGACCGCCCTGACTAGCCCTCTTGTCCCGTTCACCTGGACCTCCGTACATCAAGAGGCCTTCGAGGCACTTAAATCCAGGTTCACTACTGATCCTGTCTTGCAACACCCTGACCCCGACCTTCCCTTCGTTCTGGAAGCAGACGCCTCCTCTTTCGCATTGGGTGCTGTGTTGTCGCAGCCTTGTCCAACCACGGGTAGTTTACATCCACTAGCCTACCACTCGCGGAAGTTCTCCGTAGCTGAATCCCATTACACAGTAACCGAGAAAGAGTTATTGGCCATCAAAGATGCCCTCCAGACGTGGCGGCACCATCTCATGGGGGCTAGGTATCAAACAGGTTTATACGGACCACAAAAACCTCCAAGACCTGGCCTCCCTGAAATGCGTGAACAGCAGACAAGTGCGTTGGCACCTGTTCTTTGCTGCATTCGACTTTGTGGTCAAGCACAGGCCCGGTCTCATCCACGTCAAGGCGGACGCCCTATCTCGTTCTCCTGGTGGGGAACCACTATCCTCGTTTCCTGATACTCTGTTAGGAAAGGGTCATGTCATATGTTTGTGTACTGACCACAAAAGTGATGGGTGGAAGGTTTCGAATTAATCTAAACCACTGGCAATTGCTCTGGGCAACCTTCCACACCACCGTTTTTTAGCCCGTCTGCGCCATTGCAAAAGGGGACCAGCCGTGTGCAAATCAGTCAGCAGGTGCCGCCACCAAAGGTAGCAGCCCAGCCCGAACTGCTAGGCCAGGTCCCCTCTGCACAGAAAACCAAGCATCCCCAGACATGTTTCGGCCTTGTTGTTTTTGCTATGTCACCCCAAGTGGGACGGGTATGCCCAGACGTGGGTCCCGTGCCTGCTGGGCCTAGAGACCCAAGCTACTCCTCACTGATGAGCCCCAACAAGGGCGAAACATGTTTGGGGATGCTTGTGGTCTCGTGCAGAAGGGATGTGGCCTAGCAGTTCGGGCTGGTCTGCCCCTTTTGGGGTGGGGCCAAGCCTGATTTGCATATGGTCTTTCCCTTCTGTAATGGCTTGGCAGGCGAAGAACGGTGGTCTGGAGGGTTGCCCAGAGCATTGCCAGTGGTTAAGATTAATTCTAAACCTTCCAGCCATCACCTCTTTGTTTTTGCTATGTCACCCCAAGTGGGACGGGTATGCCCAGACGTGGGTCCCGTGCCTGCTGGGCCTAGAGACCCAAGCTACTCCTCACTGATGAGCCCCAACAAGGGCGAAACATGTTTGGGGATGCTTGTGGTCTCGTGCAGAAGGGATGTGGCCTAGCAGTTCGGGCTGGACTGCCCCTTTTGGGGTGGGGCCAAGCCTGATTTGCATATGGTCTTTCCCTTCTGTAATGGCTTGGCAGGCGAAGAACGGTGGTCTGGAGGGTTGCCCAGAGCATTGCCAGTGGTTAAGATTAATTCTAAACCTTCCAGCCATCACCTCTTTGTTTTTGATATGTTTGTGTACGCCATCTCCACCCATGCTTAATGCCATTAGACAATGGGTCTCCCAACACCCACATGCACTCACTGAATGGGAAATTACCCTCCAGGAGGGATTGCCGTTTGTCCAGGGCAAGCTGTTTCTTCCTACATGCGATGTACGTAACCAGGCGCTTGTCTGGTCCCATGATGCTGCTATAAATGGCCATCCTGGGCAACAACGCACCCTAGAACTACTACAACGTTGGTGCTGGTGGCCATCAATGAGAAAAGACATAGAACACTACGTAAACACCTGTTCGATCTGTGCCCAGTGCAAAACACGCAGAGGACGACCTCTGGGGTTGCTCCTGCCGTTGCCCATTCCCCCCAGGCCTTGGCACACCATCTCCATGGATCTCATCACGGACCTACCCCGTAGACAGGGCTACAACACCATATGGGTGATCGTTGATTCCTACACCAAGATGGCCCGTTTTGTTCCCTGTACGGGCATCCCCTCAGCTCCAACCCTGGCCCGCCTGTTCT
Organism: Ambystoma mexicanum; assembly: GCF_040938575.1. Classification (NCBI taxonomy): domain Eukaryota; kingdom Metazoa; phylum Chordata; class Amphibia; order Caudata; family Ambystomatidae; genus Ambystoma; species Ambystoma mexicanum. Next base: position 17,008,897 of record NC_090934.1, on the reverse strand, counting down.
TTAGGTCGATATTCTGCCTTTTCGGTCTGCCACAAGTCATCATATCAGATTGTGGGACTCAATTCACGTCCTGTTTTTGGCATGCCCTTACCAAGCTCCTGGGTATTGATGCTCACTTCTCCTCGGCCTATCACCCAGAAAGCGATGGGCAGACCGAGAGGGTGAATCAAGCCCTGGAACAATACCTGCGCTGTCTGACCCTCCAGTACCAAGACTCCTGGTTCAATCTGCTCCACCTCGCTGAATTCGCTTACAACAACTCCCGACATTCAGCCACTGGTTTCTCCCCTTTCTACTCTATGTATGGTCAGCATCCACGTACCCTGCCGCTCCCTGATTTCTCCTCTGCCACTCCAGCTGCCAATGCCTGTGTGCGCGATCTGGCCGGGGTCCATGCGCAAACTCTGGTTCACCTCCGTGAGGCCTAGACGGTGATGAAGGCTAAGGCGGATCGGAGGAGAACCGCGGCACCGGAATATCGTGTGGGCGACCGGGTATGGCTGTCGACTCGGCACTTACGGATACCTGGTTGTCGAAAGCTGTTGCCTCGTTTTGTGGGTCCCTACAGGGTCGCCAGGGTCCTGAATCCTGTGGCTTTCCGCCTTTCTGTTCCTCCTGCTTGGCGAATCCACCCGGTATTCCACACTTCCCTCCTCAAGCCCTACCTTGCTCCTACTCGTGTCCTTGCTCCACCCGCTTCTGTCTCTGTGTCCTCTCCGGACGTATATGAGGTCAGTGCGATACTGGGTTCCCGTTTCCACAGGGGTCGCCTCCAATATCTGGTGGACTGGCTGGGGTATGGTCCCGAAGACCGCTCTTGGGTTTCTTCCCGGGATGTCCGGGCTCCGCAGCTTGTTGCGCGTTTTCATAGGGATTGCCCTGCTTGCCCACGGGGTCGTGGGCCTTTGAGGGGGGACTCTGTCACGCCGACCACACGATCTAGTGTTCTCCCTGCTTGGTCACGCCCCTCCCCGCACACAACTTCCATCCGTCCTGTTACCCGACATAAACAAACTGGCACACGTACCCCTCACTTCTGTCACAGCAGGTCACAGCATGTTTGGACCGGCGTTTACCGCCCTTCACGTCTGTGGCAACTGAACTGGAGGTTGTCTCCACACGCATCGGCTTGCGCCGTTTGCGGAGAACCGCTCGTCACTGCGCGCCATGGATTCCGTGATTCCCTGTCTCCTAGCAACGACGCAACGCTTCTGTTCCACACGCATCACGTGACTTCTGCCGGTTGGATAAAGGATGCCCGGAAACAGAAAGCGTTGCTTCACAGCTGTCTCATCAGGGTTACGTGTCGCTCGTTCTATGGTTTAAGGATTACTGGAACTGCTTTCGACCACGCTTTGTTTCACGGATTGTCTTTGCCTGCTCCCATAAACTGCTACGGACTTCGGATCACCTGTTGCCTGACCACGCTTTGTTTCACGGATTGTCTTTGCCTGCTCCCATAAACTGCTACGGACTTCGGATCACCTGTTGCCTGACCACGCTTTGTTTCATGGATTGTCTTGTGCCTGCTCCCATAAACTGCTACGGACTTCGGATCACCTGTTGCCGGACACTTCTTTGTTTCACGGATTGCCTACGCTCTCATTCTACGGACCACGTGTCACTCTGAATCTTTGGTCCCACGCTAGGTGTTCACCTATCCCTGCCTCATGCTTTGGCTTTTCGGCTTGGGGTCCTGTTCCTGTCTGGGTCTACCTCACGCTCACAGGTAAACCGTATTATTATACCCTTTCTGCTTCACTGTCCTGCCCTGATTATAACTGCATTACAACTTGCTTTTCAGCGCTCCAGGGGTTCTTCCGGCTGTCCCTCAACCAGGGCTAGACGGTCTGAAAGACCATACAGACAATATTTCTGGTGTTGTCTGTGTGGTACTTGAGGACGGAGGGGTTGTTCATACTCTGCACGACCATCAAGTCTGTAACAGGGTCACATAAATGACTTGCCACTGTAAAAAGCAGTAGGATCTGTCACTCAAATTTATAGGCGGTAGTACTGCTTAAAAAGCAGTAGCCTACTGTCTAAATCTGTAGAGTTGGCAAGTATGCAAATTAATCTTGTATTATATTTATAAACTAAAACATACTGTCTCCCATGAAGCTAAATAAACACAATATAGAAAGTGGAATCTTATCAGTGCTGACTCGGTAGACTTGAGTCTGTGTGGCTGTTCCCTACATTTCCGTTGGGCTTTGTTCTGTGCCCACAGCCCGCTGCGCTGGCTCATTTAGTAAGAATGAGCCTGTGTGAGATTTGCAACAGAGTCTGTGGCTCCAAGGCGGGTGAAACAGATGGGGTGAGCGGGTGTCTGGATGCTTTTTGCGGTTGACACCGGCCAAAAGTGGGTGAGTTGAGAGCAATGGATTTCACCACAGAAATCTGCATTGACATGTGATTAGTGCGAGGTGGCTGTACACACAGCAGTGAGTAAGTGATTGGGAGCCATATCGGATGGGCACGCGGTTTTTGTATATTTTAGCTTGCAAAAGAGGATTGTAATACAAAGGCAGTGATTGCGTACATTCTACCAAGTCATAGATATTGAGATATCCCTGCTGGCTTATTCTGCCCAAGCTCATGGTTGAGGTGAGAGATGTTATAATCTACAAGTCAATGGAAGTTAGCAACTGGGAACAAATGTATGCACTGACAAGGGTGGTGTCCAGCTGAACTAACCAGAAATGTTTGCTTGCATAAGATCGTTATAATGAAAGCAGCGTGAGCCACGGCTAGCTGCTGAAGCTTCATTCTGGTCGAACATGGTAAATGGTTCTCGATTGATGAATGTATTTGTTTCATCACCTGAATGTATAAATCAGTGCACCTCTGACAGCACCATCGAGATTCAGCTTCGTGCCATGAACGTTTCCAAGCTAGATCCCCAGAGCAGCATTTCCGCACTGAAGCAGAACAGCCTCAGGTCTACAAGTGCAGATGGGGACGAGAAAGGAATGTGAGGCTTTTGGCATTAAATACTCTTATCTAATAAGATGACTAATCTGGGAGTTAGTACCATCAGTTATGTCTGGATGCTGACTATGTTGTATATATGTGTAAGTACTGTCACTAGTGTGATTATTGAGCGCAAGCTTCAATGAGTGAATCCGACCGAACCCTGATCTGTTGGGTCTACACAGCAATCAGTGCTTTCTTTGTCCTACAGTCATTTGCCACTCTCTTGGAAACTCTACCAGATCTGGCAGATCTCCTGTACTGGCATCCCAACACCTGATGCTGACGTCCTTCCATGTTGTCATCATTTCCTAGGACCAATACATTTTCCTCAGCTGAGGCTTCATCTTTACGATACCTTGATACCCCTTTCTATGCTAACAGGATCACTCTGCTAGTTTGAGTTTCGGACAGTATTATTCTGCTCTTCTGATCTAGAGTTTAGACAGGCTGATAAGTTTTCCTGGATTTGCGTTGTTCTCTGTGTGTTTTCCTGTAGAATTATCTACAATATTTCTGTCGCAACAGCACTGAAGAGTATTTATAGGCAGTCAGCCTTTCTGGTTCAGTCAACCGTACCAATTTTGGTCTTGTCAATGCAATGACCATTTGGAAATGTTCCCTGTTCCATTTGGCTTCACACATTTCTTTTGCAGGACTGTCCAATCCTGGGAGGAATAGTACGCAGATGGCTATTCCTTGAAGCTGCAGCATCCGCTCCTCAATGTGTGGAGGTGGTTTAGGGGAAGAACTTAGGAAGGTAGAGATGAGAGGATTTTGGCCAATCATTACAATGAGCATGTTGCCCTGAGTGTACAGGCGGGAGTGTTTAATTCTTACTCTTGTCCTATTTGTAAGTACCTCTGTTCTGTCAGGGCTGTGACTTTCTGGCATACCCAACTGATTGGTAGGGGCCAACTTTGACTACTTGGGCGAGGACAGTGCACAGGCCACACGAATGGTGCACACAGGGATTTCATTGCATTTGTTCAATTTGAAGTGCACCACAGTAGTGCTGTGTTGTAATATGTCCAGGCGTGTGTGGAATGTTGATGGCTGTTCAGGCATCAACATTCCACATCGGCCAGTTGGTTTCTGGATCTTCTGGTGGCGGCTGCTTGTCTTTGGGGTCCATACAATAAACAGCTTTACTACACTCACCTGTGTGTGAGGATCTTGTCACTGGCGATGAAGAGCTGTGTGGACCTCATCCGTCTCCACCCGTGCGTCTCCTGCGCTCCGTCTGTCTGCTGTGCGGCGGACGGGAAGTTCCAGTTGCTGAGCCGTGTGCTCGTCCAGCCAGTACGATTTCCCAGTGCACTGTGGGCCCGATCTGCGCTGGAAAGGTGGATCAGAGGTTCTGCTAGCAGCGTAGGGCCGCCGTCTGGCATTTGCAGGTGGTCTCTGGCGGGTCCGGCTCTCGTGTTGGGTCGGATTGCAGCCCAGCGTGCGGAGCAAGAGCGGCTGAGGAAGGCGCGGGGACGTGGCCAACCTTTCTTTCCGTTTCCGCTTTGCTCGCTCTGAGATACTGCACGTCGCTGTCCAGAGCCGGAGCCAACTCCCCTGTGTCTGCGTTGGAGGAGACACGGCCACACTGCTCTGGTGACGACATCCTGTTTGGGATTCAGGGCGTTACTTTACACCGAGCGGCGTCTGTGGGCTGTGGTGTTGACTTTGCAGCATCGACAGCAGCCATTCGTTTCTGGCTGCAAATAGGACATGGACACTGTGAACTGGTAGGTTCTTTTCTTCTGCCATCGTCGGTGTGGTTTCCAGTAGTATCTGCCTCACGGATAGCGAATTTGAGGATTGCACACTGTGCTTTTACTTTGTTTGTGCTGATCTAGCACATTTTTGGTACTTCGGTTTCCATTGTTCAGTGTTGCTGAGAGGAGGTGACATTATTTCCTTGGAAACACCTTGGGATCTACAAACTAACTATTTGGGGGTGTGGATCGTGGTACTCACACTGGAACATGTTGCACACAGCTGCCAGGCCTCCTCCCACCTTTTTACCAAACCCTGGTGAACCTACTGCTCCATCGGATCAGTGGGTGGATGCCTTCAAACTGTATTTGAGGGCTGCTGGCGGGGCCAAGTTCACCGATGATGAGAAGGAGGCTGCACTTCTTAACTGTATTGGTACTGAGGGGTTGAGGGTCTTCCGTCACCTGTCTGGAGAGAATCTGATGGTTCCAGGTGGCGGCGAGGGAGAGATGGTCATAAGCGCATATGAGACGGCCTTAAAGAAGCTGCAAACTCGGTTTGGCAAAAGGGTGAAAGTTGTCTTGGAGCGATATAAAATCTTTTCTAGGGCACAAGGATCCACGGAGTGCATAGATGCCTATGTTACGGCATTACGGGCGATTATGGCCACATGTAGGTTTTCGGGTATTTTGGATGAACACATTAGGGATCAAATTATGATGAAGACCTGTAATCAGAAAATCAGAAAAAGGTTGTGGATTGAAAGCAACCCACCCTTGGATAAAGTTTTGGAAATTGCAAGAGCAATTGAGGCCTCCAGGACAAGTGTACAGATTGTTACTGAGAGGGATGTGTCTAGGGTTGTGGTTCATGCTGTCATGCCAAGGAACAAAACGTTGTTGATAAGTCTAATGGTCAAGGGGGCAGGTGGTCTAAGGGTAAAGATGTGTGTAAAAACTGTGGTTGGTCCAGCCATGCGGCTGATTCCAAATCATGTCCTGCTAGCAATGTTGAATGCAGGAAATGTAGATGAATGGGTCATTACGCACGTATGTGTAAAGTGCAAGTGGTGGCTAGTGTGACTCCAGATGATTCTGCACTGTTGCAAGAAGGTGCCACGGGTAATAGGCCAGAGCAGGGAGTGATTTTGCATGTGGATGGAAGAGTGCGAAGGGCCCCTGGGTCTCAGTATTGGTTGATGACCATCCTGTGGATATGTTGGTCGATTCAGGGTCACCTTACACTTTGGTGGCTCCAGAAGTATATCAGGGAGATTTGGGAAAGCAGATTTCAGCTTTACTGGCGTCGGACATCAAGCCGTGTGCCTACGGCAGAACTCCATTGACGCACTGGGCTACAGTTGCTCCAATTTCGCGTTCAATGGTAGGCGGGCTCTGGGTAAATTGTATGTGGCCTCCAAGGGCTCTAGTGTCCTGGGTGGGGACGAGCAGGTGGCTTTAGGCATGCAAATACATCCCGGTAAGGAGGTTCCTGTTCTCAGTATTGCAGAGGGAGGTGAGGATAGTACCATGGTTACTCCAGCTTTGCTAATGGCTGAGTTTCCGGAGGTATTTTCAGATACCCTTGGGAAGCTCAATGGTTTTGCTCATCAAATTGTCTTGAAGGGGGGTGCTGTGCCTAATGTACACAAGGTAAGAAGAGTGCCGGTGTCGGCAAGGGAGGGATTGGAAGCTGAGTCGAACAAATTACAGACGGCAGGCATAATTGAACCTATTGAGTCATCAGAGTGGTTGTTTCCGGTGGTCCTGGTCAAGAAAGGTGATGGGGGTATCAGAATGTGTGTAGACCTCCGGGAGCTTAATTCCAGCATTTGGGTGGACTGGCACCCCTTGCCGAACATTAACGAGTTGTTGACATTGGGAGATGCAAAGTATTTTTCCACCTTTGATTTGTCTACAGCATACGCTCAAATAGACCTGCACATTTACTCTAGATCTCTCACATCATTTGTGACTCCTTTTGGGGCATACCGTTTTTGTCGCATGCCATTTGGGCTTGCTTCGGCCTCTGCAGTATTCCAGCGTTTGATGCAGGAAATGTTTGGCGGATTGGCCGGAGTAAGTTATTTTTAGGATGACATCTTGGTGTGGGGTGGTAGTAGGGAGGAACATGATTTCAGGGTCAGGAAGGTGATGCGAGTTCTTAAGGAGAGATTTCTGACTGTGAAACTGTCTAAATGTCAGGTGGGCATGGTTAAAGTTACCTATTTATACACTGAGTTCGGAGGGTGTTAGCCCGTAAGGCTGAGTTAGTCCAGGTTATGAGGAGCACGCCTTTTCCAGCCAATAAAGACCAGCTGAGGGCTTTCTTGGGTCTTGCAGAGTATTATGTTAAGTTCATACCCAACTATGCTGAAAAGACGGTGGCCATGAGGGCCTTGATGAAGAGGTCAGCCAGATTTGTGTGGTCTGAGGAGTGTGGGGCAGAATTTGAGCTGGTTAAGGGGGATGTGGAAAATGCCCCGTGTCTGAGATAATTTGATCCCAAGAACAAAACCGTACTTACTGTGGATGCGAGCGAGGTGGGTTTGGGTGCGGTGTTGGAACAATGGTTGGATGGTGAATGGAAGCCGATGGCTTTTGCCTCGAGGACCCTGAGAGAAGTGGAGAGCAGGTACTCTGTGATTGAAAGGGAGGCCTTGGCGGTGCTGTGGGCTTCGAATCATTTCAGGACATTTCTTTGGGGTGTTCCATATATAGTCAGGACGGACCATAAGCCTTTAGTCCAGGTGTTTTCTACCAAGGGCGTGGTGGCAGTGTCCCCAAGAATAGCGAGGTGGTCGGTCGAGTTACAAGATTACAATTTCACCCTACAATATTTTCCAGGAAAGCTCAATGTAGTGGCGGACTGTTTGTCCCATTTGCCCACGGTGGATGGAGACAGTCAGGATCAGGTAGTGTTGGAGAAAGAGGAGGACTTGCAAGGGTGTCAAGTTGCGTATATTGCGTCTGCTGTGGAGAAGTCGTTGTGGGACGTTGAGTCTGAGGCTGATGTTGAATTGAAGTGGATCAGGGAAGGTCTCATCAGAGGTTGGCAGGCGGTCAAGGACAAACCTGAGGGGAGGGGCTATTTTCAGGTATTACATGAATTGGCTGTGGGTCCTTGAGGTGTTTCCAGAGGTATCAAGTTAATACCGCCTGTCAGTCTCAGAGGTAAAATTGTGGAATTGGCGCATGCTGGGCATTTGGTTCGTTCTTTGACCAAGAGGAGACTTAGGGAAGAGTACTGGTGGCCTTCGAAAAACAAGGATGTTGACAGGTGGTGAAAGAATGTCAGGCTTGTGCCATCAGTGACAAAAGCAAAGTATTGCACCCCCACCCGATACATCCTGTAGATGTTCCCAAACAGGTCTGGACTAAATTGGCTTTGGACATCATGGGCCCCTTTGAATGTCTTCAGCCTGAGAGTAGATATTTGTTGGTTTTAGTGGACTATACGTCTAGGTGGATTGAGGTAGCTGCGTTTGGAAATGTCACCACTGATTCGGTTATTGCCTTTTTGAGCAAAGTGTTTGACCGAGAAGGGTTACCGGCCAGCTTGGTGACGGATAATGGTGTGCAATTCACATCCAGAGCGATGAAAGAATTTCTTGATCAACATGCCATCTCCCATCATCGCACTGCTTTATATAATCCATGCGCCAATGGCCTGGTTGAGAGGGCGAATGGTACTATTAAGTCTGCCCTACAATTGGCTTTGGCTAATGGTTTGGTTGGCAGGAGGTTTTGACACAGTATTTGGCTGCTTATCGCAGGACTCCTTCGGTGGTCACGGGGAGGTCTCCATTTGAACTTATGAGGGGCAGAAAAGCAGGCTCCTTGTTGAGAACTTTGGCTTTGGGTGGTGGAGGTCCATGTGAGGTGGACCTGGAAGGTATCCATCGCAGTATTCTGGCATGTCAGGAGGCTATAGCTTCTTCTCGGAAGTCCAGGAAGGAATTACAGGTTATGCCTGGGGATACTGTGTACATTAGAAATCCTAGGTTTGTTCAAAAGGGCAACAGCACGTTTCTGCCTCCTAGGAGGGTGGTAAATACGGGTAAGGGTCATGTGCAATTGGAGGATGGCTCTGTTTGGAGTAAGAGACGTGTGGTGGTGGATGGAGTTGTCAATTCAGGCAGGAGGCAGGATGTTGTTCGTGCTTCAGGCGCAGATTTGAATATGGAGTCTCAGGATGTTGCTCTGGATTTTAATCCTGTTGGTTCCCGAGTGGCGCACAGGCATGAAGTGGATGTTGCTTGCTCTTCAAGTACAGGTTTGAATTTGGAAACCCAAATTGCTCCTCTTCGGCAAGCTGAAGTGGGCGTCTCCCTAGGCGGTGTGGGCCGCCTATAAAACCTGGAGACTACATTTGTTAGGACTTGCACTATTTATAGAGCAACTTTGTTTCAACTTACTGTGTACAATATTTTCGACATAATGCTGTTTCTGGTTTGAATAGTATGTTATATTCTATTGCTTTTCTTTTTTACCATTAGCTTAATTCCTGTTATGTTGCATTTTGTTGTTAATGTTTTATTGGTTATGTAAGGGAAGAGGATATGTTGTAATATGTCCAGGCGCGTGTGGAATGTTGATGGCTGTTCAGGCATCAACATTCCACATGGGCCAGTTGGTTCCTGGATCCTCTGGTGGCGGCTGCTTGTCTTTGGGGTCCATAAAATAAACAGCTTTACTACACTTACCTGTGTGTGAGGATCTTGGCATGCTGCTAAGGAGCAATAATTTTATTTTGTTCCTTTTCCCATTCGACAGGTAACTGTGTTAGGTATCTGGCTTATGTAGGGTTATGGAGGGGAGGCATGGTATCACAATTATGACACTGACAAAATAGGTACAATTTATGCAGGGGAGGCATGGTATCACAATTATGACACTGACACAATAGGTACAATTTGTAATAACCGTTATTGAAGATTCTGTGGTTGGAAAAACTCTTACTTTGCTCTATATCTAGGATGGGAGTAGTCGCGACCATCAAACGATAAACAAAAACAGTCCTAGTGGAGTCCATCAAATCAAAATGGTCTATGTCTATGCTAACAAAACCTAATGCCTGCCCTATCTCTTTTACAAAAAGTGTATAAAAGAGAAATGTATGCAAAGGAAAAATAAGTGTTTGAAAGAATAAATGTGGTTGAATCAGCTCTCCTCCCCATGTTAGACCACACAGAGTAAGGCGGTACCTGTAGGCAGGATGACACACTCTGGCTCGGTTTTTAACACAAACAACAGTTCCAAAATGTGGACCGAGGCCCGCCTCGCCGTCCACGTTTGAAGTCTCTCTTTCCACTTCCAAATACTGTTTCAACAAAAAGTTCATGTATGTCCCCCTCTGTCAGGGTCAGACCTCTTCAAAACACAGTTCATGTGGTCGCCCTCTGTCAGGCTCAGACCTTTCACAACAAAGTTCACATAGGTCGCCCTCAGCCGGGCTCAGACCTCTTCAGAACAAAGTTCCCCAAAACTTGCAAGGGGGCATCCTTTCTCAAGCTTATTACACATTGGGTCTCCCTCAGTTGGGCTCAGGCCACTTTCGGATGTCGAAGACTTTTGAATATGTGTGGCTTTTTTTACAGACCTCTGCAGGACCACTTTCACTAAAAGTTCCAGGTTCAACTTTCACTCTCCTCTTCTCTACAAGTAAATTTTGCTTACTTTGCTTTTGCAGTTAATTCGCTTTATCGTTACAAACAATGCGCCTTTAATTCACAGGTCTGCATTTGGTCGTGTCTCATCCACACGCGTGCTGCCTTCACTTGTGATATAATGTTGCCATTTTAAACTTTCTTTAACACACACCGGTCTCTCAGGTCACTTGCCAACTCCGGCTGCGTGCATTTCCTTCTTGGTTTTATGATTTCCAATTCACAAGTCAAGGTCTACCACAGGCTTTGCATCGCCTCAGCAACTCTGCTGTTCACCCGGGAAGGTCGTTGGCATCTGTGAAACACAACATAGCCTTCTGATGTGGTATCTTGTCTTCTCCACGTGTCCTTTGCGGCCTGTCGGAGGTAACGACCTCCAGTATGGAACGTTTGGGGTACTAGGGTGCTGCCTATGAAGAATGGGGAGCCGGCCAGTTCGGTTTGGGATGTGGTGGCTGTGGATATTTTGGGTCCTGTGTTTGTTAGGGGAGCCAGATGAGCATGCTCCCTCCCTGCTCAGACAGAAGGTAGGCATGCACCAACATGTGTTACTCCCTCTGGTCCCTCCATGATGTTCCCTTGTGCCCCCCCATTCTCGCACACAGGTGATGCCTGTTTTGCTTGATTCTTCTACCCTGCTGCCCCCTCACCCCACTCAAGCCTACTTCTGCAGGAGTCTGTCCTGATACATTCTGGTTTCACCATCATCGTCTCGTGGCCAATGCTGGATTTGACTTTTATGGACTTCATTCATTCATGGTGCGTCACCCTTTCTCAACTCTCGTGCTGAACTTCTTTTGCATCTTGTACTCATGGTGGCCCTGAATCATGCTGTTCCCATCTTCATCCTATATCCTGGCTTGCAACATTATTTGTTACTACTGACCTCTGCAATTGTATTCACTCTCCCCTCTTGCTTCTCCACTCTTTTGACTGCTTACTCTCGGTTCTCTCCTCCTCTTACTTTCTTCTATGCACTTAGTCTATCAGAATTGTCACTGGACCTAGTATTATAGCAACCTCGTCTGTCTCCTCCTCCCTCCCCTTACTGTTTTTTTCCTCCCCAACCCCCTCCAGCACTATCTGAAATGTCGCCAGGCCTAATATGATAGTCGCTTGTTTTGTTCCTCCCGTACCTTTCTGCACCCCTCTCCCTCACCTGTTGTTTTTTTTCCAGCTCTACCAGAAATGTCGTCAGGCCTAGTACGGTAGTCGCCTGTCTGTTTCCATTTTCTTCCCACTCTCCCCCTCCCTTCCTTATCTGTGTTTTAGCTCTTGCACTATCTGAAATGTCGTCAGGCCGAGTACGATAGTTAATTTCACATCCTTACTGTTCATGGCCTGTAAGAATGTGGTTGTATTTTCCCTTGTTCCCTCCCTTGCCTTGAAGCGCTTTAAAACACATTATGTATAGGCGCTATATAAATAAACTATCATATCATATCATACCTAATTGTTTTGATGGATTTAATGTCAAAATGGCCTGCGGTGTGCATTGTGAGGGACTTAAGCTCACGCAGGATAATACCATTTTTGGAGTCAGTGTTCTGGAGAGAGGGATTTCTCAAGAGAATTGTGTCAGATAATGGCCCCCAGTTTGTGGGTAGCGAGATGCAGGAATTTCTGGAGGATAATGGCATTGAACACTCTACAACGGATCTCTATAATCCCAAAGGTAATGCAACTGTTGAAAGATTCAATAGAACATTGATGAGGTGATTAGGATTGCCATTGCGCCTGGTGGTGATTGGGAGCAGACAGTTATGGAGTGGGTGGTTCAATATAGAGTTGCACCCCACCAGGTGACGGGTGTGTCACCATTTGAAGCTATGTAGAAAAGTGGGCCGAATTCTAGGTTGCATCCTTGGTGGATGAAAAAGTGTGTGGCAGTGCGAGGGAAGGTACGAACAGGGGTGTTGCAGGAGAGGATGTTGAATGCCCAAGAGAGGTCCATGGTGAGGTATGATAAAAAGAACTGTGTGAAGGATTGTGTTTTGAAGGCAGGTGCACTGGTCAAGATAAGGAAAGGAGGGTAGGTAAAGGAGTGGTCAAGTTCTCGACTCCGATGAAGGTGGTGAGAGATCTGGGTAATGCAGTTTTGTGGAGTAATGGTGAGAGGTGGATGAAAGCGAGGGTGGCTGCGATGAAATGTGATGGTGGTGGTAACAGGCAGTGGGTTGCAGTGAGCCAAAGTGCAAGGACAGGAGGTGTGTTATGAAGAACAACAAGGATAACGTAATGCCTATGTATATTGTTAGATGAGAGGAGGTGTGTTGTATTTATGTACATAGTTACAAGACTCATGATATTCATAGTTACTTAGACCCAAGTTATTCACTGACAATTTTAATTCAATGTTAATGCAATGCTGTGTTTTGTATTGTTCTGGATGTTCCAGGACAGAACTGGGCTGGTTCCAGGGAGAATGTTTGTGTTTGAAGAGGGACTGTTGTGGTGATGGGCAGTGGTTGGGGTTGCTGATAATATATCTTGAATAAAGACAATTTTGAATCCTACTGTGTTCAGAGGATCCTTTGAACATAATATCAGGCATCAGACAGGAAGTGTTGAAAATCCTCAGACAGAATAATGTGTCCGCCTGGGCAATGATCAAACCATTCATCAGTTGGGTCATGAAGCAGGCCAAATCACCCATACCCGCATGCCAATAGACAATCAATAGTAACAGATTTTGCACAAGGAGGTGATGATATTCTTACATAGAGTGCCAGCATCCCAAAACAGACATTTATGGAATTAAGGATAGACATCTCCCAGCCTGACTTAACCAAAGTTAGTAGCCTCCAAACGGGCAGCCGTTAGGCCCTCCTTTGGCTGCCTGAGCGTTTACTACAAAGCCGTCCAACACCAGCATCTTCTGTAGGGAGATGATGCCAAACATTTTAAGAAAAAGACTCCCTGCCAATTGGCTACCAGGTGATTATGCCCTCTGGGAAATCTTAACAAGTCACCCCTGTTATGAATTTGACTGTCCATTAATGCCTGCTTCCTTGATGGGCAAAGAAATATGATCTTTTTTGTGGAACTGAAAATGGTTGTTACATTACATATAACAATACCTGCAGGCCAGTGTCAAGCAATGACTACAAGCATGTGGCTTCATCGCACAGACTCTTAGGAGGTGTTTCCTTTAGCCCTGATTCGTGGAATTATTTGTGTGTAAAGCAGGGATTTGTGTGCCGGTCGGCCCGAAAATCCCCATTCGTCAAACAGGGATTTGGGGGCAGAATGATACGCAAATCCCCATTTTACACGCAAATAATTCCATGAATCAGGGCCTAAGTCTTGAATGTAGCACAACCGAACGGGTAGGTTACAGATCAGTCCGGTTCTCAGGTGTGAAATAATCTGTGAGTCCTGGCTTTAGGCTCACATGATATTACATTCTGGTAATTGTAGTCCTACATTGATGTAATTTAGTTATGCAAAAATGTAATGCTCTAAAGAAGACAAGAATTAGAGAATGTAATCCTTACCTGTGTTTCTGCTAACATAATGTGAATTAAGTGGTGTTGTTCGGTGGGAAAAGCAGGCAGTATTTTGTCTGCATCACTGCCTTTCATCCTTACCCTGTTGATAAAATGAAGAGCGGGTTGGCAAAAGGTAGCATTTGTTATTTGCAATTCCTGGAAGCTGCTGGCACTTACTGTGATTCAGTGAAGTGTACTCCCTGAGCCAAACACCCTCTAGAGTCTAGACTGTGTTGGTGATGTGAGGAATTTGACCAACAGCACAGTGGGTGTGCGCTCACCTGGGCTTTTTTGAAATTTTAAATGAAATTGAATGATGGTAGATCAACCTCCAGAAATTGTGTGGGGCTAACCCGTACACATTTTCCTATGCTCACTGCACGACATACATATAGACCTGTGTACTCTTGGTGGACACACACCTACAGGCACAGTCCCTCCTGTCATATTTAGTTGGGATGTGACAGCCAGGATTACACCATGTAATCTCAGAAGGGGGAGGGCCAGACCTTCCTCCTGGCATGGCCAGCCTAATTAACTAACAAAGGCTTCATGGATCCACCCTGTACTTTTGTTTGGCCCTGCAGATGGTGACAGCAATTAACATAATTAATATATGAATAGAGTGTACTTCAAACAGGCCCACATGGGGCCTGGCTGCAGAGGCTAACAAAGGAGACAGGAAATCCCATCGACCTTTTATATGCACTGTGTCAACCTGAAGCCAGCTCCTGCCTTCAGTATCAATTGACAGTGAAATGTCATGCCTGGGACTACGTGACAGTAGTCATCCCTGCGGGGGATCACATTCAGAAGGTACAAGTATGTGAATTGACAGCACCAGAAAATATGGTCCTGCTGCAGCTCCAAGGGAGGCCTGCTGCTTTAGACTGGAACTGCACAGAGCTCCATTGACTACAGTGACCCTTTGATCCACAACAGACAGGAAGAAGGGTGAGACTTAGTATTACATGTTTTCACCCCTTCACCTTTCCTGTTGCAAAGCACTCTGGTTATGACCTCACGCATAACAGAAGATTGTTGGTGGGGACTCAGAATCGGTTCATTAAGGTAGGTTTAGCGTACACCAATCACTGTGGCCCATTTGACTTTAAAAGAGGTCTGAGCCTCTATTTTGGGGAGATCATCTGAAGACTTTGCAAGGAGTAACAAGAAGAACTCAGCATTGGACCGTGGCTGAAGGTACAGTCTGTCTTACAACTTCCGACAGTGAAGGAACGGCAGGACCTCCAAGGGGGGCGCAAGATCCCTCCCCTAAACATCTCCCAGGGAACAGAGGGAGATACTGAATCCAGAAGACCCTCCAGTAGCTCCAGAACCAGAACCCAGCCAGCACACAGTGTGCCCTGCTAGGCTGTGCAGCAAGCTTCCTAGGTAGGAATTTCCAGTGAGTCTCTGAACCAAACCAAGGACAAGGCAGTTGCCTGCAACACTCTCCTCAGCTTTGGGCCGTCCGCCTTAAAGGACAACTCAAGCCAAGAGAATAAGTTAGGAGGAGTGCATCGACAAGCATCTTTCCGACGTCCGGCTTAAAGAACATTTGTAATCCAGCCGAGCCCCTCGCGCTGCAACTGACTGTACCGCTGACTGCTGTTATGCAGCAATCGCTAAAGCCTTCCGATATGCCTCGACCAGTGGTTCAGAACGGCTGACCAGCGCTGAGATAATGATTCATGACACTGAGCCGCCATGTAGGCCAGCCTGCATCTGTCCGTCCAGCCTTGCTTGTCGAACTGCCTGCCGCCTGATACATGCAGCTGTCTAACATCTTGAACTCTGTCGCAGAAGCGGCAAAGCACCCTGAAACCGACTCTACACTGTCGAGCACCAAGAACTTCTAAAAGCAAAGGTACATTGTGGCTCTGTCCCCCTGGTCGTTCTCCAAAGGGTCCCTAGTGACATTTTACAACCCATTTCTACCTTTGTGTTGAAACCAAGTATCCTTGAACTATTGCGATTAGTTACTTTACCGACCACCCTCCTGTCATTATCCAGAGTGCATCCCTTTTCCTTCTTTGAAACTATCTGTCCTCTGTGCTCCTTTACAGGGTGGGCTGTATTTTGTAGTTTGATAAAACTGTTGTGATAATAATATAGTCGATGTTTGTATACAACATTGACTGGACAGCCCCTTTCATCATTTGTTAATCATTGTATTTTCGCTGTGTTGCAACTAACCAACGATCCACAACCTTGTAGAGTTAAGCCTGCCGTTCCATCCACCGTTTCCAAAATTGGACAAGGAGGTTTATAATTTGCTTGTGTTCCAATCCGTTCGGATCCCTTTTGATGTACTAGAGGTGTGGGGCTGGATGATGGTTTAGAAACTGATATTCATCCCTGGGCCACTGGTGCCCCGGAAGTTTAGTTGTCACCGGTGGTGTCAGAGCGGGGTGTGGCTCCCCTAGAAGGTGGCTGGGTGGTCTCTCCCCTTCCTTGCTCACACATCTCAGAGGCCCAGACGCCCGTAAAAACCAGGATTTCCCTGAGAGGTCACCATCCCTTTCCACCCCTCTGCTCCCGCTATGCTGGGTACCCCACCATTTGGGGTGGGGGTGGAGGCTGGACACTATGTTCTCATTCTGGGCTTATATTTCTCATACATCCATTGCATTCTGGGAGTTGTAGTCTTGGGTCACTTTAATTGTGTACACTTGACTAAAGTAAAAGCAAAGCCCGCAAGTGCAGTTGGGGGTCCCCGGTGGCACAGAGTCATCTGGTGACCACAGGATTAATGAGCACACACTTTGCCACTGAGTGAGACACGAGATGAGCACATCCTTCAAACAAGACTTTATTTCATATAAATAGTACATAAAGGCCTTTCCAGCATTAATAGCATTCCATAGACAATGTAAACATGAAAAGAGAAATACAATAGAACGAGCAGTCCCCAAAGGAAAGAGGCGGGGGAGGGGGCGCTATATAGCGCATGGCGTGATAGAGTAGGGGGCGGAGGGGACGAGGAAAGAAGGCCCAGTGTAGGACAGTATGGAAAGAGAAGCTGAATGCAGAAGAGTGGGATAGATGGAGGGGCCCTGGTGGGAGGAGGGGGGTTTTGCTTTAGGCGGGATCGTGGAACAAGGGATGCAGTGGTGAAGGGTAGAGGAGAAAGAGGTGAGTGAGGGGCAGGGAATGAAGGGGCACAGAGGTAGAGAAGCAGGCGAGGGATGCACTGGTGGAAGGAGCAAGGGAGAGGGTAGGAGGGGACAGAGGGTAGTCACAGAGGGGAGTCAGCGAAGTGGAGGTTCGTACCCTTGTTCGTACTACTGTGTGTCACCGGGTTGCAGCAGAAAACCTACTGCCTTTAAACCCCCCCAACACCTACGATCGTAAACACACACACACACACACCAGACAGCAGGCAAGATTGACTGTCATAAAAGACGGATAATAACAGAAACACAGTCGCAGACAGACACTAGGATGTGGGTGTTCACAATCACACCAGGGCCCTTTCCCCAGCGCTTTGTGTAAAAGTGCGGTGTTGGCTATTTACGCCTCACTTTTACACTCCAGCGCATTTGCGTGCCATGTGGATGTGGCGTTCCCGTCGTGCATTTGTCCTCCGGTGTGGGAGCTCCACGCTGGCCTGAACAGAAGGGATTGTGCACAGAGCTTGCGAGACACAGCATCACGTAGTCTCGCAAGACTTCCCACGGGTGATCAGAGATTCCAGAGGCGGCAATGCAGAGGAGCAGATCAAGCTCCCAGTGCTCCTGCAGTCCTAACAAGGAACTAAAGACTGCCACAATACCCCGGAGCAGCGCAGGACACCTGAGTCCTGTATCACTTACCGTCCCAGCCCCTGAACCTTGAGAGGACACAGTTTAATTGTTAACTACCGTTTTGTTACTGCAACTAATAAAGTTATCAAATCCAGCCGCCTGAATCTCCTTCATTATACAACAGAGCGCCCTGTTTTTAGCGTCTGCCGGCACCCTGAATCTCGTTCATTATACAACATATTTGGCCACGAGTATGGGATTGGAACCCACAGCTCATTGTGCAAGGAGCAAACCTCCCCCGCCGTTTCTTCAAACACCAGGTAGGCCTGCAATCCCATGGCCTCAATGGCAACACCTGTTCACAACTTACCTGGAATTGCTAGGAGGTGCGGCTTACACGGCAGCAAGGTGCAGAGCAATGTTATTAAACGCGCTGGGGTAGAAGATCAACAAGTGTTTGCAGGCCTTACTCCCGAAGCAGGGGTGGATGTGAATGACGATGTTTACAAAGAAGCCGTCAGAAGAATTATCAAACGCTTCGCAAGCAAAGAAAATACGGTGCTACACAGGATACGATTCTATAGTCGCAAACAAGAAGCGTCAGAACCCGTAGATGATTACGTTACCAAGCTATGCGAACTAGACGCACTGTGCAACTTTGGCAAAAATGCAGAAGGGATGATCTGCGACATGTTGACAGTCCACACCAACAGCAGAAAAGTGCAGGACAAATTTATTTTGGAGAAAGAACTTCAACTGGAAAAGACCATAGAGAAAGTGAGGTCAGTGGGAGAAACCGCAGGGCGATGGTAAGCGTATGCAGGAACCGCCAGCCCAGCAGAGGTCCAATCAATCACTTTTAGGAATAGGAAGGAGAAACAAGTGACCGACGCAAGAGGAGGGAAGTGGGGAAGGAAGCAGCCACTAAAGTGCCACAGATGCACCAGGACCAACCACTTGGCCAATGACAGAGAATATCCAGCAAGAGACAAGGAGTGCGCCGCGTGTAAGAAAATCAGACACGTTTCACTAGTATTCAGGAGGCGAAATAGAAAAATTGCCAACATCAATACAGAACACATCATAGAAGGAGAATCCTCAATTGAAGAAGAAGGGACACCCACATTGTTCATGGTTAACTGCTCACGAGCCAGGAGGGAAACGCCCCACTGCGCAATCAGAGTGAATGGCATGGAGACGAGAGTTATGGCTGATTCAGGCTCAGATCTGACCATACTGCCTCTACGCACCTACAACGAAACGATGGGCACTGAAACGGTGGAGGTCTCAACACACGCCACAAAAACCACAGTTTTTGGAAGTGCGTCAGTAGACCTACTAGAGTATATCAATGGAACAGGGGAGTTCAAGGGGAGAGCGACCACCACAAGCGTATACTTCACAAAACAAGGCCCAGCAGTCCTGAGATGGGACGATCAAGCCAAGCTCAAGATCAAATTAGATTCCAGCACGGAAGATCAGGTACTAACAATCAATACAAGAGGCGTGCCAGTAGTGAAAGAAGACTTTCCCAAACTGTTTTCGCAATTGCCAAGGACGATCAAGAACTTTGTACTCAAGATAATTCTCAAGGCAAATGTAGTCCCCGTTAAGAATAAAGTACGGCCCGTGCCAGCGACTGCCAGGGACATACTTAGAACCAAACTCAACAAAAAGTGGAAGCCTCGGAGTGCCTGAGCCCCATTATCCTTATCAAGAAGCAAAACTCACAAGACTTGAGCGTTTTCCGAGCTGGATATGAGGGATGCATATCATCAGATTCATCTTCACAAAGAAACCAAACCGCTCACACTGCTCATCACCCCGTTCGGCAGGTACCAGTTCACAAAGATGCCCTTCGGCCTGTCGTTTGCAGCCTCAGCGTTTCAGCGAATGATGGACTTACTACTGCGCGACATAGGAAACGTGCCCTATTTCCAGGACGATACTGGTGTATGCCGCGGATGAACACACGCATGATCTCACTTTGAAAAGGGTCCTCACCAAATTACAGGATGCCGGAGTCAAGTTGAGATACAAAAAGTGCATCCTAAGGTCGCAAGAGGTTGAATATCTTGGGTACAAGACTTCTGCCCGGGTATAAGCCCCAAACAAAACCTGGTACAAGCCATTGTCAAGGGACCAGAGCCAGCTAACAAGGACGAAGTAAGGTTTTTCCTGGGACTTGCAGAATTTTATGCTAATTTATCCCCAACTTTTCAGAAATCACTACACTCCTGAGAAGCCTGCTTCAATAATGCGCAGAGATCACTTGGTTGGAGGCCCAGAAGGATGCTGTAGAGAACATAAAAAGACGAATAGTGGAAGCACCGTGCCTTCAGCCGTTTAATCCAGCATGGGAAACGGTCATCACCATGGATGTCAGTGTGTATGGTTTAGGTGCCATACGCACCCAGAAGAAAGGGGGTACAGAACATGTAGTGGCATTCACCTCTATAGCCCTGTCCACGGCTGAGAAGAATTACTTCACAGTGGAGAAAGAGATGCTAGCCTGCTCATGGGCCATAGAGTATTTCAGGACCTATGTATAGGGCACCAAGTTCAAATTGGTCACCGACCATAAGCCGCTCATTCATATGCTTAGTCCAGAGGGGATGAAGTCGTCAACGCCCCAGTTGGCACGCATTTCGGTCAAACTCCAGAAATACATATTTGAAATAACCCACATAACCGGTTGGAGAAATGCCCAGGTGGACTGCATGTCAAGGTTACCTGGAAACAAAGAGAAAGGCACCCCGTTTCTGCAAGATGAATACATTGCCGCATCATATGATAGCAACCTCGTCTGTTTTCTCCACCCTCCCATTACTGTTTTTTTCCTTCCCACCACCCCTCCAGCACTATCTGAAATGTCGTCAGGCCTAGTACGATAGTTGCTTGTTTTGTTCCACCCCTCCCTTTCTGCACCCCTCTCCCTCACCTTTTGTTTTTCTCCGGCTCTACCAGAAAAGTCGTCAGGTCTAGTGCGGTAGTCGCCTGACTGTTTCCATTTCCTTCCCACTCTCCCCCTCCCTTCCGTATCTATGTCTTAGCTCTTGCACTATCTGAAATGTCGTCAGGCCGAGTATGATAGTTAATTTCACATCCTTACTGTTCATGGCCTGTAAGAATGTGGTTGTATTTTCCCTTGTTCCCTCCCTTGCCTTGAAGCGCTTTGAAACACATTGTGTATAGGCGCTATATAAATAAACAATCATATCATATCATATCATATATCATATCATATCATATCATATCATATCATATCATCCAGGACCTCAGGCGTCCAGAATTCATTGAGTTGAGTGAAGGACACTGGAACGAGCAGGACAGTAAAGACCTCACCTTGATGAGACTTAGAGAGTTTGTCAGGAGCGTGTGGGCAGAAGAAAGAGCCATACCGGAAGGCATGAGGCTGTATTGGAAGGTGGCAGAAAAAATGTCAGAGGTACAAGGATTGATCATCAAGGGTGACCAAGTAATACCGCCGGTGGGAATGAGAAAAGTTATCCTGTGGAGGGCTCACTCAGGGCACTTAGAAAACACCATGACACGGCGACGGGTACTGGTGGCCTGCCATGGACCAGGAAATACGATCCATTATAGAGCGATGCCATGAGTGTCTCAACAGTGACAAACACTAGAAGACCAGACAAGCCCCGATGATTCCCCCAGAGATCCCAGAGGCAGTGTGGCATAAATTGGGGTTGGATGTCATTGGACCATTGGAGGCGATGGCTCCTGAGCATCGATATGGCATAGTGATGATGGACTACCTGTCCAAATGGGTAGAAGCAGAATTCGTCCGCAACAATTCTACAGCTACTGCCATAGAAGTCCTCACATATACTTTTCAGAGGGAAGGTCTCCCCAAAGACTTAGTCGCAGACAATGGGGTACAACTGGTATCATGGGCAATCGAGTCATTCCCGCACAAACAAAACATAAAGCAGTTGAGAGGGCTAACAGGTTTTTCAAAGGGGCCATCCAGTTAGTGACGGCTTCGAGCATGGATCCCCTCAAAACCGTCAAGGAGGCTGTAGTGGCCCAAAGATTAACCCCCAACGGCATCCCCCAAGTGTCGCCTTTCCGGATGCTGAGGGGGAGAAGAGCGGCGTCCACACTGGTACCAACGTGGTTGACCAGAGTAAAAGACGATGAAGTAGACATGGCAGAAATTGTGTGGAGGTTGGAAACCAGCAAAGCACGCATGAAGAGATGGAGTGACCAGAGAAGAACGACGCAAAGTCAAGAAGTCAAAGAAGGTAACTGGATAAAAATACGCCTTCCTTGCAAAGACCAAACGACAGGTTCAAAGTTCAGTAAACCCATAAAAGTCGTACACAGAGGGATGAATCATGTTCGCACAGAGGATGGCCGCACATGGAACATGGAGCATGTGGCAGTGTTTGAGAAGCATCGCACAACAGAGAGAACACAAGAGGAACTCACCCCTTGTAAAAGCTACGATGGAAATGCCATTAGAGAGCGAGAACTAGAAACCTCATCAAGGGAAGTCACAGAGAGAGAGAAAGAGAGGCGCCGGAAACGTCCTGAGAAGCGAGTCAAGCACAGGACGCTGGTGGTGTGAAGGAAGGTCGCCAGAGAAGAGAGCACAGAAGGCCGGTGAAGTATGATGACTATGTGTTGTTATCAAAGGGAGGTGTGTAGGGAGCTTGCGAGACGTGGCATCACGTTGTCTCGTAAGACTTCCCATGGGACTGTGCGACAGCTGCTCAAAGCGGGCGACTGGAGATTACAGAGGCGCCAATGCACAGGAGCAGGTCGCGCTCCCGGCGCTCCTCCTAACAAGGAACTTAAGCCTGCCAGAATACCCCAGAGAAGCGCAGGACACCTGAGTCCTGTATCACTTACCGTCCCAGCCCCTGAACCTTGAGAAGACACAGTTAATTGTTAACTACCTGTTTGTTACTGCCACTAATAAAGTTGTCACATGCAGCCGCCGGCATCTCCTTCATGATACAGCAGATCGCCCGGTCGCGCAGGCATCTCCTTCATGATACAGCAAATCGCACGGTCGCGCAGGGATCTCCTTCATGATACAGCAGATCGCCTGGTCGCGCAGGGATCTCCTTCATGATACAGCAGATCGCCCGGTCGCGCAGGGATCTCCTTCATGATACAGCAAATCGCACGGTCGCGCAGGGATCTCCTTCATGATACAGCAGATTGCCTGGTCGCGCAGGGATCTCCTTCATGATACAGCAGATCGCACGGTCGCGCAGGGATCTCCTTCATGATACAGCAGATTGCCTGGTCGCACAGGGATCTCCTTCATGATACAGCAGATCGCCCGGTCGCGCATCACCCGGTCGCACAGGGATCTCCTTCATGATACAGCAAATCGCACGGTCGCGCAGGGATCTCCTTCATGATACAGCAGATTGCCTGGTCGCGCAGGGATCTCCTTCATGATACAGCAGATCGCCCGGTCGCGCAGGGATCTCCTTCATGATACAGCAGATCGCACGGTCGCGCAGGGATCTCCTTCATGATACAGCAGATCGCCTGGCCGCGCAGGGATCTCCTTCATGATACAGCAGATCGCCCGATCGCGCAGGGATCTCCTTCATGATACAGCAGATCGCACGGTCGCGCAGGGATCTCCTTCATGATACAGCAGATCGCCCGGTCGCGCAGGGATCTCCTTCATGATACAGCAGATCGCCCGGTCGCGCAGGGATCTCCTTCATGATACAGCAGATCGCACGGTCGCGCAGGGATCTCCTTCATGATACAGCAGATTGCCTGGTCGCGCAGAGGTCGCACAGGGATCTCCTTCATGATACAGCAGATCGCACGGATCCACTCATTTGCTGACAGCATTTACATTTCTTTTTAAACAGTGAATCAAAGAGATGAGTAAAGGGGATTTTTTCTGTTTTTATTCTTTCATTTTGCACTGCATGCTGGGTATCCACCAACACGCACGTGCTATTGTTGGGGGTGTCTGCGTGTGATCGGCACTTCCTCCACCCTCTTTCTGATGGTGCGGATGCGGGCTCCACCCCTTGTGGCGCCAGCAGAGAGGCAGGATCCGGACCCTTTGTGCCTGCTTATTTCAGGCGATACAAAGCAGGCATCAGCGCTGGGAGTCCATCCGTGTGACTCATGCGCACTGAAGGGATGGTGAGTGATAATACATAGTGACAGCTGAGGTGAGTCTTAAAGAATGTTGAGTAGTGACGTTTCTCGTGAAAAAAGTCCCACTAAACACTCACAAGAGAAGGTCCACTTTACATTTCTTGTGCAACATGCCAATTACATCTATCCGGACCCAGAGCAAGCTTCCTCGCACACGCAGAATATGTGTGTGCTGTCTTGGTGCATGCTGGTACACGCTTCCTCACACTTCCAGTACATGTGTGTGCTGTCCTGGTGCATGCTTCCTTGCACACGCAGAATGTGTGTGTGCTGTCCTGGTGCACACTTCCTCGCACGTCCAGTCTATGTGTGTGCTGTCCTGGTGCACGCTTCCTCGCACACGCAGAATGTGTGTATGCTCTCCTGGTGCACGCTTCCTCACACTTCCAGTACATGTGTGTGCTGTCCTGGTGCACGCTTCCTTGCACACGCAGAATGTGTGTGTGCTGTCCTGGTGCACGCTTCCTCGCACTTCCAGTATATGTGTGTGCTGTCCTGGTGCACGCTTCCTCGCACACGCAGAATGCGTGTGTGCTGTCCTGGTGCACGCTTCCTCGCACACACAGAATGTGTGTGTGCTGTCCTGGTGCACACTTCCTCGCACACGCAGAATGTGTGTGTGCTCTCCTGGTGCACACTTCCTCGCACTTCCAGTATATGTTTGTGCTGTCCTCGCACTTCTAGTATATGTGTGTGCTGTCCTAGTGCACGCTTCCTCGCACACGCAGAATATGTGTGTGCTGTCCTGGTGCACGCTTCCTCGCACTTCCAGTATGTGTTTGTGCTGTCGTGGTGCACGCTTCCTCCCACATGCAGTATATGTGTGTGCTGTCCTGGTGTGCAGAATATGTGTGTGCTGTCCTGATGCACGCTACCTCGCACTTCCAGTATATATGTGTGCTGTTGTGGTGCACGCTTCCTCGCACATGCACGCTTCCTCGCACATGCAGAATATGTGTGTGCTGTCCTGGTGCACGCTTCCTCGCACACGCAGAATGCGTGTGTGCTGTCCTGGTGCACGCTTCCTCGCACACACAGAATGTGTGTGTGCTGTCCTGGTGCACACTTCCTCGCACATGCAGAATATGTGTGTGCTGTCCTGGTGCACACTTCCTCGCACTTCTAGTATATGTGTGCACCTGGTGCACGCTTCCTCGCACATGCAGTACATGTGTGTGCTGTCCTGGTGCACGCTTCCTCGCACTTCCAGTATATGTGTGTGCTGTCCTGATGCAAGCTTCCTCGCACATGCAAGACATGTGTTTGTCCTGGTGCAAGCTTCCTCGCACAGCCAATAATTTAATCCTTATAATGCAGCTAATACTGTACCTGAGTTTGGTTCCTAAGCGCAGATCTGGGATTCAAACCTCTGTTGCTCTGCGCGGTCTTGCTTCCAAGACCAGCGCGTTAACCTGTGCTATCTATCCTCCGTTCTAGTGCGCAATCGTCCTGCACTGGTGTAAGCTTCCTTTCTCATCCTCAGTTCAAGCTTGACACATGGCCAATATACGTCTGCCCTGCCCCAGTCCAAACCTCTGCACACTCATGGGTATGTCTGTCCTGCTCCAGTGCATGCTCTCTTGCATCATGCATGCCTGATCTGCCATGGTGCAAGCTTCCTTGCATGTCTGTCCTGCTCCAGTGCATGCTCTCAAGCATCATGCACGCCTGATCTGCCATGGTGCAAGCTTCCTTGCATGTCTTTCCTGCTCCAGTGCATGCTCTCGCGCACCATGCATGCCTGATCTGCCATGGTGCAAGCTTCCTCGCATGTCTGTCCTGCTCCAGTGCATGCTGTCGAGCATCATGCACGCCTGATCTGCCATGGTGCAAGCTTCCTCGCATGTCTGTCCTGCTCCAGTGTATGCTCTCTTGCATCATGCATGCCTGATCTGCCATGGTGCAAGCTTCCTCGCATGCCTGTCCTGCTCCAGTGCATGCTCTCATGCATCATGCATGCTTGATCTGCCATGGTGCAAGCTTCTTTGCATGTCTGTCTTGCTCCAGTGCATGCTGTCTTGCATCATGCATGCCTGATCTGCCATGGTGCAAGCTTCCTCGCATGTCTGTCCCGCTCCAGTGCATGCTCTCGAGCATCATCCACGCCTGACCTGCCATGGTGCAAGCTTCCTAGCATGTCTGTCCTGTTCCAGTGCATGCTCTCTTGCATCATGCACGCCTGATCTGCCATGGTGCACGCTTCCTCGCATGTCTGTCCTGCTCCAGTGCATGCTCTTTTGCATCATGTACGCCTGATCTGCCATGGTGCAACCTTCCTCGCATGTCTGTCCTGCTCCAGTGCATGCTCTCGAGCATCATGCACGCCTGATCTGCCATGGTGCAAGCTTCCTCGCATGCCTGTCCTGTTCCAGTGCATGCTCTCTTGCATCATGCATGCCTGATCTGCCATGGTGCAAGCTTCCTCGAATGCCTGTCCTGATCCAGTGCATGCTCTCTTGCATCATGCATGCTTGATCTGCCATGGTGCAAGCTTCTTTGCATGCCTGTCCTGCTCCATTGCATGCTCTCTTGCATCATGCACACCTGATCTGCCATGGTGCAAGCTTCTTTGCATGTCTGTCCTGCTCCATTGCATGCTCTCTTGCATCATGCACACCTGATCTGCCATGGTGCAAGCTTCTTTGCATGTCTGTCCTGCTCCAGTGCATGCTCGCTTGCATCATGCATGCCTGATCTGCCATGGTGCAAGCTTCCTCGCATGCCTGTCCTGCTCCAGGATATGCTCTCTTGCATCATGCACGCTTGATCTGCCATGGTGCAAGCTTCTTTGCATGTCTGTCCTGCTCCAGTGCATGCTCTCTTGCATCATGCACGCCTGATCTGCCATGGTGCAAGGTTCTTTGCATGTCTGTCCTGCTCCAGTGCATGCTCTCTTGCATCATGCACGTCTGATCTGCCATGGTGCAAGTTTCCTTGCATGTCTGTCCTGCTCCAGTGCATGCTCTCTTGCCTCATGCATGCTTGATCTGCCATGGTGCAAGGTTCTTTGCATGTCTGTCCTGCTCCAGTGCATGCTCTCGTGCATCATGCACGCCTGATCTGCCATGGTGCAAGGTTCTTTGCATGTCTGTGTCATGCCTGCTGGACATATCTCTGGACCAGGAACGACTTCTCCATACAAAATGAGTTACGCCCATAGAACCACTAGACCATTCTACTCAAAATGGAGGTTGTTCGATGCATTGCCTGGAAAACGACGTCTGCATTTTTCACGTCGTTAAATTTCACGTGACTTAGGTCCGTCACGTGTATCACAGCAGTGCGTACATAAGCAGCGTGGAAACTCCGATCGCTGCTTCTGATTAAGTCATTTTTGGCGTTTTGGTAGCTGAACTTCGGACCTGCGTTCTCGCATTCCCTTCAGCAACTTCTTTGGCCTATTTTGAGCGTGTTTCCTCCACACGCTAATTCCGGAGCTGCGTGTATCCTGTTCGCGTGCCAAGTCTCCACGCGGACGCTGTCTGCAAGCGCGGCTGTCCTTAGCTGCATGAATCCTGTTCGCGTGCCAAATCTCCACGCGGACGCTGTCTGCAAGCGTGGCAGTCCTGAGCTGCGTGAATCCTGTTTGCATGCCAAATCTCCACGCGGACGCTGTCTGCAAGCGCGGCAGTCCTGAGCTGCGTGGATCCTGTTCGCGTGCCAAATCTCCACGCGGACGCTGTCTGAAAGCGCGGCTGTCCTGAGCTGCATGAATCCTGTTCGCATGCCAAATCTCCACGCGGAAGCTATCTGCAAGTGAGGCTGTCCTGAGCCGCGTGAATCCTGTTCGCGTGCCAAATCTCCACGCGGACGTTGTCTGCAAGCGCGGCTGTCCTGAGCTGCGTGAATCCTGTTCGCATGTCAAATCTCCACGCGGACGCTGTCTGCAAGTGCGGCTGTCCTGAGCTGCGTGAATCCTGTTCGTGTGACAAATCTCCACGCGGACGCTGTCCGCAAGCGCGGCTGTCCTGAGCTGCGTGTATCTTGTTCGCGTGCTAAATATCTACATGTGGATGCTGTTTTCAAGCGCGGCTGGCCTGGCTGCGTGTGTTTCTATCGCGTGCAATCCTGCACGTGGTTTTCTGAACTATTTTGAACTTTTGGTACCTGTGACAGTTAACAGGTGAAATTCTAATTTTAGTTCATCGTGGGAAAGGAAGTATTTCATGAACTATTGGAAGGTTATTGTGCACAGTACTTTGGACGCTATCCTGTGGTGCACCAACCCGGTATCTAGCAAGAGCCTCGTGCCGTTTGGGATAAGTCTCCCTTACTAATCTTCCATTCCTTTGTCGTTTGTTCAACTCCTGGTTTTCTTCAAGAAACTTTCGTGGATCTCTTCAGTTTTGCTATAAGGGCAGTGTCTGAATTAATGCTAATACTGTGTTATCTTAGTAATTCGATTGGGACAGTTTCTTATGATACTTTATCTATCCTAGGCATACTTCCTACACAATTCCCACGCCCTTTCCAGTGATCCATCTCTCTGCCTGTTTCATCCAGTCAGAGAGTTGTATCATTTGGAAGGTCTAATTTGACCTGCCTACAATCAAGTCGTGTGAAAATAGGATCCGGAAGAGCCCTATCAAATTGTATCCTTTATTGGTTACCGTATCCTTTTCAGTTGATACATTGGTGATTTATGACAGTCTGTCCTGCTCCAGTGCATGCTCGCTTGCATCATGCACACCTGATCTGCCATGGCGCAAGCTTCTTTGCATGTCTGTCCTGCTCCAGTGCATGCTCTCTTGCATCCTGCACGTTTGATCTGCCATGGTGCAAGTTTCCTTGCATGTCTGTCCTGCTCCAGTGCATGCTCTCTTGCCTCATGCATGCTTGATCTGCCATGGTGCAAGTGTCCTTACATGTCTGTCCTGCTCCAGTGCATGCTCTCTTGCCTCATGCATGCTTGATATGCTATGGTGCAAGCTTCCTCGCATGTCTGTCCTGCTCCAGTGAATGCTCTCTTGCATCATGTATGTCTGATCTGGCATGGTGCAAGCTTCCTTGCATGTCTGTCCTGCTGCAGTGCATACTCTCTTGCATCATGCACGTCTGATCTGCCATGGTGCAAGCTTCCTCGCATGTCTGTCCAGCTCCAGTGCATGCTCTCTTGTCTCATGCACGCTTGATCTGCCATGGTGCAAGCTTCCTCGCATATCTGTCCTGCTCCAGTGCAAGCTTCCTTTCACCCCTGGACTGCGTTGGTGTCAGCTTCCTCACATGCTTCACCCTTCCTGGTACAAGCTTCCTTACACGTCTAGTGTATGCCTGTCATGCGCAGTTGAAGCTTCCTTGCATGTTTGTTCTGCTCTGGTGCAAGCGTCTTGGCATATATGTCCTGTGTCTGCCCTGTTACGGTGCAAGCTTCATCACATGTCCACCAATGGCTAGTCTCCATGTATTTCATATCTTAATCAACCGGAGACATGTTGGATTCTTGGTGGTCGTAGAATTCACTGCAGACCCCATGTTGCCCACTTAGCCCGCATACAATCTAGGGACATTCATTCCTTACTTTTAGGAGCACACATCCCGACAACAGCTCCACTCGAAACAGCATTGTGCGGACTAATTGGGCAACATTGGGACTGCAGTGAATTCTATAGAGACAAGCCATTCATGGCTGGCTATTGAGGAATACATCAGATTGTCTGTGACAGTAATATTGATTATTTGCAATAAGGAGCTACCATGAACTACTTGTCACGTGATGAACAGAGTAGGATGTTTAAGGTTCAAGGTTGTAGGAAATATATGCTTATGAAAATCCATTGAACAGGATGAGGATATTTATGAGAGCAGGATTATTGGATAACACGCCACATAACACATACGATGCCCACGGGCGGTTGCGTGCTCTACAAATATGAATAAATAAATAAATAAATAATGAATAAATATTACTTCATACTCCTGAGGAATGTCTGGCATTTATCACCATTAAGGACCGAAACATGTTGAGCCCTTTTCACAGAACTGTGTATATTTACATATCTGTATGCATGGAAGTGTGATGAAGTACTAATTGTGGCAATCTTGCACACGCATTGGTGCTTGATTTTTTTGGTGAAAAATCGGTTTTGATGTCTGTACATTTGCACGTGTTATTTGTTTTATTGTGTATGTGTTTACATGTATTTATATTTGGTTATTAATAAACACTTTTTAAATATACATCTTTGTAACGCATCCGAACACATTGTACATTTTTTCAGGACCAATGTGTGAATGCATTGGGGAGGGCACACCACGTGACTTTAGTTATGAGACATGCTGCCTTCCTTTAAATGTTATTATATGTTAGGCATTGTTATCATATACAAGCCATATTCGTGACAGTCCCAGGTGACAGTCACAGCATTGCCATGGGTATTGGCTGCAGTGCTGCACTGCACCTCCACTATTCACACTGTCAGGGCACCCCACCCCCGGGGGTCTATGCAGACCACAGCATTCAGTGCTGGCAACATGTATGTGCAATACACCACTTTGCACACGGAAGGGTACAGGTAGCACAGGTCCAGTGGATTGACTCACAAGCCCTCTACGTAATGCTGGCAACCGGTAGCTGTGTCACTGAGTAACATATAGGTCAGGTGACCTCCACTACCTGCACCATGCCTTAGGATGCCCCTCCCCCTCCTTAAGAGGTCCCAAAGAGGTCAGGTGACTTCCAAAACCTGCACCATGCCCTAGGATGCCCCTCCCCCTCCTTAACATGTCCCAAAGAGGTCAGGTGACCTCCACTACCTGCGCCATGGCCTAGGATGCCCCTCCCCCTCCTTAAGAGGTCCCAAAGAGGTCAGGTGACCTCCACTACCTGCGCCATGCCCTAGGATGCCCCTCCCCCTCCTTAACATGTCCCAAAGAGGTCAGGAGACCTCCACTACCTGCACCATGCACTAGGATGCCCCTCCCCCCCATAACATGTCCAAAAGAGGTCTGGTGACCTCCACTACCTGCGCCATGCCCTAGGATGCCCTCTCTCCCTCCCCCTCCTTAAGAAGCTCCAAAGAGGTCAGGTGACCTGCACTACCTGCACCATGCCCTAGGATGCCCCTCCCCCTCCTTAACATGTCCCAAAGAGGTCAGGTGACTTCCACTACCTGCACCATGCCCTAGGATGCCCTCTCTCCCTCCCCCTCCTTAAGAAGCCCCAAAGAGGTCAGGTGACCTGCACTACCTGCACCATGCCCTAGGATGCCCCTCCCCTCCTTAAGAGGTCCCAAAGAGGTCAGGTGACCTCCACTACCTGCACCATGCCCTAGGATGCCCCTCCCCCTCCTTAACATGTCCCAAAGAGGTCAGGTGACCTGCACTACCTGCACCATGCCCTAGGATGCCCCTCCCCTCCTTAAGAGGTCAGGTGACCTCCACTACCTGCACCATGCCATAGGATGCCCCTCCCCCTCCTTAGGAGGTCCCAAAGAGGTCAGGTGAGTTCCACTACCTGCGCCATGCCCTAGGATGCCCCTCCCCCTCCTTAACATTTCCCAAAGAGGTCAGGTGACCTCCACTACCTGCGCCATGCCCTAGGATGTCCTCCCTCCCTAGCCCTCCTTAAGAGGCCCCAAAGAGGTCAGGTGACCTGCACTACCTGCGCTATGCCCTAGGAAGCCCCTGCCCCTCCTTAACATGTCCCAAAGAGGTCAGGTGACTTCCACTATCTGCACCATGCCCTAGGATGCCCCCCCTCCTTAAGAGGTCCCAAAGAGGTCAGGTGACTTCCACTACCTGCACCATGCCATAGGATGCCGCTCCCCCTCCTTAAGAGTTCCCAAAGAGGTCAGGTGACCTGCACTACCTGCGCCATGCCCTAGGATGCCCCTGCCCCTCCTTAACATGTCCCAAAGAGGTCAGGTGACTTCCACTATCTGCGCCATGCCCTAGGATGCCCCTCCCCCTCCTTAAGAGGTCCCAAAGAGGTCAGGTGACTTCCACTACCTGCGCCATGCCATAGGATGCCCCTCCCCCTCCTTAAGAGGTCCCAAAGAGGTCAGGTGACTTCCACTACCTGCGCCATGCCCTAGGATGCCCCTCCCCCTCCTTAACATGTCCCAAAGAGGTCAGGTGACCTCCACTACCTGCGCCATGCCCTAGGATGCCCCTCCCCCCCTTAACATGTCCCAAAGAGGTCAGGTGACCTCCACTACCTGCGCCATGCCCTAGGATGCCCCTCCCCCTCCTTAACATGTCCCAAAGAGGTCAGGTGACCTCCACTACCTGCGCCATGCCCTAGGATGCCCCTCCCCCCCATAACATGTCCCAAAGAGGTCAGGTGACCTCCACTACCTGCGCCATGCCCTAGGATGCCCCTCCGCCCCTTAACATGTCCCAAAGAGGTCAGGAGACCTCCACTACCTGCGCCATGCCCTAGGATGCCCCTCCCCCCCTTAACATGTCCCAAAGAGACAAAAAATGCAGTCTGGTATTTCGCCATCTGTCCTGCGCCAAGAAAACTATTTTACAGTGATTTAAAGAACCTGCCTGCGCCATGCCCTAGGATGCCCCTCCCCCTCCTTAACATGTCCCAAAGAGGTCAGGTGACCTCCACTACCTGCGCCATGCCCTAGGATGCCCCTCCCCCTCTTTAAGAGGTCCCAAAGAGGTCAGGTGACCTCCACCACCTGCGCCATGCCCTAGGATGCCCCTCCCCTCCTTAAGAGGTCCCAAAGAGGTCAGGTGACCTCCACTACCTGCGCTATGCCCTAGGATGCCCCTCCCCCTCCTTAACATGTCCCAAAGAGGTCAGGTGACCTCCACTACCTGTGCCATGCCCTAGGATGCCCCTCCCCCTCCTTAACATGTCCCAAAGAGGTCAGGTGACCTCCACTACCTGCGCCATGCCCTCGGATGCCCCTCCCCCCATAACATGTCCCAAAGAGGTCAGGTGACCTCCACTACCTGCGCCATGCCCTAGGATGCCCCTCCCCCCCTTAACATGTCCCAAAGAGGTCAGGTGACCTCCACTACCTGCGCCATGCCCTAGGATGCCCCTGCCCCCTTAACATGTCCCAAATAGGTCAGATGACCTCCACTACCTGCCCCATGCCCTCGGATGCCCCTCCCCCCTTAACATGTCCCAAAGAGGTCAGGTGACCTCCACTACCTGCGCCATGCCCTAGGATGCCCCTCCCCCCCTTAACATGTCCCAAAGAGGTCAGGTGACCTCCACTACCTGCGCCATGCCCTAGGATGTCCCCCCCCCTTAACATGTCCCAAAGAGGTCAGGTGACCTCCACTACCTGCACCATGCCCTAGGATGCCCCTCCCCCTCCTTAACATGTCCCAAATATGTCAGGTGACCTCCACTACCTGCACCATGCCCTAGGATGCCCCTCCCCTCCTTAAGAGGTCCCAAAGAGGTCAGGTGACTTCCACTACCTGCACCATGCCCTAGGATGCCCCTCCCCCTCTTTAAGAGGTCCCAAAGAGGTCAGGTGACCTCCACTACCTGCACCATGCCCTAGGATGCCCCTCCCCCTCCTTAACATGTCCCAGAGAGGTCAGGTGACCTCCACTACCTGCACCATGCCCTAGGATGCCCTCTCTCCCTCCCCCTCCTTAAGAAGCCCCAAAGAGGTCAGGTGACCTGCACTACCTGTACCATGCCCTAGGATGCCCCTCCCCCTCCTTAACATGTCCCAAAGAGGTCAGGTGACCTCCACTACCTGCACCATGCCCTAGGATGCCCCTCCCCCTCCTTAACATGTCCCAAAGAGGTCAGGTGACCTGCACTACCTGCGCCATGCCCTAGGATGCCCTCTCTCCCTCCCCCTCCTTAACATGTCCCAAAGAGGTCAGGTGACCTCCACTACCTGCACCATGCCCTAGGATGCCCCTCCCCCTTCTTAACATGTCCCAAAGAGGTCAGGTGACCTCCACTAGCTGCACCATACCCTAGGATGCCCCTCCCCCCCTTAACATGTCCCAAAGAGGTCAGGTGACCTCCACTACCTGCACCATGCCCTTGGATGCCCCTCCCCCTCCTTAACATGTCCCAAAGAGGTCAGGTGACCTCCACTACCTGCGCCATGCCCTAGTATGCCCCTCCCCCCTTAACATGTCCCAAAGAGGTCAGGTGACCTCCACTACCTGCGACATGCCCTCGGATGCCCCTCCCCCCATAACATGTCCCAAAGAGGTCAGGGGACCTCCAATACCTGCGCCATGCCCTAGGATGCCCCTCCCCCCCTTAACATGTCCCAAAGAGGTCCGGTGACCTCCACTACCTGCGCCATGCCCTAGGATGCCCCTGCCCCCTTAACATGTCCCAAATAGGTCAGATGACCTCCACTACCTGCCCCATGCCCTAGGATGCCGCTCCCCCCTTAACATGTCCCAAAGAGGTCAGGTGACCTCCACTACCTACGCCATGCCCTAGGATGCCCCTCCCCCCCTTAACATGTCCCAAAGAGGTCAGGTGACCTCCACTACCTGCGCCATGCCCTAGGATGCCCCTCCCCTCCTTAACATGTCCCAAAGAGGTCAAATGACCTCCACTACCTGCGCCATACCCTAGGATGCCCCTCCCCCTCCTTAACATGTCCCAAATATGTCAGGTGACCTCCACTACCTGCATCATGCCCTAGGATGCCCCTCCCCTCCTTAAGAGGTCCCAAAGAGGTCAGGTGACTTCCACTACCTGCACCATGCCCTAGGATGCCCCTCCCCCTCTTTAAGAGGTCCCAAAGAGGTCAGGTGACCTCCACTACCTGCACTATGCCCTAGGATGCCCCTCCCCCTCCTTAACTTATCCGAAAGAGGTCAGGTGACCTCCACTACCTGCACCATGCCCTAGGATGCCCTCTCTCCCTCCCCCTCCTTAAGAAGCCCCAAAGAGGTCAGGTGACCTGCACTACCTGCACCATGCCCTAGGATGCCCCTCCCCCTCCTTAACATGTCCCAAAGAGGTCAGGTGACCTCCACTACCTGCACCATGCCCAAGGATGCCCCTCCCCCTCCTTAACATATCCCAAAGAGGTCAGGTGACCTCCACTACCTGCACTATGCCCTATGATGCCCCTCCCCCTCAACTTATCCGAAAGAGGTCAGGTGACCTCCACTACCTGCACCATGCCCTAGGATGCCCTCTCTCCCTCCCCCTCCTTAAGAAGCCCCAAAGAGGTCAGGTGACCTGCACTACCTGCACCATGCCCTAGGAAGCCCCTCCCCCTCCTTAACATGTCCCAAAGAGGTCAGGTGACCTGCACTACCTGCGCCATGCCCTAGGATGTCCTCTCTCCCTGCCCCTCCTTAACATGTCCCAAAGAGGTCAGGTGACCTCCACTACCTGCGCCATGCCCTAGGATGCCCCTCCCCCTCCTTAACATGTCCCAAGGAGGTCAGGTGACCTCCACTACCTGCGCCATGCCCTAGGATGCCCCTCCCCCTCCTTAACATGTCCCAAAGAGGTCAGGTGACCTCCACTACCTGCGCCATTCCCTAGGATGCCCCTCCCCCTCCTTAAGAGGTCCCAAAGAGGTCAGGTGACTTCCACTACCTGCACCATGCCATAGGATGCCCCTCCCCCTCCTTAAGAGGTCCCAAAGAGGTCAGGTGACTTCCACTACCTGCGCCATGCCCTAGGATGCCCCTCCCCCTCTTTAAGAGGTCCCAAAGAGGTCAGGTGACCTCCACCACCTGCGCCATGCCCTAGGATGCCCCTCCCCCTCCTTAAGAGGTCCCAAAGAGGTCAGGTGACTTCCACTACCTGCGCTATGCCCTAGGATGCCCCTCCCCCTCTTTAAGAGGTCCCAAAGAGGTCAGGTGACTTCCTCTACCTGCGCTATGCCCTAGGATGCCCCTCCCCCTCTTTAAGAGGTCCCAAAGAGGTCAAGTGACCTCCACTACCTGCGCTATGCCCTAGGATGCCCCTCCCGCTCCTTAACATGTCTCAAAGAGGTCAGGTGACCTCCACTACCTGCGCCATGCCCTAGGATGCCCCTCCCCCTCTTTAAGAGGTCCCAAAGAGGTCAGGTGACCTCCACCACCTGCGCCATGCCCTAGGATGCCCCTCCCCCTCTTTAAGAGGTCCCAAAGAGGTCAGGTGACCTCCACCACCTGCGCCATGCCCTAGGATGCCCCTCCCCCTCCTTAAGAGGTCCCAAAGAGGTCAGGTGACCTCCACTACCTGCGCTATGCCCTAGGATGCCCCTTCCCCTCCTTAACATGTCCCAAAGAGGTCAGGTGACCTCCACTACCTGCGCCATGCCCTAGGATGCCCCTCCCCCTCCTTAACATGTCCCAAAGAGGTCAGGTGACCTCCACTACCTGCGCCATGCCCTACGATGCCCCTCCCCCCCTTAACATGTCCCAAAGAGGTCAGGTGACCTCCACTACCTGTGCCATGCCCTCGGATGCCCCTCCCCCCATAACATGTCCCAAAGAGGTCAGGTGACCTCCACTATCTGCGCCATGCCCTAGGATGCCCCTGCCCCCTTAACATGTCCCAAATAGGTCAGATGACCTCCACTACCTGCCCCATGCCCTCGGATGCCCCTCCCCCCCTTAACATGTCCCAAAGAGGTCAGGTGACCTCCACTACCTGCGCCATGCCCTAGGATGCCCCTCCCCTCCTTAACATGTCCCAAAGAGGTCAGGTGACCTCCACTACCAGCATCATGCCATAGGATGCCCCTCCCCCTCCTTAAGAGGTCCCAAAGAGGTCAGGTGACTTCCACTACCTGCGCTATGCCCTAGGATGCCCCTCCCCCTCTTTAAGAGGTCCCAAAGAGGTCAGGTGACCTCCACCACCTGCGCCATGCCCTAGGATGCCCCTCCCCCTCCTTAAGAGGTCCCAAAGAGGTCAGGTGACCTCCACTACCTGCGCCATTCCCTAGGATGCCCCTCCCCCCTTAACATGTCCCAAAGAGCTCAGGTGACCTCCACTACCTGCGCCATGCCCTAGGATGCCCCCCCCCTTAACATGTCCCAAAGAGGTCAGGTGACCTCCACTACCTGCGCCATGCCCTAGGATGCCCCTCCCCCTCCTTAAAATGTCCCAAAGAGGTCAGGTGACCTCCACTACCTGCGCCATGCCCTAGGATGCCCCTCCCCCCTTAACATGTCCCAAAGAGGTCAGGTGACCTCCACTACCTGCGCCATGCCCTAGGATGCCCCTCCCCCCCTTAACATGTCCCAAAGAGGTCAGGTGACCTCCACTACCTGCGCCATGCCCTAGGATGCCCCTCCCCCTCCTTAAGAGGTCCCAAAGAGGTCAGGTGACCTCCACTACCTGCGCCATGCCCTAGGATGCCCCTTCCCCTCCTTAACATGTCCCAAAGAGGTCAGGTGACCTCCACCACCTGCGCCATGCCCTAGGATGCCCCTCACCCCCTTAACATGTCCCAAAGAGGTCAGGTGACCTCCACTACCTGCGCCATGCCCTAGGATGCCCCTCCCCCCCTTAACATGTCCCAAAGAGGTCAGGTGGCCTCCACTACCTGCACCATGCCCTAGGATGCCCCTCTCCCCCTAACATGTCCCAAAGAGGTCAGGTGGCCTCCACTACCTGCACCATGCCCTAGGATGCCCCTCCCCCCTTTAACATGTCCCAAAGAGGTCAGGTGGCCTCCACTACCTGCACCATGCCCTAGGATGCCCCTCCCCCCTTAACATGTCCCAAATAGGTCAGGTGACCTCAACTACTTGCACCATGCCCTAGGATGCCCCTCCCCCTCCTTAACATGTCCCAAAGAGGTCAGGTGACCTGCACTACCTGCGCCATGCCCTAGGATGCCCTCTCTCCCTCCCCCTCCTTAACATGTCCCAAAGAGGTCAGGTGACCTCCACTACCTGCGCCATGCCCTAGGATGCCCCTCCCCCTCCTTAACATGTCCCAAAGAGGTCAGGTGACCTCCACCATACCCTAGGATGCCCCTCCCCCCTTAACATGTCCCAAAGAGGTCAGGTGACCTCCACTACCTGCGCCATGCCCTAGGATGCCCCTCCCCCTCCTTAACATGTCCCATAGAGGTCAGGTGACCTCCACTACCTGCGCCATGCCCTAGGATGCCCCTCCCCCCCTTAACATGTCCCAAAGAGGTCAGGTGACCTCCACTACCTGCGCCATGCCCTCGGATGCCCCTCCCCCCATAACATGTCCCAAAGAGGTCAGGTGACCTCCACTACCTGCGCCATGCCCTAGGATGCCCCTCCCCCCTTAACATGTCCCAAAGAGGTCAGGTGACCTCCACTACCTGCGCCATGCCCTAGGATGCCCCTGCCCCCTTAACATGTCCCAAATAGGTCAGATGACCTCCACTACCTGCCCCATGCCCTCGGATGCCCCTCCCCCCCTTAACATGTCCCAAAGAGGT
The DNA here is from genome assembly GCF_040938575.1 of Ambystoma mexicanum. Classification (NCBI taxonomy): domain Eukaryota; kingdom Metazoa; phylum Chordata; class Amphibia; order Caudata; family Ambystomatidae; genus Ambystoma; species Ambystoma mexicanum. The sequence continues at coordinate 16,970,820 of NC_090934.1, read as the reverse complement.
CAGGTGACCTCCACTACGTACGCCATGCCCTAGGATGCCCCTCCCCCCCTTAACATGTCCCAAAGAGGTCAGGTGACCTCCACTACCTGCGCCATGCCCTAGGATGCCCCTCCCCTCCTTAACATGTCCCAAAGAGGTCAGGTGACCTCCACTACCTGCGCCATGCCCTAGGAAGCCCCTCCCCCCCTTAACATGTCCCAAAGAGGTGAGGTGACCTCCACTACCTGCGCCATGCCCTAGGATGCCCCTCCCCCTCCTTAACATGTCCCAAATATGTCAGGTGACCTCCACTACCTGCACCATGCCCTAGGATGCCCCTCCCCTCCTTAAGAGGTCCCAAAGAGGTCAGGTGACTTCCACTACCTGCACCATGCCCTAGGATGCCCCTCCCCCTCTTTAAGAGGTCCCAAAGAGGTCAGGTGGCCTCCACTACCTGCACTATGCCCTAGGATGCCCCTCCCCCTCCTTAACATATCCCAAAGAGGTCAGGTACCTCCACTACCTGCACCATGCCCTAGGATGCCCTCTCTCCCTCCCCCTCCTTAAGAAGCCCCAAAGAGGTCAGGTGACCTGCACTACCTGCACCATGCCCTAGGATGCCCCTCCCCCTCCTTAACATGTCCCAAAGAGGTCAGGTGACGTCCACTACCTGCGCCATGCCCTAGGAGGCCCCTCCCCCTCCTTAACATGTCCCAAAGAGGTCAGGTGACCTGCACTACCTACGCCATGCCCTAGGATGCCCCTCCCCCTCCTTAACATGTCCCAAAGAGGTCAGGTGACCTCCACTACCTGCACCATGCCCTAGGATGCCCCTCCCCCTCCTTAACATGTCCCAAAGAGGTCAGGTGACCTCCACTACCTGCGCCATGCCCTAGGATGCCCCCCCCTTAACATGTCCCAAAGAGGTCAGGTGACCTCCACTACCTGCGCCATGCCCTAGGATGCCCCTCCCCCCCTTAACATGTCCCAAAGAGGTCAGGTGACCTCCACTACCTGCGCCATGCCCTAGGATGCCCCTCCCCCCTTAACATGCCCCAAAGAGGTCAGGTGACCTCCACTACCTGCGCCATGCCCTAGGATGCCCCTGCCCCCTTAACATGTCCCAAATAGGTCAGATGACCTCCACTACCTGCCCCATGCCCTCAGATGCCCCTCCCCCCCTTAACATGTCCCAAAGAGGTCAGGTGACCTCCACTACGTACGCCATGCCCTAGGATGCCCCTCCCCCCCTTAACATGTCCCAAAGAGGTCAGGTGACCTCCACTACCTGCGCCATGCCCTAGGATGCCCCTCCCCTCCTTAACATGTCCCAAAGAGGTCAGGTGACCTCCACTACCTGCGCCATGCCCTAGGATGCCCCTCCCCCCTTAACATGTCCCAAAGAGGTCAGGTGACCTCCACTACCTGCGCCATGCCCTAGGATGCCCCTCCCCCTCCTTAACATGTCCCAAATATGTCAGGTGACCTCCACTACCTGCACCATGCCCTAGGATGCCCCTCCCCTCCTTAAGAGGTCCCAAAGAGGTCAGGTGACTTCCACTACCTGCACCATGCCCTAGGATGCCCCTCCCCCTCTTTAAGAGGTCCCAAAGAGGTCAGATGGCCTCCACTACCTGCACTATGCCCTAGGGTGCCCCTCCCCCTCCTTAACATATCCCAAAGAGGTCAGGTGACCTCCACTACCTGCACCATGCCCTAGGATGCCCTCTCTCCCTCCCCCTCCTTAAGAAGCCCCAAAGAGGTCAGGTGACCTGCACTACCTTCACCATGCCCTAGGATGCCCCTCCCCCTCCTTAACATGTCCCAAAGAGGTCAGGTGACGTCCACTAGGATGCCCCTCCCCCTCCTTAACATGTCCCAAAGAGGTCAGGTGACCTGCACTACCTATGCCATGCCCTAGGATGCCCCTCCCCCTCCTTAACATGTCCCAAAGAGGTCAGGTGACCTCCACTACCTGCACCATGCCCTAGGATGCCCCTCCCCTCCTTAACATGTCCCAAAGAGGTCAGGTGACCTCCACTACCTGCGCCATGCCCTAGGATGCCCCCCCCTTAACATGTCCCAAAGAGGTCAGGTGACCTCCACTACCTGCGCCATGCCCTAGGATGCCCCTCCCCCCCTTAACATGTCCCAAAGAGGTCAGGTGACCTCCACTACCTGCGCCATGCCCTAGGATGCCCCTCCCCCTCCGAACATGTCCCAAAGAGGTCAGGTGACCTCCACTACCTGCGCCATGCCCTAGGATGCCCCTCCCCCCCTTAACATGTCCCAAAGAGGTCAGGTGACCTGCACTACCTCCGCCATGCCCTAGGATGCCCCACCCCCTCCTTAACATGTCCCAAAGAGGTCAGGTGACCTCCACTACCTGCGCCATGCCCTAGGATGCCCCTCCCCCTCCTTAAGAGGTCCCAAAGAGGTCAGGAGACCTCCACCACCTGCGCCATGCCCTAGGATGCCCCTCCCCCTCCTTAAGACGTCCCAAAGAGGTCAGGTGACCTCCACCACCTGCGCCATGCCCTAGGATGCCCCTCCCCCTCCTTAACATGTCCCAAAGAGGTCAGGTGACCTCCACCACCTGCGCCATGCCCTAGGATGCCCCTCCCCCTCCCTAACATGTCCCAAAGAGGTCAGGAGACCTCCACCACCTGCGCCATGTCCTAGGATGCCCCTCCCCCCCTTAACATGTCCCAAAGAGGTCAGGTGACCTCCACCACCTGCGCCATGCCCTAGGATGCCCCTCCCCCCCTTAACATGTCCCAAAGAGGTCAGGTGACCTCCACCACCTGCGCCATGCCCTAGGATGCCCCTCCCCCTCCTTAACATGTCCCAAAGAGGTCAGGTGACCTCCACCACCTGCGCCATGCCCTAGGATGCCCCTCCCCCTCCTTAACATGTCCCAAAGAGGTCAGGTGACCTCCACCACCTGCGCCATGCCCTAGGATGCCCCTCCCCCTCCTTAACATGTCCCAAAGAGGTCAGGTGACCTCCACCACCTGCGCCATGCCCTAGGATGCCCCTCCCCCTCCTTAACATGTCCCAAAGAGGTCAGGTGACCTCCACCACCTGCGCCATGCCCTAGGATGCCCCTCCACCTCCTTAACATGTCCCAAAGAGGTCACGTGACCTCTACCACCTGCGCCATGCCCTAGGATGCCCCTCCCCCTCCTTAACATGTCCCAAAGAGGTCAGGTGACCTCCACTACCTGCGCCATGCCCTAGGATGCCCCTCCCCCTTAACATGTCCCAAAGAGGTCAGGTGACTTCCACTACCTGCGCCATGCCCTAGGATGCCCCTCCCCCCCCTTAACATGTCCCAAAGAGGTCAGGCGACCTCCACTACTTGCGCCATGCCCTAGGATGCCCCTCCCCCTCCTTAACATTTCCCAAAGAGGTCAGGCGACCTCCACTACCTGCGCCATGCCCTAGGATGCCCCTCCCCCCCTTAACATGTCCCAAAGAGGTCAGGTGACCTGCACTACCTGCGCCATGCCCTAGGATGCCCCTCCCCCCTTAACATGTCCCAAAGAGGTCAGGTGACCTCCACTACCTGCGCCATGCCCTAGGATGCCCCTCCCCTCCTTAACATGTCCCAAAGAGGTCAGGTGACCTCCAATACCTGCGCCATGCCCTAGGATGCCCCTCCCCCTCCTTAAGAGGTCCCAAAGAGGTCAGGTGACCTCCACCACCTGCGCCATGCCCTAGGATGCCCTCTCTCCCTCCCCCTCCTTAACATGTCCCAAAGAGGTCAGGTGACTTCCACTACCTGCGCCATGCCCTAGGATGCCCCTCCCCCTTCTTAACATGTCCCAAAGAGGTCAGGTGACCTCCACTACCTGCACCATACCCTAGGATGCCCCTCCCCCCCTTAACATGTCCCAAAGAGGTCAGGTGACCTCCACTACCTGCACCATGCCCTCGGATGCCCCTCCCCCTCCTTAACATGTCCCAAAGAGGTCAGGTGACCTCCACTACCTGCGCCATGCCCTAGTATGCCCCTCCCCCCTTAACATGTCCCAAAGAGGTCAGGTGACCTCCACTACCTGCGCCATGCCCTCGGATGCCCCTCCCCCCATAACATGTCCCAAAGAGGTCAGGGGACCTCCAATACCTGCGCCATGCCCTAGGATGCCCCTCCCCCCCTTAACATGTCCCAAATAGGTCCGGTGACCTCCACTACCTGCGCCATGCCCTAGGATGCCCCTGCCCCCTTAACATGTCCCAAATAGGTCAGATGACCTCCACTACCTGCCCCATGCCCTCGGATGCCCCTCCCCCTTAACATGTCCCAAAGAGGTCAGGTGACCTCCACCACCTGCGCCATGCCCTAGGATGCCCCTCCACCTCCTTAACATGTCCCAAAGAGGTCACGTGACCTCTACCACCTGCGCCATGCCCTAGGATGCCCCTCCCCCTCCTTAACATGTCCCAAAGAGGTCAGGTGACCTCCACTACCTGCGCCATGCCCTAGGATGCCCCTCCCCCTTAACATGTCCCAAAGAGGTCAGGTGACTTCCACTACCTGCGCCATGCCCTAGGATGCCCCTCCCCCCCCTTAACATGTCCCAAAGAGGTCAGGCGACCTCCACTACTTGCGCCATGCCCTAGGATGCCCCTCCCCCTCCTTAACATTTCCCAAAGAGGTCAGGCGACCTCCACTACCTGCGCCATGCCCTAGGATGCCCCTCCCCCCCTTAACATGTCCCAAAGAGGTCAGGTGACCTGCACTACCTGCGCCATGCCCTAGGATGCCCCTCCCCCCTTAACATGTCCCAAAGAGGTCAGGTGACCTCCACTACCTGCGCCATGCCCTAGGATGCCCCTGCCCCCTTAACATGTCCCAAATAGGTCAGATGACCTCCACTACCTGCCCCATGCCCTCAGATGCCCCTCCCCCCCTTAACATGTCCCAAAGAGGTCAGGTGACCTCCACTACGTACGCCATGCCCTAGGATGCCCCTCCCCCCCTTAACATGTCCCAAAGAGGTCAGGTGACCTCCACTACCTGCGCCATGCCCTAGGATGCCCCTCCCCTCCTTAACATGTCCCAAAGAGGTCAGGTGACCTCCACTACCTGCGCCATGCCCTAGGATGCCCCTCCCCCCTTAACATGTCCCAAAGAGGTCAGGTGACCTCCACTACCTGCGCCATGCCCTAGGATGCCCCTCCCCCTCCTTAACATGTCCCAAATATGTCAGGTGACCTCCACTACCTGCACCATGCCCTAGGATGCCCCTCCCCTCCTTAAGAGGTCCCAAAGAGGTCAGGTGACTTCCACTACCTGCACCATGCCCTAGGATGCCCCTCCCCCTCTTTAAGAGGTCCCAAAGAGGTCAGGTGGCCTCCACTACCTGCACTATGCCCTAGGGTGCCCCTCCCCCTCCTTAACATATCCCAAAGAGGTCAGGTGACCTCCACTACCTGCACCATGCCCTAGGATGCCCTCTCTCCCTCCCCCTCCTTAAGAAGCCCCAAAGAGGTCAGGTGACCTGCACTACCTTCACCATGCCCTAGGATGCCCCTCCCCCTCCTTAACATGTCCCAAAGAGGTCAGGTGACGTCCACTAGGATGCCCCTCCCCCTCCTTAACATGTCCCAAAGAGGTCAGGTGACCTGCACTACCTATGCCATGCCCTAGGATGCCCCTCCCCCTCCTTAACATGTCCCAAAGAGGTCAGGTGACCTCCACTACCTGCACCATGCCCTAGGATGCCCCTCCCCTCCTTAACATGTCCCAAAGAGGTCAGGTGACCTCCACTACCTGCGCCATGCCCTAGGATGCCCCCCCCTTAACATGTCCCAAAGAGGTCAGGTGACCTCCACTACCTGCGCCATGCCCTAGGATGCCCCTCCCCCCCTTAACATGTCCCAAAGAGGTCAGGTGACCTCCACTACCTGCGCCATGCCCTAGGATGCCCCTCCCCCTCCGAACATGTCCCAAAGAGGTCAGGTGACCTCCACTACCTGCGCCATGCCCTAGGATGCCCCTCCCCCCCTTAACATGTCCCAAAGAGGTCAGGTGACCTGCACTACCTCCGCCATGCCCTAGGATGCCCCACCCCCTCCTTAACATGTCCCAAAGAGGTCAGGTGACCTCCACTACCTGCGCCATGCCCTAGGATGCCCCTCCCCCTCCTTAAGAGGTCCCAAAGAGGTCAGGAGACCTCCACCACCTGCGCCATGCCCTAGGATGCCCCTCCCCCTCCTTAAGACGTCCCAAAGAGGTCAGGTGACCTCCACCACCTGCGCCATGCCCTAGGATGCCCCTCCCCCTCCTTAACATGTCCCAAAGAGGTCAGGTGACCTCCACCACCTGCGCCATGCCCTAGGATGCCCCTCCCCCTCCCTAACATGTCCCAAAGAGGTCAGGAGACCTCCACCACCTGCGCCATGTCCTAGGATGCCCCTCCCCCCCTTAACATGTCCCAAAGAGGTCAGGTGACCTCCACCACCTGCGCCATGCCCTAGGATGCCCCTCCCCCCCTTAACATGTCCCAAAGAGGTCAGGTGACCTCCACCACCTGCGCCATGCCCTAGGATGCCCCTCCCCCTCCTTAACATGTCCCAAAGAGGTCAGGTGACCTCCACCACCTGCGCCATGCCCTAGGATGCCCCTCCCCCTCCTTAACATGTCCCAAAGAGGTCAGGTGACCTCCACCACCTGCGCCATGCCCTAGGATGCCCCTCCCCCTCCTTAACATGTCCCAAAGAGGTCAGGTGACCTCCACCACCTGCGCCATGCCCTAGGATGCCCCTCCCCCTCCTTAACATGTCCCAAAGAGGTCAGGTGACCTCCACCACCTGCGCCATGCCCTAGGATGCCCCTCCACCTCCTTAACATGTCCCAAAGAGGTCACGTGACCTCTACCACCTGCGCCATGCCCTAGGATGCCCCTCCCCCTCCTTAACATGTCCCAAAGAGGTCAGGTGACCTCCACTACCTGCGCCATGCCCTAGGATGCCCCTCCCCCTTAACATGTCCCAAAGAGGTCAGGTGACTTCCACTACCTGCGCCATGCCCTAGGATGCCCCTCCCCCCCCTTAACATGTCCCAAAGAGGTCAGGCGACCTCCACTACTTGCGCCATGCCCTAGGATGCCCCTCCCCCTCCTTAACATTTCCCAAAGAGGTCAGGCGACCTCCACTACCTGCGCCATGCCCTAGGATGCCCCTCCCCCCCTTAACATGTCCCAAAGAGGTCAGGTGACCTGCACTACCTGCGCCATGCCCTAGGATGCCCCTCCCCCCTTAACATGTCCCAAAGAGGTCAGGTGACCTCCACTACCTGCGCCATGCCCTAGGATGCCCCTCCCCTCCTTAACATGTCCCAAAGAGGTCAGGTGACCTCCAATACCTGCGCCATGCCCTAGGATGCCCCTCCCCCTCCTTAAGAGGTCCCAAAGAGGTCAGGTGACCTCCACCACCTGCGCCATGCCCTAGGATGCCCTCTCTCCCTCCCCCTCCTTAACATGTCCCAAAGAGGTCAGGTGACCTCCACTACCTGCGCCATGCCCTAGGATGCCCCTCCCCCTTCTTAACATGTCCCAAAGAGGTCAGGTGACCTCCACTACCTGCACCATACCCTAGGATGCCCCTCCCCCCCTTAACATGTCCCAAAGAGGTCAGGTGACCTCCACTACCTGCACCATGCCCTCGGATGCCCCTCCCCCTCCTTAACATGTCCCAAAGAGGTCAGGTGACCTCCACTACCTGCGCCATGCCCTAGTATGCCCCTCCCCCCTTAACATGTCCCAAAGAGGTCAGGTGACCTCCACTACCTGCGCCATGCCCTCGGATGCCCCTCCCCCCATAACATGTCCCAAAGAGGTCAGGGGACCTCCAATACCTGCGCCATGCCCTAGGATGCCCCTCCCCCCTTAACATGTCCCAAATAGGTCCGGTGACCTCCACTACCTGCGCCATGCCCTAGGATGCCCCTGCCCCCTTAACATGTCCCAAATAGGTCAGATGACCTCCACTACCTGCCCCATGCCCTCGGATGCCCCTCCCCCTTAACATGTCCCAAAGAGGTCAGGTGACCTCCACCACCTGCGCCATGCCCTAGGATGCCCCTCCACCTCCTTAACATGTCCCAAAGAGGTCACGTGACCTCTACCACCTGCGCCATGCCCTAGGATGCCCCTCCCCCTCCTTAACATGTCCCAAAGAGGTCAGGTGACCTCCACTACCTGCGCCATGCCCTAGGATGCCCCTCCCCCTTAACATGTCCCAAAGAGGTCAGGTGACTTCCACTACCTGCGCCATGCCCTAGGATGCCCCTCCCCCCCCTTAACATGTCCCAAAGAGGTCAGGCGACCTCCACTACTTGCGCCATGCCCTAGGATGCCCCTCCCCCTCCTTAACATTTCCCAAAGAGGTCAGGCGACCTCCACTACCTGCGCCATGCCCTAGGATGCCCCTCCCCCCCTTAACATGTCCCAAAGAGGTCAGGTGACCTGCACTACCTGCGCCATGCCCTAGGATGCCCCTCCCCCCTTAACATGTCCCAAAGAGGTCAGGTGACCTCCACTACCTGCGCCATGCCCTAGGATGCCCCTCCCCTCCTTAACATGTCCCAAAGAGGTCAGGTGACCTCCAATACCTGCGCCATGCCCTAGGATGCCCCTCCCCCTCCTTAAGAGGTCCCAAAGAGGTCAGGTGACCTCCACCACCTGCGCCATGCCCTAGGATGCCCTCTCTCCCTCCCCCTCCTTAACATGTCCCAAAGAGGTCAGGTGACCTCCACTACCTGCGCCATGCCCTAGGATGCCCCTCCCCCTTCTTAACATGTCCCAAAGAGGTCAGGTGACCTCCACTACCTGCACCATACCCTAGGATGCCCCTCCCCCCCTTAACATGTCCCAAAGAGGTCAGGTGACCTCCACTACCTGCACCATGCCCTCGGATGCCCCTCCCCCTCCTTAACATGTCCCAAAGAGGTCAGGTGACCTCCACTACCTGCGCCATGCCCTAGTATGCCCCTCCCCCCTTAACATGTCCCAAAGAGGTCAGGTGACCTCCACTACCTGCGCCATGCCCTCGGATGCCCCTCCCCCCATAACATGTCCCAAAGAGGTCAGGGGACCTCCAATACCTGCGCCATGCCCTAGGATGCCCCTCCCCCCCTTAACATGTCCCAAATAGGTCCGGTGACCTCCACTACCTGCGCCATGCCCTAGGATGCCCCTGCCCCCTTAACATGTCCCAAATAGGTCAGATGACCTCCACTACCTGCCCCATGCCCTCGGATGCCCCTCCCCCTTAACATGTCCCAAAGAGGTCAGGTGACCTCCACTACCTACGCCATGCCCTAGGATGCCCCTCCCCCCCTTAACATGTCCCAAAGAGGTCAGGTGACCTCCACTACCTGCGCCATGCCCTAGGATGCCCCTCCCCTCCTTAACATGTCCCAAAGAGGTCAAATGACCTCCACTACCTGCGCCATGCCCTAGGATGCCCCTCCCCCTCCTTAACATGTCCCAAATATGTCAGGTGACCTCCACTACCTGCATCATGCCCTAGGATGCCCCTCCCCTCCTTAAGAGGTCCCAAAGAGGTCAAGTGACTTCCACTACCTGCACCATGCCCTAGGATGCCCCTCCCCCTCTTTAAGAGGTCCCAAAGAGGTCAGGTGACCTCCACTACCTGCACTATGCCCTAGGATGCCCCTCCCCCTCCTTAACTTATCCGAAAGAGGTCAGGTGACCTCCACTACCTGCACCATGCCCTAGGATGCCCTCTCTCCCTCCCCCTCCTTAAGAAGCCCCAAAGAGGTCAGGTGACCTGCACTACCTGCACCATGCCCTAGGATGCCCCTCCCCCTCCTTAACATGTCCCAAAGAGGTCAGGTGACCTCCACTACCTGCACCATGCCCAAGGATGCCCCTCCCCCTCCTTAACATATCCCAAAGAGGTCAGGTGACCTCCACTACCTGCACCATGCCCTAGGATGCCCTCTCTCCCTCCCCCTCCTTAAGAAGCCCCAAAGAGGTCAGGTGACCTGCACTACCTGCACCATGCCTTAGGAAGCCCCTCCCCCTCCTTAACATGTCCCAAAGAGGTCAGGTGACCTGCACTACCTGCGCCATGCCCTAGGATGCCCCTCCCCCTCCTTAACATGTCCCAAAGAGGTCAGGTGACCTCCACTACCTGCACCATGCCCTAGGATGCCCCTCCTCCCTTAACATGTCCCAAAGAGGTCAGGTGACCTCCACTACCTGCACCATGCCCTAGGATGCCCCTCCCCCTCCTTAACATGTCCCAAAGAGGTCAGGTGACCTCCACTACCTGCACCATGACCTAGGATGCCCCTCCCCCCTTAACATGTCCCAAAGAGGTCAGGTGACCTCCACTACCTGCACCATGCCCTAGGATGCCCCCCCCCTTAACATGTCCCAAAGAGGTCAGGTGACCTCCACTACCTGCACCATGCCCTAGGATGCCCCTCCCCTCCTTAACATGTCCCAAAGAGGTCAGGAGACCTTCACTACCTGCGCCATGCCCTAGGATGCCCCTCCCCCTCCTTAACATGTCCCAAGGAGGTCAGGTGACCTCCACTACCTGCGCCATGCCCTAGGATGCCCCTCCCCCTCCTTAACATGTCCCAAAGAGGTCAGGTGACCTCCACTACCTGCGCCATTCCCTAGGATGCCCCTCCCCCTCCTTAAGAGGCCCCAAAGAGGTCAGGTGACCTGCACTACCTGCACCATGCCCTAGGATGCCCCTCCCCCTCCTTAACATGTCCCAAAGAGGTCAGGTGACTTCCACTATCTGCACCATGCCCTAGGATGCCCCCCCTCCTTAAGAGGTCCCAAAGAGGTCAGGTGACTTCCACTACCTGCACCATGCCATAGGATGCCCCTCCCCCTCCTTAAGAGGTCCCAAAGAGGTCAGGTGACTTCCACTACCTGCGCTATGCCCTAGGATGCCCCTCCCCCTCTTTAAGAGGTCCCAAAGAGGTCAGGTGACCTCCACCACCTGCGCCATGCCCTAGGATGCCCCTCCCCCTCCTTAAGAGGTCCCAAAGAGGTCAGGTGACTTCCACTACCTGCGCTATGCCCTAGGATGCCCCTCCCCCTCTTTAAGAGGTCCCAAAGAGGTCAGGTGACTTCCACTACCTGCGCTATGCCCTAGGATGCCCCTCCCCCTCTTTAAGAGGTCCCAAAGAGGTCAAGTGACCTCCACTACCTGCGCTATGCCCTAGGATGCCCCTCCCGCTCCTTAACATGTCTCAAAGAGGTCAGGTGACCTCCACTACCTGCGCCATGCCCTAGGATGCCCCTCCCCCTCCTTAAGAGGTCCCAAAGAGGTCAGGTGACCTCCACCACCTGCGCCATGCCCTAGGATGCCCCTCCCCCTCCTTAAGAGGTCCCAAAGAGGTCAGGTGACCTCCACTACCTGCACCATTCCCTAGGATGCCCCTCCCCCCTTAACATGTCCCAAAGAGCTCAGGTGACCTCCACTACCTGCGCCATGCCCTAGGATGCCCCTCCCCCCTTAACATGTCCCAAAGAGGTCAGGTGACCTCCACTACCTGCGCCATGCCCTAGGATGCCCCTCCCCCTCCTTAAAATGTCCCAAAGAGGTCAGGTGACCTCCACTACCTGCGCCATGTCCTAGGATGCCCCTCCCCCCTTAACATGTCCCAAAGAGGTCAGGTGACCTCCACTACCTGCGCCATGCCCTAGGATGCCCCTCCCCCCCTTAACATGTCCCAAAGAGGTCAGGTGACCTCCACTACCTGCGCCATGCCCTAGGATGCCCCTCCCCCTCCTTAAGAGGTCCCAAAGAGGTCAGGTGACCTCCACTACCTGCGCCATGCCCTAGGATGCCCCTTCCCCTCCTTAACATGTCCCAAAGAGGTCAGGTGACCTCCACCACCTGCGCCATGCCCTAGGATGCCCCTCACCCCCTTAACATGTCCCAAAGAGGTCAGGTGACCTCCACTACCTGCGCCATGCCCTAGGATGCCCCTCCCCCCCTTAACATGTCCCAAAGAGGTCAGGTGGCCTCCACTACCTGCACCATGCCCTAGGATGCCCCTCTCCCCCTAACATGTCCCAAAGAGGTCAGGTGGCCTCCACTACCTGCACCATGCCCTAGGATGCCCCTCCCCCCTTTAAAATGTCCCAAAGAGGTCAGGTGGCCTCCACTACCTGCACCATGCCCTAGGATGCCCCTCCCCCCTTAACATGTCCCAAATAGGTCAGGTGACCTCAACTACTTGCACCATGCCCTAGGATGCCCCTCCCCCTCCTTAACATGTCCCAAAGAGGTCAGGTGACCTGCACTACCTGCGCCATGCCCTAGGATGCCCTCTCTCCCTCCCCCTCCTTAACATGTCCCAAAGAGGTCAGGTGACCTCCACTACCTGCGCCATGCCCTAGGATGCCCCTCCCCCTCCTTAACATGTCCCAAAGAGGTCAGGTGACCTCCACCATACCCTAGGATGCCCCTCCCCCCTTAACATGTCCCAAAGAGGTCAGGTGACCTCCACTACCTGCGCCATGCCCTAGGATGCCCCTCCCCCTCCTTAACATGTCTCATAGAGGTCAGGTGACCTCCACTACCTGCGCCATGCCCTAGGATGCCCCTCCCCCCCTTAACATGTCCCAAAGAGGTCAGGTGACCTCCACTACCTGCGCCATGCCCTCGGATGCCCCTCCCCCCATAACATGTCCCAAAGAGGTCAGGTGACCTCCACTACCTGCGCCATGCCCTAGGATGCCCCTCCCCCCTTAACATGTCCCAAAGAGGTCAGGTGACCTCCACTACCTGCGCCATGCCCTAGGATGCCCCTGCCCCCTTAACATGTCCCAAATAGGTCAGATGACCTCCACTACCTGCCCCATGCCCTCGGATGCCCCTCCCCCCCTTAACATGTCCCAAAGAGGTCAGGTGACCTCCACTACGTACGCCATGCCCTAGGATGCCCCTCCCCCCCTTAACATGTCCCAAAGAGGTCAGGTGACCTCCACTACCTGCGCCATGCCCTAGGATGCCCCTCCCCTCCTTAACATGTCCCAAAGAGGTCAGGTGACCTCCACTACCTGCGCCATGCCCTAGGATGCCCCTCCCCCTCCTTAACATGTCCCAAATATGTCAGGTGACCTCCACTACCTGCACCATGCCCTAGGATGCCCCTCCCCTCCTTAAGAGGTCCCAAAGAGGTCAGGTGACTTCCACTACCTGCACCATGCCCTAGGATGCCCCTCCCCCTCTTTAAGAGGTCCCAAAGAGGTCAGGTGGCCTCCATTACCTGCACTATGCCCTAGGATGCCCCTCCCCCTCCTTAACATATCCCAAAGAGGTCAGGTGACCTCCACTACCTGCACCATGCCCTAGGATGCCCTCTCTCCCTCCCCCTCCTTAAGAAGCCCCAAAGAGGTCAGGTGACCTGCACTACCTGCACCATGCCCTAGGATGCCCCTCCCCCTCCTTAACATGTCCCAAAGAGGTCAGGTGACGTCCACTACCTGCGCCATGCCCTAGGATGCCCCTCCCCCTCCTTAACATGTCCCAAAGAGGTCAGGTGACCTGCACTACCTACGCCATGCCCTAGGATGCCCCTCCCCCTCCTTAACATGTCCCAAAGAGGTCAGGTGACCTCCACTACCTGCACCATGCCCTAGGATGCCCCTCCCCCTCCTTAACATGTCCCAAAGAGGTCAGGTGACCTCCACTACCTGCGCCATGCCCTAGGATGCCCCCCCCTTAACATGTCCCAAAGAGGTCAGGTGACCTCCACTACCTGCGCCATGCCCTAGGATGCCCCTCCCCCCCTTAACATGTCCCAAAGAGGTCAGGTGACCTCCACTACCTGCGCCATGCCCTAGGATGCCCCTCCCCCCCTTAACATGTCCCAAAGAGGTCAGGTGACCTCCACTACCTGCGCCATGCCCTAGGATGCCCCTGCCCCCTTAACATGTCCCAAATAGGTCAGATGACCTCCACTACCTGCCCCATGCCCTCGGATGCCCCTCCCCCCCTTAACATGTCCCAAAGAGGTCAGGTGACCTCCACTACGTACGCCATGCCCTAGGATGCCCCTCCCCCCCTTAACATGTCCCAAAGAGGTCAGGTGACCTCCACTACCTGCGCCATGCCCTAGGATGCCCCTCCCCTCCTTAACATGTCCCAAAGAGGTCAGGTGACCTCCACTACCTGCGCCATGCCCTAGGATGCCCCTCCCCCCCTTAACATGTCCCAAAGAGGTCAGGTGACCTCCACTACCTGCGCCATGCCCTAGGATGCCCCTCCCCCTCCTTAACATGTCCCAATTATGTCAGGTGACCTCCACTACCTGCACCATGCCCTAGGATGCCCCTCTCCTCCTTAAGAGGTCCCAAAGAGGTCAGGTGACTTCCACTACCTGCACCATGCCCTAGGATGCCCCTCCCCCTCTTTAAGAGGTCCCAAAGAGGTCAGGTGGCCTCCACTACCTGCACTATGCCCTAGGATGCCCCTCCCCCTCCTTAACATATCCCAAAGAGGTCAGGTGACCTCCACTACCTGCACCATGCCCTAGGATGCCCTCTCTCCCTCCCCCTCCTTAAGAAGCCCCAAAGAGGTCAGGTGACCTGCACTACCTTCACCATGCCCTAGGATGCCCCTCCCCCTCCTTAACATGTCCCAAAGAGGTCGGGTGACGTCCACTAGGATGCCCCTCCCCCTCCTTAACATGTCCCAAAGAGGTCAGGTGACCTGCACTACCTATGCCATGCCCTAGGATGCCCCTCCCCCTCCTTAACATGTCCCAAAGAGGTCAGGTGACCTCCACTACCTGCACCATGCCCTAGGATGCCCCTCCCCTCCTTAACATGTCCCAAAGAGGTCAGGTGACCTCCACTACCTGCGCCATGCCCTAGGATGCCCCCCCTTAACATGTCCCAAAGAGGTCAGGTGACCTCCACTACCTGCACCATGCCCTAGGATGCCCTCTCTCCCTCCCCCTCCTTAAGAAGCCCCAAAGAGGTCAGGTGACCTGCACTACCTTCACCATGCCCTAGGATGCCCCTCCCCCTCCTTAACATGTCCCAAAGAGGTCAGGTGACGTCCACTAGGATGCCCCTCCCCTCCTTAACATGTCCCAAAGAGGTCAGGTGACCTCCACTACCTGCGCCATGCCCTAGGATGCCCCTCCCCCTCCTTAAGAGGTCCCAAAGAGGTCAGGTGACCTCCACCACCTGCGCCATGCCCTAGGATGCCCCTCCCCTCCTTAACATGTCCCAAAGAGGTCAGGTGACCTCCACTACCTGCGCCATGCCCTAGGATGCCCCTGCCCCTCCTTAACATGTCCCAAAGAGGTCAGTAGACCTCCACCACCTGCGCCATGCCCTAGGATGCCCCTCCCCCTCCTTAAGAGGGCCCTAGGATGCCCCTCCCCCCCTTAACATGTCCCAAAGAGGTCAGGTGACCTCCACTACCTGCGCCATGCCCTAGGATGCCCCTCCCCCTCCTTAACATGTCCCAAAGAGGTCAGGTGACCTCCACTACCTGCGCCATGCCCTAGGATGCCCCTGCCCCCCATAACATGTCCCAAAGAGGTCAGGTGACCTCCACTACCTGCGCCATGCCCTAGGATGCCCCTCCCCCCATAACATGTCCCAAAGAGGTCAGGTGACCTCCACTACCTGCGCCATGCCCTAGGATGCCCCTCCCCCTCCTTAACATGTCCCAAAGAGGTCAGGTGACCTCCACTACCTGCGCCATGCCCTAGGATGCCCCTCCCCCCTTAACATGTCCCAAAGAGGTCAGGTGACCTCCACTACCTGCGCCATGCCCTAGGATGCCCCTCCCCACCTTAACATGTCCCAAAGAGGTCAGGTGACCTCCACTACCTGCGCCATGCCCTAGGATGCCCCTCCCCCCCTTAACATGTCCCAAAGAGGTCAGGTGACCTGCACTACCTGCGCCATGCCCTAGGATGCCCCTCCCCCTCCTTAAGAGGTCCCAAAGAGGTCAGGTGACCTGCACTACCTGCGCCATGCCCTAGGATGCCCCTCCCCCTCCTTAAGAGGTCCCAAAGAGGTCAGGTGACCTCCACTACCTGCGCCATGCCCTAGGATGCCCCTCCCCCTCCTTAACATGTCCCAAAGAGGTCAGGTGACCTCCACTACCTGCGCCATGCCCTAGGATGCCCCTCCCCCCCTTAACATGTCCCAAAGAGGTCAGGTGACCTCCACTACCTGCGCCATGCCCTAGGATGCCCCTCCCCCCCTTAACATGTCCCAAAGAGGTCAGGTGACCTCCACTACCTGCGCCATGCCCTAGGATGCCCCTCCACCTCCTTAACATGTCCCAAAGAGGTCAGGTGACCTCCACTACCTGCGCCATGCCCTAGGATGCCCCTCCCCCTCCTTAACATGTCCCAAAGAGGTCAGGTGACTTCCACCACCTGCGCCATGCCCTAGGATGCCCCTCCCCCCTTAATATGTCCCAAAGAGGTCAGGTGACCTGCACTACCTGCGGCATGCCCTAGGATGCCCCTCCCCCTTCTTAACATGTCCCAAAGAGGTCAGGTGACCTGCACTACCTGCGGCATGCCCTAGGATGCCCCTCCCCCTTCTTAACATGTCCCAAAGAGGTCAGGTGACCTGCACTACCTGCGCCATGCCCTAGGATGCCCCTCCCCCCTTAATATGTCCCAAGGAGGTCAGGTGACCTGCACTACCTGCGCCATGCCCTAGGATGCCCCTCCCCCCTTAATATGTCCCAAGGAGGTCAGGTGACCTGCACTACCTGCACCATGCCCTAGGATGCCCCTCCCCCCTTAATATGTCCCAACGAGGTCAGGTGACCTCCACTACCTGCGCCATGCCCTAGGATGCCCCTCCCCCCCTTAACATGTCCCAAAGAGGTCAGGTGACCTCCACTACCTGCGCCATGCCCTAGGATGCCCCTCCACCTCCTTAACATGTCCCAAAGAGGTCAGGTGACCTCCACTACCTGCGCCATGCCCTAGGATGCCCCTCCCCCCTTAATATGTCCCAAAGAGGTCAGGTGACCTGCACTACCTGCGGCATGCCCTAGGATGCCCCTCCCCCTTCTTAACATGTCCCAAAGAGGTCAGGTGACCTGCACTACCTGCGCCATGCCCTAGGATGCCCCTCCCCCCTTAATATGTCCCAAGGAGGTCAGGTGACCTGCACTACCTGCGCCATGCCCTAGGATGCCCCTCCCCCCTTAATATGTCCCAAGGAGGTCAGGTGACCTGCACTACCTGCGCCATGCCCTAGGATGCCCCTCCCCCCTTAATATGTCCCAACGAGGTCAGGTGACCTCCACTACCTGCGCCATGCCCTAGGATGCCCCTCCCCCCCTTAACATGTCCCAAAGAGGTCAGGTGACCTCCACTACCTGCGCCATGCCCTAGGATGCCCCTCCCCCCCTTAACATGTCCCAAAGAGGTCAGGTGACCTCCACTACCTGCGCCATGCCCTAGGATGCCCCTCCCCTCCTTAACATGTCCCAAAGAGGTCAGGTGACCTCCACTACCTGCGCCATGCCCTAGGATGCCCCTCCCCCTCCTTAACATGTCCCAAAGAGGTCAGGTGACCTCCACTACCTGCGCCATGCCCTAGGATGCCCCTCCCCCTCCTTAACATGTCCCAAAGAGGTCAGGAGACCTCCACTACCTGCGCCATGCCCTAGGATGCCCCTCCCCCTCCTTAAGAGGTCCCAAAGAGGTCAGGAGACCTCCACCACCTGCGCCATGCCCTAGGATGCCCCTCCCCCTCCTTAAGAGGTCCCAAAGAGGTCAGGTGACCTCCACCACCTGCGCCATGCCCTAGGATGCCCCTCCCCCTCCTTAACATGTCCCAAAGAGGTCAGGTGACCTCCACCACCTGCGCCATGCCCTAGGATGCCCCTCCCCCCCTTAACATGTCCCAAAGAGGTCAGGTGACCTCCACCACCTGCGCCATGCCCTAGGATGCCCCTCCCCCCCTTAACATGTCCCAAAGAGGTCAGGTGACCTCCACCACCTGCGCCATGCCCTAGGATGCCCCTCCCCCTCCTTAACATGTCCCAAAGAGGTCAGGTGACCTCCACCACCTGCGCCATGCCCTAGGATGCCCCTCCCCCTCCTTAACATGTCCCAAAGAGGTCACGTGACCTCCACCACCTGCGCCATGCCCTAGGATGCCCCTCCCCCTCCTTAACATGTCCCAAAGAGGTCAGGTGACCTCCACTACCTGCGCCATGCCCTAGGATGCCCCTCCCCCTTAACATGTCCCAAAGAGGTCAGGTGTCCTCCACTACCTGCGCCATGCCCTAGGATGCCCCTCCCCCCCTTAACATGTCCCAAAGAGGTCAGGGTCCCAAAGAGGTCAGGTCACCTGCACTACCTGCGCCATGCCCTAGGATGCCCCTCCCCCCCTTAACATGTCCCAAAGAGGTCAGGTGACCTGCACTACCTGCGCCATGCCCTAGGATGCCCCTCCCCCCTTAACATGTCCCAAAGAGGTCAGGTGACCTCCACTACCTGCGCCATGCCCTAGGATGCCCCTCCCCTCCTTAACATGTCCCAAAGAGGTCAGGTGACCTCCACTACCTGCGCCATGCCCTAGGATGCCCCTCCCCCTCCTTAAGAGGTCCCAAAGAGGTCAGGTGACCTCCACCACCTGCGCCATGCCCTAGGATGCCCCTCCCCCTCCTTAAGAGGTCCCAAAGAGGTCAGGTGACCTCCACCACCTGCGCCATGCCCTAGGATGCCCCTCCCCTCCTTAACATGTCCCAAAGAGGTCAGGTGACCTCCACCACCTGCGCCATGCCCTAGGATGCCCCTGCCCCTCCTTAACATGTCCCAAAGAGGTCAGTAGACCTCCACCACCTGCGCCATGCCCTAGGATGCCCCTCCCCCTCCTTAAGAGGTCCCAAAGAGGTCAGGTGACCTCCACTACCTGCGCCATGCCCTAGGATGCCCCTCCCCCCCTTAACATGTCCCAAAGAGGTCAGGTGACCTCCACTACCTGCGCCATGCCCTAGGATGCCCCTCCCCCCCTTAACATGTCCCAAAGAGGTCAGGTGACCTCCACTACCTGCGCCATGCCCTAGGATGCCCCTCCCCCTCCTTAACATGTCCGAAAGAGGTCAGGTGACCTCCACTACCTGCGCCATGCCCTAGGATGCCCCTGCCCCCTCCTTAACATGTCCCAAAGAGGTCAGGTGACCTCCACTACCTGCGCCATGCCCTAGGATGCCCCTGCCCCCCATAACATGTCCCAAAGAGGTCAGGTGACCTCCACTACCTGCGCCATGCCCTAGGATGCCCCTCCCCCTCCTTAACATGTCCCAAAGAGGTCAGGTGACCTCCACTACCTGCGCCATGCCCTAGGATGCCCCTCCCCCTCCTTAACATGTCCCAAAGAGGTCAGGTGACCTCCACTACCTGCGCCATGCCCTAGGATGCCCCTCCCCCCCTTAACATGTCCCAAAGAGGTCAGGTGACCTCCACTACCTGCGCCATGCCCTAGGATGCCCCTCCCCCCCTTAACATGTCCCAAAGAGGTCAGGTGACCTCCACTACCTGCGCCATGCCCTAGGATGCCCCTCCCCCCCTTAACATGTCCCAAAGAGGTCAGGTGACCTGCACTACCTGCGCCATGCCCTAGGATGCCCCTCCCCCTCCTTAAGAGGTCCCAAAGAGGTCAGGTGACCTGCACTACCTGCGCCATGCCCTAGGATGCCCCTCCCCCTCCTTAAGAGGTCCCAAAGAGGTCAGGTGACCTCCACTACCTGCGCCATGCCCTAGGATGCCCCTCCCCCTCCTTAACATGTCCCAAAGAGGTCAGGTGACCTCCACTACCTGCGCCATGCCCTAGGATGCCCCTCCCCTCCTTAACATGTCCCAAAGAGGTCAGGTGACCTCCACTACCTGCGCCATGCCCTAGGATGCCCCTCCCCCCTTAACATGTCCCAAAGAGGTCAGGTGACCTCCACTACCTGCGCCATGCCCTAGGATGTCCCTCCCCCTCATTAAAATGTCCCAAAGAGGTCACGTGACCTCCACTACCTGCACCATGCCCTAGGATGCCCCTCCCCCCCTTAACATGTCCCAAAGAGGTCAGGTGACCTCCACTATCTGCGCCATGCCCTAGGATGCCCCTCCCCCCCTTAACATGTCCCAAAGAGGTCAGGTGACCTCCACTACCTGCGCCATGCCCTAGGATGCCCCTCCCCCCCTTAACATGTCCCAAAGAGGTCAGGTGACCTCCACTACCTGCGCCATGCCCTAGGATGCCCCTCCCCCCTTAACATGTCCCAAAGAGGTCAGGTGACCTCCACTACCTGCGCCATGCCCTAGGATGCCCCTCCACCTCCTTAACATGTCCCAAAGAGGTCAGGTGACCTCCACTACCTGCGCCATGCCCTAGGATGCCCCTCCCCCTCCTTAACATGTCCCAAAGAGGTCAGGTGACTTCCACCACCTGCACCATGCCCTAGGATGCCCCTCCCCCCTTAATATGTCCCAAAGAGGTCAGGTGACCTGCACTACCTGCGCCATGCCCTAGGATGCCCCTCCCCCCTTAACATGTCCCAAAGAGGTCAGGTGACCTCCACTACCTGCGCCATGCCCTAGGATGCCCCTCCCCTCCTTAACATGTCCCAAAGAGGTCAGGTGACCTCCAATACCTGCGCCATGCCCTAGGATGCCCCTCCCCCTCCTTAAGAGGTCCCAAAGAGGTCAGGTGACCTCCACCACCTGCGCCATGCCCTAGGATGCCCTCTCTCCCTCCCCCTCCTTAACATGTCCCAAAGAGGTCAGGTGACCTCCACTACCTGCGCCATGCCCTAGGATGCCCCTCCCCCTTCTTAACATGTCCCAAAGAGGTCAGGTGACCTCCACTACCTGCACCATACCCTAGGATGCCCCTCCCCCTCCTTAAGAGGTCCCAAAGAGGTCAGGAGACCTCCACCACCTGCGCCATGCCCTAGGATGCCCCTCCCCCTCCTTAAGAGGTCCCAAAGAGGTCAGGAGACCTCCACCACCTGCGCCATGCCCTAGGATGCCCCTCCCCCTCCTTAAGAGGTCCCAAAGAGGTCAGGTGACCTCCACCACCTGCGCCATGCCCTAGGATGCCCCTCCCCCTCCTTAACATGTCCCAAAGAGGTCAGGTGACCTCCACCACCTGCGCCATGCCCTAGGATGCCCCTCCCCCTCCCTAACATGTCCCAAAGAGGTCAGGAGACCTCCACCACCTGCGCCATGCCCTAGGATGCCCCTCCCCCCCTTAACATGTCCCAAAGAGGTCAGGTGACCTCCACCACCTGCGCCATGCCCTAGGATGCCCCTCCCCCCCTTAACATGTCCCAAAGAGGTCAGGTGACCTCCACCACCTGCGCCATGCCCTAGGATGCCCCTCCCCCTCCTTAACATGTCCCAAAGAGGTCAGGTGACCTCCACCACCTGCGCCATGCCCTAGGATGCCCCTCCCCCTCCTTAACATGTCCCAAAGAGGTCACGTGACCTCCACCACCTGCGCCATGCCCTAGGATGCCCCTCCCCCTCCTTAACATGTCCCAAAGAGGTCAGGTGACCTCCACTACCTGCGCCATGCCCTAGGATGCCCCTCCCCCTTAACATGTCCCAAAGAGGTCAGGTGTCCTCCACTACCTGCGCCATGCCCTAGGATGCCCCTCCCCCCCTTAACATGTCCCAAAGAGGTCAGGGTCCCAAAGAGGTCAGGTCACCTGCACTACCTGCGCCATGCCCTAGGATGCCCCTCCCCCCCTTAACATGTCCCAAAGAGGTCAGGTGACCTGCACTACCTGCGCCATGCCCTAGGATGCCCCTCCCCCCTTAACATGTCCCAAAGAGGTCAGGTGACCTCCACTACCTGCGCCATGCCCTAGGATGCCCCTCCCCTCCTTAACATGTCCCAAAGAGGTCAGGTGACCTCCACTACCTGCGCCATGCCCTAGGATGCCCCTCCCCCTCCTTAAGAGGTCCCAAAGAGGTCAGGTGACCTCCACCACCTGCGCCATGCCCTAGGATGCCCCTCCCCCTCCTTAAGAGGTCCCAAAGAGGTCAGGTGACCTCCACCACCTGCGCCATGCCCTAGGATGCCCCTCCCCTCCTTAACATGTCCCAAAGAGGTCAGGTGACCTCCACCACCTGCGCCATGCCCTAGGATGCCCCTGCCCCTCCTTAACATGTCCCAAAGAGGTCAGTAGACCTCCACCACCTGCGCCATGCCCTAGGATGCCCCTCCCCCTCCTTAAGAGGTCCCAAAGAGGTCAGGTGACCTCCACTACCTGCGCCATGCCCTAGGATGCCCCTCCCCCCCTTAACATGTCCCAAAGAGGTCAGGTGACCTCCACTACCTGCGCCATGCCCTAGGATGCCCCTCCCCCCCTTAACATGTCCCAAAGAGGTCAGGTGACCTCCACTACCTGCGCCATGCCCTAGGATGCCCCTCCCCCTCCTTAACATGTCCGAAAGAGGTCAGGTGACCTCCACTACCTGCGCCATGCCCTAGGATGCCCCTGCCCCCTCCTTAACATGTCCCAAAGAGGTCAGGTGACCTCCACTACCTGCGCCATGCCCTAGGATGCCCCTGCCCCCCATAACATGTCCCAAAGAGGTCAGGTGACCTCCACTACCTGCGCCATGCCCTAGGATGCCCCTCCCCCTCCTTAACATGTCCCAAAGAGGTCAGGTGACCTCCACTACCTGCGCCATGCCCTAGGATGCCCCTCCCCCTCCTTAACATGTCCCAAAGAGGTCAGGTGACCTCCACTACCTGCGCCATGCCCTAGGATGCCCCTCCCCCCCTTAACATGTCCCAAAGAGGTCAGGTGACCTCCACTACATGCGCCATGCCCTAGGATGCCCCTCCCCCCCTTAACATGTCCCAAAGAGGTCAGGTGACCTCCACTACCTGCGCCATGCCCTAGGATGCCCCTCCCCCCCTTAACATGTCCCAAAGAGGTCAGGTGACCTGCACTACCTGCGCCATGCCCTAGGATGCCCCTCCCCCCTTAACATGTCCCAAAGAGGTCAGTTGACCTGCACTACCTGCGCCATGCCCTAGGATGCCCCTCCCCCTCCTTAAGAGGTCCCAAAGAGGTCAGGTGACCTCCACTACCTGCGCCATGCCCTAGGATGCCCCTCCCCCTCCTTAACATGTCCCAAAGAGGTCAGGTGACCTCCACTACCTGCGCCATGCCCTAGGATGCCCCTCCCCTCCTTAACATGTCCCAAAGAGGTCAGGTGACCTCCACTACCTGCGCCATGCCCTAGGATGCCCCTCCCCCCTTAACATGTCCCAAAGAGGTCAGGTGACCTCCACTACCTGCGCCATGCCCTAGGATGTCCCTCCCCCTCATTAAAATGTCCCAAAGAGGTCAGGTGACCTCCACTACCTGCACCATGCCCTAGGATGCCCCTCCCCCCCTTAACATGTCCCAAAGAGGTCAGGTGACCTCCACTATCTGCGCCATGCCCTAGGATGCCCCTCCCCCCCTTAACATGTCCCAAAGAGGTCAGGTGACCTCCACTACCTGCGCCATGCCCTAGGATGCCCCTCCCCCCCTTAACATGTCCCAAAGAGGTCAGGTGACCTCCACTACCTGCGCCATGCCCTAGGATGCCCCTCCCCCCTTAACATGTCCCAAAGAGGTCAGGTGACCTCCACTACCTGCGCCATGCCCTAGGATGCCCCTCCACCTCCTTAACATGTCCCAAAGAGGTCAGGTGACCTCCACTACCTGCGCCATGCCCTAGGATGCCCCTCCCCCTCCTTAACATGTCCCAAAGAGGTCAGGTGACTTCCACCACCTGCACCATGCCCTAGGATGCCCCTCCCCCCTTAATATGTCCCAAAGAGGTCAGGTGACCTGCACTACCTGCGCCATGCCCTAGGATGCCCCTCCCCCCTTAACATGTCCCAAAGAGGTCAGGTGACCTCCACTACCTGCGCCATGCCCTAGGATGCCCCTCCCCTCCTTAACATGTCCCAAAGAGGTCAGGTGACCTCCAATACCTGCGCCATGCCCTAGGATGCCCCTCCCCCTCCTTAAGAGGTCCCAAAGAGGTCAGGTGACCTCCACCACCTGCGCCATGCCCTAGGATGCCCTCTCTCCCTCCCCCTCCTTAACATGTCCCAAAGAGGTCAGGTGACCTCCACTACCTGCGCCATGCCCTAGGATGCCCCTCCCCCTTCTTAACATGTCCCAAAGAGGTCAGGTGACCTCCACTACCTGCACCATACCCTAGGATGCCCCTCCCCCCCTTAACATGTCCCAAAGAGGTCAGGTGACCTCCACTACCTGCACCATGCCCTCGGATGCCCCTCCCCCTCCTTAACATGTCCCAAAGAGGTCAGGTGACCTCCACTACCTGCGCCATGCCCTAGTATGCCCCTCCCCCCTTAACATGTCCCAAAGAGGTCAGGTGACCTCCACTACCTGCGCCATGCCCTCGGATGCCCCTCCCCCCATAACATGTCCCAAAGAGGTCAGGGGACCTCCAATACCTGCGCCATGCCCTAGGATGCCCCTCCCCCCCTTAACATGTCCCAAAGAGGTCCGGTGACCTCCACTACCTGCGCCATGCCCTAGGATGCCCCTGCCCCCTTAACATGTCCCAAATAGGTCAGATGACCTCCACTACCTGCCCCATGCCCTCGGATGCCCCTCCCCCTTAACATGTCCCAAAGAGGTCAGGTGACCTCCACTACCTACGCCATGCCCTAGGATGCCCCTCCCCCCTTAACATGTCCCAAAGAGGTCAGGTGACCTCCACTACCTGCGCCATGCCCTAGGATGCCCCTCCCCTCCTTAACATGTCCCAAAGAGGTCAAATGACCTCCACTACCTGCGCCATGCCCTAGGATGCCCCTCCCCCTCCTTAACATGTCCCAAATATGTCAGGTGACCTCCACTACCTGCATCATGCCCTAGGATGCCCCTCCCCTCCTTAAGAGGTCCCAAAGAGGTCAGGTGACTTCCACTACCTGCACCATGCCCTAGGATGCCCCTCCCCCTCTTTAAGAGGTCCCAAAGAGGTCAGGTGACCTCCACTACCTGCACTATGCCCTAGGATGCCCCTCCCCCTCCTTAACTTATCCGAAAGAGGTCAGGTGACCTCCACTACCTGCACCATGCCCTAGGATGCCCTCTCTCCCTCCCCCTCCTTAAGAAGCCCCAAAGAGGTCAGGTGACCTGCACTACCTGCACCATGCCCTAGGATGCCCCTCCCCCTCCTTAACATGTCCCAAAGAGGTCAGGTGACCTCCACTACCTGCACCATGCCCAAGGATGCCCCTCCCCCTCCTTAACATATCCCAAAGAGGTCAGGTGACCTCCACTACCTGCACCATGCCCTAGGATGCCCTCTCTCCCTCCCCCTCCTTAAGAAGCCCCAAAGAGGTCAGGTGACCTGCACTACCTGCACCATGCCTTAGGATGCCCCTCCCCCTCCTTAACATGTCCCAAAGAGGTCAGGTGACCTGCACTACCTGCGCCATGCCCTAGGATGTCCTCTCTCCCTGCCCCTCCTTAACATGTCCCAAAGAGGTCAGGTGACCTCCACTACCTGCGCCATGCCTTAGGATGCCCCTCCCCCTCCTTAACATGTCCCAAAGAGGTCAGGTGACCTCCACTACCTGCACCATGCCCTAGGATGCCCCTCCTCCCTTAACATGTCCCAAAGAGGTCAGGTGACCTCCACTACCTGCACCATGCCCTAGGATGCCCCTCCCCCTCCTTAACATGTCCCAAAGAGGTCAGGTGACTTCCACTATCTGCACCATGCCCTAGGATGCCCCCCCTCCTTAAGAGGTCCCAAAGAGGTCAGGTGACCTCCACTACCTGCACCATGCCCTAGGATGCCCTCTCTCCCTCCCCCTCCTTAAGAAGCCCCAAAGAGGTCAGGAGACCTTCACTACCTGCGCCATGCCCTAGGATGCCCCTCCCCCTCCTTAACATGTCCCAAGGAGGTCAGGTGACCTCCACTACCTGCGCCATTCCCTAGGATGCCCCTCCCCCTCCTTAAGAGGCCCCAAAGAGGTCAGGTGACCTGCACTACCTGCACCATGCCCTAGGATGCCCCTCCCCCTCCTTAACATGTCCCAAAGAGGTCAGGTGACTTCCACTATCTGCACCATGCCCTAGGATGCCCCCCCTCCTTAAGAGGTCCCAAAGAGGTCAGGTGACTTCCACTACCTGCACCATGCCATAGGATGCCCCTCCCCCTCCTTAAGAGGTCCCAAAGAGGTCAGGTGACTTCCACTACCTGCGCTATGCCCTAGGATGCCCCTCCCCCTCTTTAAGAGGTCCCAAAGAGGTCAGGTGACCTCCACCACCTGCGCCATGCCCTAGGATGCCCCTCCCCCTCCTTAAGAGGTCCCAAAGAGGTCAGGTGACTTCCACTACCTGCGCTATGCCCTAGGATGCCCCTCCCCCTCTTTAAGAGGTCACAAAGAGGTCAGGTGACTTCCACTACCTGCGCTATGCCCTAGGATGCCCCTCCCCCTCTTTAAGAGGTCCCAAAGAGGTCAAGTGACCTCCACTACCTGCGCTATGCCCTAGGATGCCCCTCCCGCTCCTTAACATGTCTCAAAGAGGTCAGGTGACCTCCACTACCTGCGCCATGCCCTAGGATGCCCCTCCCCCTCCTTAAGAGGTCCCAAAGAGGTCAGGTGACCTCCACCACCTGCGCCATGCCCTAGGATGCCCCTCCCCCTCCTTAAGAGGTCCCAAAGAGGTCAGGTGACCTCCACTACCTGCGCCATTCCCTAGGATGCCCCTCCCCCCTTAACATGTCCCAAAGAGCTCAGGTGACCTCCACTACCTGCGCCATGCCCTAGGATGCCCCTCCCCCCTTAACATGTCCCAAAGAGGTCAGGTGACCTCCACTACCTGCGCCATGCCCTAGGATGCCCCTCCCCCTCCTTAAAATGTCCCAAAGAGGTCAGGTGACCTCCACTACCTGCGCCATGCCCTAGGATGCCCCTCCCCCCTTAACATGTCCCAAAGAGGTCAGGTGACCTCCACTACCTGCGCCATGCCCTAGGATGCCCCTCCCCCCCTTAACATGTCCCAAAGAGGTCAGGTGACCTCCACTACCTGCGCCATGCCCTAGGATGCCCCTCCCCCTCCTTAAGAGGTCCCAAAGAGGTCAGGTGACCTCCACTACCTGCGCCATGCCCTAGGATCCCCCTTCCCCTCCTTAACATGTCCCAAAGAGGTCAGGTGACCTCCACCACCTGCGCCATGCCCTAGGATGCCCCTCACCCCCTTAACATGTCCCAAAGAGGTCAGGTGACCTCCACTACCTGCGCCATGCCCTAGGATGCCCCTCCCCCCCTTAACATGTTCCAAAGAGGTCAGGTGGCCTCCACTACCTGCACCATGCCCTAGGATGCCCCTCTCCCCCTAACATGTCCCAAAGAGGTCAGGTGGCCTCCACTACCTGCACCATGCCCTAGGATGCCCCTCCCCCCTTTAACATGTCCCAAAGAGGTCAGGTGGCCTCCACTACCTGCACCATGCCCTAGGATGCCCCTCCCCCCTTAACATGTCCCAAATAGGTCAGGTGACCTCAACTACTTGCACCATGCCCTAGGATGCCCCTCCCCCTCCTTAACATGTCCCAAAGAGGTCAGGTGACCTGCACTACCTGCGCCATGCCCTAGGATGCCCTCTCTCCCTCCCCCTCCTTAACATGTCCCAAAGAGGTCAGGTGACCTCCACTACCTGCGCCATGCCCTAGGATGCCCCTCCCCCTCCTTAACATGTCCCAAAGAGGTCAGGTGACCTCCACCATACCCTAGGATGCCCCTCCCCCCTTAACATGTTCCAAAGAGGTCAGGTGACCTCCACTACCTGCGCCATGCCCTAGGATGCCCCTCCCCCTCCTTAACATGTCCCATAGAGGTCAGGTGACCTCCACTACCTGCGCCATGCCCTAGGATGCCCCTCCCCCCCTTAACATGTCCCAAAGAGGTCAGGTGACCTCCACTACCTGCGCCATGCCCTCGGATGCCCCTCCCCCCATAACATGTCCCAAAGAGGTCAGGTGACCTCCACTACCTGCGCCATGCCCTAGGATGCCCCTCCCCCCTTAACATGTCCCAAAGAGGTCAGGTGACCTCCACTACCTGCGCCATGCCCTAGGATGCCCCTGCCCCCTTAACATGTCCCAAATAGGTCAGATGACCTCCACTACCTGCCCCATGCCCTCGGATGCCCCTCCCCCCCTTAACATGTCCCAAAGAGGTCAGGTGACCTCCACTACGTACGCCATGCCCTAGGATGCCCCTCCCCCCCTTAACATGTCCCAAAGAGGTCCGGTGACCTCCACTACCTGCGCCATGCCCTAGGATGCCCCTCCCCTCCTTAACATGTCCCAAAGAGGTCAGGTGACCTCCACTACCTGCGCCATGCCCTAGGATGCCCCTCCCCCCCTTAACATGTCCCAAAGAGGTCAGGTGACCTCCACTACCTGCGCCATGCCCTAGGATGCCCCTCCCCTCCTTAACATGTCCCAAATATGTCAGGTGACCTCCACTACCTGCACCATGCCCTAGGATGCCCCTCCCCTCCTTAAGAGGTCCCAAAGAGGTCAGGTGACTTCCACTACCTGCACCATGCCCTAGGATGCCCCTCCCCCTCTTTAAGAGGTCCCAAAGAGGTCAGGTGGCCTCCACTACCTGCACTATGCCCTAGGATGCCCCTCCCCCTCCTTAACATATCCCAAAGAGGTCAGGTGACCTCCACTACCTGTACCATGCCCTAGGATGCCCTCTCTCCCTCCCCCTCCTTAAGAAGCCCCAAAGAGGTCAGGTGACCTGCACTACCTGCACCATGCCCTAGGATGCCCCTCCCCCTCCTTAACATGTCCCAAAGAGGTCAGGTGACGTCCACTACCTGCGCCATGCCCTAGGATGCCCCTCCCCCTCCTTAACATGTCCCAAAGAGGTCAGGTGACCTGCACTACCTACGCCATGCCCTAGGATGCCCCTCCCCCTCCTTAACATGTCCCAAAGAGGTCAGGTGACCTCCACTACCTGCACCATGCCCTAGGATGCCCCTCCCCCTCCTTAACATGTCCCAAAGAGGTCAGGTGACCTCCACTACCTGCGCCATGCCCTAGGATGCCCCCCCCCTTAACATGTCCCAAAGAGGTCAGGTGACCTCCACTACCTGCGCCATGCCCTAGGATGCCCCTCCCCCCTTAACATGTCCCAAAGAGGTCAGGTGACCTCCACTACCTGCGCCATGCCCTAGGATGCCCCTCCCCCCCTTAACATGTCCCAAAGAGGTCAGGTGACCTCCACTACCTGCGCCATGCCCTAGGATGC
Organism: Ambystoma mexicanum; assembly: GCF_040938575.1. Classification (NCBI taxonomy): domain Eukaryota; kingdom Metazoa; phylum Chordata; class Amphibia; order Caudata; family Ambystomatidae; genus Ambystoma; species Ambystoma mexicanum. The sequence goes on along the minus strand of NC_090934.1, from coordinate 16,941,514 downwards.
CCCTGCCCCCTTAACATGTCCCAAATAGGTCAGGTGACCTCCACTACCTGCCCCATGCCCTCGGATGCCCCTCCCCCCCTTAACATGTCCCAAAGAGGTCAGGTGACCTCCACTACGTACGCCATGCCCTAGGATGCCCCTCCCCCCCTTAACATGTCCCAAAGAGATCAGGTGACCTCCACTACCTGCGCCATGCCCTAGGATGCCCCTCCCCTCCTTAACATGTCCCAAAGAGGTCAGGTGACCTCCACTACCTGCGCCATGCCCTAGGATGCCCCTCCCCCCCTTAACATGTCCCAAAGAGGTCAGGTGACCTCCACTACCTGCGCCATGCCCTAGGATGCCCCTCCCCCTCCTTAACATGTCCCAAATATGTCAGGTGACCTCCACTACCTGCACCATGCCCTAGGATGCCCCTCTCCTCCTTAAGAGGTCCCAAAGAGGTCAGGTGACTTCCACTACCTGCACCATGCCCTAGGATGCCCCTCCCCCTCTTTAAGAGGTCCCAAAGAGGTCAGGTGGCCTCCACTACCTGCACTATGCCCTAGGATGCCCCTCCCCCTCCTTAACATATCCCAAAGAGGTCAGGTGACCTCCACTACCTGCACCATGCCCTAGGATGCCCTCTCTCCCTCCCCCTCCTTAAGAAGCCCCAAAGAGGTCAGGTGACCTGCACTACCTTTACCATGCCCTAGGATGCCCCTCCCCCTCCTTAACATGTCCCAAAGAGGTCAGGTGACGTCCACTAGGATGCCCCTCCCCCTCCTTAACATGTCCCAAAGAGGTCAGGTGACCTGCACTACCTATGCCATGCCCTAGGATGCCCCTCCCCCTCCTTAACATGTCCCAAAGAGGTCAGGTGACCTCCACTACCTGCACCATGCCCTAGGATGCCCCTCCCCTCCTTAACATGTCCCAAAGAGGTCAGGTGACCTCCACTACCTGCGCCATGCCCTAGGATGCCCCCCCTTAACATGTCCCAAAGAGGTCAGGTGACCTCCACTACCTGCACCATGCCCTAGGATGCCCTCTCTCCCTCCCCCTCCTTAAGAAGCCCCAAAGAGGTCAGGTGACCTGCACTACCTTCACCATGCCCTAGGATGCCCCTCCCCCTCCTTAACATGTCCCAAAGAGGTCAGGTGACGTCCACTAGGATGCCCCTCCCCCTCCTTAACATGTCCCAAAGAGGTCAGGTGACCTGCACTACCTATGCCATGCCCTAGGATGCCCCTCCCCCTCCTTAACATGTCCCAAAGAGGTCAGGTGACCTCCACTACCTGCACCATGCCCTAGGATGCCCCTCCCCTCCTTAACATGTCCCAAAGAGGTCAGGTGACCTCCACTACCTGCGCCATGCCCTAGGATGCCCCTCCCCCCTTAACATGTCCCAAAGAGGTCAGGTGACCTCCACTACCTGCGCCATGCCCTAGGATGCCCCTCCCCCTCCGAACATGTCCCAAAGAGGTCAGGTGACCTCCACTACCTGCGCCATGCCCTAGGATGCCCCTCCCCCCCTTAACATGTCCCAAAGAGGTCAGGTGACCTGCACTACCTCCGCCATGCCCTAGGATGCCCCACCCCCTCCTTAACATGTCCCAAAGAGGTCAGGAGACCTCCACCACCTGCGCCATGTCCTAGGATGCCCCTCCCCCTCCTTAAGAGGTCCCAAAGAGGTCAGGTGACCTCCACCACCTGCGCCATGTCCTAGGATGCCCCTCCCCCTCCTTAAGAGGTCCCAAAGAGGTCAGGAGACCTCCACCACCTGCGCCATGTCCTAGGATGCCCCTCCCCCTCCTTAAGAGGTCCCAAAGAGGTCAGGTGACCTCCACCACCTGCGCCATGCCCTAGGATGCCCCTCCCCCTCCTTAACATGTCCCAAAGAGGTCAGGTGACCTCCACCACCTGCGCCATGCCCTAGGATGCCCCTCCCCCTCCCTAACATGTCCCAAAGAGGTCAGGAGACCTCCACCACCTGCGCCATGTCCTAGGATGCCCCTCCCCCCTTAACATGTCCCAAAGAGGTCAGGTGACCTCCACCACCTGCGCCATGCCCTAGGATGCCCCTCCCCCCCTTAACATGTCCCAAAGAGGTCAGGTGACCTCCACCACCTGCGCCATGCCCTAGGATGCCCCTCCCCCCCTTAACATGTCCCAAAGAGGTCAGGTGACCTCCACCACCTGCGCCATGCCCTAGGATGCCCCTCCCCCTCCCTAACATGTCCCAAAGAGGTCAGGAGACCTCCACCACCTGCGCCATGTCCTAGGATGCCCCTCCCCCCCTTAACATGTCCCAAAGAGGTCAGGTGACCTCCACCACCTGCGCCATGCCCTAGGATGCCCCTCCCCCCCTTAACATGTCCCAAAGAGGTCAGGTGACCTCCACCACCTGCGCCATGCCCTAGGATGCCCCTCCCCCTCCTTAACATGTCCCAAAGAGGTCAGGTGACCTCCACCACCTGCGCCATGCCCTAGGATGCCCCTCCCCCTCCTTAACATGTCCCAAAGAGGTCAGGTGACCTCCACCACCTGCGCCATGCCCTAGGATGCCCCTCCCCCTCCTTAACATGTCCCAAAGAGGTCAGGTGACCTTCACCACCTGCGCCATGCCCTAGGATGCCCCTCCCCCTCCTTAACATGTCCCAAAGAGGTCAGGTGACCTCCACCACCTGCGCCATGCCCTAGGATGCCCCTCCCCCTCCTTAACATGTCCCTAAGAGGTCAGGTGACCTCCACCACCTGCGCCATGCCCTAGGATGCCCCTCCCCCTCCTTAACATGTCCCAAAGAGGTCACGTGACCTCCACCACCTGCGCCATGCCCTAGGATGCCCCTCCCCCTCCTTAACATGTCCCAAAGAGGTCAGGTGACCTCCACCACCTGCGCCATGCCCTAGGATGCCCCTCCCCCTCCTTAACATGTCCCAAAGAGGTCAGGTGACCTCCACCACCTGCGCCATGCCCTAGGATGCCCCTCCCCCTCCTTAACATGTCCCAAAGAGGTCAGGTGACCTCCACTACCTGCGCCATGCCCTAGGATGCCCCTCCCCCTTAACATGTCCCAAAGAGGTCAGGTGACTTCCACTACCTGCGCCATGCCCTAGGATGCCCCTCCCCCCCTTAACATCTCCCAAAGAGGTCAGGCGACCTCCACTACTTGCGCCATGCCCTAGGATGCCCCTCCCCCTCCTTAACATTTCCCAAAGAGGTCAGGCGACCTCCACTACCTGCGCCATGCCCTAGGATGCCCCTCCCCCCCTTAACATGTCCCAAAGAGGTCAGGTGACCTGCACTACCTGCGCCATGCCCTAGGATGCCCCTCCCCCCTTAACATGTCCCAAAGAGGTCAGGTGACCTCCACTACCTGCGCCATGCCCTAGGATGCCCCTCCCCTCCTTAACATGTCCCAAAGAGTTCAGGTGACCTCCAAAACCTGCGCCATGCCCTAGGATGCCCCTCCCCCTCCTTAAGAGGTCCCAAAGAGGTCAGGTGACCTCCACCACCTGCGCCATGCCCTAGGATGCCCCTCCCCTCCTTAACATGTCCCAAAGAGGTCAGGTGACCTCCACTACCTGCGCCATGCCCTAGGATGCCCCTGCCCCTCCTTAACATGTCCCAAAGAGGTCAGTAGACCTCCACCACCTGCGCCATGCCCTAGGATGCCCCTCCCCCTCCTTAAGAGGGCCCTAGGATGCCCCTCCCCCCCTTAACATGTCCCAAAGAGGTCAGGTGACCTCCACTACCTGCGCCATGCCCTAGGATGCCCCTCCCCCTCCTTAACATGTCCCAAAGAGGTCAGGTGACCTCCACTACCTGCGCCATGCCCTAGGATGCCCCTGCCCCCCATAACATGTCCCAAAGAGGTCAGGTGACCTCCACTACCTGCGCCATGCCCTAGGATGCCCCTCCCCCCCATAACATGTCCCAAAGAGGTCAGGTGACCTCCACTACCTGCGCCATGCCCTAGGATGCCCCTCCCCCTCCTTAACATGTCCCAAAGAGGTCAGGTGACCTCCACTACCTGCGCCATGCCCTAGGATGCCCCTCCCCCCTTAACATGTCCCAAAGAGGTCAGGTGACCTCCACTACCTGCGCCATGCCCTAGGATGCCCCTCCCCACCTTAACATGTCCCAAAGAGGTCAGGTGACCTCCACTACCTGCGCCATGCCCTAGGATGCCCCTCCCCCCTTAACATGTCCCAAAGAGGTCAGGTGACCTGCACTACCTGCGCCATGCCCTAGGATGCCCCTCCCCCTCCTTAAGAGGTCCCAAAGAGGTCAGGTGACCTGCACTACCTGCGCCATGCCCTAGGATGCCCCTCCCTCTCCTTAAGAGGTCCCAAAGAGGTCAGGTGACCTCCACTACCTGCGCCATGCCCTAGGATGCCCCTCCCCCTCCTTAACATGTCCCAAAGAGGTCAGGTGACCTCCACTACCTGCGCCATGCCCTAGGATGCCCCTCCCCCCCTTAACATGTCCCAAAGAGGTCAGGTGACCTCCACTACCTGCGCCATGCCCTAGGATGCCCCTCCCCCCCTTAACATGTCCCAAAGAGGTCAGGTGACCTCCACTACCTGCGCCATGCCCTAGGATGCCCCTCCACCTCCTTAACATGTCCCAAAGAGGTCAGGTGACCTCCACTACCTGCGCCATGCCCTAGGATGCCCCTCCCCCTCCTTAACATGTCCCAAAGAGGTCAGGTGACTTCCACCACCTGCGCCATGCCCTAGGATGCCCCTCCCCCCTTAACATGTCCCAAAGAGGTCAGGTGACCTGCACTACCTGCGCCATGCCCTAGGATGCCCCTCCCCCTTCTTAACATGTCCCAAAGAGGTCAGGTGACCTGCACTACCTGCGCCATGCCCTAGGATGCCCCTCCCCCCTTAATATGTCCCAAGGAGGTCAGGTGACCTGCACTACCTGCGCCATGCCCTAGGATGCCCCTCCCCCCTTAATATGTCCCAAGGAGGTCAGGTGACCTGCACTACCTGCGCCATGCCCTAGGATGCCCCTCCCCCCTTAATATGTCCCAACGAGGTCAGGTGACCTCCACTACCTGCGCCATGCCCTAGGATGCCCCTCCCCCCCTTAACATGTCCCAAAGAGGTCAGGTGACCTCCACTACCTGCGCCATGCCCTAGGATGCCCCTCCCCCCCTTAACATGTCCCAAAGAGGTCAGGTGACCTCCACTACCTGCGCCATGCCCTAGGATGCCCCTCCCCTCCTTAACATGTCCCAAAGAGGTCAGGTGACCTCCACTACCTGCGCCATGCCCTAGGATGCCCCTCCCCCTCCTTAACATGTCCCAAAGAGGTCAGGTGACCTCCACTACCTGCGCCATGCCCTAGGATGCCCCTCCCCCTCCTTAACATGTCCCAAAGAGGTCAGGAGACCTCCACTACCTGCGCCATGCCCTAGGATGCCCCTCCCCCTCCTTAACATGTCCCAAAGAGGTCAGGTGACCTCCGCCACCTGCGCCATGCCCTAGGATGCCCCTCCCCCTCCCTAACATGTCCCAAAGAGGTCAGGTGACCTCCACCACCTGCGCCATGCCCTAGGATGCCCCTCCCCCTCCCTAACATGTCCCAAAGAGGTCAGGAGACCTCCACCACCTGCGCCATGTCCTAGGATGCCCCTCCCCCCCTTAACATGTCCCAAAGAGGTCAGGTGACCTCCACCACCTGCGCCATGCCCTAGGATGCCCCTCCCCCCCTTAACATGTCCCAAAGAGGTCAGGTGACCTCCACCACCTGCGCCATGCCCTAGGATGCCCCTCCCCCTCCTTAACATGTCCCAAAGAGGTCAGGTGACCTCCACCACCTGCGCCATGCCCTAGGATGCCCCTCCCCCTCCTTAACATGTCCCAAAGAGGTCAGGTGACCTCCACTACCTGCGCCATGCCCTAGGATGCCCCTCCCCCTCCGAACATGTCCCAAAGAGGTCAGGTGACCTCCACTACCTGCGCCATGCCCTAGGATGCCCCTCCCCCCCTTAACATGTCCCAAAGAGGTCAGGTGACCTGCACTACCTCCGCCATGCCCTAGGATGCCCCACCCCCTCCTTAACATGTCCCAAAGAGGTCAGGTGACCTCCACTACCTGAGCCATGCCCTAGGATGCCCCTCCCCCTCCTTAAGAGGTCCCAAAGAGGTCAGGAGACCTCCACCACCTGCGCCATGCCCTAGGATGCCCCTCCCCCTCCTTAAGAGGTCCCAAAGAGGTCAGGTGACCTCCACCACCTGCGCCATGCCCTAGGATGCCCCTCCCCCTCCTTAACATGTCCCAAAGAGGTCAGGTGACCTCCACCACCTGCGCCATGCCCTAGGATGCCCCTCCCCCTCCCTAACATGTCCCAAAGAGGTCAGGAGACCTCCACCACCTGCGCCATGTCCTAGGATGCCCCTCCCCCCCTTAACATGTCCCAAAGAGGTCAGGTGACCTCCACCACCTGCGCCATGCCCTAGGATGCCCCTCCCCCCCTTAACATGTCCCAAAGAGGTCAGGTGACCTCCACTACCTGCGCCATGCCCTAGGATGCCCCTCCACCTCCTTAACATGTCCCAAAGAGGTCAGGTGACCTCCACTACCTGCGCCATGCCCTAGGATGCCCCTCCCCCTCCTTAACATGTCCCAAAGAGGTCAGGTGACTTCCACCACCTGCACCATGCCCTAGGATGCCCCTCCCCCCTTAATATGTCCCAAAGTGGTCAGGTGACCTGCACTACCTGCGCCATGCCCTAGGATGCCCCTCCCCCCTTAACATGTCCCAAAGAGGTCAGGTGACCTCCACTACCTGCGCCATGCCCTAGGATGCCCCTCCCCTCCTTAACATGTCCCAAAGAGGTCAGGTGACCTCCAATACCTGCGCCATGCCCTAGGATGCCCCTCCCCCTCCTTAAGAGGTCCCAAAGAGGTCAGGTGACCTCCACCACCTGCGCCATGCCCTAGGATGCCCTCTCTCCCTCCCCCTCCTTAACATGTCCCAAAGAGGTCAGGTGACCTCCACTACCTGCGCCATGCCCTAGGATGCCCCTCCCCCTTCTTAACATGTCCCAAAGAGGTCAGGTGACCTCCACTACCTGCACCATACCCTAGGATGCCCCTCCCCCCTTAACATGTCCCAAAGAGGTCAGGTGACCTCCACTACCTGCACCATGCCCTCGGATGCCCCTCCCCCTCCTTAACATGTCCCAAAGAGGTCAGGTGACCTCCACTACCTGCGCCATGCCCTAGTATGCCCCTCCCCCCTTAACATGTCCCAAAGAGGTCAGGTGACCTCCACTACCTGCGCCATGCCCTCGGATGCCCCTCCCCCCATAACATGTCCCAAAGAGGTCAGGGGACCTCCAATACCTGCGCCATGCCCTAGGATGCCCCTCCCCCCCTTAACATGTCCCAAAGAGGTCCGGTGACCTCCACTACCTGCGCCATGCCCTAGGATGCCCCTGCCCCCTTAACATGTCCCAAATAGGTCAGATGACCTCCACTACCTGCCCCATGCCCTCGGATGCCCCTCCCCCTTAACATGTCCCAAAGAGGTCAGGTGACCTCCACTACCTACGCCATGCCCTAGGATGCCCCTCCCCCCTTAACATGTCCCAAAGAGGTCAGGTGACCTCCACTACCTGCGCCATGCCCTAGGATGCCCCTCCCCTCCTTAACATGTCCCAAAGAGGTCAAATGACCTCCACTACCTGCGCCATGCCCTAGGATGCCCCTCCCCCTCCTTAACATGTCCCAAATATGTCAGGTGACCTCCACTACCTGCATCATGCCCTAGGATGCCCCTCCCCTCCTTAAGAGGTCCCAAAGAGGTCAGGTGACTTCCACTACCTGCACCATGCCCTAGGATGCCCCTCCCCCTCTTTAAGAGGTCCCAAAGAGGTCAGGTGACCTCCACTACCTGCACTATGCCCTAGGATGCCCCTCCCCCTCCTTAACTTATCCGAAAGAGGTCAGGTGACCTCCACTACCTGCACCATGCCCTAGGATGCCCTCTCTCCCTCCCCCTCCTTAAGAAGCCCCAAAGAGGTCAGGTGACCTGCACTACCTGCACCATGCCCTAGGATGCCCCTCCCCCTCCTTAACATGTCCCAAAGAGGTCAGGTGACCTCCACTACCTGCACCATGCCCAAGGATGCCCCTCCCCCTCCTTAACATATCCCAAAGAGGTCAGGTGACCTCCACTACCTGCACCATGCCCTAGGATGCCCTCTCTCCCTCCCCCTCCTTAAGAAGCCCCAAAGAGGTCAGGTGACCTGCACTACCTGCACCATGCCTTAGGATGCCCCTCCCCCTCCTTAACATGTCCCAAAGAGGTCAGGTGACCTGCACTACCTGCGCCATGCCCTAGGATGTCCTCTCTCCCTGCCCCTCCTTAACATGTCCCAAAGAGGTCAGGTGACCTCCACTACCTGCGCCATGCCTTAGGATGCCCCTCCCCCTCCTTAACATGTCCCAAAGAGGTCAGGTGACCTCCACTACCTGCACCATGCCCTAGGATGCCCCTCCTCCCTTAACATGTCCCAAAGAGGTCAGGTGACCTCCACTACCTGCACCATGCCCTAGGATGCCCCTCCCCCTCCTTAACATGTCCCAAAGAGGTCAGGTGACCTCCACTACCTGCACCATGACCTAGGATGCCCCTCCCCCCTTAACATGTCCCAAAGAGGTCAGGTGACCTCCACTACCTGCACCAAGCCCTAGGATGCCCCCCCCCTTAACATGTCCCAAAGAGGTCAGGTGACCTCCACTACCTGCACCATGCCCTAGGATGCCCCTCCCCTCCTTAACATGTCCCAAAGAGGTCAGGAGACCTTCACTACCTGCGCCATGCCCTAGGATGCCCCTCCCCCTCCTTAACATGTCCCAAGGAGGTCAGGTGACCTCCACTACCTGCGCCATTCCCTAGGATGCCCCTCCCCCTCCTTAAGAGGCCCCAAAGAGGTCAGGTGACCTGCACTACCTGCACCATGCCCTAGGATGCCCCTCCCCCTCCTTAACATGTCCCAAAGAGGTCAGGTGACTTCCACTATCTGCACCATGCCCTAGGATGCCCCCCCTCCTTAAGAGGTCCCAAAGAGGTCAGGTGACTTCCACTACCTGCACCATGCCATAGGATGCCCCTCCCCCTCCTTAAGAGGTCCCAAAGAGGTCAGGTGACTTCCACTACCTGCGCTATGCCCTAGGATGCCCCTCCCCCTCTTTAAGAGGTCCCAAAGAGGTCAGGTGACCTCCACCACCTGCGCCATGCCCTAGGATGCCCCTCCCCCTCCTTAAGAGGTCCCAAAGAGGTCAGGTGACTTCCACTACCTGCGCTATGCCCTAGGATGCCCCTCCCCCTCTTTAAGAGGTCCCAAAGAGGTCAGGTGACTTCCACTACCTGCGCTATGCCCTAGGATGCCCCTCCCCCTCTTTAAGAGGTCCCAAAGAGGTCAAGTGACCTCCACTACCTGCGCTATGCCCTAGGATGCCCCTCCCGCTCCTTAACATGTCTCAAAGAGGTCAGGTGACCTCCACTACCTGCGCCATGCCCTAGGATGCCCCTCCCCCTCCTTAAGAGGTCCCAAAGAGGTCAGGTGACCTCCACCACCTGCGCCATGCCCTAGGATGCCCCTCCCCCTCCTTAAGAGGTCCCAAAGAGGTCAGGTGACCTCCACTACCTGCGCCATTCCCTAGGATGCCCCTCCCCCCTTAACATGTCCCAAAGAGCTCAGGTGACCTCCACTACCTGCGCCATGCCCTAGGATGCCCCTCCCCCCTTAACATGTCCCAAAGAGGTCAGGTGACCTCCACTACCTGCGCCATGCCCTAGGATGCCCCTCCCCCTCCTTAAAATGTCCCAAAGAGGTCAGGTGACCTCCACTACCTGCGCCATGCCCTAGGATGCCCCTCCCCCCTTAACATGTCCCAAAGAGGTCAGGTGACCTCCACTACCTGCGCCATGCCCTAGGATGCCCCTCCCCCCCTTAACATGTCCCAAAGAGGTCAGGTGACCTCCACTACCTGCGCCATGCCCTAGGATGCCCCTCCCCCTCCTTAAGAGGTCCCAAAGAGGTCAGGTGACCTCCACTACCTGCGCCATGCCCTAGGATCCCCCTTCCCCTCCTTAACATGTCCCAAAGAGGTCAGGTGACCTCCACCACCTGCGCCATGCCCTAGGATGCCCCTCCCCCCCTTAACATGTCCCAAAGAGGTCAGGTGGCCTCCACTACCTGCACCATGCCCTAGGATGCCCCTCTCCCCCTAACATGTCCCAAAGAGGTCAGGTGGCCTCCACTACCTGCACCATGCCCTAGGATGCCCCTCCCCCCTTTAACATGTCCCAAAGAGGTCAGGTGGCCTCCACTACCTGCACCATGCCCTAGGATGCCCCTCCCCCCTTAACATGTCCCAAATAGGTCAGGTGACCTCAACTACTTGCACCATGCCCTAGGATGCCCCTCCCCCTCCTTAACATGTCCCAAAGAGGTCAGGTGACCTCCACTACCTGCGCCATGCCCTAGGATGCCCTCTCTCCCTCCCCCTCCTTAACATGTCCCAAAGAGGTCAGGTGACCTCCACTACCTGCGCCATTCCCTAGGATGCCCCTCCCCCTCCTTAACATGTCCCAAAGAGGTCAGGTGACCTCCACCATACCCTAGGATGCCCCTCCCCCCTTAACATGTCCCAAAGAGGTCAGGTGACCTCCACTACCTGCGCCATGCCCTAGGATGCCCCTCCCCCTCCTTAACATGTCCCATAGAGGTCAGGTGACCTCCACTACCTGCGCCATGCCCTAGGATGCCCCTCCCCCCCTTAACATGTCCCAAAGAGGTCAGGTGACCTCCACTACCTGCGCCATGCCCTCGGATGCCCCTCCCCCCATAACATGTCCCAAAGAGGTCAGGTGACCTCCACTACCTGCGCCATGCCCTAGGATGCCCCTCCCCCCTTAACATGTCCCAAAGAGGTCAGGTGACCTCCACTACCTGCGCCATGCCCTAGGATGCCCCTGCCCCCTTAACATGTCCCAAATAGGTCAGATGACCTCCACTACCTGCCCCATGCCCTCGGATGCCCCTCCCCCCCTTAACATGTCCCAAAGAGGTCAGGTGACCTCCACTACGTACGCCATGCCCTAGGATGCCCCTCCCCCCCTTAACATGTCCCAAAGAGGTCCGGTGACCTCCACTACCTGCGCCATGCCCTAGGATGCCCCTCCCCTCCTTAACATGTCCCAAAGAGGTCAGGTGACCTCCACTACCTGCGCCATGCCCTAGGATGCCCCTCCCCCCCTTAACATGTCCCAAAGAGGTCAGGTGACCTCCACTACCTGCGCCATGCCCTAGGATGCCCCTCCCCCTCCTTAACATGTCCCAAATATGTCAGGTGACCTCCACTACCTGCACCATGCCCTAGGATGCCCCTCCCCTCCTTAAGAGGTCCCAAAGAGGTCAGGTGACTTCCACTACCTGCACCATGCCCTAGGATGCCCCTCCCCCTCTTTAAGAGGTCCCAAAGAGGTCAGGTGGCCTCCACTACCTGCACTATGCCCTAGGATGCCCCTCCCCCTCCTTAACATATCCCAAAGAGGTCAGGTGACCTCCACTACCTGTACCATGCCCTAGGATGCCCTCTCTCCCTCCCCCTCCTTAAGAAGCCCCAAAGAGGTCAGGTGACCTGCACTACCTGCACCATGCCCTAGGATGCCCCTCCCCCTCCTTAACATGTCCCAAAGAGGTCAGGTGACGTCCACTACCTGCGCCATGCCCTAGGATGCCCTCTCTCCCTCCCCCTCCTTAAGAAGCCCCAAAGAGGTCAGGTGACCTGCACTACCTGCACCATGCCCTAGGATGCCCCTCCCCCTCCTTAACATGTCCCAAAGAGGTCAGGTGACCTGCACTACCTACGCCATGCCCTAGGATGCCCCTCCCCCTCCTTAACATGTCCCAAAGAGGTCAGGTGACCTCCACTACCTGCGCCATGCCCTAGGATGCCCCTCCCCTCCTTAACATGTCCCAAAGAGGTCAAATGACCTCCACTACCTGCGCCATGCCCTAGGATGCCCCTCCCCCTCCTTAACATGTCCCAAATATGTCAGGTGACCTCCACTACCTGCATCATGCCCTAGGATGCCCCTCCCCTCCTTAAGAGGTCCCAAAGAGGTCAGGTGACTTCCACTACCTGCACCATGCCCTAGGATGCCCCTCCCCCTCTTTAAGAGGTCCCAAAGAGGTCAGGTGACCTCCACCACCTGCACTATGCCCTAGGATGCCCCTCCCCCTCCTTAACTTATCCGAAAGAGGTCAGGTGACCTCCACTACCTGCACCATGCCCTAGGATGCCCTCTCTCCCTCCCCCTCCTTAAGAAGCCCCAAAGAGGTCAGGTGACCTGCACTACCTGCACCATGCCCTAGGATGCCCCTCCCCCTCCTTAACATGTCCCAAAGAGGTCAGGTGACCTCCACTACCTGCACCATGCCCAAGGATGCCCCTCCCCCTCCTTAACATATCCCAAAGAGGTCAGGTGACCTCCACTACCTGCACCATGCCCTAGGATGCCCTCTCTCCCTCCCCCTCCTTAAGAAGCCCCAAAGAGGTCAGGTGACCTGCACTACCTGCACCATGCCTTAGGATGCCCCTCCCCCTCCTTAACATGTCCCAAAGAGGTCAGGTGACCTGCACTACCTGCGCCATGCCCTAGGATGTCCTCTCTCCCTGCCCCTCCTTAACATGTCCCAAAGAGGTCAGGTGACCTCCACTACCTGCGCCATGCCTTAGGATGCCCCTCCCCCTCCTTAACATGTCCCAAAGAGGTCAGGTGACCTCCACTACCTGCACCATGCCCTAGGATGCCCCTCCTCCCTTAACATGTCCCAAAGAGGTCAGGTGACCTCCACTACCTGCACCATGACCTAGGATGCCCCTCCCCCCTTAACATGTCCCAAAGAGGTCAGGTGACCTCCACTACCTGCACCATGCCCTAGGATGCCCCTCCCCCTCCTTAACATGTCCCAAAGAGGTCAGGTGACCTCCACTACCTGCACCATGACCTAGGATGCCCCTCCCCCCTTAACATGTCCCAAAGAGGTCAGGTGACCTCCACTACCTGCACCAAGCCCTAGGATGCCCCCCCCCTTAACATGTCCCAAAGAGGTCAGGTGACCTCCACTACCTGCACCATGCCCTAGGATGCCCCTCCCCTCCTTAACATGTCCCAAAGAGGTCAGGAGACCTTCACTACCTGCGCCATGCCCTAGGATGCCCCTCCCCCTCCTTAACATGTCCCAAGGAGGTCAGGTGACCTCCACTACCTGCGCCATTCCCTAGGATGCCCCTCCCCCTCCTTAAGAGGCCCCAAAGAGGTCAGGTGACCTGCACTACCTGCACCATGCCCTAGGATGCCCCTCCCCCTCCTTAACATGTCCCAAAGAGGTCAGGTGACTTCCACTATCTGCACCATGCCCTAGGATGCCCCCCCTCCTTAAGAGGTCCCAAAGAGGTCAGGTGACTTCCACTACCTGCACCATGCCATAGGATGCCCCTCCCCCTCCTTAAGAGGTCCCAAAGAGGTCAGGTGACTTCCACTACCTGCGCTATGCCCTAGGATGCCCCTCCCCCTCTTTAAGAGGTCCCAAAGAGGTCAGGTGACCTCCACCACCTGCGCCATGCCCTAGGATGCCCCTCCCCCTCCTTAAGAGGTCCCAAAGAGGTCAGGTGACTTCCACTACCTGCGCTATGCCCTAGGATGCCCCTCCCCCTCTTTAAGAGGTCCCAAAGAGGTCAGGTGACTTCCACTACCTGCGCTATGCCCTAGGATGCCCCTCCCCCTCTTTAAGAGGTCCCAAAGAGGTCAAGTGACCTCCACTACCTGCGCTATGCCCTAGGATGCCCCTCCCGCTCCTTAACATGTCTCAAAGAGGTCAGGTGACCTCCACTACCTGCGCCATGCCCTAGGATGCCCCTCCCCCTCCTTAAGAGGTCCCAAAGAGGTCAGGTGACCTCCACCACCTGCGCCATGCCCTAGGATGCCCCTCCCCCTCCTTAAGAGGTCCCAAAGAGGTCAGGTGACCTCCACTACCTGCGCCATTCCCTAGGATGCCCCTCCCCCCTTAACATGTCCCAAAGAGCTCAGGTGACCTCCACTACCTGCGCCATGCCCTAGGATGCCCCTCCCCCCTTAACATGTCCCAAAGAGGTCAGGTGACCTCCACTACCTGCGCCATGCCCTAGGATGCCCCTCCCCCTCCTTAAAATGTCCCAAAGAGGTCAGGTGACCTCCAGTACCTGCGCCATGCCCTAGGATGCCCCTCCCCCCTTAACATGTCCCAAAGAGGTCAGGTGACCTCCACTACCTGCGCCATGCCCTAGGATGCCCCTCCCCCCCTTAACATGTCCCAAAGAGGTCAGGTGACCTCCACTACCTGCGCCATGCCCTAGGATGCCCCTCCCCCTCCTTAAGAGGTCCCAAAGAGGTCAGGCGACCTCCACTACCTGCGCCATGCCCTAGGATCCCCCTTCCCCTCCTTAACATGTCCCAAAGAGGTCAGGTGACCTCCACCACCTGCGCCATGCCCTAGGATGCCCCTCCCCCCCTTAACATGTCCCAAAGAGGTCAGGTGGCCTCCACTACCTGCACCATGCCCTAGGATGCCCCTCTCCCCCTAACATGTCCCAAAGAGGTCAGGTGGCCTCCACTACCTGCACCATGCCCTAGGATGCCCCTCCCCCCTTTAACATGTCCCAAAGAGGTCAGGTGGCCTCCACTACCTGCACCATGCCCTAGGATGCCCCTCCCCCCTTAACATGTCCCAAATAGGTCAGGTGACCTCAACTACTTGCACCATGCCCTAGGATGCCCCTCCCCCTCCTTAACATGTCCCAAAGAGGTCAGGTGACCTCCACTACCTGCGCCATGCCCTAGGATGCCCTCTCTCCCTCCCCCTCCTTAACATGTCCCAAAGAGGTCAGGTGACCTCCACTACCTGCGCCATTCCCTAGGATGCCCCTCCCCCTCCTTAACATGTCCCAAAGAGGTCAGGTGACCTCCACCATACCCTAGGATGCCCCTCCCCCCTTAACATGTCCCAAAGAGGTCAGGTGACCTCCACTACCTGCGCCATGCCCTAGGATGCCCCTCCCCCTCCTTAACATGTCCCATAGAGGTCAGGTGACCTCCACTACCTGCGCCATGCCCTAGGATGCCCCTCCCCCCCTTAACATGTCCCAAAGAGGTCAGGTGACCTCCACTACCTGCGCCATGCCCTCGGATGCCCCTCCCCCCATAACATGTCCCAAAGAGGTCAGGTGACCTCCACTACCTGCGCCATGCCCTAGGATGCCCCTCCCCCCTTAACATGTCCCAAAGAGGTCAGGTGACCTCCACTACCTGCGCCATGCCCTAGGATGCCCCTGCCCCCTTAACATGTCCCAAATAGGTCAGATGACCTCCACTACCTGCCCCATGCCCTCGGATGCCCCTCCCCCCCTTAACATGTCCCAAAGAGGTCAGGTGACCTCCACTACGTACGCCATGCCCTAGGATGCCCCTCCCCCCCTTAACATGTCCCAAAGAGGTCCGGTGACCTCCACTACCTGCGCCATGCCCTAGGATGCCCCTCCCCTCCTTAACATGTCCCAAAGAGGTCAGGTGACCTCCACTACCTGCGCCATGCCCTAGGATGCCCCTCCCCCCCTTAACATGTCCCAAAGAGGTCAGGTGACCTCCACTACCTGCGCCATGCCCTAGGATGCCCCTCCCCCTCCTTAACATGTCCCAAATATGTCAGGTGACCTCCACTACCTGCACCATGCCCTAGGATGCCCCTCCCCTCCTTAAGAGGTCCCAAAGAGGTCAGGTGACTTCCACTACCTGCACCATGCCCTAGGATGCCCCTCCCCCTCTTTAAGAGGTCCCAAAGAGGTCAGGTGGCCTCCACTACCTGCACTATGCCCTAGGATGCCCCTCCCCCTCCTTAACATATCCCAAAGAGGTCAGGTGACCTCCACTACCTGTACCATGCCCTAGGATGCCCTCTCTCCCTCCCCCTCCTTAAGAAGCCCCAAAGAGGTCAGGTGACCTGCACTACCTGCACCATGCCCTAGGATGCCCCTCCCCTTCCTTAACATGTCCCAAAGAGGTCAGGTGACGTCCACTACCTGCGCCATGCCCTAGGATGCCCCTCCCCCTCCTTAACATGTCCCAAAGAGGTCAGGTGACCTGCACTACCTACGCCATGCCCTAGGATGCCCCTCCCCCTCCTTAACATGTCCCAAAGAGGTCAGGTGACCTCCACTACCTGCACCATGCCCTAGGATGCCCCTCCCCCTCCTTAACATGTCCCAAAGAGGTCAGGTGACCTCCACTACCTGCGCCATGCCCTAGGATGCCCCCCCCCTTAACATGTCCCAAAGAGGTCAGGTGACCTCCACTACCTGCGCCATGCCCTAGGATGCCCCTCCCCCCCTTAACATGTCCCAAAGAGGTCAGGTGACCTCCACTACCTGCGCCATGCCCTAGGATGCCCCTCCCCCCCTTAACATGTCCCAAAGAGGTCAGGTGACCTCCACTACCTGCGCCATGCCCTAGGATGCCCCTGCCCCCTTAACATGTCCCAAATAGGTCAGATGACCTCCACTACCTGCCCCATGCCCTCGGATGCCCCTCCCCCCCTTAACATGTCCCAAAGAGGTCAGGTGACCTCCACTACGTACGCCATGCCCTAGGATGCCCCTCCCCCCCTTAACATGTCCCAAAGAGATCAGGTGACCTCCACTACCTGCGCCATGCCCTAGGATGCCCCTCCCCTCCTTAACATGTCCCAAAGAGGTCAGGTGACCTCCACTACCTGCGCCATGCCCTAGGATGCCCCTCCCCCCCTTAACATGTCCCAAAGAGGTCAGGTGACCTCCACTACCTGCGCCATGCCCTAGGATGCCCCTCCCCCTCCTTAACATGTCCCAAATATGTCAGGTGACCTCCACTACCTGCACCATGCCCTAGGATGCCCCTCTCCTCCTTAAGAGGTCCCAAAGAGGTCAGGTGACTTCCACTACCTGCACCATGCCCTAGGATGCCCCTCCCCCTCTTTAAGAGGTCCCAAAGAGGTCAGGTGGCCTCCACTACCTGCACTATGCCCTAGGATGCCCCTCCCCCTCCTTAACATATCCCAAAGAGGTCAGGTGACCTCCACTACCTGCACCATGCCCTAGGATGCCCTCTCTCCCTCCCCCTCCTTAAGAAGCCCCAAAGAGGTCAGGTGACCTGCACTACCTTCACCATGCCCTAGGATGCCCCTCCCCCTCCTTAACATGTCCCAAAGAGGTCAGGTGACGTCCACTAGGATGCCCCTCCCCCTCCTTAACATGTCCCAAAGAGGTCAGGTGACCTGCACTACCTATGCCATGCCCTAGGATGCCCCTCCCCCTCCTTAACATGTCCCAAAGAGGTCAGGTGACCTCCACTACCTGCACCATGCCCTAGGATGCCCCTCCCCTCCTTAACATGTCCCAAAGAGGTCAGGTGACCTCCACTACCTGCGCCATGCCCTAGGATGCCCCTCCCCCCCTTAACATGTCCCAAAGAGGTCAGGTGACCTCCACTACCTGCGCCATGCCCTAGGATGCCCCTCCCCCTCCGAACATGTCCCAAAGAGGTCAGGTGACCTCCACTACCTGCGCCATGCCCTAGGATGCCCCTCCCCCCCTTAACATGTCCCAAAGAGGTCAGGTGACCTGCACTACCTCCGCCATGCCCTAGGATGCCCCACCCCCTCCTTAACATGTCCCAAAGAGGTCAGGAGACCTCCACCACCTGCGCCATGTCCTAGGATGCCCCTCCCCCTCCTTAAGAGGTCCCAAAGAGGTCAGGTGACCTCCACCACCTGCGCCATGTCCTAGGATGCCCCTCCCCCTCCTTAAGAGGTCCCAAAGAGGTCAGGAGACCTCCACCACCTGCGCCATGTCCTAGGATGCCCCTCCCCCTCCTTAAGAGGTCCCAAAGAGGTCAGGTGACCTCCACCACCTGCGCCATGCCCTAGGATGCCCCTCCCCCTCCTTAACATGTCCCAAAGAGGTCAGGTGACCTCCACCACCTGCGCCATGCCCTAGGATGCCCCTCCCCCTCCCTAACATGTCCCAAAGAGGTCAGGAGACCTCCACCACCTGCGCCATGTCCTAGGATGCCCCTCCCCCCCTTAACATGTCCCAAAGAGGTCAGGTGACCTCCACCACCTGCGCCATGCCCTAGGATGCCCCTCCCCCCCTTAACATGTCCCAAAGAGGTCAGGTGACCTCCACCACCTGCGCCATGCCCTAGGATGCCCCTCCCCCTCCTTAACATGTCCCAAAGAGGTCAGGTGACCTCCACCACCTGCGCCATGCCCTAGGATGCCCCTCCCCCTCCTTAACATGTCCCAAAGAGGTCAGGTGACCTCCACTACCTGCGCCATGCCCTAGGATGCCCCTCCCCCTCCGAACATGTCCCAAAGAGGTCAGGTGACCTCCACTACCTGCGCCATGCCCTAGGATGCCCCTCCCCCCCATAACATGTCCCAAAGAGGTCAGGTGACCTGCACTACCTCCGCCATGCCCTAGGATGCCCCACCCCCTCCTTAACATGTCCCAAAGAGGTCAGGTGACCTCCACTACCTGCGCCATGCCCTAGGATGCCCCTCCCCCTCCTTAAGAGGTCCCAAAGAGGTCAGGAGACCTCCACCACCTGCGCCATGCCCTAGGATGCCCCTCCCCCTCCTTAAGAGGTCCCAAAGAGGTCAGGTGACCTCCACCACCTGCGCCATGCCCTAGGATGCCCCTCCCCCTCCTTAACATGTCCCAAAGAGGTCAGGTGACCTCCACCACCTGCGCCATGCCCTAGGATGCCCCTCCCCCTCCCTAACATGTCCCAAAGAGGTCAGGAGACCTCCACCACCTGCGCCATGTCCTAGGATGCCCCTCCCCCCCTTAACATGTCCCAAAGAGGTCAGGTGACCTCCACCACCTGCGCCATGCCCTAGGATGCCCCTCCCCCCCTTAACATGTCCCAAAGAGGTCAGGTGACCTCCACCACCTGCGCCATGCCCTAGGATGCCCCTCCCCCTCCTTAACATGTCCCAAAGAGGTCAGGTGACCTCCACCACCTGCGCCATGCCCTAGGATGCCCCTCCCCCTCCTTAACATGTCCCAAAGAGGTCAGGTGACCTCCACCACCTGCGCCATGCCCTAGGATGCCCCTCCCCCTCCTTAACATGTCCCAAAGAGGTCAGGTGACCTTCACCACCTGCGCCATGCCCTAGGATGCCCCTCCCCCTCCTTAACATGTCCCAAAGAGGTCAGGTGACCTCCACCACCTGCGCCATGCCCTAGGATGCCCCTCCCCCTCCTTAACATGTCCCTAAGAGGTCGGGTGACCTCCACCACCTGCGCCATGCCCTAGGATGCCCCTCCCCCTCCTTAACATGTCCCAAAGAGGTCACGTGACCTCCACCACCTGCGCCATGCCCTAGGATGCCCCTCCCCCTCCTTAACATGTCCCAAAGAGGTCAGGTGACCTCCACCACCTGCGCCATGCCCTAGGATGCCCCTCCCCCTCCTTAACATGTCCCAAAGAGGTCAGGTGACCTCCACTACCTGCGCCATGCCCCAGGATGCCCCTCCCCCTTAACATGTCCCAAAGAGGTCAGGTGACTTCCACTACCTGCGCCATGCCCTAGGATGCCCCTCCCCCCCTTAACATGTCCCAAAGAGGTCAGGCGACCTCCACTACTTGCGCCATGCCCTAGGATGCCCCTCCCCCTCCTTAACATTTCCCAAAGAGGTCAGGCGACCTCCACTACCTGCGCCATGCCCTAGGATGCCCCTCCCCCCCTTAACATGTCCCAAAGAGGTCAGGTGACCTGCACTACCTGCGCCATGCCCTAGGATGCCCCTCCCCCCTTAACATGTCCCAAAGAGGTCAGGTGACCTCCACTACCTGCGCCATGCCCTAGGATGCCCCTCCCCTCCTTAACATGTCCCAAAGAGGTCAGGTGACCTCCAAAACCTGCGCCATGCCCTAGGATGCCCCTCCCCCTCCTTAAGAGGTCCCAAAGAGGTCAGGTGACCTCCACCACCTGCGCCATGCCCTAGGATGCCCCTCCCCTCCTTAACATGTCCCAAAGAGGTCAGGTGACCTCCACTACCTGCGCCATGCCCTAGGATGCCCCTGCCCCTCCTTAACATGTCCCAAAGAGGTCAGTAGACCTCCACCACCTGCGCCATGCCCTAGGATGCCCCTCCCCCTCCTTAAGAGGGCCCTAGGATGCCCCTCCCCCCCTTAACATGTCCCAAAGAGGTCAGGTGACCTCCACTACCTGCGCCATGCCCTAGGATGCCCCTCCCCCTCCTTAACATGTCCCAAAGAGGTCAGGTGACCTCCACTACCTGCGCCATGCCCTAGGATGCCCCTGCCCCCCATAACATGTCCCAAAGAGGTCAGGTGACCTCCACTACCTGCGCCATGCCCTAGGATGCCCCTCCCCCCCATAACATGTCCCAAAGAGGTCAGGTGACCTCCACTACCTGCGCCATGCCCTAGGATGCCCCTCCCCCTCCTTAACATGTCCCAAAGAGGTCAGGTGACCTCCACTACCTGCGCCATGCCCTAGGATGCCCCTCCCCCCTTAACATGTCCCAAAGAGGTCAGGTGACCTCCACTACCTGCGCCATGCCCTAGGATGCCCCTCCCCACCTTAACATGTCCCAAAGAGGTCAGGTGACCTCCACTACCTGCGCCATGCCCTAGGATGCCCCTCCCCCCTTAACATGTCCCAAAGAGGTCAGGTGACCTGCACTACCTGCGCCATGCCCTAGGATGCCCCTCCCCCTCCTTAAGAGGTCCCAAAGAGGTCAGGTGACCTGCACTACCTGCGCCATGCCCTAGGATGCCCCTCCCCCTCCTTAAGAGGTCCCAAAGAGGTCAGGTGACCTCCACTACCTGCGCCATGCCCTAGGATGCCCCTCCCCCTCCTTAACATGTCCCAAAGAGGTCAGGTGACCTCCACTACCTGCGCCATGCCCTAGGATGCCCCTCCCCCCCTTAACATGTCCCAAAGAGGTCAGGTGACCTCCACTACCTGCGCCATGCCCTAGGATGCCCCTCCCCCCCTTAACATGTCCCAAAGAGGTCAGGTGACCTCCACTACCTGCGCCATGCCCTAGGATGCCCCTCCACCTCCTTAACATGTCCCAAAGAGGTCAGGTGACCTCCACTACCTGCGCCATGCCCTAGGATGCCCCTCCCCCTCCTTAACATGTCCCAAAGAGGTCAGGTGACTTCCACCACCTGCGCCATGCCCTAGGATGCCCCTCCCCCCTTAACATGTCCCAAAGAGGTCAGGTGACCTGCACTACCTGCGCCATGCCCTAGGATGCCCCTCCCCCTTCTTAACATGTCCCAAAGAGGTCAGGTGACCTGCACTACCTGCGCCATGCCCTAGGATGCCCCTCCCCCCTTAATATGTCCCAAGGAGGTCAGGTGACCTGCACTACCTGCGCCATGCCCTAGGATGCCCCTCCCCCCTTAATATGTCCCAAGGAGGTCAGGTGACCTGCACTACCTGCGCCATGCCCTAGGATGCCCCTCCCCCCTTAATATGTCCCAACGAGGTCAGGTGACCTCCACTACCTGCGCCATGCCCTAGGATGCCCCTCCCCCCCTTAACATGTCCCAAAGAGGTCAGGTGACCTCCACTACCTGCGCCATGCCCTAGGATGCCCCTCCCCCCCTTAACATGTCCCAAAGAGGTCAGGTGACCTCCACTACCTGCGCCATGCCCTAGGATGCCCCTCCCCTCCTTAACATGTCCCAAAGAGGTCAGGTGACCTCCACTACCTGCGCCATGCCCTAGGATGCCCCTCCCCCTCCTTAACATGTCCCAAAGAGGTCAGGTGACCTCCACTACCTGCGCCATGCCCTAGGATGCCCCTCCCCCTCCTTAACATGTCCCAAAGAGGTCAGGAGACCTCCACTACCTGCGCCATGCCCTAGGATGCCCCTCCCCCTCCTTAACATGTCCCAAAGAGGTCAGGTGACCTCCACCACCTGCGCCATGCCCTAGGATGCCCCTCCCCCTCCCTAACATGTCCCAAAGAGGTCAGGTGACCTCCACCACCTGCGCCATGCCCTAGGATGCCCCTCCCCCTCCCTAACATGTCCCAAAGAGGTCAGGAGACCTCCACCACCTGCGCCATGTCCTAGGATGCCCCTCCCCCCCTTAACATGTCCCAAAGAGGTCAGGTGACCTCCACCACCTGCGCCATGCCCTAGGATGCCCCTCCCCCCCTTAACATGTCCCAAAGAGGTCAGGTGACCTCCACCACCTGCGCCATGCCCTAGGATGCCCCTCCCCCTCCTTAACATGTCCCAAAGAGGTCAGGTGACCTCCACCACCTGCGCCATGCCCTAGGATGCCCCTCCCCCTCCTTAACATGTCCCAAAGAGGTCAGGTGACCTCCACTACCTGCGCCATGCCCTAGGATGCCCCTCCCCCTCCGAACATGTCCCAAAGAGGTCAGGTGACCTCCACTACCTGCGCCATGCCCTAGGATGCCCCTCCCCCCCTTAACATGTCCCAAAGAGGTCAGGTGACCTGCACTACCTCCGCCATGCCCTAGGATGCCCCACCCCCTCCTTAACATGTCCCAAAGAGGTCAGGTGACCTCCACTACCTGCGCCATGCCCTAGGATGCCCCTCCCCCTCCTTAAGAGGTCCCAAAGAGGTCAGGAGACCTCCACCACCTGCGCCATGCCCTAGGATGCCCCTCCCCCTCCTTAAGAGGTCCCAAAGAGGTCAGGTGACCTCCACCACCTGCGCCATGCCCTAGGATGCCCCTCCCCCTCCTTAACATGTCCCAAAGAGGTCAGGTGACCTCCACCACCTGCGCCATGCCCTAGGATGCCCCTCCCCCTCCCTAACATGTCCCAAAGAGGTCAGGAGACCTCCACCACCTGCGCCATGTCCTAGGATGCCCCTCCCCCCCTTAACATGTCCCAAAGAGGTCAGGTGACCTCCACCACCTGCGCCATGCCCTAGGATGCCCCTGCCCCCCTTAACATGTCCCAAAGAGGTCAGGTGACCTCCACCACCTGCGCCATGCCCTAGGATGCCCCTCCCCCTCCTTAACATGTCCCAAAGAGGTCAGGTGACCTCCACCACCTGCGCCATGCCCTAGGATGCCCCTCCCCCTCCTTAACATGTCCCAAAGAGGTCAGGTGACCTCCACCACCTGCGCCATGCCCTAGGATGCCCCTCCCCCTCCTTAACATGTCCCAAAGAGGTCAGGTGACCTTCACCACCTGCGCCATGCCCTAGGATGCCCCTCCCCCTCCTTAACATGTCCCAAAGAGGTCAGGTGACCTCCACCACCTGCGCCATGCCCTAGGATGCCCCTCCCCCTCCTTAACATGTCCCTAAGAGGTCAGGTGACCTCCACCACCTGCGCCATGCCCTAGGATGCCCCTCCCCCTCCTTAACATGTCCCAAAGAGGTCACGTGACCTCCACCACCTGCGCCATGCCCTAGGATGCCCCTCCCCCTCCTTAACATGTCCCAAAGAGGTCAGGTGACCTCCACCACCTGCGCCATGCCCTAGGATGCCCCTCCCCCTCCTTAACATGTCCCAAAGAGGTCAGGTGACCTCCACTACCTGCGCCATGCCCTAGGATGCCCCTCCCCCTTAACATGTCCCAAAGAGGTCAGGTGACTTCCACTACCTGCGCCATGCCCTAGGATGCCCCTCCCCCCCTTAACATGTCCCAAAGAGGTCAGGCGACCTCCACTACTTGCGCCATGCCCTAGGATGCCCCTCCCCCTCCTTAACATTTCCCAAAGAGGTCAGGCGACCTCCACTACCTGCGCCATGCCCTAGGATGCCCCTCCCCCCCTTAACATGTCCCAAAGAGGTCAGGTGACCTGCACTACCTGCGCCATGCCCTAGGATGCCCCTCCCCCCTTAACATGTCCCAAAGAGGTCAGGTGACCTCCACTACCTGCGCCATGCCCTAGGATGCCCCTCCCCTCCTTAACATGTCCCAAAGAGGTCAGGTGACCTCCAAAACCTGCGCCATGCCCTAGGATGCCCCTCCCCCTCCTTAAGAGGTCCCAAAGAGGTCAGGTGACCTCCACCACCTGCGCCATGCCCTAGGATGCCCCTCCCCTCCTTAACATGTCCCAAAGAGGTCAGGTGACCTCCACTACCTGCGCCATGCCCTAGGATGCCCCTGCCCCTCCTTAACATGTCCCAAAGAGGTCAGTAGACCTCCACCACCTGCGCCATGCCCTAGGATGCCCCTCCCCCTCCTTAAGAGGGCCCTAGGATGCCCCTCCCCCCCTTAACATGTCCCAAAGAGGTCAGGTGACCTCCACTACCTGCGCCATGCCCTAGGATGCCCCTCCCCCTCCTTAACATGTCCCAAAGAGGTCAGGTGACCTCCACTACCTGCGCCATGCCCTAGGATGCCCCTGCCCCCCATAACATGTCGCAAAGAGGTCAGGTGACCTCCACTACCTGCGCCATGCCCTAGGATGCCCCTCCCCCCCATAACATGTCCCAAAGAGGTCAGGTGACCTCCACTACCTGCGCCATGCCCTAGGATGCCCCTCCCCCTCCTTAACATGTCCCAAAGAGGTCAGGTGACCTCCACTACCTGCGCCATGCCCTAGGATGCCCCTCCCCCCTTAACATGTCCCAAAGAGGTCAGGTGACCTCCACTACCTGCGCCATGCCCTAGGATGCCCCTCCCCACCTTAACATGTCCCAAAGAGGTCAGGTGACCTCCACTACCTGCGCCATGCCCTAGGATGCCCCTCCCCCCCTTAACATGTCCCAAAGAGGTCAGGTGACCTGCACTACCTGCGCCATGCCCTAGGATGCCCCTCCCCCTCCTTAAGCGGTCCCAAAGAGGTCAGGTGACCTGCACTACCTGCGCCATGCCCTAGGATGCCCCTCCCCCTCCTTAAGAGGTCCCAAAGAGGTCAGGTGACCTCCACTACCTGCGCCATGCCCTAGGATGCCCCTCCCCCTCCTTAACATGTCCCAAAGAGGTCAGGTGACCTCCACTACCTGCGCCATGCCCTAGGATGCCCCTCCCCCCCTTAACATGTCCCAAAGAGGTCAGGTGACCTCCACTACCTGCGCCATGCCCTAGGATGCCCCTCCCCCCCTTAACATGTCCCAAAGAGGTCAGGTGACCTCCACTACCTGCGCCATGCCCTAGGATGCCCCTCCACCTCCTTAACATGTCCCAAAGTGGTCAGGTGACCTCCACTACCTGCGCCATGCCCTAGGATGCCCCTCCCCCTCCTTAACATGTCCCAAAGAGGTCAGGTGACCTCCACCACCTGCGCCATGCCCTAGGATGCCCCTCCCCCTCCTTAACATGTCCCAAAGAGGTCAGGTGACCTCCACCACCTGCGCCATGCCCTAGGATGCCCCTCCCCCTCCCTAACATGTCCCAAAGAGGTCAGGAGACCTCCACCACCTGCGCCATGCCCTAGGATGCCCCTCCCCCCCTTAACATGTCCCAAAGAGGTCAGGTGACCTCCACCACCTGCGCCATGCCCTAGGATGCCCCTCCCCCCTTAACATGTCCCAAAGAGGTCAGGTGACCTCCACCACCTGCGCCATGCCCTAGGATGCCCCTCCCCCTCCTTAACATGTCCCAAAGAGGTCAGGTGACCTCCACCACCTGCGCCATGCCCTAGGATGCCCCTCCCCCTCCTTAACATGTCCCAAAGAGGTCACGTGACCTCCACCACCTGCGCCATGCCCTAGGATGCCCCTCCCCCTCCTTAACATGTCCCAAAGAGGTCACGTGACCTCCACTACCTGCGCCATGCCCTAGGATGCCCCTCCCCCTTAACATGTCCCAAAGAGGTCAGGTGACCTCCACTACCTGCGCCATGCCCTAGGATGCCCCTCCCCTCCTTAACATGTCCCAAAGAGGTCAGGTGACCTCCACTACCTGCGCCATGCCCTAGGATGCCCCTCCCCCTCCTTAAGAGGTCCCAAAGAGGTCAGGTGACCTCCACCACCTGCGCCATGCCCTAGGATGCCCCTCCCCTCCTTAACATGTCCCAAAGAGGTCAGGTGACCTCCACTACCTGCGCCATGCCCTAGGATGCCCCTGCCCCTCCTTAACATGTCCCAAAGAGGTCAGTAGACCTCCACCACCTGCGCCATGCCCTAGGATGCCCCTCCCCCTCCTTAAGAGGTCCCAAAGAGGTCAGGTGACCTCCACTACCTGCGCCATGCCCTAGGATGCCCCTCCCCCCCTTAACATGTCCCAAAGAGGTCAGGTGACCTCCACTACCTGCGCCATGCCCTAGGATGCCCCTCCCCCTCCTTAACATGTCGGAAAGAGGTCAGGTGACCTCCACTACCTGCGCCATGCCCTAGGATGCCCCTGCCCCCTCCTTAACATGTCCCAAAGAGGTCAGGTGACCTCCACTACCTGCGCCATGCCCTAGGATGCCCCTGCCCCCCATAACATGTCCCAAAGAGGTCAGGTGACCTCCACTACCTGCGCCATGCCCTAGGATGCCCCTGCCCCCTCCTTAACATGTC
The DNA here is from genome assembly GCF_040938575.1 of Ambystoma mexicanum. NCBI lineage: Eukaryota > Metazoa > Chordata > Amphibia > Caudata > Ambystomatidae > Ambystoma > Ambystoma mexicanum. The sequence continues at coordinate 16,914,936 of NC_090934.1, read as the reverse complement.
CCAAAGAGGTCAGGTGACCTCCACTACCTGCGCCATGCCCTAGGATGCCCCTCCCCCCCTTAACATGTCCCAAAGAGGTCAGGTGACCTCCACTACCTGCGCCATGCCCTAGGATGCCCCTCCCCCCCTTAACATGTCCCAAAGAGGTCAGGTGACCTGCACTACCTGCGCCATGCCCTAGGATGCCCCTCCCCCTCCTTAAGAGGTCCCAAAGAGGTCAGGTGACCTGCACTACCTGCGCCATGCCCTAGGATGCCCCTCCCCCTCCTTAAGAGGTCCCAAAGAGGTCAGGTGACCTCCACTACCTGCGCCATGCCCTAGGATGCCCCTCCCCCTCCTTAACATGTCCCAAAGAGGTCAGGTGACCTCCACTACCTGCGCCATGCCCTAGGATGCCCCTCCCCCCCTTAACATGTCCCAAAGAGGTCAGGTGACCTCCACTACCTGCGCCATGCCCTAGGATGCCCCTCCCCCTTAACATGTCCCAAAGAGGTCAGGTGACCTCCACTACCTGCGCCATGCCCTAGGATGCCCCTCCACCTCCTTAACATGTCCCAAAGAGGTCAGGTGACCTCCACTACCTGCGCCATGCCCTAGGATGCCCCTCCCCCTCCTTAACATGTCCCAAAGAGGTCAGGTGACTTCCACCACCTGCACCATGCCCTAGGATGCCCCTCCCCCCTTAATATGTCCCAAAGAGGTCAGGTGACCTGCACTACCTGCGCCATGCCCTAGGATGCCCCTCCCCCTTCTTAACATGTCCCAAAGAGGTCAGGTGACCTCCACTACCTGCGCCATGCCCTAGGATGCCCCCCCCCCTCCTTAAAATGTCCCAAAGAGGTCAGGTGACCTCCACTACCTGCGCCATGCCCTAGGATGCCCCTCCCCCCCTTAACATGTCCCAAAGAGGTCAGGTGACCTCCACTACCTGCGCCATGCCCTAGGATGCCCCTCCCCCCCTTAACATGTCCCAAAGAGGTCAGGTGACCTCCACTACCTGCGCCATGCCCTAGGATGCCCCTCCCCCCTTAACATGTCCCAAAGAGGTCAGGTGACCTCCACTACCTGTGCCATGCCCTAGGATGCCCCTCCACCTCCTTAACATGTCCCAAAGAGGTCAGGTGACCTCCACTACCTGCGCCATGCCCTAGGATGCCCCTCCCCCCTTAATATGTCCCAAAGAGGTCAGGTGACCTGCACTACCTGCGCCATGCCCTAGGATGCCCCTCCCCCTTCTTAACATGTCCCAAAGAGGTCAGGTGACCTCCACTACCTGCGCCATGCCCTAGGATGCCCCTCCCCCTCCTTAAAATGTCCCAAAGAGGTCAGGTGACCTCCACTACCTGCGCCATGCCCTAGGATGCCCCTCCCCCCCTTAACATGTCCCAAAGAGGTCAGGTGACCTCCACTACCTGCGCCATGCCCTAGGATGCCCCTCCCCCCCTTAACATGTCCCAAAGAGGTCAGGTGACCTCCACTACCTGCGCCATGCCCTAGGATGCCCCTCCCCTCCTTAACATGTCCCAAAGAGGTCAGGTGACCTCCACTACCTGCGCCATGCCCTAGGATGCCCCTCCCCCCTTAACATGTCCCAAAGAGGTCAGGTGACCTCCACTACCTGCGCCATGCCCTAGGATGCCCCTCCCCCTCCTTAAAATGTCCCAAAGAGGTCAGGTGACCTCCACTACCTGCGCCATGCCCTAGGATGCCCCTCCCCCCTTAACATGTCCCAAAGAGGTCAGGTGACCTCCACTATCTACGCCATGCCCTAGGATGCCCCTCCCCCCCTTAACATGTCCCAAAGAGGTCAGGTGACCTCCACTACCTGCGCCATGCCCTAGGATGCCCCCCCCCCTTAACATGTCCCAAAGAGGTCAGGTGACCTCCACCACCTGCGCCATGCCCTAGGATGCCCCTCCCCCCCTTAACATGTCCCAAAGAGGTCAGGTGGCCCCCACTACCTGCACCATGCCCTAGGATGCCCCTCCCCCCCTTAATATGTCCCAAATAGGTCAGGTGACCTCCACTACCTGCGCCATGCCCTAGGATGCCCCTGCCCCCTTAACATGTCCCAAAGAGGCCAGGTGACCTGCACTGCCTGCGCCATGCCCTAGGATGCCCTCTCTCCCTCCCCCTCCTTAAGAGGTCCGCTGACGCCAGTAATGGTTCTCTCATGTCTCGACTATTGCAAGAGTCACCCGTTGGTGCCCATTTCACACCCATCGTGGGCCTCAAACGTATAAACCGCATGACCCCAGATCCAATCTCCCTGCACTGGTCCCCCATCAGAGTGCGCATTGACTTCAAAGCGCTGTAGGCCAGGCACGAAGCCCTGCAGACACTTAAGCGCTTCCGGGTCTAAAGCATTGGTTGATCTGGGAGGCAGGGTCCTGGCTGCATCTGGATCCATCCTCTGGAATGGTCTCCTTTTCCAATAGTATTCTTTTCAGGAAATCACTCAGTCTGGTACTTTGACCTGCCCTGTCTAGTGGACTGTGGGGTCCTTGAGAGTAAGTTAATAGAACTGGCCACCCGCATGCCTCTACGTGCTCGTCCCCTTACCTTGAGCCAGGGGGAACTGTCCATTGGCAGTCCCTGCCGCATTCTCTGAAGGTCAGGCTGGGCACTACGGGTCAATGCTGCCCTCCTGTGGCTTTCAGAGGAACCTTCTGCTGCTGTTTAAATTATTCAGAGCTCTGCAACCTGTTTTGGACTACAACGCCCATCGCTCCTAGCCAGCATAGTCAATGGTGAGGATTCATGGTAGTCGAAGTCCAAATCTTGCAGGGAGCCGCAGGCCCCTTATAGGTATGTCCCCGGGTAAACTGACATGGGCACTGTATGACATTTATATAATGCAAGCTGTAGGGACCTCGCAAGATCACGAAGTTGCGTAATCTCGCGAGATTTTGAGCGCGAGCCACAGAGAGCCGTGAATTTCGCAAACGTGTGATTCCAAAGCCACCAGAGTTCCGGAGCAGTTCGTGCTCCCTGCGCTCCACCTCATCAGAGACACAAGACTGCACCTGTGCCTGTGGGCAGCCAGGACGCTGTTGTCCAACGCCATATTGACTTATTTGCTTATGGACATTCAAGGAACCCTGTCATAGCTCTCAACCATTTGTGCTGCAAAGGCGGGTGAAATCACCCGATTTTGTTTTTGGCGGGTGAGAGGCCCATTGGAATGAATGGGTGTGCATGAGGCTTGGCGGGTGATTCAGCCCTTTACAAGGCGGGTGACACCCGCCAAAAGCGTGTGAGTTGGGAGCTATGCCCTGTTCTCAGTTCATTGCAAGTTATCACCTTGACAAATAAAGTTGTCAACCACAGCAAGCTGATTCCTCATTTATTATACCACATATATGGCGACGAGGATCAAGACTAGAACCTGCGCATCACCACGCAAGGAGCAACACCACCCCCGCTGTTTATGCAAACACCAGGTAGGCCTGCAATTCCATGGTCACAATGGCATCCCCTCTTCACTACTTACCTGGAGGCACTAGGAGGTTCGGAGTACACAGCGGCAAGGCGCAAACTTTGTTATTAAACGCGCTGGGTGTGGAAGGTCAAAGAGTGATTGCAGGCCTTACGCCAGAAGCAGGGGTGGATGAGAACGACTTTTACAAATAAACCGTCAGAAGAATTATTAAGCGCTTTGCCAGCAAACAAAATATTTTGCTACACACGATAGTTTTCTATAGTCGCAAGCAAGAAACATCAGAACCCGAAGACGACTACATTACCAAGCAGCGTGAAGTAGCCGCACTATGCAACTTTGGCAATAATGCAGGGGGGTTAATCTGCAACATGTTAACATTCCACACCAACAGCAGGATAGTGCAGGACAAATTTATTTTGGAGACGGAACTACATCGAGATTGCGAGGGTTGTGGAAGAAACCACAGGGCGACAGAAACCACAGGGCGACAGAAAGTGTATGCAGGCAGCTCGGGCCCAGCAGAGGAACAAGAAGGAGAAACAGGCGACTGACGAAAGAGAAGGGAAGTGGGATGGAAGGAACCACAAAGTGTCACAAGTGCACCAGCACCAAACACTTAGCCAACAACAGGGAATGTCCGGCGAGAGACAAGGAATGCTTATTGTGTAAGGAAATCAGCCATTTTTCACTGGTATGCAGGTGGCGAAATAAGAAAGTCACAAACAATAATGCTGAACACAACGTTGGATGGGAAATACTCTTCCAAAGAAGAAGGGAGACCCACAGTGTTAATGGTTAACAGCTCACGAGCCAGGAGGGAAACTCCCCACTGCGTAATTAGAGTGAACGGCATGGAGCCGAGAGTTATGGCCGCCTCAGGCTCTGACCTCACCATACTGCCTCTACGCACCTACAAAGAAATGATGGGCACTGAAACGGCAGAGGTCCTCAGCACACGCCACAAACCCACCGTATTCGGAGGTGCGTCAGTAGACCTACTAGGGTATATCAATGGAACAGTGGAGTTCAAGGGAAGAAAGACCACCACGAGAGTATACTTCACACATGAAGTCCAAGCAGTCCTGGGATGGGACGACCAAGCGCATCTCAAGATCAAGTTATATCCCAGCACGGAAGATCAAGTATTACCAGTCAACACAGTGGGAGTGCCGGTAGTGAAAGAAGACTTTCCCAAACTATTTTCAGAAGGGCCAGGGAATATCAAGAACCTGGTACACAAAATAATGTTTAAAGCAAATGCAGTCCCTGTTAAGCATAAAGTAGGGCCGGTGCCAGTGACTGCCAGGGACAGTCTTAGAACCAAGTTTAGCAAAATGGTGAAGGAGGGCAGCATTGCCGAGGTGGAAGCCTCGGAGTGGCTGAGCCCCATCGTCCTCATCAAAAAGCAAGACTCGAGGGTCTGCATAGACCTGCGCAGCCTCAACTTGGAGGTAATTTCAGATAGCTACCCCCTTCTCCAGCATAAATGAACTCATCCTCATGAGAAAGGAAGCCAGCCTCTTCGTCCTTTGTTTCCTGTTCCTGCCTTCTCAGAGGTGCGGCTTGACGCAACTGCACGTCTGCACGTCTGCGGGTCCTTTCCTTTCCTTGGTGAGATCGAGAGAGAGTGGAGCGAGAGGGGTGTGTAACACCGAGTCTACATCTGCGTATCCGCCGCCGAGTTGCCGCGACCCCCGCGTCCCCCGTGAACCCTGTGTTATGATACAGTACGGAGGGAAAAGCGGTTTTAAGTGGATTTAAGTGGCCCTCACAGAAGGTGTGGGGGAGACCTTATACAGTGTGGGGCCCGTGAGCAAACAGGGAAAGTGTTTGTCATAAAGATCCCTGGTGCGGTAAACTCTTTTTTTTTTAACCAACTTTATTTTATCAACTGTCCCCGAAATTTGCACACGCTCAGGCGAGAGATTTGTGGGTGACTGTGGGGGGGACTGCGGGGGAGCAAAATCCCTTTTTATCCCTTTTGATCCCCTTTTATCCCGCAAGTGCCATTGTGCACACTATTGAGTGGTGGCCAGTGAAGGCCAATGAAGGCCTTTTTTATGGTTGTGTGTGGTTGTGTTTCTTGATTGCACTTGATTGCACATGCAAATTGTGCAAATTGTGCAAATTGTGGGTTGTTCAAGACACCCCCGCTCCGAGTATCCTTCCAAGTGTTTGAGGGCATGCTGCAACCTCCATACTCCTTAAAATCAGACATGGGCGTTGTCTGACAGTGAATCCAGTCCAGTCTGCCCAGTCCACTGTGTTCTCTGTGTTTTTTTGTGAGAGCAGTTGCTGCAGCCCTCCAGACCCTTCAGTCCTGTTTCTAGTGCTAATGCTTCTGCTTTTGGGACTTAAAAGCATCTTTCTCGCACAGAGCCCGGCAGCTAGTCCAGTCTGCCCAGTCTGCCTGAGTTTGCCTGTGCGCTTGTGGTCAGAATGTCTGATTCCCCGTAGACTAGCTCCCTCCCTGGACCTCAGACCCGCCACAAGACTCTCCAGCATCGACGGATGCTGAATCCATGGACTGCTGCGCCGCTGAAGGGTTTATCCAGCTTGTCGGGCAGCAAGGTGAGCAAGTTAATTAATCGGCCTGACACTTGCCTGACTCGAAATACTCTTGCTACTTCCTTGGAGTCAGCCCTGTCTGAGCTGCCCAAAGCCACGTCTCAGCCGCCTTCGCAGCCCGCATTGGCAGGCTCCTTGGTCCATGCTGCACCGCTCCCTTGAAATGTTGCTGACTGTTCAGAGGCCGCGAGTGACACTTCCCAGGCCCCGGTGGTTGCTCGCCTGCCTGTGCCGCCTGTGCTACTGTGGCTCTCATCTCTTGTCCCTGTCCCAGTGTCAGCGTCGGCGCAGTAGCATACCTTGATTCAACGAGTCTCACGTGACTCACGGTGAATGCGGATTCACCAGACATTTACTTCTCCCCGTTCGATATCATGGACGCTGAGATTATGAGTGTCTCACAGGTCATCGAGGACGTCGCACAGCCTGAATCAGTTGATCTCAATGGGTCTTCCTTGACTTTACCGGCATTGAGCCGTGCTGCTTTGATCTCAAATAACTGTTTGACCGATGCGGCTCCCGAAGCTGCTCATATTACTACGGAAAAACCCCGGGCTGTTTGCGACTTAATGGAACCTGCAACCGCAGCTTTGAAATCTGCAGACTCATGCTCCAACTCAGAAGTCTTGAACCTGCCGGCACCCTATAATTTACCTTTGCTATTGCCTGTCAGAACTGCTGCAGAACCTTCGCCGCAACCAATTGTGAAACTTGCCTCGGCTGCTTCACTTGCTTCCACGCCCCAGGAAGCGTCTTCTCGCCGCTCCGCTGAGAAATCCTTGGAAAATTATTTTCTGAAGCCGGAAATTCCTCAAAAAAAGTGCAATCGATTTCTGACACGGTCAACCTTTCAAGTATGCAAACTCCTCATAGAGATTCATCACGTCGAGCGAGTCTGAGTGCTGACTGTCCTATGACTCCTTCTACAAAATCAAGCCTCTCAGTTGCTGCCGCCATTCAAATACATAACAACGTTCTTGCAGCATCATCACAAGCAATGATTCCTTTTGTCAAACCTTATGAATCATTGAACAAATCTATCCGTGATCAGGCTGCCGTCTGGAGGACCTTAAGCACTGAAATGGATCAATTTGATAACATCACCCAATTTTTGAAACAACAAATGCAGACCGAAGCCGAGTCAACGATGCAATGGCAACTTCGGCTTGCTGATCTGGTGGCACGTCATCACTGTCAAAATGACAGCCTGACCTCTGGCCTCCTAGATGCAGTCAAATGGATGAGGAAGCAAACCAACTCAGTAGATGCCTCATGTGGGTGCCAGCACAAAACATCGAATAACGAAAACCTAGCCAAATTGGGCGTTCAAAGTCCCCCTATTGTGAATTCATCAAATATGAACTCCACGGAGGCGCTCAGCCCAAGTGATGTACTGAGTGTGCCATCAGGAGAACCTCGAACAACGCCAAGTACTGACCTAGTTGTGCCTGACTTGCCACCACGTTCCAATAGTGTTGTGGCTCAGTCCTTACCCAAGGTTAATAAAAATCTGGCCACCCCAGGACTACCGGCTCTTACCACTGGGCACGAAAAGCCTCCCCAAGGTCAGCATCAACTGGACCCAAAAGCACCGCAATTTGCCTCATTCGGCATTTTTGTAGGCCCCGCAAAATCAGGCAACGTCGGTACATCACCGAAAGCAATTATTGCAGTTCCCTCAGTCAAACTGATGGTGCAGACAAAGAAGCAAAAGTGTGTTCCGGCTACAAGGCCCTACAAAAATAAATCCAGCACCTCTGGTAACTCCAGCACTAAAAAATGTATAAGGAACCTGACGGCCCCCCCAAGACCGGGGCTTTCTCTACGCAACACTGCTGCTGGCGGAAGTGCCCGCTCTAAAGTGCCGGACGGCACTGTGCAGCCTTCGAAACCACTCTTAAAAAGGAGGCGAATCAGTTCTGACGATTGCTCGTCAGTGACGTCCGTGGTGTCTGTTTCAATGGAGCTATGTGACCTATCCACATATCCTTGTTCTGATGATGACAACTGTTCATAGATGCCTGATGTTAATCCAGTCTCGGCCTCCATACATACTAATAGTCAAGCTAAAGGTGTTAATGGTCCTGTTCCATTTAATGGCCATGCCAAGTGCTTACCAAATTCTGGAGCAGACAGCGGAAGGCTGCCGACAACAAGTCCAACTGTCCCGAGTCTAAATCCAAAACTCACTCTAAATCAGCGCAAACAACTCACGCACTAGAGTTCATGTTTCAAAGTTAACTTCACAAGCTGGGCACAGTTGTAAGTTAAGGCTCCAGAACATCCACAGCGACGACAAAGAGCTGAATCTCAACAGAGGTAATGTGCTGAAGCTGTACAAGTGTATTCCACCTCTCTGCTCAATAACCTCAGATGATATTATAATCGTTGAATGCGCTACAGAGCGATGCTGCGATTCAGTTTTGCTTCACATCACTTCAGCAGGAGTTCGTAATATGATTCTCAAAGCTGCTGACGATCTACTGTTTTTTGGCTTTGACATTTCCTTGGAACTTGCGAAATCAATTGTAACTCGTTCCCCTGACTCTGCTGACCTTAGTCAGAAGGCCAGGAAGAGTTCTGATGCGTTGCATGTACGGTCTCTTATGCGAACTGCCCAAACTCAGAGTTGCCTTGAAAGCTCAAATGCAAGCCGAGAAAATCCTGACAGACTCTATGCACAGGCCTAGCCATGATTGAACCCCTCGGAAAGGCAAAACTTTATTTTATCATGGAACACTCGTGGATTCAAACACTTGTTCAACAACTTGGAGATCTCCCTAGATCAAGTTTTTGCAATCTGCCTGCAGGAGACGTGGTTATTGGACTCCCCTTGGAGAGATGGTTTCACCATATCAGTAAACCCCGCGGTCAAAAATGCTCAAGGAAGACCAAGAGCTGGGCTACTAATAATGACTCGCATCACTCAAAATTGGTCCTCTCCGATTTGCTCAAATCCTAACCCTTACATCCAAGGAATCATCATGCACACTCTGAATTCCAATCTAGCGACAAAAAAACATCTTCTTATTGTCAACAGCTATTGGAACCCTGCGAAAATTAGTGCAAAGGTTTTCATTAATACTGTATGTAATTTAATAGATGATGCAATGCTGTTATATAACAACTTAACAATTATTTGTTGTGGGGACTTCAACTGTTCTTGGTTCCAATTTGATCAGTCAACCAACTGTTACAAGCGACGTCCATTAAAGGATGTGGTGGCCAGAGGGCAAATGTGGGCTGACGCAATGGAATCGCGTAACTGCATTATGTTAAATGGTTCTGTCAGTGGCGATATTCCTGCCCAGCCAACCTGGCACCGTGAACCCCAGCACAGCATCATCGATTATCTTTTGGTCTCAAGGAACTTTGAGTTGAAGCTTTTAAGCCTTCAAATCCAAAACATGACCAATAGTGACCATAAGCTCCTGAAACTTAGCTGTCTATTAGACACCTCTAGTTCTGGTCAAGTATACAATCTTCCAGTTGAATCTAATAGTGGGGGCAATCGTCTTCACATAAATGCCCCGCAGATCAACCGCATAACTGACAGATTTACCGGCTTATTGCATGGCGTTGATTACCCTTCACTATTGATTGACTATCAGATTGTCACCAAGGCTCAGGGTCAAAAGCACACTCAACTTAACCATGCGTTCAGTCTAATCATGCACGAGAAAAAGAAAAGCTTTGCGTCAAGATTCATGCCTCATAAAAAAGAATTTACCAAAGAGCATGGTATCAGATGCTGTGAGAGTTAGAAGAACCATCTTTAGGAATTGGGTAACCTCACACAAAGCTATCATCGAACAGGATTGTGCTGAGTTGATGATGAAGCTTATAATCACCAAGAACACTCTGGAAATTTGGCAGATATTAAACATGGGCACAATTGACCGTTCAACTACACCGCAAAACACCATCTCGGGTGATAGATGGTCCAGACACTCCTCTGGTGTTTTTTCCAGTCCAACTAACCCTTTTGAGTGTTACCCAGTTGCCTGTCATGGTTCTTGGGCTGTTGACACCCCGCTCGATGAAATTGAACTAGCAATCAAGAGTCTAAAGAACTTTCGTGCCACTGGCCCTGACCTGATTAGCAATGTGATGCTCAAAGAGAATCTAACAGTCTGGGCCATCTTCATTGAATGATGATTTGCCAGTATTGCCTTGCAAAAATGTCTACCTGTGTCATGGTTAACAGCCATTATAGTTCCCATCCACAAGAAAGGCAGCTGGGATTGCCCGGATAATTACTGACCGATTTCTCTCTTAGATACAATCGGGAAGGTCTTTGGCTCTCAGCTGCGCTTGAAGCTTGTTCAATGGGTGCTTTTAGCTGGTATTCCAGACGTACGGCAAACTGGCTTCACAAAAGGTGTGGGTGTGGATGTCAACCTTTTGATTCTCACAATCCTGAAATTTGAAGCTCAGAAAGCCAGGCATAACATCTACCAAGCATTTATTGACATGAAGCAGGCTTTCATTTGCATAGAGGCCTGCTCTGGAAGAAATTAAGAAAATGGAATTGTCCATCAGAGATCCTTGACCCAATAATGGCTCTTCATTTGAACACCTCAATCAGGGTACGCCTAAATAGAAGTGGTGAACTGTCTGATTCTATTCTAACGGAAAGGGGTGTAAAGCAGGGGTGCCCCCTTGCCGCGGATTTGTTCAAATTATTCCTGGCAGATTCACCAGGTCATCTTGGTCATGTCCACTGTTTTCCTCCAAAGATCAACCAAGTTCCAGTAAGTTGTATTGCCTACGCGGATGATCTAGTGCTAATTGATAGAACTCAAATTGGTCTCCAACGGTTGCTCAGTTCTTTATATGAGTACCTATCGATCAATGAGCTCACAATTAACACAGAAAAAACAAAAATTGTGGCAATTGGCACTGTTTCAGGTAAAAAGGCTAAGGCGTTTAGGTGGGCTGTAGGTGGCCAGTTCCTTGATACTGTAGACTCTATAAGATACTTGGGTGTGCAGTTCAACAACTCCGTCTGTGAACACCCATGGGTGAAAGATATAAAACTAAAAAACAATTTCTATATTCATTTTTGGAGCTGAGGTCAGCTGGAACATCAGTGAGCATATTTGGAACTCTTTAGAAGGGCATTTTTGGCGCTGTGTTCTCCACCTACCACAATGTGTTTCAATGATATCTCCAGGAGACGAACTGTCACTGAACTCCTTGTATAGCCATGTGATCTGGAAATCAATCACATTAATGCGAAAAATGTCTGTTGAAAATCCAATGCCCGCCTATCGAATATTCAACCAAACCATATTCTGACAATAATGTTACCTTATTAGACATGTGGCGTCTCAGAGTACAAGCCTGGGTCAATGCCGCGGGAATCTCTGAGGTCGATCTTCTCACTAGACCAGAACACGCAAAAAAGAAATTTGAATCTTGGGCTTGGATCATCAACATCGACAAACGGGAAAAACTATCCTCAACAAACTGGCTAGGCATTGGTCAAAAAAAAGTTAAATCTCCAGGCGCATTGTTTAATGCATTCTCCATCTCGCTATTACCGTGAGCAATTCCTCAGGTTTCGACTGAACATTTTGAAATCTAAGGAAATTCTTTGGCAAAGAAAAGATAAACTGGCTAAAGACAATCTATGCCGCTTCTGCTCCTTGGCAGTCAAATCGCTGAAACGCTTAGTCATCGAATGTGAGAAAACTAGTGCCTTGCGTTCTGTGCACCTGAGTCAATTTACTCCTTTAGATAATGACATACTTGCTTGGTGGCTTAAGATTTCATCTGGTACAAATGTTAAACATGTTGGTGCAATTGTGAACTATCTAGATGCACTACTGAAATGCCCGCTTTGAGCAGTGATCTCAAGCCTCTATTCTGTGTTATGGAGTGAATGAACTGGGATAGAACTGACTCTTCGTATGTTATGTACAAAATGGCTGATGTATCTTTATCTTTGCTTTTGTTCACTTATTTTTTCTTTCTGACGTGAAGAGCTATCGGTTTTGTAAGAGCCTTTTGAGTTATGTTTGTGAAATTGAAACAAAAGTTTTTATGTATGTTAAAACTGTAGATTTTTCAATAAAACAAAAAAAAAAGAAAGGAAGCCAGAGTGTTCTCCAAGCTAGATACGAGGGATGCATAACATCAGATTCACCTGCACAAAGAATCTAAGTCACTCACAGCGTTCATCACCCCGTTTGGCAAGTAACAAATTCACAAAGGTGCCATTCGGCTTGTCGTCCGCAGACTCGCCATTTCAGCGCATGATGGACCTACTACTGCACGACATAGGAACCGTGTCCTACTTCCAGGACGATATACTGGTCTATGCCGCAGATGAAACATTCATGATCTCACTCTCAAAACGGACCTCACCAAACTACTAGATGCCAGAGTCCTTTTTAGATATGAAAAGTATGTTCTGAGGGCAAAAGAGGTCGAATATCTGGGTTACAAGATTTCCTCCCGGGGTATAAGCCCCAAGGAAAACCTGGTGCAAGCCATTGTCGATGCTCCGGAGCCAACCAACAAGGAGGAAGTGAGGTTGTTTCTAGGACTTGCAGAATATTACGCCAAGTTCATCCCCAATGTTTTGGAAATCACAATGCCATTGAGAATTCTACTAAAAAAAGGGCAGAGTTCACTTGGTTGGAAGCTCAGAAGGAGGCTGTAGAGAACATAAAGGGATGGATAGTGGAAGCACTGTGCCTACAGCCGTTCAATCCACATGGAACACAGTCCTCACCATGGATGCCAGTGTGTGTGGTTCAGGTGCCGTACTCACCCAGAAGAAAGGAGATACTGTACATGGAGTGGCATTCACCTCTAAACCCAAGTCCGCAGCTGAGAAGAATTACTTCACAGTGGAAAAAGAGATGTTAGCCTGCGCGTTGGCTGTTGAGCACTTCAGGACTTATGTATGGGGCACTAAGTTCAGACTGTTCACCCACCATAAGCCCCTCATTCATATACTCAGTCCACGGGGGACAAAGTCGTCAACACCCTGGTTAGCACGCATTACGGCCAAATGCCAGGAATACACATTTGAAATAACCCACATAGCTGGTTGGAGAAATGCTCAGGCGGACAGCACGTCGAGGTTACTGGGAAGCAAAGAGATGGCCACCACGTTTCTGCAAGATGAATGCATAGTAGCATCCATTCAAGAACTCAGAGTTCCTGAATTTCTGGAGTTCAGTGAAGGACACTGGAATGAGAAAATGGTAAAGACCCCACCATGGTGAGACTTAGAGAGTGAGTCAGAAGAGGATGGGCAGAAGAAAGGGCCATACTGGAAGGCATGAGGCCGTATTGGAAAGTGGCGGATGAAATCTCAGAGGTGGAAGGATTTCTCATCAAGGGGGACCAAGTAATACTGCTGGTGGGAATGAGAAGAGTAATCCTGTGCAGGGATCACTCAGGCCATTTAGGAAACACCATGAAATGGAGATTTGGTAAGAGAGGTGTACTAGTTGCCTGTCATGGACCAGGAAATATGTCCCATGATTGAGAGATGCCACAAGTGTCTCAACAGTGACAAACGCTTGAAGACCAGACAGGCCTCAAGGATTCCCACGGAGATCCTAGATGCGGTGTGGCACAAAGTGGGGCTGCACTTCATAGGACCTTTGGAGGCAATGGCTCCGGAGCATCGGTATGTATAGTGATGGTAGACTACCTGTCAAAATGGATAGAAGCAGAGTTTGTCCCCAACATTACCACAGTCACTGTCATAGAAGTCCTCATATCCATTTTTTCTCAGAGGGAAGGCCTTCCCAAAGACTTAGTCACGGACAATGGAGTACAACTAGTTTCACAGGAAATGGAATAATTCCTGCACAAACATATCATAAAGCAGAGGAAAAGTGTGCTGTACCATCCCCAGGCAAATGGTCTAGTGGAGAGGGCAAATAGGTTCATCAAAGGGGCCATCCAGTTAGCAACCGCTTCAGGTATGTATCCCCTCAAAACAGTCAAGGAGGCCGTCGCGGCCCACAGATTAACCCCCAACGACATCACCCAAGTGTCGAACTTTTGAATGCTTAGGGGGAGGAAAGCAGCATCCATAATGGTACCACCGTGGTTGGCAAGAGTAGAAGACAATGATGAAGTAGACATGGCAGAAGTAGTGTGGCAGTTAGAAAACAGAAAAGCATGCATGAAGAGATGGAGTGATCAGAGAAGAACGACCCAAAGTCGTGAACTCAAAGAAGGCGACTGGATTAATATACGCCTTCCTTGCAAAGACCAAACGACAGGTTCAAAGTTCAGTCAACCCACAAAGGTCATCCTCAGAGGGACGAATCACAGTCGCACAGAGGATGGTCGAATGTGGAACATGGAGCAAGTGGCAATGTTTGAGAAGCATTGCACAACGGAAAGAACCCAAGAGGAAAGCACCCCTTGTAGAAGCCCTGACAGAGAAGTCACTAGAGAACGAGAACCAGAAACATCTACGAGAGAAATCATGGCGAGACAGACAGAAAGAGAGGTGTCGGAAACATCCCAAGTCAAGCACAGGGCACTGGGGGTAGGTAGGAAGATCATCTGAGAAGAGAGCACAGAAGACCGGTGAAGTCAGATGACTTTGTAATGGAATAAACTTTGCTTGGTTATCAAAGGGAAGTCTGTAGGGACCTTGCGAGATGACAGAGTTGTGTAATCTCGCTAGATTTTCAAGCGCGAACCACAGAGAGCCACGAATGGCGCAAACGTGTGATTCCAAAGGTGCCAGAGCTCCGGAGCAGGTTGTTTTCCCCGCTCTCCTCCTCATCAGCGACACAAGATTGCACCTGTGCCTGTGGACAGCCTGGACACCGTTGGCCAACACCATATTGACTCATTTGCTTATGGACATTCAAGGAACCCTGTTTTCAGTTAATTGCAAGTTATCACCTTGACAAATAAAGTTGTGAACCACAGCAAGCTGATTCCTCATTTATTATACGGCATAAGCCTTGCTCGCAAGCACTTACGCACTGTTCAAAAAGAGGGGCAATACAGCAGAGGGGGACCAGTCCTCAGAATATATGAGTGGGATGGTCACCACGAAGGAGCAAATGTGCCTTTGTCCCAAAGGTGGAGAGGACGGATTGGTGGACATCTAGACCCCTTTTTGGGTACCCTTGAGAATAGAGTGTGGGGCTCAGATCATGCAAAACGGGTGTGACACTGAGAGACAGAGGAATCTGCCTTCTAGAACAAGAGTGATAGAGTTATGCATCCGACAGAGGAGCGTGGCCGCTGGGGGGGGGAGGGAGGCACAGAACGTGAGCAAGAAAACAAACTGTGAAAAGAGGTTAATATGTCAGAAGTGCAGAGAAGGAATCAAGCACCATGGGAAGAGGAAGTGGCAAAGGAGGGTGTATGGTGAAGGAGAGAGAGCGGCGGGAGAGGGAGAGAGAAGGGAGAGGGAGAAAGAGAGAGGAAGAGAGAAAGAGCGAGAGAGGGAGAGCAAGAGAGTGAGAGAAAGGGAGAGGAGGAATTAGAGAGAAAGATAGAGCGCATGAGAGAGAGAGAGAAAGAGAGCGGAATGGAGAAAGATGGAGGATGAGAGCTAGGGAGAGAGAGAGAATGAGGGGAAGAGATTAGGAGATGGGGAGGATGAATTAGAGAGAGAGAGGGGAGGGGAGAGAGAAGGGGAGAAGGAGAAATAGAGGTAGAGAAAGTGAGGGAGAGAAAGAGGGAGAGGAAGAATTAGAGAGAAAGAGAGAGGCGGAGGTGAGAGAGATGGGGGAGAGAATAAGATCAACAGTGAGAGGGAGATAGAGAGGGAGAAATAAAGAGAAAGAGGGAGAAACAAAGAGAGAGAGAGACAGATGGGGGAGAGAAAGAGAGGGCCAGACAGAGGAGGAGAGAATATGAATGCGAGACAGAGTGAGAAAGTGAGTGCAAGAAAGAAAGCAAGAGTGACACAGAGCAGGAGGGAGAGAGTGAAAGAGAAGGAGAGATGTCAGAGGAGGAGACAGAGAGGCAGAGAGATAAAGAGGCAGAGTGAGCGGGAGAGAGCGAGCGAGGGAAAGAGAGAGAGAGAGAGAGAGAGAGAGAGAGAGAGAAAGAGAGAGAGAGAGAGAGAGAGAAGACGAGAGGCAAACCATGAAAATAAAGTGACACCTGAAGAAAAGGACCTGATAACATTTCGATCAGCAGCTCAAATTACATTCCTATGAGAGACGCCGGTGACAGGGTCCCATTCCTAAGAGAGATGCCAGTGGCAGGATCCCATTCCTAAGAGCCGCCGGTGACAGGATCCCATTCCTACGAGAGATGCAGGTGAAAGGACCCCATTCCTAAGAGAGTCACTGGTGACAGGATCCCATTCCTAAGAGAGATGCCAGTGGCAGGATCCCATTCCTAAGAGAGATGCCAGTGACAGGATCCCATTCCTAAGAGAGATGCCAGTGACAGGATCTCATTCCTATGAGAGATGCTGGTGACAGGATCCCATTCCTGTGAGAGATACCAGTGACAGGATCCCATTCCTGTGAGAGATACCAGTGACAGGATCCCATTCCTAAGAGAGATGCCAGTGACCGGATCCCATTCCTAAGAGAGACACCAGTGACAGGATCTAATTCCTATGAGAGATGCCGGTGACAGGATCCCATTCCTAAGAGAGACACCAGTGACAGGATCCCATTCCTCTGAGAGACCACAGTGACAGGATCCCATCCCTAAGGGGGACACTAGTGACAGGATCCCATTCCTATGAGAGACACCAGTGACTGGATCCCATTCCTATGAGAGACACCAGTGACAGGATCCCATTCCTCTGAGAGACCACAGTGACAGGATCCCATCCCTAAGGGGGACACTAGTGACAGGATCCCATTCCTATGAGAGACACCAGTGACTGGATCCCATTCCTATGAGAGACACCAGTGGCAGGATCCCATCCCCATGAGAGACCCGGCTGACCGGATCACATTGCTATGAGAGACACTGGTTACAGGAACCTATTTCCAGGAGAGACACAAATGACGGGATCCCATTTCCACGAGAGACACCAGTGACAGGATCTCATTCCTATGAGAGATGTTGGTGAAGGATCCCATCCATATGAGAGATGCAGTTGACAGAATCCCATTCCTATAAGAGATGCTAGTGACAGGATCCCATTCCTATGGGAGATTTTGGCGACATGGTCACATTCCTACAACGAAACCCGTGATGGGATCACATTCCTCTGAGAGACACCAGTGGCAGTATACATTCCACAGAGAGACACTAATGACAGGATCCCATCCCTGCTAGAGATACCAGTGGCATGGTTACATTCCTACGATGAAACCTGTGATAAGATCACATTCCTATGAGAGACAGCAGTGACAGGATCCCATTCCTCTGAGAGACACTGGTGACAGGGTCTGATCCCAACTAGAGACACCAGTGACAGGTTCTCATTCCAATGAGAGATGCGGGTGACAGGATCCCCTTCCTGCGAGAGACACTGGTGACATGGTCCAATCTCAACTGGAGACATCAGTGACAGAATCCCATTCCTATGGGAGACACTGGTGACAGGATCCCCTTCTTATTAGAGGTACCTGTGGCAGGATTACATTCCTATGGGAGACACTGGTGATAGGATCCCATTCCTATTAGAGGTACCTGTGGCAGGATGGCATTCCTGTGGGAGACACTGGTGACAGGATCCCATTCCCATTACAGGTACCTGTGGCAGGATGGCATTCCTATGGGAGACACTGGTGACAAGATCCCATTCCTATTAGAGGTAACAGTGGCAGGATGGCATTCCTATGGGAGACACTGGCGAAAGGATCCCATTCCTGTTAGAGATACCTGTGGCAGGATGGCATTCCTATGGGAGACACTGGTGACAGGATCCCATTCTGATTAGGGGTACCTGTGGCAGGATGGCATTCTTATGGGAGACACCGGTGACAGGATCCCATCCCTTTTAGAGGTAACAGTGGCAGGATGGCATTCCAATTGGAGACACTGGTGAAAGGATCCCATTCCTGTTAGAGATACCTGTGGCATGATGGCATTCCTATGGGAGACACTGGTGACAGGATCCCATTCCTATTAGAGGTACCTGTGGCAGGATGGTATTCCTATGGGAGACACTGGTGACAGGATCCCATTCTTATTAGAGGTATCTGTGACAGGATGGCATTCCTGTGGGAGACACTGGTGACAGGATCACATTCTTATTAGAGGTACCTGTGGCAGGATGGCATTCCTATGGGAGACACTGGTGACAGGATCACATTCCTATTAGAGGTACCTGTGGCAGGATGGTATTCCTATGGGAGACACCGGTGACAGGATCCCATTCTTATTAGAGGTACCTGTGGTAGGATGGCATTCCTATGGGAGACATTGGTGACAGGATCCCATTACTATTACAGGTACCTGTGGCAGGATGGCATTCCTATGGGAAACACTGGTGACAGGATCCAATTCTTATTAGAGGTACCTGTGGCAGGATGGCATTCCTATGGGAGAAACTGGTGACCTGGTCCTATTCCTATTAGAAGTACCTGTGGCAGGATGGCATTCCTATGGGAGACACTGGTGACAGGATCCTATTCCTATTAAAGGTACCCGTGGCAGGATGGCATTCCTATGGGAGACACTGGTGACAGGAGCCCATTCTTATTAGAGGTACCTGTGGCAGGATGACATTTCTATGGGAGACACTGGTGACAGGATCCCATTCTTATTAGAGGTACCTGTGGCAGGATGGCATTCCTATAGGAGACACTGGTGACAGGATCCCATTCTTATTAGAGGTACCTGTGGCAGGATGACATTCCTATGGGAGACACTGGTGACAGGATCCTATTCTTATTACAGGTACCTGTGGCAGGATGACATTCCTATGGGAGACACTGGTGACAGGATCCCATTCTTATTAGAGGTACCCATGGCACTGTGGACAGGATCCCATTCTTATTAGAGGTACCTGTGGCAGGATGGCATTCCTATGGGAGACACTGGTGACAGGATCCCATTCTTATTAGAGGTACCTGTGGCAGGATGGCATTCCTATAGGAGACACTGGTGACAGGATCCCATTCTTATTAGAGGTACCTGTGGCAGGATGACATTCCTATGGGAGACACTGGTGACAGGATCCCATTCCCATTACAGGTACCTGTGGCAGGATGGCATTCCTATGGGAGACACTGGTGACAAGATCCCATTCCTATTAGAGGTAACAGTGGCAGGATGGCATTCCTATGGGAGACACTGGTGAAAGGATCCCATTCCTGTTAGAGATACCTGTGGCAGGATGGCATTCCTATGGGAGACACTGGTGACAGGATCCCATTCTGATTAGGGGTACCTGTGGCAGGATGGCATTCTTATGGGAGACACCGGTGACAGGATCCCATTCCTTTTAGAGGTAACAGTGGCAGGATGGCATTCCAATTGGAGACACTGGTGAAAGGATCCCATTCCTGTTAGAGATACCTGTGGCAGGATGGCATTCCTATGGGAGACACTGGTGACAAGATGCCATTCCTATTAGAGGTAACAGTGGCAGGATGGCATTCCTATGGGAGACACTGGTGAAAGGATCCCATTCCTGTTAGAGATACCTGTGGCAGGATGGTATTCCTATGGGAGACACTGGTGACAGGATCCCATTCTGATTAGGGGTACCTGTGGCAGGATGGCATTCTTATGGGAGACACCGGTGACAGGATCCCATTCCTTTTAGAGGTAACAGTGGCAGGATGGCATTCCAATTGGAGACACTGGTGAAAGGATCCCATTCCTGTTAGAGATACCTGTGGCATGATGGCATTCCTATGGGAGACACTGGTGACAGGATCCCATTCCTATTAGAGGTACCTGTGGCAAGATGGTATTCCTATGGGAGATACTGGTGACAGGATCCCATTCTTATTAGAGGTATCTGTGACAGGATGGCATTCCTGTGGGAGACACTGGTGACAGGATCACATTCTTATTAGAGGTACTTGTGGCAGGATGGCATTCCTATGGGAGACACTGGTGACAGGATCACATTCCTATTAGAGGTACCTGTGGCAAGATGGTATTCCTATGGGAGACACCGGTGACAGGATCCCATTCTTATTAGAGGTACCTGTGGTAGGATGGCATTCCTATGGGAGACATTGGTGACAGGATCCCATTACTATTACAGGTACCTGTGGGTGGCAGGATGGCATTCCTATGGGAAACACTGGTGACAGGATCCAATTCTTATTAGAGGTACCTGTGGCAGGATGGCATTCCTATGGGAGAAACTGGTGACCTGGTCCTATTCCTATTAGAAGTACCTGTGGCAGGATGGCATTCCTATGGGAGACACTGGTGACAGGATCCCATTCCTATTAAAGGTACCCGTGGCAGGATGGCATTCCTATGGGAGACACTGGTGACAGGAGCCCATTCTTATTAGAGGTACCTGTGGCAGGATGACATTTCTATGGGAGACACTGGTGACAGGATCCCATTCTTATTAGAGGTACCTGTGGCAGGATGGCATTCCTATAGGAGACACTGGTGACAGGATCCCATTCTTATTAGAGGTACCTGTGGCAGGATGACATTCCTATGGGAGACACTGGTGACAGGATCCTATTCTTATTACAGGTACCTGTGGCAGGAGGACATTCCTATGGGAGACACTGGTGACAGGATCCCATTCTTATTAGAGGTACCCATGGCACTGTGGACAGGATCCCATTCTTATTAGAGGTACCTGTGGCAGGATGGCATTCCTATGGGAGACACTGGTGACAGGATCCCATTCTTATTAGAGGTACCTGTGGCAGGATGGCATTCCTATAGGAGACACTGGTGACAGGATCCCATTCTTATTAGAGGTACCTGTGGCAGGATGACATTCCTATGGGAGACACTGGTGACAGGATCCCATTCTTATTAGAGGTACCCGTGGCACTGTGGACAGGATCCCATTCTTATTAGAGGTACCTGTGGCAGGATGGCATTCCTATGAGAGACACTGGTGACACAAACCCATTCCTATTAGAGGTACCCGTGGCAGGATGGCATTCCTATGGGAGACACTGGTGACAGGATCCCATTCTTATTAGAGGTACCCGTGGCACTGTGGACAGGATCCCATTCTTATTAAAGGTACCTGTGGCAGGATGGCATTCCTATGGGAGACACTGGTGACAGGATCCCATTCCTATTAGAGGTACCCATGGCAGGATGGCATTCCTATGGGAGACACTGGTGACAGGATCCCATTCTAATTAGAGGTACCTGTGGCAGAATGACATTCCTATGGGAGACACTGGTGACAGGATCCCATTCTTATTAGAGGTACCTGTGGCAGGATGGCATTCCTATAGGAGACACTGGTGACAGGATCCCATTCTTATTAGAGGTACCTGTGGCAGGATGACATTCCTATGGGAGACACTGGTGACAGGATCCCATTCTTATTAGAGGTACCTGTGGCAGGATGACATTCCTATGGGAGACACTGGTGACAGGATCCCATTCTTATTAGAGGTACCCGTGGCACTGTGGACAGGATCCCATTCTTATTAGAGGTACCTGTGGCAGGATGGCATTCCTATGGGAGACACTGGTGACAGGATTCCATTCTTATTAGAGGTACCTGTGGCAGGATGGCATTCCTATAGGAGACACTGGTGCCAGGATCCCATTCTTATTAGAGGTACCTGTGGCAGGATGACATTCCTATGGGAGACACTGGTGACAGGATCCCATTCTTATTAGAGGTACCTGTGGCAGGATGGCATGCCTATGGGAGACACGGGTGACAGGATCCCGTTCCTATTGGAGCTACCTGTGGCTGGATGTCATTCCTATGGGAGACACTGGAGACAGGATCCCATTCCTATTGGAGGTACCCATGGCAGGATGGCATTCCTATGGGAGACTCTGGTGACAGGATCCCATTCTTATTAGGGGTACCTGTGGCAGGATGTCATTCCTATGGGAGACACTGGAGACAGGATCCGATTCTTATTGGGGGTACCCGTGGGTGGATGTCATTCCGATGGGAGACAGTGGAGACAAGATCCCATTCCTATTGGAGGTACCCGTGGCAGGATGGCATTCCTATGTGAGACTTGGGTGATGGGATCCCATTCCTATTAGGGGTACCTGTGGCATGATGTCATTCCTATGGGAGACACTGGTGACAGAATCCCATTCCTATTAGAGGTACCTGTGGCAGGATGGTATTCCTATGGGAGACACTGGTGACAGGATCCCATTCTTATTAGCGGTACCTGTGGCAGGATGGCATTCCTATGGGAGACTCTGGTGACAGGATCCCATTCTTATTAGAGGTACCCGTAGCACTGTGGACTGGATCCCATTCTTATTAGAGGTACGTGTGGCAAGATGGCGTTCCCATGGGAGACACTGGTGACAGGATCCCATTCTGATTAGAGGTACCTGTGGTAGGATGGCATTCCTACGGGAGACACTGGAGGCAGGATCCCATTCCTATTAGAGATACCTGTGGCAGGATGACATTTCTATGGGAGACACTGGAGACAGGATCCCATTCCTATTAGAGGTACCTGTTGCAGGATGACATTCCTATGGGAGGCACTGGTGACCTGATCCCATTCCTATTAGAAGTACCTGTGGCAGGATGGCATTCCTATGGGAGACACCGGTGACAGGATCCCATTCTTATTAAAGGTACCCGTGGCACTGTGGACAGGATCCCATTCTTATTAGAGGTACCTGTGGCAGGATGGCATTCCCATGGGAGACACTGGTGACAGGATCCCATTCTGATTAGAGGTACCTGTGGCAGGATGGCATTCCTATGGCAGACACTGGAGACAGGATCCCATTCCTATTACAGATACCTGTGGCAGGATGGCATTCCTATGGAAGACACTGGTGACAGCATCCCATTCCTATTAGAGGTACCTGTGGCAGGATGACATTCCTATGGGAGACACTGGTGACAGGATCCCATTCCTATTAGAGGTACCTGTGGCAGGATGGCATTCCCATGGGAGACACTGGTGACCGGATCACATTCATATTGGAGCTAACTGTGGCAGGATGGCATTCCTATGGGAGATACTGGTGACAGGATCCCATTCTTATGGGAGGTATCTGTGGCAGGATGGCATTTCTATGGGAGACACTGGAGACAGGATTCCATTCCTGTTAGTGATACCTGTGGCAGGATGGCATTCCTATGAGAGACACTGGTGACAGGATCCCATTCCTATTACAGTTACCTGTGGCAGGATGGCATTCCTATGGGAGACACTGGTGACAGGATCCCATTCTTAGTAGAGGTATTTGTGGCAGGATGGCATTCCTATGGGAGACACTGGTGACAGGATCACATTCTTATTAGAGGTACCTGTGGCAGGGTGGCATTCCTATGGGAGACACTGGTGACAGGATCCCATTCCTATTAGAGGTACCTGTGGCAGGATGGTATTCCTATGGGAGACACTGGTGACAGGATCCCATTCCTATTAGAGATACCTGTGGCAGGATGGCATTCCTATAGGAGACACTGGTGACAGGATCCCATTCCTATTACAGGTACCTGTGGCAGGATGGCATTCTTAAGGGAAACACTGGTGACAGGATCCAATTCTTATTAGAGGTACCTGTGGCAGGATGGCATTCCTGTAGGAGAAACTGGTGACCTGATCCCATTCCTATTAGAGGTACCTGTGGCAGGATGGCATTCCTATAGGAGACACTGGTGACAGGATCCCATTCCTATTAGAGGTACCCGTGGCAGGATGGCATTCCTATGGGAGACACTGGTGACAGGATCCCATTCCTATTAGAGGTACCCGTGGCAGGATGACATTCCTATGGGAGACACTGGAGACAGGATCCCATTCCTATTACAGATACCTGTGGCAGGATGGCATTCCCATGGGAGACACTGGTGACCGGATCACATTCATATTGGAGCTAACTGTGGCAGGATGGCATTCCTATGGGAGACACCGGTGACAGGATCCCATTCTTATTAAAGGTACCCGTGGCACTGTGGACAGGATCCCATTCTTATTAGAGGTACCTGTGGCAGGATGGCATTCCCATGGGAGACACTGGTGACAGGATCCCATTCTGATTAGAGGTACCTGTGGCAGGGTGGCATTCCTATGGGAGACACTGGAGACAGGATCCCATTCCTATTACAGATACCTGTGGCAGGATGACATTCCTATGGGAGACACTGGAAACAGGATCCCATTCCTATTAGAGGTACCTGTGGCAGGATGGCATTCCTATGGAAGACACTGGTGACAGCATCCCATTCCTATTAGAGGTACCTGTGGCAGGATGACATTCCTATGGGAGACACTGGTGACAGGATCCCATTCCTATTAGAGGTACCTGTGGCAGGATGGCATTCCCATGGGAGACACTGGTGACTGGATCACATTCATATTGGAGCTAACTGTGGCAGGATGGCATTCCTATGGGAGACACTGGAGACAGGATCCCATTCCTATTGTAGGTAGCTGTGGCGGGATGGCATTCCTATGGGAGATACTGGTGACAGGATCCCATTCTTATGGGAGGTACCTGTGGCAGGATGGCATTTCTATGGGAGACACTGGAGACAGGATTCCATTCCTGTTAGTGATACCTGTGGCAGGATGGCATTCCTATGAGAGACACTGGTGACAGGATCCCATTCCTATTACAGTTACCTGTGGCAGGATGGCATTCCTATGGGAGACACTGGTGACAGGATCCCATTCTTATTAGAGGTACTTGTGGCAGGATGGCATTCCTATGGGAGACACTGGTGACAGGATCACATTCTTATTAGAGGTACCTGTGGCAGGATGGCATTCCTATGGGAGACACTGGTGACAGGATCCCATTCCTATTAGAGGTACCTGTGGCAGGATGGTATTCCTATGGGAGACACTGGTGACAGGATCCCATTCCTATCAGAGGTACTTGTGGCAGGATGACATTACTAAGGGATACACTGGTGACCTGGTCCCATTCCTATCAGAAATACCTGTGGCAGGATAGCATTCCTATAGGAGACACCGGTGACAGGATCCCATTCTTATTAGAGGTACCTGTGGCAGGATGACATTCCTATGGGAGACACTGGTGACAGGATCATATTCTTATTAGAGGTACCTGTGGCAGGATGGCATTCCTATGGGAGACACTGGTGACAGGATCCCATTCCTATTAGAGGTACCTGTGGCAGGATGGTATTCCTATAGGAGATACTGGTGACAGGATCCCATTCTTACTAGAGGCACCCATGGCACTGTGGACAGGATCCCATTCTTATTAGAGGTACCTGTGGCAGGATGGCATTCCTATGGGAGACACTGGAGACAGGATCCCATTCCTATTGTAGGTAGCTGTGGCAGGATGGCATGCCTATGGGAGACACTGGTGACAGGATCCCGTTCCTATTGGAGGTACCTGTGGCTGGATGTCATTCCTATGGGAGACACTGGAGACAGGATCCTATTCCTATTGGAGGTACCCATGGCAGGATGGCATTCCTATGGGAGACTCTGGTGACAGGATCCCATTCTTATTAGGGGTACCTGTGGCATGTTGTCATTCCTATGGGAGACTCTGGTGACAGGATCCGATTCCTATTGGGGGTACCTGTGGGTGGATGTCATTCCTATGGGAGACAGTGGAGACAAGATCCCATTCCTATTGGAGGTACCCGTGGAAGGATGGCATTCCTATGTGAGACTTGGGTGACGGGATCCCATTCCTATTAGGGGTACCTGTGGCAAGATGTCATTCCTATGGGAGACACTGGTGACAGGATCTCATTCTGATTAGAGGTACCTGTGGCGGGATGACATTCCTATGGGAGGCACTGGTGACAGGATCCCATTCTTATTAGAGGTACCTGTGCCAGGATGGCATTCCTATGGGAGACACCGTTGACAGGATCCCATTCTTATTAGAGGTACCCATGGCGGTGTGGACAGGATCCCATTCTTATTACAGGTACGTGTGGCAGGATGGCATTCCCATGGGAGACACTGGTGACAGGATCCCATTCTGGTTAGAGGTACCTGTGGCAGGATGACATTCCTATGGGAGGCACTGGTGACCTGATCCCATTCCTATTAGAGATACTTGTGGCATGATGGCATTCCTATGGGAGACATTGGAGACAGGATCACATTCCTATTAGAGGTACCTGTTGCAGGATGACATTCCTATGAGAGGCACTGGTGACCTGATCCCATTCCTATTAGAAGTACCTGTGGCAGGATGGCATTCCTATGGGAGACACCAGTGACAGGATCCCATTCTTATTAAAGGTACCTGTGGCACTGTGGACAGGATCCCATTCTTATTAGAGGTACCTGTGGCAGGATGGCATTCCCATGGGAGACACTGGTAACAGGATCCCATTCTGATTAGAGGTACCTGTGGCAGGATGGCATTCCTATGGGAGACACTGAAGACAGGATCCCATTCCTATTACAGATACCTGTGGCAGGATGACATTCCTATGGGAGACACTGGAAAAAGGATCCCATTCCTATTAGAGGTACCTGTGGCAGGATGGCATTCCTAATGGAGACACTAGTGTCAGGATCCCATTCCTATTAGAGGTACCTGTGGCAGGATGGCATTCCTATGGAAGACACTGGTGACAGGATCCCATTCCTATTAGAGGTACCTGCGGCAGGATGAAATTCCTATGAGAGGCACTGCCATCCTGCCAGAGGTACCCATTCCTATTAGAGGTACCTCTGGCAGGATGGCATTCCCATGGGAGACACTGATGACCGGATCACATTCATATTGGAGCTAACTGTGACAGGATGCCATTCCTATGGGAGACACTGGAGACGGGATCCCAGTTCTATTACAGGTGCTTGTGGCAGGATGGCATTCCTATGGGAAACACTGGTGACAGGATCCCATTCCTATTGTAGGTACCTGTGGCGGCATGGCATTCCTATGGGAGACACTGGTGACAGGATCCCATTCTTATGAGAGGTACCTGTGGCAGGATGACATTCCTATGGGAGACACTGGTGACAGGATCCCATTCCTATTAGATGTACCAGTGGCAGGATGTCATTCCTATGGGAGAAACTGGAGACAGGATCCCATTCCTATTACAGATACCAGTGGCAGGATGACATTCCTGTGGGAGACACTGGTGACAGGATCCCATTCCTATTAGAGGTAACAGTGGCAGGATGTCATTCCTATGGGAGAAACTGGACACAGGATCCCATTCCTATTACAGATACCTGTGGCAGGGTGACATTCCTGTGGGAGACACTGGTGACATGATCCCATTCCTATTAGAGGTACCTGTGGCAGGATGTCATTGTTATGGGAGAAACTGGAGACAGGATCCCATTCCTATTACAGATACCTGTGTCAGGATGACATTCCTGTGGGAGACACTGGTGACAGGATCCCATTCCTATTAGAGGTACCCGTGGCAGGATGGCATTCCTATGGGAGAAACTGGTGACAGGATCCCATTCCTATTAGAGGTACCCGTGGCAGGATGGCATTCCTATGGGAGACACTAGTGACAGGATCCCATTCCTATTAGAGGTACCCGTGGCAGGATGGCGTTCCTATGGGAGACACTGGTGACAGGATCCCATTCCTATTAGAGGTACCCGTGGCAGGATGGCATTCCTATGGAGACACTGGTGACAGGATCCCATTCCTATTACAGTTACCTGTGGCAGGATGACATTCCTATGGGAGACACTGGTGACAGGATCCCATTCCTATTAGATGTACCAGCGGCAGGATGTCATTCCTATGGGAGAAACTGGAGACAGGATCCCATTCCTATTACAGATACCTGTGGCAGGATGACATTCCTGTGGGAGACACTGGTGACAGGATCCCATTCCTATTGGAGGTAACAGTGGCAGGATGTCATTCCTATGGGAGAAACTGGAGACAGGATCCCATTCCTATTACAGATACCTGGTGGCAGGATGACATTCCTGTGGGAGACACTGGTGACAGGATCCCATTCCTATTAGAGGTACCTGTGGCAGGATGGCATTGTTATGGGAGAAACTGGAGACAGGATCCCATTCCTATTACAGATACCTGTGTCAGGATGACATTCCTGTGGGAGACACTGGTGACAGGATTCCATTCCTATTAGAGGTACCCGTGGCAGGATGGCATTCCTATGGGAGAAACTGGTGACAGGATCCCATTCCTATTAGAGGTACCCGTGGCAGGATGGCATTCCTATGGAAGACACTGGTGACAGGATCCCATTCCTATTAGAGGTACCTGCGGCAGGATGAAATTCCTATGAGAGACACTGGTGACAGGATCCCATTCCTATTAGAGGTACCTCTGGCAGGATGGCATTCCCATGGGAGACACTGATGACCGGATCACATTCATATTGGAGCTAACTGTGACAGGATGCCATTCCTATGGGAGACACTGGAGACGGGATCCCAGTTCTATTACAGGTGCTTGTGGCAGGATGGCATTCCTATGGGAAACACTGGTGACAGGATCCCATTCCTATTGTAGGTACCTGTGGCGGCATGGCATTCCTATGGGAGACACTGGGGACAGGATCCCATTCTTATGAGAGGTACCTGTGGCAGGATGACATTCCTATGGGAGACACTGGTGACAGGATCCCATTCCTATTAGATGTACCAGTGGCAGGATGTCATTCCTATGGGAGAAACTGGAGACAGGATCCCATTCCTATTACAGATACCAGTGGCAGGATGACATTCCTGTGGGAGACACTGGTGACAGGATCCCATTCCTATTAGAGGTAACAGTGGCAGGATGTCATTCCTATGGGAGAAACTGGACACAGGATCCCATTCCTATTACAGATACCTGTGGCAGGGTGACATTCCTGTGGGAGACACTGGTGACATGATCCCATTCCTATTAGAGGTACCTGTGGCAGGATGTCATTGTTATGGGAGAAACTGGAGACAGGATCCCATTCCTATTACAGATACCTGTGTCAGGATGACATTCCTGTGGGAGACACTGGTGACAGGATCCCATTCCTATTAGAGGTACCCGTGGCAGGATGGCATTCCTATGGGAGAAACTGGTGACAGGATCCCATTCCTATTAGAGGTACCCGTGGCAGGATGGCATTCCTATGGGAGACACTAGTGACAGGATCCCATTCCTATTAGAGGTACCCGTGGCAGGATGGCGTTCCTATGGGAGACACTGGTGACAGGATCCCATTCCTATTAGAGGTACCCGTGGCAGGATGGCATTCCTATGGAGACACTGGTGACAGGATCCCATTCCTATTACAGTTACCTGTGGCAGGATGACATTCCTATGGGAGACACTGGTGACAGGATCCCATTCCTATTAGATGTACCAGCGGCAGGATGTCATTCCTATGGGAGAAACTGGAGACAGGATCCCATTCCTATTACAGATACCTGTGGCAGGATGACATTCCTGTGGGAGACACTGGTGACAGGATCCCATTCCTATTAGAGGTAACAGTGGCAGGATGTCATTCCTATGGGAGAAACTGGAGACAGGATCCCATTCCTATTACAGATACCTGGTGGCAGGATGACATTCCTGTGGGAGACACTGGTGACAGGATCCCATTCCTATTAGAGGTACCTGTGGCAGGATGGCATTGTTATGGGAGAAACTGGAGACAGGATCCCATTCCTATTACAGATACCTGTGGCAGGATGACATTCCTGTGGGAGACACTGGTGACAGGATACCATTCCTATTAGAGGTACCCGTGGCAGGATGGCATTCCTATGGGAGACACTGGTGACAGCATCCCATTCCTATTAGAGGTACCCGTGGCAGGATGGCGTTCCTATGGGAGACACTGGTGACAGGATCCCATTCCTATTAGAGGTACCCGTGGCAGGATGGCGTTCCTATGGGAGACACTGGTGACAGGATCCCATTCCTATTAGAGGTACCCGTGGCAGGATGGCGTTCCTATGGGAGACACTGGTGACAGGATCCCATTCCTATTAGAGGTACCCGTGGCAGGATGGCGTTCCTATGGGAGACACTGGTGACATGATCCCATTCCTATTAGAGGTACCCGTGGCAGGATGGCGTTCCTATGGGAGACACTGGTGACATGATCCCATTCCTATTAGAGGTACCTGAGGCAGGATGGCATTTCTATGGGAGACACTGGTGACAGGATCCCATTCCTATTAGAGGTACCTGTGGCAGGATGGTATTCCTATGGGAAACACCGGTGACAGGATCCCATTCCTATTAGAGGTACCTGTGGCAGGATGGCATTCCTATGGGAGACACCGGTGACAGGATCCCATTCCTATTAGAGGTACCTGTGGCAGGATGGTATTCCTATAGGAGACACTGGTGACAGGATCCCATTCTTATTAAAGGTACCTGTGGCAGGATGACATTCCTATGGGAGACACCGGTGGCAGGATCCCATTCCTATTAGAGGTACCTGTGGCAGGATGGTATTCCTATAGGAGACACCGGTGACAGGATCCCTTTCTTATTAGAGGTACCTGTGGCAGGATGACATTCCTATGGGAGACACCGGTGACAGGATCCCATTCCTATTAGAGGTACCTGTGGCAGGATGGTGTTCCTATGGGAGACACCGGTGACAGGATCCCATTCCTATTAGAGGTACCCGTGGCAGGATGGCGTTCCTATGGGAGACACCGGTGACAGGATCCCATTCCTATTAGAGGTACCCGTGGCAGGATGGCGTTCCTATGGGAGACACCGGTGACAGGATCCCATTCCTATTAGAGGTACCCGTGGCAGGATGGCGTTCCTATGGGAGACACCGGTGACATGATCCCATTCCTATTAGAGGTACCCGTGGCAGGATGGCGTTCCTATGGGAGACACTGGTGACATGATCCCATTCCTATTAGAGGTACCCGTGGCAGGATGGCATTTCTATGGGAGACACTGGTGACAGGATCCCATTCCTATTAGAGGTACCTGTGGCAGGATGGTATTCCTATGGGAGACACCGGTGACAGGATCCCATTCCTATTAGAGGTACCTGTGGCAGGATGGCATTTCTATGGGAGACACCGGTGACAGGATCGCATTCCTATTAGAGGTACCTGTGGCAGGATGACATTCCTATGGGAGACACCGGTGACAGGATCCCATTCCTATTAGAGGTACCTGTGGCAGGATGGTATTCCTATGGGAGACACCGGTGACAGGATCCCATTCTTATTACAGGTACCTGTGGCAGGATGGCATTCTTATGGGAGACACTGGTGACAGGATCCCATTCTTATTGGAGGTACCTGTGGCAGGATGGCATTCCTATGGGAAACACTGGTGACATGATCCCATTCCTATTAGATGTACCTGTGGCAGGATGGCATTCCTATGGGAGACACTGGAGACAAGATCCCATTCCTATTAGAGGTACCTGTGGCAGGATGGCATTCTTATGGGAGACACTGGTGACAGGATCCCATTCTTATTAGAGGTACCTGTGGCAGGATGGCATTCCTATAGGAGACACTGGTGAACGGATCCCACACTGGTGACAGGATCCCATTCTTATTAGAGGTACCTGTGACAGGATGGCATTCCTAAAGGAGACACTGGTGAACGGATCCCATTCTTATTGGATGTACCTGTGGCAGGATGACACTGGTGACAGGATCCTATGGGAGACACTGGAGACAAGATCCCATTCCTATTAGAGGTACCTGTGGCAGGATGGTATTCCTATGGGAGACACCGGTGACAGGATCCCATTCCTATTAGAGGTACCTGTGGCACGATGGTATTCCTATGGGAGACACCGGTGACAGGATCCCATTCCTATTAGAGGTACCTGTGGCAGGATGGCATTCTTATGGGAGACACCGGTGACAGGATCCCATTCCTATTAGAGGTACCTGTGGCAGGATGGTATTCCGGTGACAGGATCCCATTCCTATTAGAGGTACCTGTGGCAGGATGGTATTCCTATGGGAGACACCGGTGACAGGATCCCATTCCTATTAGAGGTACCTGTGGCAGGATGACATTCCTATGGGAGACACCGGTGACAGGATCCCATTCCTATTAGAGGTACCTGTGGCAGGATGGTATTCCTATGGGAGACACCGGTGACAGGATCCCATTCCTATTAGAGGTACCTGTGGCAGGATGGCATTCTTATGGGAGACACCGGTGACAGGATCCCATTCCTATTAGAGGTACCTGTGGCAGGATGTCATTCCTATGGGAGACACCGGTGACAGGATCCCATTCCTATTAGAGGTACCTGTGGCAGGATGGTATTCCTATGGGAGACACCGGTGACAGGATCCCATTCCTATTAGAGGTACCTGTGGCAGGATGGCATTCTTATGGGAGACACCGGTGACAGGATCCCATTCTTATTAGAGGTACCTGTGGCAGGATGGCATTCCTATGGGAGACACTGGAGACAAGATCCCATTCCTATTAGAGGTACCTGTGGCAGGATGGCATTCTTATTGGAGACACCGGTGACAGGATCCCATTCTTATTAGAGGTACCTGTGGCAGGATGGCATTCCTATGGGAGACACTGGAGACAAGATCCCATTGCTACTAGAGGTACCTGTGGCAGGATCGCATTCCTATAGGAAACACTGGTGACAGGACCCCATTCTTATTAGATGTACCTGTGGCAGGATGGCATTCTTATGGGAGACACTGGAGACAAGATCCCATTCCTATTAGAGGTACCTGTGGCAGGATGGCATTCTTATGGGAGACACTGGTGACGGGATCCCATTCTTATTAGAGGTACCTGTGGCAGGATGGCATTCCTATAGGAGACACTGGTGAAAGGATCCCATTCTTATTAGAGGTACCTGTGGCAGGATGGCATTCCTATGGGAGACACTGGAGACAAGATCCCATTCCTATTAGAGGTACCTGTGGCAGGATGGCATTCTTATGGGAGACACTGGTGACAGGATCCCATTCCTATTACAGGTACCCATGGCAGGATGGCATTCCTACGGGAGACACTCCCATTCCTATGAGAGGTACCCGATAGTGACAGGATCACATTCCCATGACAGGGTCACATTCCTATGAGAGATAAGGTGACAGGATCACATTCATAAGACAAGATTACATCCCTGTGAAAGACAATAGCAACATGTGACAGGTTCACCTTCCAATCAGAGACAATGGTGACAGGATCACATTCCTACTACCGGATCACATTCCTATGAGAAACAACGGTGACAGGATCATATTTCTATGACAGGGTCACATTCATATGAGAGGACATGAGGACAGGATCACATTCCTATGACTGGATCACCTTCCTATGAGATACTACATTGACAGGGTCACATTCATTTGAGAAACAATTGTGAGAGGATCCCATTCCTATGCCAGGATCACCTTCATATGAGAGCCAATGTTGACAGGATCACATTCTTATGACAGGATCACCTTCATATGAGAGACAATGGTGACAGGATCACATTCCTATGACAGGATCACCTTCATATGAGCGACAATGGTGACAGGATCACATTCCTATGCGAAATGCTAATGATAGGATCACATTTCGCTGACAGGATCACCTTCCTATGATAGATAATGACAGGATCACATTCCCATGAAAGGATCACATTCTCATGAGAAACAATGGTGACAGGATCACATTCCTATGAGAGTCAGAGCTGACAGGATCACATTCCTATTAGGTGCTGTGGTGACAACATCCGATTTGTTGAGAAGATCAAGTGAACAGATAACATTTCTATGGGAGACTCCAGTTACAATAGCACATTCCCACAAGGCACCTGTGACAGGATCATATTTCTATGACAGGATCACCTTCCTATGAGAGACAATGGGACATGATCACATTCCTGGCACAGGATCACATTCCTATGAGAAAAAATGATGACAGGAACACATTCCTATTAGGGACTGTTGTGATAGGATACAATTTGTTTAGAAGATCAAGTGACCAGATAACATTTCTATGGGAGACACTGGAGACAGGATCATATTTCTATGACAGGATCACATTCATATGAGAGACAATGGGACATGATCACATTCAAATGAGAAACAATGACAACAGGATCACATTCCTAGTAGGGGCAGTTGTGACAGG
Source organism: Ambystoma mexicanum (assembly GCF_040938575.1). Taxonomy (NCBI): domain Eukaryota; kingdom Metazoa; phylum Chordata; class Amphibia; order Caudata; family Ambystomatidae; genus Ambystoma; species Ambystoma mexicanum. Next base: position 16,880,849 of record NC_090934.1, on the reverse strand, counting down.
ATCCAATTAGTTGAGAGGATCAAGTGACCTGATAACATTTCTATGGGAGACTCCAATTACAGTACCACATTCCCACAAGGCACCTGTGACAGGATCACATTCCTTTTAGAGGCTCATGGGTTAGGATCTTATTCCTGTGAGTGACTTCACTAACATGATCCTGTTACTATGAGAGGCTCTAGTGACCAGATCACATTCCTGCAAATTATAGTTATGCAAGGGTCACATTCGTATGAGAGGATTTGGGATTAGGCTCTCATTCCTATGAGTGACCTGAATAACAGGATCACATTTCTATGAGCGGCTCAAGAGATGGGACCACATTCCTAGAGACTATAATAAGCAGATCACTTTCCTATGTCATTCCCTAAAGGCACATATGAAATGGAAACAATGACTGAACTCAAATGTCAGGATCTTGAGATGGATTGAGTTGGAGGTACATTCACCAGTGTTCAGTGTCATGGCCGGAGACTAGTCTGCTCCTTCCGGTGGATTATGGCATCTCAAGGTGACCCGAAGGTGAGCCAGCTCAATCTTATGGCTGAGTGAAAAGTAGAGGCAGGCTCAGTCCCAGCGGCTGAGGTGTTATCCTAGAAGGGAAGCAGGCTCAGTCCCGGCGGCTGAGGTGTTGGCCTAGAATGGAAGCAGGCCCAGTCCCGGCGGCTGAGGTGTTGGCCTAGAAGGGAAGCAGGCTCAGTCCCAGTGGCTGAGGTGTTGTCCTAGAATGGAAGCAGGCTCAGTCAAGAATGTTGAGGAAGGCTTCACTTCAGGCTCTTTGGGTCTTGGTCTTCTGTTGGCCGCTTGTGCTTCTGTGCGATTCCGTATGGAACGTGAGCTGCAATGGTTCCCGACTGTTGGGCACCCTCAACATGAAACATCTGGTCATCAAAGAAGATGTGTGGCCGGATCTTCTCCAGGAGAGGGCCTTTGGGCGCACCAGCCAGGAAGAGGGCCTCGTCCGTCTCCAGACCCCAGCTGCGCAGGGTCTTCAGTGCTCGAGCCCCAGAGCTGGCAGCACTGCGGGCAGTGACCAGATAGGTCCGGATGGGGCACTCCAGCCTCAGCCCCTTTGCGTAGAATTTCTTCTGCAGCTTTCCCAGGGCTTCCAGGAATCCTTTCAAAGGCCCCTGAGAGGGAAAGAAAGAGAGTGTTAGAAACCCTTATCCCAACCAGTGCTCCCCATTCTTTAGGTTCAGGCTTCTCTGCCATTATCCCACCATTGCATCTCAAATCGATCCCTTGAATCTACGCTTATGCTCAGCAAAGTGGGCTACTGTGCAAGCCTGCTTCTTGGTCTAACCCTCAATTTTTTTTCTCTCTCCTCAAGTAAGTACTCAAGTTTGCAACACACCCTCTTTTTAACCTTCCCAGATCCTCTCCCACCTCGACCTACCATTGCCCGCTAGAGGGCTCTCCATTCTAAATCACTCTGTTTTGAAATTCCTGCTACTTGTCTACCAATCCATCCATGGTCTTGCAAACCCCTCCCCCCACTCCTCGCTGAATGCTTCTCGTCTTTGCACCGCCTGTCAGTCCCCTCCCTTTCCCGCTTTTAGTATTGTAACTTTGTCGCCACGTTCCTTTTCCACTGCTGCGGGATACATTTTAGATACATTGTTGCCTGCCTCTTTTTTAAACCTTTCTCTCATTGTATGTAGCTGTGCGCTCTCGTTTTATATTTTTATCTTTGCATTGTCATTTAAAGCCGTGTTGATCGTTTTTCTGCTAGAACTACACGCCCATCAGCTTTGTAGTTCTTTGCCTCATTCATTTTGCAACCAGTTGCGCGAGTCAGGCCGGACTGCTCCGGTCCGTTCTGGGTCCTAGACACAGATTCTTTGCATACTCAGTAGCGACTTGGATATTGGTGGTGTCACATCGACTTCAATCTCTGCCAAGTTACAGGAACCTGCTTCAATGGACCGTACGAGCTGAGACGGTTGTGCCTTGTTTACAGGATTCAAACCCTTCAGGCAGTACTATTAATCCCATAGGGGAATCTATACAGAGCCCCACTTCTAGAAGTCCTCCCGCCCAGCCGGATAGCTTAAACGAGGAAAACCCTGCCAGGATACTATTGGAGCCACCACATCAGGATGGGGCAGTATGCTGCCTATGATACTTAGTGTCCTTGTTGATCGGGAAGAGACAACTATGTGCAACACACCTGCCCCTTCCCATCCTACACAGACTAATGGTCCCGCAACCAGTTCAAAGCTTGCAAACATGCTACCTGATATGAGAGCATTACTAAAGGAAGCCCTGACACTGCTTCACGTGCATCTAACCAAGATCTAGATATCCGCGCCTTTACTGAGATCTTATCACTGGCAGTCCCTGGTGCATATGAAATATTCAGGCAGGATAGAGAAGCTAAAGGGCGGGGGGGGGATGTGGCGGCCATCTTTAAATCCTCATTAGATGTTTGGAAATGGATATAGATTGTATTGGTGGCTGTGAAACACTGCACCTCAAGATTAGAACTAACCCAGGAAATACCTTGAGCATGATACTATTATATAGATCACCTAATCCCATGAAAGATTTCTCGGCACACTTAATCGTTTCCTCTCGTTCCTTAACCGAACACCAAAGCTGTCATCATGGGAGACATGAATTTGTGATTAGGATGCAAGAAAGATTTAGCAGCCTAAAACTTGGAAAAAGCCCTGGGTAATCTTGGTTTTCTACAGCTGATTAAAGAGCCAGCACATATTAAGGGCAATGTGTTGGACTGCATCACTACACATATTCTACCTACGACTGTTCCAGTGCTAAGTCAGACTCCAAAGGCTACAGGAGTTGTCTGCAGCTGCGCTGTGCTCGTTTGCTGACAAGAATACCATCCGTCTCTCAAGAGCGAAGACCCGTTTTGGGTCGGATTCACCCAGCAAAGATGGCCGACACCAAAACAGAGCTAATTCACCTCCTGGAGGAGGCACATGTGCCCATCGACTGCCCTGATTAGCTGGAACTGCTTCTTGTTGCCCCCGCCGAGGTCCACCGAATGGTGGAGCCGGCATCCTCCCAAGACAGATCCAAAGGCAACAGGAGCTGTCTGCAGCTGTCTTCTGCTAGCCGCAATTGCCGGAGAACTTACTGTCGTCAAGCACTCCCGAGTTCTTCAAGGCTGAAGGTAAGCCCGAGGTACTCCCACATACCACCATCACTACCTCCGACATCACCCACTACCGTGCCCCACATCCATTCCCCCCGCCTGCCTTTATGCCCTACCCATGCCTAGCTCTTAAGCATGCTCCCAGATCACACCCCATAGATTAATGATCCCTTGCACCTGCTCACTCCTGTACTGGAGCTCTAAGCAGAAGTATTGACCCGCTCGATGTGCCCCACTCCTCCTGATCACTGCATCGACCCAGCACCAAGACCAAAAGACCAAATCTACATAGAGATAGCGCATCCTGAGCTCTCCCCTAATGCGCGCTCAGATCCCATGGATCCCAACCATATCCCAGGCGCACCGCTGCACCTATCCCACACAATTGGAGAGCCGGATCATGCCACCAGCAATCCAGCTGTCAAAACTCCTGCAGACGCCACAAGTGTCTTCTCTTAATATGGCATGGTGCTTCGTCCTAAAGAGACAAACAACAATGCCACAGACAACCTACCCCAGCTCACTTACACATGGAGTGCGATACCCACCCAATTACAAGCACACTCAGGCATCGAGATGACTAGCCATAGAAACAGACATACCACATCCATTGAGCACTGCTGCAAGAAAGACCAGACTTGGCCTAAGAACCTCCACAAACCTTCCCGCCCACCTTCCAGTGTCCACCCTCTTCAGAAAAGAACACCTCAACTCGAGATCCAAGACCACTCCCCCAATACTAATCAATATGATATTATCCCTTATCACGCTTCATCTCGCCACAACCTGCTACCACTCCCCTCCATCTCACTACCAAATGTGGTTGCCCAACCCAGATTCTGGCTACCAACCACTCTAAAGCCGTCCCTGAAGGCGACCTTGCTGCAACCTCTCTATTAGACAACAGCCAACCCAACCTAAACCCAACCCCCCATGACCTCACTAATCAATATGAAAAAACCCTCTCTCGATCCTTCCTCCCCTAACAACTATCGCCCCATCACCACCGTCCCCTTTCTCCTAAAAATCCTAGACAAAGCCGCACACAATCAAATCCAACACTACCTGGAAACCAACACCATCCTAGGCAAAAGACAATCAGGCTTCCGCAAAGGCCATGGGACTGAAACTGCCCTTCTAGATTTAAAAAATCAAATTACCAAAATAATGGACACAGGCAAACCTGCTCTCCTCCTCCTGCTCGACCTCTCTGCAGCATTTGACCTGGTCGACCACAGCATTCTCACATCTCACCTCTTCAATGCTGCACACTTCTCTCACAAGGCTACCACCTGGATCACATCCTTCCTTGAAGGTAGGGCCATGAAAGTGTACTCCGACCAGACAGCGCCCCCCCCACCACTATAAATTGTGGAGTCCCACAAGGGTCCTGCACTGCACCAACCCTTTACAACCTATTCACCAAACCCCTCTTTGACTTACTGGACTCCCTCAACATAGCGTACACAAACTACGCAGATGATACGCAAGTTCTCCTCCCCCTCTCCGGAGACTACGACCTAGGCTCAGAAGCCCTCTTCAAAATCTACTCGAAAATCCAAACTTGGATGGCTATCAATGGTCTCTGCCTAAACGGAGACAAAACCGAAATCATCATCCTAGCCCCCAACGAAACACTAACCAAACTCAGCCCCAACTATTCTCACATGATCATCGACAGTATTAGCATACCTGTCTCCTCTGCCGTCAAGACCTTAGGAGTCTACAATGACGCCACACTCTCAATGACTAGACAAACCAGCGCCATCGCCTCAGCGTCTGCTCTGACCACCAAACTCATTTACGCCATCAAACCTTACCTCACCACGCCTAACTGCCTCTCCATAGCTAGAGCTACTATAGGAGCCAGATTGGACTACTGCAACGCCCTCCTGGCAGGCACATCGTCTAAAAACCTAAGCAGGCTCCAAATAGTGCAAAACAATGCCCTCCGCGCTGCACTACACATCCCCAAAACTGACCATATTTCACAGGCCAGAAGACTTGTCCACTGGCTCCCAGTCAAGGAAAGAATCAACTTTAAAATCCTCACTCTCACACACAAGTGCATCAATCACACAGCACCCCCCTACCTATCTGAAACTATAACTAAGAACTCTTCCATCCGTCCCAGAAGAAGCCATCACGCCAACCAACTCAGAGTACCCACTGTAAAAAGAGCCAAAGCCGGCGGCATAGGCTTCCCACACATAGCTCCTAAGCTCTGGAATGCCCTCCCTAACTCACTCAGAGCAGAACCTTCTCTGTACTCCTTTCGCAAATCTCTCAAAACCACGCTATTCAACTAACTCCATCCTTCCTTCACCCACACCAGCTCGCATACGTCTGTTACGAAATGTGCCATGTAATGAAAACTGCTTTGTAACCATCTTCCTTCCACGGTAACCAGATTATGTATGTCCTCATGTAACAGCGCCACGATGCCCCCGGGCTGACGTGCGCTTTAAATAAATCTGAATAAATAAATAAATAAATAAATCCCTTATCACGCTTCATCTCGCCACAACCTGCTACCACTCCCCTCCATCTCACTACCAAATGTGGTTGCCCAACCCAGATTCTGGCTACCAACCACTCTAAAGCCGTCCCTGAAGGCGACCTTGCTGCAACCTCTCTATTAGACAACAGCCAACCCAACCTAAACCCAACCCCCCATGACCTCCTACGCATCTATGGTGCTCTCATCAATGCTAGGTCACTTCCTGCACACGCCTTAGACATCAATGACCTGACCACATACCATTAGCTAGACCTACTTGCCATCACAGAAACATGGCTCAACTAGGTCTCCGGCCCCGCACTGTCCCTAGCCCTACCCTAGGGTTTCACAATCCTCAGGTGTGACAGACCGGTCTCCGAAGGTGGTAGCGTGGCCCTTATCTACAAAGAGGACCTGCCAATCAAACCCACCCATAACTCCACAGATGACCACTGTGTGCACCTTACTATCAAACTTGCTACGGTCCCACAGACTCCATCACCTTACACATACTCTACAGGCAGCCAGGACCTTCCACTGAAGAGGAGGTACCAACAATTGAATGCAGTGAGGGGCAGCCCCACCCACTTAAACTGGGTATAGAAATCCGTGTGGGGCGATCTAGGCCTTCAAATATGCAGAAAACTGAAAACATAGTGCTTAAAAACTTGAGTGATTTAAATTGTGTTGTGTTTATGAAGTCAAGATGCTTTAAATCATGAATGATATAGCGAGTAGGGCAGGATACAGAATATGTACTATAAAAATCGGGTAGAAAATGACCAAGTGTTAAAATATGACCAGCCATAAAAGAATTCACCATCTTGTGTACTGGCCATCCCTTTAATTCAAAACTTGCCTTTTAACAAGAAATAGAAGGTATTTAATGAAGCAGATCTTTGTAGACAGTGTTGAAATGAGTCGGCCTCCTCTACCAGAACTCCCAAGGCCAAATGTCTCTAATCTGACAATGTTCCCTGTGGAATCAGATAACAGTTCCGGACCAGACAGCTGACGATGCAGTTGTCTGGGTTTCTTAGCAAAAGGATGCAGCTGCCTGCCCAAATAAGGGTAGCTAGAACCGGAAATCCAGTGTCGAGTGCCAAAATGTATCTCAAATTGAAGGTTAAGCATAGAATGACTAATCGCCAGGTGTGAGATTAATGTCAATGGAAAGCGTTGCACAAAGTGTATTTAAAAAAGGTTGGGGTGGTTCTCACTCTCAGAATAAGTAAAAAAACAGCTCTGACTTCAGGACTGGGGCTGAGTTCCTGTAATTTACATGATGCGTCGTGTGTGTCAGTCTTGCCTGAATAAACCTGATGTCCCTGAAAAAAGCCTGCCTCTGTCTCATGGTATGCTATCTGAGTATTTGTCTGAGTGTCGAGAGCCCAGGAGATCCTAGCAGAGCCCAGCGGGGTTACAGAAGAGCACAGGGGGGTCCAAGGCCTCCTGAACATATGGCGAGCCAGTCCAAGAGGGATCGGATGATGAACATCCATCTCTTCAAGCCCAAGAGAACCTGGACATTCAAGATTAAGGTGAGCTACACCGTTCTGCCTAAAATGAGAGTGGAGTAAAGGGAGCAGGGAATAAGATGGGGATAGGACAGTCTGCAGCTGCCCTAGCCAATAGAAAAGAAGTGACAGGGAGGCAGACCAGTACGGCAGAAGGGGACTATACATTTTTGGCAACTTTTCAGGAAAAAATAATGTCTCAGTCCAGATTTGGAAAAAAGTCAAGAAATCCCAAAATGAGTAAAAACTCTGAGGGTCTTGCAGGCCTGATAGAATGACAGAGGGCCTTGCCATCTGGGGATAAGGGAGGAAATTATTGGGGTACCCCCTCTAGAAATTATTGGGGTACTCCCATGGAAATTATTGGGGTACCCCCATGGAAAATATTGGGGTACCCCCTCCCCCAGAAATTATTGGGGTGCACATTTTTGGGGGGCTATTTTTAGAAATCATTAGGAGACCAGTTTTAGAAAAGTATTTTTCAGTTAAAGTTTTAACAGCTTTTTAGAAACAACTGTAAAGCATTCATGGGGACCTGCTAAAAGGTAACAGAGGGAGGTGGGATATAAAAAAAGAAATAACGAGTAAGAGTACAATGTATATATAAGGGGAAAATATTGATTTGAGGGTGGCTGAACAATAGAGAGAGAGATACCAGGAGAGACCAAGAGAGGAGTATACGCCCAGATACCTAGGTTTTAATATAGTGCTAGAAGAAGCTTTCATTTAAGGTCCTGAATTAATTGGATGATATAGGAGACCAGAACGATTAAAGACGTTCTGAAAGAAATGGGCTTACCTTCCATGTCGGAATAACTATAGGGGTGAGATGCATCTGAGAGAGCAGATGGCATAGAGGTGCATGTACATGTGGCTAGCCAAGTTTGTCTTTTTGTTTATGTGTCATGTTGGTTGTCTAAATTAGCTTATATGTCATGTTGTTTGTCTGCTCTGTATGATATTATTTATGACAACAAATTCACTTTTTCAAACTGATTTAAAATTTGGCTTTTAGCCAAAATTTCATAATGGTCAAAAATAAAAAATGTTGAGATTACTAGACACTCTAAATTAAAACAATCAAAATAGTGGTGTTCTATTTTAAAATAGGCAAGCCTTCCTGAGATAAATGAAAAAAGAACTGTTCCCTTTTAAGCCCTTATAAATAATTAAAGCCAGCAACTACGGAGTTAAACTTTTGAGGTCCTAACACTAGGCAAGATAATTAATGAAGCACGTCACGAACGATAGAGCATCGCATTCAAATAACTAAGATAAAGTGATTTACCGAAGTGGTGTTTTACATGGGCGCGCTGAATAGGCACGGTATGGTGTTGAAAGGCAGATTAAGAGGTCAAGGCCTGTAGAAACTTTGTACGACAGAAGAATCACGTTGGATTTTATAATGATTTATAGACAAGGAATTATCTCTGGAAATGTGAAGTGTGTGACGCTAAAGACATTTGGCTGTTAAGCAAGGAATGATTTAATGATTTTCAGATAAGAGCACGACATTGTGGAATGCTAGTTTCTGGGTTTGGTTTTGTGCTGTATTTTCAGAAAGAGTTGACAAGATTGTCTCATAGATTGAAAATGCTTGTGTTTATGGAATACTGGGCAAGAGGCTTGTGTTCTTTGGTTAAAGGAAAATGCAATGTTTAAAAACTCAGTTGGCATTTTGTTTATAAAATGAAAAGCATGTGAATATAAAGTTAGAGGAAGCTGCCTAAGAGCACACTTTTGAGAGACATGTGACTGAGATTTAAACAGTCTTGCTATGTGCAGAATGCAACTAAGGTAATGTGTTAAGGGATTGTATTTGGACCAAGCACAAGCAAATTGAGTTGTGAGAAGTGACATAAATATATGAGACAAACATGATAAATAACGTGATTTTTGAAGTATGGAAACAGGCATACGAATGGCAATTATGTTTTTGTTTTGCCCAGAAACAAGGTTGAGATAAAAAACACGAGGGCTGAGACACAAATGCATTAGACAGGAATGCACGATGAAGCTGCTTTTGAAATAACATTGCTGATTTGAAGAACTGGCCCAGGTTAAAAGAATGCAAAATGCTCGCACATTGTGAGCCATCTTTTTTAATTGCGTGCAAATATATGAAGCACAGATAGGCCTTTGTATTATCAAAGGCATGTGCCAAATGCATATCATAGATGCAAAGTGCAAGAAAAATGTCAGAAATAAGCGCATTTAGCCACAGGAGACAGCAATGGCCTAGCTATGGGGATACAAACTGATCACATGTAGTCAAGGAAAAATATTTACGCATTACTGCTCATAATGGAGAATCATGCAAGCCCTTGAAAGTACAGTAGTCTTGGAAGCATTTATAAGTGCTGTTACCCGAGAGTGCCAGATGGGGGAGTCTTCTCGGATAAAAGTAATCCAAAACAGTCAGGGACATTTTTAGAATAACCTGGGTGAGTTTAAAATTATGCAGAAAGACGATCAAAATGTGTAGCATGGATGAGTAAGGGGCCTTGCTCTTGTGCACCACACATGCGGTATGATAAGAACATATTTGCATACATGTATGAAAGCTAGGGCTTCATGCAGAATGAGCAGTATTTGAGAAAAAGCGGACAGTGCGCCCATAGTGCACAGCTGCTGTTTGAGAAAAACAGGGGACAAAATGGTATCTCCAAAGGCTGGCTGCAGCCTATGAGGAGATTGTGTTTAAACTGGAGAGTAAATAGTCCGACATAAAAGGGAACATTTTGCCATGGATGCGGCGAAAAGCACTGTCAGACACCGAGCACCGTCATGGTTGTTGGCTTTGTAAGCACTTTTTGATAAAAACATTGAGAGATAAGGGAAAAGATAGTGGTCAGGGAAGAGTTTCTTTTTGACAGTTCTTTGAGAAATAATCAGGGTAATAGTGCAGAACTGGCATGTTAGAAAAGGAGGGGTGACCTCCAAGCGAGCAGCACTCCTGTGCAGCAAACAGCATTAGTAAATAGATTCCTGAGAGCGAGCATTATGAGTCTCGGTGGTCAGTATACCAAGGCAGTAAAATAGACACATTATTTCAAATGTGTTCATAGAAAAGAACTGTGCCATAATTAGTGCAAGGAACGGTTCGGGTTTGAATGGAGCATGAACATGTTGCTTTTTATGAAGATAAAGTGCACCGAATAAAAAATGAATTTAGTGCAGAGGACGAGTAAGTAAGCCGGCATGTAGGCTCAGCAATATGTAAACACAGGCTACACAGAGACACAAAGGAATGCAAGGTGCCAGCTTAAAAATAAGGAATGCTCTTGTAAAACAGAAGAATTAATGTGTTCCCAGTAGGGCAGCATCATAGGGTGACTTGATGTGTTTAGAAGTGTTGAGTGGCACGAGGGTTTTAGGGGTGCACAGGAGAAATATGGAAAAGAAAGAACAATTTTTGGTCTAATGATAGACATTGGGACTGTGTGTCCATAAGAGCAAAGACAGAACAAGTATGCATGGATATTAAAAGGCTGAGGACGGCTTTTTAAGATTACAAATGTGGTGTTGTTTCAGCATTTTTTGAGGAGAATGTGTTATGATTAGCTGTGGTGTAGTTGTAATAGGCACTTGCCAGTGGTGGTTATTTAAATTTGTAAGGTGCACATCAGCCCATGGGCATTGTGGTGCTGGTACAGAAGGCTCAAAGGTACAGGCAGAGGAATACATTGAACAAGGGAAACATTAGTACATGGATAACATTATTGAAATGCTAAATAGGTTAGTAGGTAGCATTTAGCCAGCTTAGCTATTCATCGTGGTTAGATCACAAAGAGGCTTGGTTGAACAAGAAGGTTTTCAGCATTTTGAGGAAGGCAGTGTAGGATTTTTAGTTTCCTAGTGCTGTGGGCAGTACATTCCAGCTTCTAGGAGCCAGGTGTTGAAAGCTAGATCAGCCAGCTTTGGTTCTTTTAAAGCAGGCACATATATTGGACTGACCAGGTGAGATCTGGTGGGTCTGATGGACGAGCTGAGAATGATCCTCCTTGATAAAGTATGGAGGAGCGTCGACAAGAAGACATCATTTTGTGTGACTTGCAATTTGTTGAGGTTTTGGGCATAGATTCCCAGAAGAGGGGCATTACAGTAATCCAGTATTGGTGCCTACTGTATTTTTGGCAATGAATAAGCAATTCCTGGTAGGGAGGAAAGGCTTAAATGCATGGATAACCTTTTATTTATTTATTTATTAGAATCTCTAGAGCACACAGTAGCCCTTAGGCATTATGGTGCTGTTATAAAGAAGAGACTTGTAGGTTACATGCTGCAGCTTCGCCTGTGGTTATAGGACAAAAAATATACAATGCAGTTATAGTGGATTAGTTACATATTTAGCTTACATTAGATACAATAGAATTTGAGTAAATAAATGGCATAGTGGTTATTTTGGCAGCAGAGGGGAATATTTACAGATCCTGCTAGGAGAACTAGCAGGGTCAGTTGAACAGGGTAGTTTTGAGGGTTTTGTGAAAAATGAGGAGGGATGGTTCTGCTCTAGGTTCGCTAGGGAGAGCATTCCATAGTTTGGGAGGTATTAACTCTTCTGATTAATGGGACTTGCAGTTACATGGTGACTTCTTTTTGGGTCGGGTAGAACTCCCTCTGTTGATAGTATCAGTTAGATATGCTGGTACTGTATGGCTCATGCATTTGTGCCTGATGGTTAGGATTTTGAAATTAACCCATTCCTTCACGGGTAGCCAGTGAGCAGCACACCTGTTTTGAGTAATGTGTACTCTTTTGAGAATGCTGATAGCTGCACGCAGCACTGTTCTGCACTATTTAGAACCTGTTGAGATTTTTTGCTAAGGTGCCTGCAAGCAAGGATAGCAGTGTAGTAGTCCAACGTAACTCTGATAATGGCACGGGCAGGGGATGAGCAGTTTTATGTGGAAAGGAAAGGTTTGATGGCCTTAATGCGCTTGGTAGTGAGGCTGAGGCAATGGCACTTAATGATAAGTGGAACGGAAGAGAGTGTAGCATTTAACCTGGCATGACATGGACAGGGGTGAATCAAGGAACACTCCTAGGGGTTGTTTTTACAGCTGCAGAGACAGTGTTGGGATTGAAGTAGGCATTGGTGAACGCCATGAGAAACGGCATAAGTGGTTCTACACAGTCTTTTAAACTGTCATGCTGGCAGGGACAGGCATCGCCTTTGCAGCTGAATGGTCTGATTTTATTCATAATCTCTATTACTTCTGATTTAGAGATTTCTCTGAAGTTGAAAGGTGTTATTGGGTCCTTTGTGACCTCTTTTTCGGGGAGTTTGAGGATAGCATAATGTACTGAGTGAGGGTATTTTGGGGTGCTCTTAAAATGTCTTTTATAGGAGCTCCAACTTGTGTAGTAAGACAGACTGTATGGAGTTGCACCAGGGTTGGTCTTTTATGATTTCCTGTGCCTTGGCGGCTGACATGGAGGAAATTCCTTGAAAAATAGTGAAAAGCTCTTTTTGAGTCAGAACTAACAGTTGAGATTCTGTCATTATAGGATTCAGATGGTTGAGGAAAGGATTGGGGGGCAAAGCCTGAAGCATAACGATGTCGTTTAGGTTATCAAGGAAAGCATGTTTTGTTCATTTTGAGACATGCACCATTTAAATATGGGCATAATTCTGAAGGCATGAAAAAGGCAGAAGGCCGATGAAATTGTTTGGGTAAAAACTAAAGGATTTTATTATTGTGGCAAAAGTGCGGTAATATAGACAGCTGTGTGACCTAGAGAAAATATTTAATAAATTCAGGCACAGGCCATGAACATTTATGCACAAGAGGAGGAGACAGATGACCTCCATGTAATTAGAGGCAGCCATAAAGTAGGGAAACATGGCGAGTGATTAAGGAGCAAACAAAATGAAATAAGAATCATGAAGGACAGTAATGGTCCAGATAAAAAGATTTCGGTTAAACAACGTCACAGATGACGGTATTCCTAGACAGGGCTCAATGGAATATAAAGTGGTACTTTGCTTAAAGCATCACACAGTAAAAAGAAAGGACGTATGTTCTAGTATACATGACAAAAATGAAATGCGTACTCAATATAAATGAAAAACGAGTAGAAAAAGGATTAAAAACGTTAGGTAGACTTTGGGCCTTTTTGGCACAGGACCAGAAAAATTAATTGGGAAAAGATGAAAATGATTGATTTATTTTAAATAAAAAATGAATAAAAGATAAATTGAGGAAGGGAACGATTGGACAAATGAATAAAGGGATAGGGAATAAACGCAGAAGCATAAAACGGGTAAACATTCAAAAAAATTGAAAACAAATAGCACTGATGAAAAATCTTGAGTAATAAACGATATCAGTAACCATGGAGAATGAGGAAAAGGGCATGGTTGACCAAAAATTGGGTCAACCAAACAAGGAAAATTGTGCACAAAGCCAATTTAAGAAAATATACTGAGGTAAGTAAAAAACAATTTTTTGAGTGCATGTAACGATTTTATTTTGATTTATGTTATAGATAAAAGTCATGGATCTTGCATGGAAGCACAAGAAATATCTGCATGGCCTTTAATAGGGAGAAAAGGAGGAAAATGTAAGTACTGGTTCATGCTAAAAGGGTGTGGACAAACAGTTGATCAGTACTAAAAGTAAGAGGATCTAGGTGAGTAACAGGAAAAGAGGTAGTAAGAGACACAATGTCTTCGAGTGTGTAGCCGTTTTTCCCAGGATAGGTGCAATCAGGTGTGGAAAGAGTAGAACATAGATGACAACATTGTCATTTAAGACAACCGCAGAAAACAGAAGTCAAAGTAAAGGTGGCTAATTATTTTTGTGTTCATAATGCCAAAGAAGGTTGATTTGGCAGGGGTATACAATTATTTAGAATAGGCAAACACTGTTGTTTACGATAAAAAATGGAGGCATATAGTAATAATAAGTGCCATAGTCTTGAAAAACGGGGGTAAACTAGATTAAGTTAGGCAGGGATGGTGTGCAGCGGAACACCTCTGCTTTTCTCATCAGGATTAGTGTAAAGCACAGAAGCAGAGACCATGGTTCGACGAAATCAAGAGGAAAAAATGAAGAAATAAAGGCAGGAAGAACGTGCTGCTAAGCTGAACAGAGAACAAAGTCTAAACATTGAGTATTTTCTAGTGTTGTTGGAAAGTAGTTGTTTATGTGCAGTAGACAATGATCAATAAGGATTTTTTTGTTAGCAGAAAAAGGAGGAAGGGGTTTACGTTAGGAAGAAAACTTGACTCCCTTGCCAGTCCCCGAATTACTTTTGTCCCTAATTTAATTTCCTACAGACAACGGGGATTCCCCAAGAACATCTTCATCTACTACGAGTGCCTAGAAGACAAGAAAAGAAGGCGACGTCTTTCTTTAATTGTTATTTTTATTTCCGTAGGGTTGCATGTGTCGCCCTTGGGAGATAAATGTGTCCCATGAAGGAGATGCTGTTATATTATTGTACAAAGATGAGCCAGGTTCCAGCAGGCGGACCACACCGTGAATGATGTGGGTGTAGCTTGTCTAAGAGGCAGGAATGACCCATACAATGTTTTAAATGAAAAATGTAAAAAACTAGTTTTTTCTAGGAGGCAGGGAGGTTCAAAAGACATGATAGACTGTAGTGTGTTTAGGAGGTAGGGTAAGATTACTAGAATATGCAACCAAAGAGTTTTTTAAGGGATTGGTTGGTAGGAAATGTGATATTAAAAAAGACATGCTTAATTAGTAAAAGAAACTCATTCAGTTTTATATTACAGATTGACAATGAGGGACCTATATGGAGCAGAAAAAATTGTCCGTAGGAGCAGAGCGAGGTCATCCAGCAACCCATCCAGTGCCCAAAACTACAGTCACATTTGCTAAAATCTGCAGAAACTCCCCCATTCTTGTGTCTCAGCTGCAAATGCAAGTGTTCCATGCTTCCATGATCATTGTGTGAAAGGGGAACGTTTTGTGAAAAAGAAAAAAGACAATGGACTCCTGGGCTAAGCATCAAAAAGGCCTGGGAGACTGGCTGCGGAACAGGTCAAAAGAAAGGACAAAGGCGACAGGACACACGGCCCTCAGATGCCAAACCAAGACCCCCAAGCCTAGCAGATCTCTATGCCAACCCACCTGTCAACGCAGGCAACTTAGTGGCGGCCCCCCTCCTACCTAGAAAGACTAAGCCAACTTGCCACCTCAACCCGTGGTTCAGCTCAGATCTTCAAGACTTGCGCACTAGGAAGCGTCAGGCAGAAGCCCTCTGGACAAAAAACCCCACTAATCTTCGTAAAACTGCATTCAATAAATTAGCAAATGAATACAAACGAGCTATAACAGCAGCGAAAGAACAAATCTACAACACAAGAATTAAAAACACCAACTCTAATTCCAAGAAACTATTCAAAATTCTCAGGGAACTTGAGACAGCCACTACAGCCCCAATCGCTATTGACATAGACGAGACCTGGTGCACAAACATCCAGAATGCCATGCGTGAGAAAATGTCGGCTACAGGTTAAAAAATCAAGCTCAAACAAGCCAAGTCTACCCCCACCATCACACCAATTCTCACCAGAGCACACCACGCTTCACACCGGCATTCCACTTCAGGTCAATATCTGAGCTAGAAACCGCCAACATTGTTAACAATCTCAAACCCTCGAAGGGAGATTCTTGCCCAGCAACGGTAATCAAAGATTGCGCAGATTCACTCAACCCCCTCAACACTAAATTCATAACTGCCTCCTTCTCCACTAACCTTGGCCCAGCCAGCCTCATGGAATCGTGGGTCCACACCCTGCTGAAAAAACCCTCACTCAACCCCACAGATCCAAATAACTACCACCCTATCACCACAGTTCCATTCCTGCTCAAGATTCTAGATAGGGAGGCTTACAGCCAGATCCAATCCCACCTCGAATCTAACCACATCCTAGGCATGTGCCAATCAGGCTTCCAACCAGTTCACCGAATGGAATTGGCCCTTCTGGATTTAAAAATTCAACTAGACATCCTCAGGTATGATGGCAAACCTGCCACCTCCAAGATAGCGTCCTTCCTAGAAGGCAGAACCATGAGTCTTCTCGGACATTGCCAATGCCACCTCTACCCACATTCCCTGTGGTGCCCCTCAAGGCTCCTGCATCTCCCCCTCCCTTTACAATGTATTCAACAAGCCTCTCTTCGACGTCCTGGATGACATCGGCATATCTTACACCAACTATGCCGACGACACCCAAATCCTTCTCCCATTGCTAGGCTCCTAGGAAAAAGCCACCCTCACCCTCAACCACATCTACTCTACTATTCAAACATGGACGACCTCAAACTTCCTCTGTTTTAATGACAAAAAGACAGAGATCCTCTTGGCAAGCCCTCTCTCTCTAATTCAGAAACTCATCCCACAATACTGATCCCTCAGGATAGATGGCTTCCAGATCCCTGTTTCTGCTATGGTAAAAACCCTCGGCGTCCACCTGGGCTCTCCATTATCCCTCACCAAACAAGTCAGCGCCGTTGCCTCCTCAGCAGCATACACAGCAAAACTCATCACTGCCGCAAAGCTGCCTGACCATAGCAAGAGCCTGCACAGGCGCAAAACTGGATTATTGCAAAAATGTGCTGTTCACTGGAACCTCCAAGAAAAACAATAAGAAACTCCATTTAATTGAAAATAACTCCCTCAGCGCCGCAATAAACATCCCGAGGAGAGACCACATCTCAGCCGCAAGAGAAATGGCGCACTGGCTCCCGGTCAGGGAAAGGATCATCTTTAAAACTTTATCCATTACTCATAAATGTCTGAGCAACACCGCCCGCGTTATCTGGCACAGAAATGTGAGAGGGCAACACCCACAGACCAAATAGGTCTATCTATGCTCACAGACTCACCCTCCCCAAATTCAAAAGAGCTAAAGGAGGTGGGGTAAGCTTCCGCTCGGTAGCAGTTAACCACTGGAGCGCCCTTTCCACAACCTTCAGAGCAGAACGTTGATACTGGACCTTCCGAAAGTCACTGGAAAAACACGCTCTTCGCCTAACACACTGTCCTCTTTGCAGGAACAATTGACTCTTGGACTGTATTAACTTCACCTCTGTTATTATCTCATGTCCACCGCATTCTATGTGTTTCCTCACTCAAGCTTGTTTCATGTAACTGGTTGCAACAGCACGCTGGCGCCCCAGGGCTTGGGTGCTTTACAAATGTAAAAATAAATAAATAAAATAAAGTCAGTGTCCCTGGTGAGATCATTCTTTTATTCACTTAAATTTTATATGTGAATCTTCGATATAATATATTAAAATAACTTAACAGCTCAAACTAACGCACAATGTCTGGAAACTCGACAGCCCATGGCTGCGGCCGTTGGTTACAACGCGTGAACTGTTAGACAGTGCCAATAAAATGAGCAGAGAAAGACAGAGTACCCCACAAAAAACCAAATTATTACCTATTAGAAAATCTAATAGCTGGTTTACACCAGAATTACAGAGTCTTTAATCAAAGAAAAATCAACTTTTCTATAAATGGAAACAATCCAAATCAGAGAGTGAAAGACATATCTTTAAAGAAGCCTCTCGAGTTTTTACAAAGGCCACGGTTGAAGCAAAACGAAATATGTTGGATCATAGAATTCATGAATCCAGAGAATGGTTCAAAATTTCAACAGAACTGGAAGCGCCGTCTCCACCCCCGGAGAACTTGCCAACTAAGAATGCTGAATGGTGTACCTCTATTCAAGAAGCCATGCTAAACAAATGAGACCTGATTAAACAAAACATTGAAGCGAAAAGAAGTGAAGCATATATTGGGAAAGCGCTGGATAAAACAACTATACCAGCTTTTAACTTCCACCCAATAACGCAGATAGAACTAGCTGCAATTATTGATAAGCTGAGACCAATCAGCTGCAAGGGAGACTCTTGTCCGGCGGAGGCTTTTAAAGTATGTTCCGCTCCCATGATCCAAGCCCTAACTAAATTGAGCAATACCTAATTTCTAGAAAGTCATATAACAGACCATCTAAAAACAGTGTGGATATCTCTGCTATTGCAAAAGCCTGGCTTGTGTCCTTTTGATCCACTCAACTACAGGCCCAGTACCAATTCACCATTCTTGCATAAAATCTTAGATCGGGTGGAGTACATCTCAGAGTTTTTTTAACAATCATAAGGTGTTACACGACAGACAATCAGGCTTTAGAAAAGGCCATGGGATGGAGACAGCGCTGTTGGACTTGAAGTCTCACCTACTTCGGACCATGGATAAGGGTGAAACATCAATATTAATGTTACTAGACCTCTCGGCCACCTACAACCTGCTGGACCACCATCTATTGGTCACCAGGTTGAAGGAGATAGCCACGTTTTCGGATGCTGCCTCGGCATGGGTACGATCTTTTCTTAGTAATAGAACACTAAGAGTGTGTAGTGACACAGCAGAAGATTTGCCTAGTACTTTTTGGAGTTCCTCAGGGTGCTTGCTTGTCGCCCTCCCTTTATAATATTTTTGCCATCCCTCTCTTCCATCTGTTGGGCAGGAATGATGTTGAATTTACTAACTATGCAGATGAGGCGCATTGAGTCATCCCGTTATCAGTGAAGTATGAGCAAGATGACTCCAGATTGAATAAGGTCTATGATATTATTTTGAATCAGAATTTCACCCGAAAGATGGGGGCAGAATCCGTGATGATCTCCTAATTGGATGATCTTGCGTTGCTGTAGGACTGCAGAGAGACTGGAGTCCTTATTCTCCTTGATCTCTCCGCGGCCTTCGATACTGTGGACCATGAGATCCTATTGACTAGACTTGAGCAAGCTGGCATAATTAGTCCCACTCTTGCTTGGTTTCTCTCTTTCCTGACAGATCGCTCTCAAACAGTCTCTTTCCAAACCTGCCCTTCCTCTCAGGTGGAGCTACTATGTGGAGTGGCACAAGGGTCAGCCCTTTCTCCACTCCTCTTCAATCTTTACAAGCGGCTCTTGGCTTCTTTTTTACTCCTATGCAGATGAGACGCAGCTCATATTTCGTCTGGACTCCTCACAAGCTGCTCCTCTGGAGAAGTTGCGTGATGGCCTAGAGAAAGTGGGAAACTGGATGGCAGCTAACTGGCTTCCACTAAATGGCAGCAAAACTGAGGTCCTGGTGTTGGATCCCAGGAGCGAGATCATCTCTGGAATTCTCAATACTGGCCGGAGTCACTCGGCCTATGTCCATCCCCTTGTACCTCCATGAAAAGCCTTGGAGTCAAACTCCTTCCCAATGGGTCATGTGAAGCCCAGATTCATGCTATCTCCAGTGCTGGGTTTGGTAGACTCAAGGCTGTAAGGAAAATTCTACAGTTGCTTCCTGCTGAAAGCTAGATAACTTTGGTGACATCCACCATAACTGGTTCGCTGGATTATTGCAATGGTATCTATCTGGGACAACTTAAGTACCAGATTCCGAGGATGCAGGGGCTGCAGAATGCTGTAGCCCGATTGGCTCTTGGGGTGCCTCAGCTGTCCCCTCCTCTGGCCTCGTTATGTCGTCTGCACTGGCTTCCAGTGGCAGCTCGTATTGAGTTTAAGATCTTGTGTGTTGTCCACCGAGCCGTCCACAATGTCGGCCCTCATTTCTAGATATTGTCCTACAAGAAACTTACCCTCAGACTCTCATCAGCTTCTCATCATTTCTAAATGTTGCTTGTAGCATATGGATGGTTGGTCCTTTTCAGTGCTGGCCCCCAGTCTGTGGAACGCTCTCCCGCTTGATTTAAGAATTTTGGCTGACTACCTTCCCTTCCGGAGAGCCCTGAAGACGCACTTGTTTCATCTATTCCACCCCCTCTGCTATAGCGCAGGTCACATAAGCATTCTGAACCTGCCTACTCCTTGCCGCCTAGCGCCTAGATGCCCTGCGGCCGTAGTTGCGCTTTATACATTTTAAATAAATAAATAAACAATTCAAGCATTGATGGTAGAAAATGGGCTTTCTCTAAACAAGGAAAAGATGGAACTCATGGTTGTTGGAACACCAAATAGAATAGAAAAGCTAGGGGTGAATTATAAAAATGTCACCCTCGCTGGGCACCTTCCGGAGACCAAAACAAAGATTAAAGCCTTATTCAGCATACCATATAAAACTGCTCACGTAAATACGCCCGTTCATCTCACATTTCGCCAACTGTGAAATCATAGCAAGAGCAATCATCGGTTCTAAAATATACTATTGTAGTCGTTTCCTTGTAGGGATAAATAAATAAATCAGAGATTGGTTCAGGTCATATAAAAGAGTGCAGTCAGAGCTATTACTGGCCTGAGGGAGTTGGACCATGTCCCCAAAGCAAGAAAGGCTTTGCACTGGCTGCAGATAGAAGAGAGGGTCACATTTCACGTTCTGGTCATGATACACGAGGGCATCAAGTGTACGAGTCCCTTCTATTTGTCCGAGGCTGTACAGGTGAAGTCCAACATACTGTCACGGCCCGCTCCCTTCGCTCCCGTTCTCGCTCCCTTCGTTCCCGTTCCTGCCACTTGGGGGCATGTTTTGGGGTTTATTCCCTACTGGACATTTCCTTCGAACCTTATGCTACAGTGTTCTGATGAATTGGGACCGTTACAAACTTATTTTCCAAGTTTCTTCCCTTCCGGATCCATTCCAGGTTTTTGGCAGCCAGCATGCTACTTAAATCAAATGACTATGCTTCCCAGAATGCCTTGGCTCACTGCTTCACCTCCTGCTTCCCAGAATGCCTGGCTCACTGCTTCATCTCCTCCCTTGCAGGACAAGGCTGGGTGGAGGATAGGCAACACCTGTGGCTGCAGGTGCAGCAGGCGGCACGCCTGAGGGGTGTGCTCGTTTAGCAGCTTTAAAAAGCCTCAGTTTGCTTCAGTCCGGCGCTGGTCATTGTAGCAGTGTTCCTGTTGTGACTAGTCTCCTGTTCCTTGTTCCTGGTTTCTGTGCCTTGTACCTAGTTCCAGTTCCTAGCTTTTGTGCCCAGTTCTTAGCTCCTGTATCTTGTTCCTCTGTCCTGGATTTCAGATTAATGTGCTTAATTGATTTATGCTTTCTGCATTTCCCTTTCTATCTTCCTCTGTCTGCAGACAGCCTTTCTCTGTGCTTTACTATTTGATGCAGCCCAGGTTGCCGGAGAGTTCTGTCTCTTTATGCTGTTCTGGTTACTGAAAGACTTGATGCATTAACCTTACTTTTGTAGTATTAGTTTACTGCCTTTTTCCCTTGGTTGGGTGGGAAAGGTTTTCTTTGTAATAGCGTTTCCCCTGCTCCTGATCCTACTTTATTCAGATTCCATTCCATATTTTCCATTGCACTTCAGCATTTACTTTCCATTGCATATTAGGTGTGGGTGTTGTTGTAACATGTTCCAGTGTGTATCCCCTTTTGTTTTCCTCACAAGTTAATATCACAATTCATACTTGCCCCTGACTAGGGTTAATGTATTTTGTTATCTTTAACACTTTGCTTTTACAGCCTTCTGGGTTCCTGTTTGATCTACAGGGTTCGTGAAATTACTGACATTCTAGTGGTCTTTCCGGTCCTCGTGAGTACTGTTTGAATGTTACTTATTCAGTATTTTACAGAGTGTCAGTTCACAGAATCTGTACTTGCTTGCCCGCTACGTGGGTTTAGCGCCGTCAGTATCTGTAAGAGCATAGTGGGTAAAGAGTTTGCTGACTTTCCTTTCAGTTATAAGGAGGTCTTAAGTGCTTACCCTACATTCCTTTTTTCGTATATTGGTAAATACTTTATTTGCACCTCTGGGTTTATACATACACAAGCCTTGGGTATTTTATGCACGTTGTTAGATCCAAAGTTGTTCCCTGTGCAATTCTGTGCACTTTTCCCCTTGCCATAGTCAAGGCCTTCTTCCTTTCTTAACACATAAGAACGCTCAGATCAAATGACACACTACAGCTAAGAGAGCCGTGATGTTCTCTTACAAAAGTCAAACAAGGTGCCTTCTATGCAGCGGCCCCAAAGACTTGGCATTCGCTCCCAGAAGATATGAGAACGACTCACCGGATGGAACATTGAAAACATATCCATTCAAATACATTGGGTAACTGTCTTCCCCAGTTACTTGGCCTCCACCCCTTCCCTTGAGTTGACCTTTATGTTATTTATTCTGTTTGCAGTTGCGCCCAAAAGTAAAGTAAATAGCGCCTCCTCCAGCTTTCCCTTGTGTTCCCTACTGGACCCATGCCACTGGAAGGCTTCCCCGGGCCGTCAATGTTAACAAACTGTGTGTGTTGCGTCCTCTAGTCCCTGCCCATCTTATATCTTCCCATTTCTATCCTTTCACCTTTTATACATGACTCAATCAAGTAATGACCATATGTAAAGGCCCCCTGTGCTAGGACAGCCTCAGGCCCCCTGTGCTAGGACAGCCTCAGGCCCCCTGTGCTAGGACAGCCTCAGGCCCCCTGTGCTAGGACTGCCCCAGGCCCCATGTGCTAGGATGGCCTCAGGCCCCCTGTGCTAGGACTGCCCCAGGCCCCATGTGCTAGGATGGCCTCAGGCCCCCTGTGCTAGGACTGCCTCAGCCCCCTGTGCTAGGACTGCCTCAGGTCCTCTGTGCTAGGACTGCCTCAGCCCCCGTGTGCTAGGATTGCCCCAGGCCCCCTGTACTAGCACTGCCCCAGGCCACATGTGCTAGGATGGCCTCAGGCCCCCTGTGCTAGGACTGCCCCAGGCCCCATGTGCTAGGATGGCCTCAGGCCCCCTGTGCTAGGACTGCCCCAGGCCCCATGTGCTAGGACGGCCTCAGGCCCCCTGTGCTAGGACTACCTCAGCCCCCTGTGCTAGGACTGCCTCAGGTCCTCTGTGCTAGGACTGCCTCAGCCCCCGTGTGCTAGGACTGCCCCAGGCCCCCTGTGCTAGCACTGCCCCAGGCCCCATGTGCTAGGATGGCCTCAGGCCCCCTATGCTAGAACAGCCTCAGGCCCCCTGTGCTAGAACAGCCTCAGGCCCCCTGTGCTAGGACTGCCTCAGCCCCCATGCTAGCACTGCCCCAGGCCCCATGTGCTAGGATGGCCTCAGGCCCCCTATGCTAGAACAGCCTCAGGCCCCCTGTGCTAGGACTGCCTCAGGACCCCTGTGCTAGGACTGCCTCAGGCCCCCTGCGCAAGGACTGCCTCAGTTCCACTGTGTGAGGACTGCCTCAGGCACCCTATACTAGGGCTGCCTTGGGCACCCTGCGCTAGGACTACCTCAGGTCCTCTATGCTAGGGCTGTCTCAGCCCCCGTGTGCTAGGACTGCCTCAGCCCCCGTGTGCTAGGACTGCCCCAGGCCCCATGTGCTAGGATGGCCTCAGGCCCCCTATGCTAGAACAGCCTCAGGCCCCCTGTGCTAGGACTGCCTCAGCCCCCATGCTAGCACTGCCCCAGGCCCCATGTGCTAGGATGGCCTCAGGCCCCCTATGCTAGAACAGCCTCAGGCCCCGTGTGCTAGGACTGCCTCAGCCCCCATGCTAGCACTGCCCCAGGCCCCATGTGCTAGGATGGCCTCAGGCCCCCTATGCTAGAACAGCCTCAGGCCCCCTGTGCTAGGACTGCCTCAGGCCCCCTGTGCAAGGACTGCCTCAGTCCCCCTGTGTGAGGACTGCCTCAGGCACCCTATACTAGGGCTGCCTTGGTCACCCTGCGCTAGGACTGCCTTGGGCCCCCTGCGCTAGAACTGCATCAGGCCCTCTGTGCTAGGACTGCCTCAGGCCCCCTGTGCTAGCAATGCCTCAGGCACCCTGTGCTAGGACTGCCCCAGGCCCCCTGTGCTAGGACTGCCCCAGGCCCCATGTGCTAGGATGGCCTCAGGCCCCCTGTGCTAGGACTGCCTCAGCCCCCTGTGCTAGGACTGCCTCAGGTCCTCTGTGCTAGGACTGCCTCAGCCCCCGTGTGCTAGGATTGCCCCAGGCCCCCTGTACTAGCACTGCCCCAGGCCACATGTGCTAGGATGGCCTCAGGCCCCCTGTGCTAGGACTGCCCCAGGCCCCATGTGCTAGGATGGCCTCAGGCCCCCTGTGCTAGGACTGCCCCAGGCCCCCTGTGCTAGGACTGCCTCAGGTCCTCTGTGCTAGGACTGCCTCAGCCCCCGTGTGCTAGGACTGCCCCAGGCCCCCTGTGCTAGCACTGCCCCAGGCCCCATGTGCTAGGATGGCCTCAGGCCCCCTATGCTAGAACAGCCTCAGGCCCCCTGTGCTAGAACAGCCTCAGGCCCCCTGTGCTAGGACTGCCTCAGCCCCCATGCTAGCACTGCCCCAGGCCCCATGTGCTAGGATGGCCTCAGGCCCCCTATGCTAGAACAGCCTCAGGCCCCCTGTGCTAGGACTGCCTCAGGACCCCTGTGCTAGGACTGCCTCAGGCCCCCTGCGCAAGGACTGCCTCAGTCCCCCTGTGTGAGGACTGCCTCAGGCACCCTATACTAGGGCTGCCTTGGGCACCCTGCGCTAGGACTATCTCAGGTCCTCTATGCTAGGGCTGTCTCAGCCCCCGTGTGCTAGGACTGCCTCAGCCCCCGTGTGCTAGGACTGCCCCAGGCCCCATGTGCTAGGATGGCCTCAGGCCCCCTATGCTAGAACAGCCTCAGGCCCCCTGTGCTAGGACTGCCTCAGCCCCCATGCTAGCACTGCCCCAGGCCCCATGTGCTAGGATGGCCTCAGGCCCCCTATGCTAGAACAGCCTCAGGCCCCGTGTGCTAGGACTGCCTCAGCCCCCATGCTAGCACTGCCCCAGGCCCCATGTGCTAGGATGGCCTCAGGCCCCCTATGCTAGAACAGCCTCAGGCCCCCTGTGCTAGGACTGCCTCAGGCCCCCTGTGCAAGGACTGCCTCAGTCCCCCTGTGTGAGGACTGCCTCAGGCACCCTATACTAGGGCTGCCTTGGTCACCCTGCGCTAGGACTGCCTTGGGCCCCCTGCGCTAGAACTGCACCAGGCCCTCTGTGCTAGGACTGCCTCAGGCCCCCTGTGCTAGCAATGCCTCAGGCACCCTGTGCTAGGACTGCCCCAGGCCCCCTGTGCTAGGACTACCTCAGGTCCTCTATGCTAGGGCTGTCTCAGGCCTCCTGTGATAGGACTGCCCCAGATCCCCTGTGCTAGGATGGCCTCAGGCCCCCTGTGCTAGGACTGCCCCAGGCCCCCTGTGGTAGGACTGCCTCAGGCCCCCAGTGCTAGGACTGCCTCAGGTCCCTTGTGTTAGGACTACCTCAGCCCCCCTGTGCTAGGACTGCCTCAGCCCCCTGTGCTAGGACTGCCTCAGGCCCCCTGTTCCAGGACTGCCTGAGACCCCCTATGCCAGGACTGCCTCAGGCTCCATGTGCTAGGACTGCCTCAAAGCCCCCTGTGCTAGGACAGCCTCAGGCCCCCTGTGCTAGGACGGCCTCAGGCCCCTCTGTGCTAGGACTGCCCCAGGCCCCCTGTGCTAGGACAGCCTCAGGTCCCTTGTGCTAGGACTACCTCAGGAACTGATCATATGTAAAGGCCTCCTGTGCGAGGACTGCCTCAGGATCCCCGCGCCAGGAATGCCTCAGTCCCCCTGCGCTAGGACTGCCTCAGGCCGCATGTGCTCGAACTGCCTCAGGTCCCCTGTGGTAGGACTGCCTCAGGCCCCCTGTGCTAGGACTGCCTCAGGCACCAGGTGCTAGGACTGCCTCAGGCACCCTGTGATAGGACTGCCTCAGTCACCCTGTGCTAGGACTGCCTCAGGCCCCCTGTGCTAGGACTTCCTCAGGTCCCCTGTTCTAGAACTGCCTCAGGCCCACTGTGCTAGGACTGCCTCAGGTCCTCTATGCTAGGACTGCCTCAGGTCCTCTATGCTAGGACTGCCTCAGGCACCCTGTACTAGGACTGCCCCAGACCCCCTGTGCTAAGACTGTCATGAATCGCAGGGTGCGCCCCTTTTGGGCTTCATGGTCCCTGTCTCCAATGGGCTTGTACACATTAATACTTCCAATATGGCCGTCCAGCGTATTCCCTTCTCGCTCCATGCGTTGGACGTAGCCCTTCTCTATTTCTAGACCACGCCTTCCGTGGCTCCGCGCGTCTCAATGCTAATGCAAAGTAGCGACCAGACGTGTGCTCCGTAGCTCGCGGTTCTTCTCCTTTTCCACACCCGCTTTCCCTTCCTTGTCCTCCCCCTTCATTTTACCTCCTGGATTCGAGTTCTGGCGAACTTGCATTGCCTCCTGGATTCCTGGATTCAGCCTCCTGGAAAACTGAACACATTCTGGATTTGGCAGAGACACGGGCCGCCTTCTTCAAAACCCGCTCCATCCGTAAGAAGGCATCAACCAAGGACGCCGGTAAAGGACGGACTCAGGTGAGAAGGAGGGAACTCCCTGACAAAGATGGCCCCAGGCCCCCTGTGTTAGGACCGACTCTGGCCCCCTGTGCTAGGACTGCCTCAGGCCCCCTGTGCTAAGACTGCCTCAGGCCCCCTGTGCTAGGACTGCCTCAGCCCCCCTGTGCTAGGACTGCCTCAGGCACCCTGTGCTAGGACTGCGTCAGGCCCACAGTGCTAGGACTACCTCAGCCCCCCTGTGCTAGGACTGCCTCAGGCACCCTGTGCTAGGACTGCGTCAGGCCTACAGTGCTAGGACTGCCTCAGGCACCCTGTGCTAGGACTGCCTCGGTCACCCTGTGCTAGGACTGCCTCAGGCTCCCTGTGCTAGGACTTCCTCAGGTCCCCTGTTCTAGAACTGCCTCAGGCCCACTGTGCTAGGACTGCGTTAGGCCCCTGTGCTAGGACTGCCTCAGGCCCACTGTGCTAGGACTTCCTCAGGCCCCCTGTGCTAGGACTGCCTCAGGAAACCTGTGCTAGGACTTCCTCGGTCACCCTGTGCCAGGACAGCCTCAGGCCCCCTGTGCTAGGACTGCCTCAGGCACCCTGTACTAGGACTGCCTGAGCCCCCTGTGCTAGGACTGTCTCAGGCCCACAGTACTAGGACTGCCTCAGGTCCCCTGTGCTAGGACTGCCTCAGGCACCCTGTGCTAGGACTGCTTCGGTCACCCGGTGCTAGGATTGCCTCAGGCCCCCTGTGCTAGGACTGCCTCAGGCCCCCTGTGCTAGGTCTACCACAGGCCCCCTGTGCTAGGACTGCCTCAGGCTCCCTGTGCTAGGACTGCCTCAGGCACTCTGCGCTAGGATTCCCTCAGGCCCCCTGTGGTAGGACTGCCTCAGTCTCCCTGTGGTAGGACTGCCTCAGGCCCACAGTGCTAGGACTGCGTTAGGCACTCTGTGCTAGGACTTCCTCAGACCCCCAGTGCTAGGACAGCCTCAGGCCCACAGTGCGAGGACTGCCTGAGCCCCCCCCCGTGCTAGGACTGCCTGAGCCCCCATGTGCTAGGACTGCCTCATGCCCCCTGTGCTAGGACTGCCTCAGGCTCCCTGTGCTAGGACTGTCTCAGGCACTCTGCGCTAGGATTCCCTCAGGCCCCCTGTGCTAGGACTGCCTCACTCTCCCTGTGCTAGGACTGCCTCAGGCCCACAGTGCTAGGACTGCATTAGGCACTCTGTGCTAGGACTGCCTGAGCCCCCCTGTGCTAGGACTGCCTCATGCCCCCTGTGCTTGGACTGCCTCAGGCCCCCAGTACTAAGACTGCCTCAGGCACTGATGACATGTAAAGGCCCCCTACACTAGGAATGCCTCTACGCTTGGTTATTGCTTACTTTCTAAGGGCCTCATCAGAGGTTTGGCGGTATTCCGGTAGTAAATCCGCTGTGATACTGCCAACACAAATAGCGTTACCGCGACTCGGGCTGGCAAAATTAGCACTGTTTCCCGATTTGCGGTAAGGCTGTTACTCCCCATTCTATGGGGCAGTATCAGAGCTATTACCGCCGGCACTATTAGAGCTTCAGCAATAGCACTGCAAATGGGTGGAAATGGGTAAGATTTACTTGCAGCTCAAACCTAGAGGTAAATGTGCTACTTTCTGAACAAAATCGGGATTGGCTGGAGGGGTAATGCGATGGTAATAGCGTTACTGCTGCATTTCTACCGCTTCGCTCAACCCCTGGTGAGGCCCTAAGTCATTTCTCTTCACAGTGACACACTGTGCTCAAATAAACACTATGCAGTGTGCTGTTAGTGGTCAGAGTTAGTGGTTTCTAGCGGATCCACATGACTGGGGCAAGAATGTCAAGGGTATTAGTAATGGCAAGATGGAGGTTGCTGAGCGCAGAATCAGAGGTAGAGTGCATCGGGGAAGAGGGCGATGAAGGTGGATGCGAAGGCAGCAGCTGACACTAATTTAATTGGATGGATGTTCGTGAACGAGGTTGGCAGGGCTGGGGGAGGTGCGCTCAGAGGGCTGAGAGGACCGAGGTGAGAGGAGAGGAGAGAGTGGTCTGACCAGGAGAGAGTGGTGATCAGTGGGGAGGAGAGAGCTAAAGATAGTGTGGATGAAGGCATCATGGGTCGGACCAGAAGGGAGAATGTAGAGGCAGAGCGAGGTGCAGAGGTCACTAAAGAGAGTGGATGTCGTGATTGAGGTGTCAAGGCGAATGTTGAAATCTCCCACCAGAAGGAGTTTAGAGGTGGTTGTGAGGAGAGAGGAGGAGAAATCGGCCCATTCAGAGAGAAACAGGGTGGTAGAGCTATGTGGCCTGTGAGAGGAGGTGGGAGAGATGGCCAACTTGCAGACCAGGCCTCTGGACGGAAGAGTAGGGCTGGGTGGGTATGAGGGTGATAGGGATCCATTCAGGGAAAATCAGAGCAACCCCTCCTCCAGCATGGTTGGGGCAAGGCCTGAGAGATGATCTTATAGTCATCAGGGAGAAGGGAGTCACCTCTAGCACAGCATATGTGGGTGATGGAAAAGTAGTCATATCACCTCTACCATTTTAAACCCGGGAGAATCATGCACTGGACATATCACTTCTACCACTGCATCCCTGAGAGATGTGTAAACTAATCATATCTCCTCCAGCACTGCATACCTGGGAGATGGTAAACTGGCCATATCTCCTCTGACACTGCATACCTGGGAGATGGCAAACTGGCCATATCTCCTCTGACACTGCATACCTGGGAGGTGACAAACTGGACATATCTCCTCTACCACTGCATCCCTGAGAGATGTGTAAACTAGTCATATCTCCTCCAACACTGCATACCTGGGAGATGGAAAACTGGCCATATCTCCACTAACACTGCATACCTGGGAGATGGCTGGCGAACTGGTCATATCTCCTCCAACACTGCATACCTGAGAGATGGCAAACTGGTCATATCTCATCTGACACTGCATACCTGAGAGATGACGAACTGGCCATATCTCCTCTGACACTGCATACCTGGGAGATGACAAACTGGACATATCTCCTATAACACTGCATACCTGGGAGATGGCAAACTGGTCATATAGCCTCTGACACTGCATACCTGGGAGATGACAAACTGGACATATCTCCTCTAACACTGCATACCTGGGAGATGGCAAACTGGTCATATCTCCTCTAACACTGCATACCTGGGAAATGACAAACTGGTCACGTCGCCTTTAACACTGAATCCCTGACAGATATGCAAACTGGTCATATCACCTCTAACACTGCATACCTGGGAGATGGCAAACTGGTCATATCTCCTCTAACACTGCATACCTGGGAGATGGCAAACTGGTCACGTCGCCTTTAACACTGCATCCCTGACAGATATGCAAACTGGTCATATCACCTCTAACACTGCATACCTGGGAGATGGCGAACTGGTCATATCTCCTCTAACACTGCATACCTGAGAAATGACAAACTGGTCACGTCGCCGTTTAACACTGCATCCCGGACAGATATGCAAACTGGTCATATCACCTCTAACACTGCATACCTGGGAGATAGCAAACTGGTCATATAACCTCTAACACTGCATACCTGGGAGATGGCAAACTGGTCATATCTCCTCTATCACTGCATACCTGGGAGAAGGCGAACTGGCCACATCTCCTCTGACACTGCATACCTGGGAGATGGCAAACTGGTCATATCTCCTCTAACACTGCATACCTGGGAGATGGCAAACTGGTCACGTCGCCTTTAACACTGCATCCCTGACAGATATGCAAACTGGTCATATCACCTCTAACACTGCATACCTGGGAGATGGCGAACTGGTCATATCTCCTCTAACACTGCATACCTGAGAAATGACAAACTGGTCACGTCGCCGTTTAACACTGCATCCCGGACAGATATGCAAACTGGTCATATCACCTCTAACACTGCATACCTGGGAGATAGCAAACTGGTCATATAACCTCTAACACTGCATACCTGGGAGATGGCAAACTGGTCATATCTCCTCTATCACTGCATACCTGGGAGATGGCAAACTGGTCATATCTCCTCTGACACTGCATACCTGGGAGATGACAAACTGGACATATCTCCTATAACACTACATACCTGGGAGATGGCAAACAGGTCATATATCCTCTGACACTGCATACCTGGGAGGTGACAAACTGGACATATCTCCTCTACCACTGCATACCTGGGAGATGGCTGGCGAACTGGTCATATCTCCTCCAACACTGCATACCTGAGAGATGGCAAACTGGTCATATCTCATCTGACACTGCATACCTGAGAGATGACGAACTGGCCATATCTCCTCTGACACTGCATACCTGGGAGATGACAAACTGGACATATCTCCTATAACACTGCATACCTGGGAGATGGCAAACTGGTCATATAGCCTCTGACACTGCATACCTGGGAGATGACAAACTGGACATATCTCCTCTAACACTGCATACCTGGGAGATGGCAAACTGGTCATATCTCCTCTAACACTGCATACCTGGGAAATGACAAACTGGTCACGTCGCCTTTAACACTGCATCCCTGACAGATATGCAAACTGGTCATATCACCTCTAACACTGCATACCTGGGAGATGGCAAACTGGTCATATCTCCTCTAACACTGCATACCTGGGAGATGGCAAACTGGTCATATCTCCTCTAACACTGCATACCTGGGAGATGGCAAACTGGTCACGTCGCCTTTAACACTGCATCCCTGACAGATATGCAAACTGGTCATATCACCTCTAACACTGCATACCTGGGAGATGGCGAACTGGTCATATCTCCTCTAACACTGCATACCTGAGAAATGACAAACTGGTCACGTCGCCGTTTAACACTGCATCCCGGACAGATATGCAAACTGGTCATATCACCTCTAACACTGCATACCTGGGAGATAGCAAACTGGTCATATAACCTCTAACACTGCATACCTGGGAGATGGCAAACTGGTCATATCTCCTCTATCACTGCATACCTGGGAGAAGGCGAACTGGCCACATCTCCTCTGACACGCCATACCTGGGAGATGACAAACTGGTCATATCTCCTCTAACACTGCATAACTGGGAGATGGCGAACTGGTCAAATCTCCTCCAACACTGCATACCTGGGAGATGACAAACTGGTCACGTCGCCTTTAACACTGCATCCCTGACAGATAAGCAAACTGGTCATATCACCTCTAACGCTGCATACCTGGGAGATGGCGAACTGGCCATATCTCCTCTAACACTGCATACCTGGGAGATGAGGAACTGGCCATATCTCCTCTGACACTGCATACCAGGGAGATGGTGAACAGGCCATATCTCCTCTGACACTGCATACCTGGTAGATGGCAAACTGGTCATATCTCCTCTAACACTGCATACTTGGGAGATGGCGAACTTGCCATATGACCTCTAACACTGCATACCTGGGAGATGGCAAACTGGCCACATCTCCTCTAACACTGCATACCTGGGAGATGGCGAACTGGTCATATCTCCTCTAACACTGCATACCTGGGAGATGATAAACTGGTCACGTCACCTTTAACACTGCATCCCTGACAGATATGCAAACTGGTCATATCACCTCTAACAATGCATACCTGGGAGATGGCGAACTGGCCATATCTCCTCTAACACTGCATACCTGGGAGATGACGAACTGGCCATATCTCCTCTGACACTGCATACCAGGGAGATGGTGAACTGGCCATATCTCCTCTGACACTGCATACCTGTGAGATAGCAAACTGGTCATATCTCCTCTAACACTGCATACCTGGGAGATGGCAAACTGGTCATATCTCCTCTAACACTGCATACCTGGGAGATGGCAAACTGGTCATATCTCCTCTGACACTGCATACCTGAGAGATGACAAACTGGCCATATCTCCTCTGACACTGCATACCTGCGAGATGGCAAACTGGCCATATCTCCTCTAACACTGCATACCTGGGAGATGGCAAACTGCTCATATCTCCTCTAACACTGCATACCTGGGAGATGGCAAACTGGTCATATCTCCTCTAACACTGCATACCTGGGAGATGGCAAACTGGTCATATCTCCTCTAACACTGCATACCTGGGAGATGGCGAACTGGCCACATCTCCTCTGACACTGCATACCTGGGAGATGACAAACTGGTCATATCTCCTCTAACACTGCATACCTGGGAGATGGCAAACTGGTCATGTCGCCTTTAACACTGCATCCCTGACAGATATGCAAACTGGTCATATCACCTCTAACACTGCATACATGGGGGATGGCGAACTGGTCATATCTCCTCTAACACTGCATACCTGAGGAATGACAAACTGGTCACGTCGCCATTTAACACTGCATCCCGGACAGATATGCAAACTGGTCATATCACCTCTAACACTGCATACCTGGGAGATGGCAAACTGGTCATATCTCCTCTAACAATGCATACCTGGGAGAAGGCGAACTGGCCACATCTCCTCTGACACGCCATACCTGGGAGATGACAAACTGGTCATATCTCCTCTAACACTGCATAACTGGGAGATGGCGAACTGGTCATATCTCCTCTAACACTGCATACCTGGGAGATGACAAACTGGTCACGTCACCTTTAACACTGCATCCCTGACAGATAAGCAAACTGGCCATATCTCCTCTAACACTGCATACCTGGGAGATGACGAACTGGCCATATCTCCTCTGACACTGCATACCAGGGACATGGCAAACTGGCTATATCTCCTCTGACACTGCATACTTGCGAGATGGCAAACCGGTCATATCGCCTCTAACACTGCATACCTGGGAGATGGCAAACTGGTCATAGCTCCTCTAACACTGCATACCGGGGAGATGGCAAACTGGTCATATCTCCTCTGACACTGCATACCTGGGAGATGACAAACTGGCCATATCTCCTCTGACACTGCATACCTGGTAGATGGCAAACTGGTCATATCTCCTCTAACACTGCATACCTGGGAGATGGTGAACTTGCCATATGACCTCTAACACTGCATACCTGGGAGATGGCAAACTTGCCACATCTCCTCTAACACAGCATACCTGCGAGATGACAAACTGGTCATATCTCCTCTAACACTGCATACCTGGGAGATGGCAAACTGGTCATATCTCCTCTAACACTGCATACCTGGGAAATGACAAACTGGTCACGTCGCCTTTAACAATGCATCCCTGACAGATATGCAAACTGGTCATATCACCTCTAACACTGCATACCTGGGAGATGGCAAACTGGTCATATCTCCTCTAACACTGCATAACTGGGAGATGGTGAACTGGCCACATCTCCTCTGACACTGCATACCTGGGAGATGACAAACTGGTCATATCTCCTCTAACACTGCATACCTGGGAGATGGCAAACTGGTCATATCTCCTCTAACACTGCATACCCGGGAGATGGCAAACTGGTCATATCTCCTCTAACACTGCATATCTGGGAAATGACAAACTGGTCACGTCACCGTTTAACACTGCATCCCGGACAGATATGCAAACTGGTCATATCACCTCTAACACTGCATACCTGGGAGATAGCAAACTGGTCATATCACCTCTAACACTGCATACCTGGGAGATGGAAAACTGGTCATATCTCCTCTAACACTGCATACCTGGGAGATGGCGAACTGGTCATATCTCCTCTAACACTGCATACCCGGGGGATGACAAACTGGTCACGTCGCCTTTAACACTGCATCCCTGACAGATATGCAAACTGGTCATATCACCTCTAGCACTGCATACCTGGGAGATGACGAACTGGCCATGTCACCTCTGACACTGCATACCTGGGAGATGGCAAACTGGTCATATCTCCTCTAACACTGCATACCTGGGAGATGGCAAACTGGTCATATCTCCTCTGACACTGAATACCTGGGAGATGACAAACTGGTCATATCTCCTCCAACACTGCATACCTGGGAGATGGCAAACTAGTCATATCTCCTCCAACACTGTATACCTGGGAGATGGCAAACTAGTCATATCTCCTCCAGCACTGCATACCTGGGAGATGACGAACTGGTCATATCTCCTCTAACACTGCATACCTGGGAGATGATGAACTGGTCATATCTCCTCTAACACTGCATACCTGGGAGATGACAAACTGGTCATATCACCTCTAACACTGCATACCTGAGAGATGGCAAACTGGTCACATCGCCTTTAACACTGCATCCCTGACAGATATGCAAACTGGTCATATCACCTCTAACACTGCATACCTGGGAGATGGCGAACTGGTCATATCTCCTCTAACACTGCATACCTGGGAAATGACAGACTGGTCACGACGCCGTTTAACACTGCATCCCGGACAGATATGCAAACTGGTCATATCACCTCTAACACTGCATACCTGGGAGATAGCAAACTGGTCATATCACCTCTAACAATGCATACCAGGGAGATGGCAAACTGGTCATATCTCCTCTAACACTGCATACCTGGGAGAAGGCGAACTGGCTACATCTCCTCTGACACGCCATACCTGGGAGATGACAAACTGGTCATATCTCCTCTAACACTGCATACCTGGGAGATGGCGAACTGGTCATATCTCCTCTAACACTGCATACCTGGGAGATGACAAACTGGTCACGTCACCTCTAACACTGCATACCTGGGAGATGGCGAACTGGCCATATCTCCTCTAAAACTGCATACCTGGGAGATGACGAACTGGCCATATCTCCTCTGACACTGCATACCTGGGAGATGGCGAACTGGTCATATCTCCTCTAACACTGCATACCCGGGGGATGACAAACTGGTCACGTCGCCTTTAACACTGCATCCCTGACAGATATGCAAACTGGTCATATCACCTCTAGCACTGCATACCTGGGAGATGACGAACTGGCCATGTCACCTCTGACACTGCATACCTGGGAGATGGCAAACTGGTCATATCTCCTCTAACACTGCATACCTGGGAGATGGCAAACTGGTCATATCTCCTCTGACACTGAATACCTGGGAGATGACAAACTGGTCATATCTCCTCCAACACTGCATACCTGGGAGATGGCAAACTAGTCATATCTCCTCCAACACTGTATACCTGGGAGATGGCAAACTAGTCATATCTCCTCCAGCACTGCATACCTGGGAGATGACGAACTGGTCATATCTCCTCTAACACTGCATACCTGGGAGATGATGAACTGGTCATATCTCCTCTAACACTGCATACCTGGGAGATGACAAACTGGTCATATCACCTCTAACACTGCATACCTGAGAGATGGCAAACTGGTCACATCGCCTTTAACACTGCATCCCTGACAGATATGCAAGCTGGTCATATCACCTCTAACACTGCATACCTGGGAGATGGCGAACTGGTCATATCTCCTCTAACACTGCATACCTGGGAAATGACAGACTGGTCACGACGCCGTTTAACACTGCATCCCGGACAGATATGCAAACTGGTCATATCACCTCTAACACTGCATACCTGGGAGATAGCAAACTGGTCATATCACCTCTAACAATGCATACCAGGGAGATGGCAAACTGGTCATATCTCCTCTAACACTGCATACCTGGGAGAAGGCGAACTGGCTACATCTCCTCTGACACGCCATACCTGGGAGATGACAAACTGGTCATATCTCCTCTAACACTGCATACCTGGGAGATGGCGAACTGGTCATATCTCCTCTAACACTGCATACCTGGGAGATGACAAACTGGTCATGTCACCTCTAACACTGCATACCTGGGAGATGGCGAACTGGCCATATCTCCTCTAAAACTGCATACCTGGGAGATGACGAACTGGCCATATCTCCTCTGACACTGCATACCTGGGAGATGGCAAACTGGTCATATCTCCTCTGACACTGCATACCTGGGAGATGGCTGGTGAACTGGTCATATCTCCTCTAACACTGCATACCTGAGAGGTGGCAAACTGGTCATATCTCCTCTAACACTGCATACCTGGGAAATGACAAACTGGTCACGTCGCCTTTAACAATGCATCCCTGACAGATATGCAAACTGGTCATATCACCTCTAACACTGCATACCTGGGAGTTGGCAAACTGGTCATATCTCCTCTAACACTGCATACCGGGGAGATGGTGAACTGGCCACATCTCCTCTGACACTGCATACCTGGGAGATGACAAACTGGTCATATCTCCTCTAACACTGCATACCTGGGAGATGGCGAACTGGTCATATCTCCTCTAACACTGCATACCCGGGAGATGACAAACTGGTCATGTCGGCTTTAACATTGCATACCTGGGAAATGACAAACTGGTCACGTCACTGTTTAACACTGCATCCTGGACAGATATGCAAACTGGTCATATCACCTCTAACACTGCATACCTGGGAGATAGCAAACTGGTCACATCACCTCTAACACTGCATCCCTGACAGATATGCAAACTGGTCATATCACCTCTAGCACTGCATACCCGGGAGATGATGAACTGGTCATATCTCCTCTAACACTGCATACCTGGGAGATGGCGAACTGGTCATATCTCCTCTAACACTGCATGCCCGGGAGATGACAAACTGGTCACGTCGTCTTTAACACTGCATCCCTGACAGATATGCAAACTGGTCATATCACCTCTAGCACTGCATACCTGGGAGATGACGAACTGGCCATGTCACCTCTGACACTGCATGCCTGGGAGATGGCAAACTGGTCATATCTCCTCTAACACTGCATACCTGGGAGATGGCAAACTGGTCATATCTCCTCTGACACTGAATACCTGGGAGATGACAAACTGGTCATATCTCCTCCAACACTGCATACCTGGGAGATGGCAAACTAGTCATATCTCCTCCAACACTGTATACCTGGGAGATGGCAAACTAGTCATATCTCCTCCAGCACTGCATACCTGGGAGATGACGAACTGGTCATATCTCCTCTAACACTGCATACCTGGGAGATGATGAACTGGTCATATCTCCTCTAACACTGTAACCTGGGAGATGACAAACTGGACATATCACCTCTAACACTGCATACCTGAGAGATGGCAAACTGTCACATCGCCTTTAACACTGCATCCCTGACAGATATGCAAACTGGTCATATCACCTCTAACACTGCATACCTGGGAGATGGCGAACTGGTCATATCTCCTCTAACACTGCATACCTGGGAAATGACAGACTGGTCACGACGCCGTTTAACACTGCATCCCGGACAGATATGCAAACTGGTCATATCACCTCCAACACTGCATACCTGGGAGATAGCAAACCGGTCATATCACCTCTAACACTGCATACCAGGGAGATGGCAAACTGGTCATATCTCCTCTAACACTGCATACCTGGGAGAAGGCGAACTGGCTACATCTCCTCTGACACGCCATACCTGGGAGATGACAAACTGGTCATATCTCCTCTAACACTGCATACCTGGGAGATGGCGAACTGGTCATATCTCCTCTAACACTGCATACCTGGGAGATGACAAACTGGTCACGTCACCTCTAACACTGCATACCTGGGAAATTGGCAAACTGGTCATATCTCCTCTAACACTGCATACCTGGGAGATGGCAAACTGGTCATATCTCCTCTGACACTACATACCTATGAGATGGCAAACTGGTCATATCTCCTCTGACACTGCATACCTGAGAGATGACAAACTGGCCATATCTCCTCTGACTCTGCATACCTGCGAGATGGCAAACTGGTAATATCTCCTCTAACACTGCATACCTGGGAGAAGGCGAACTGGCTACATCTCCTCTGACACGCCATACCTGGGAGATGGCAAACTGGTCATATCTTCTCTAACACTGCATACCTGGGAGATGGCAAACTGGCCATATCTCCTCTAACACTGCATACCTAGGAAATGACAAACTGGTCACGTCGCCTTTAACACTACATCCCTGAGAGATATGCAAACTGGTCATATCACCTCTAACACTGCATACCTGGGAGTTGGCAAACTGGTCATATCTCCTCTAACACTGCATACCTGGGAGATGGTGAACTGGCCACATCTCCTCTGACACTGCATACCTGGGAGATGACAAACTGGTCATATCTCCTCTGACACTGCATACCTGGGAGATGGCGAACTGGGCACATCTCCTCTGACACTGCAAACCTGGGAGATGACAAACTGGTCATATCTCCTCTAACACTGCATACCTGGGAGATGGCAAACTGGTCATATCTCCTCTGACACTGCATACCTGGGAGATGACAAACTGGCTATATCTCCTCTAACACTGCATACCTGGGAGATGGTGAACTGGTCATATCTGCTCTAACACTGCATACCTAGGAAATGACAAACTGGTCACGTCGCCTTTAACACTACATCCCTGAGAGACATGCAAACTGGTCATATCACCTCTAACACTGCATACCTGGGAGTTGGCAAACTGGTCATATCTCCTCTAACACTGCATACCTGGGAGATGGTGAACTGGCCACATCTCCTCTGACACTGCATACCTGGGAGATGACAAACTGGTCATATCTCCTCTAACACTGTATACCTGGGAGATGGTGAACTGGTCATATCTTCTCTAACACTACATCCCTGAGAGATATGCAAACTGGTCATATCACCTCTAACACTGCATACCTGGGAGTTGGCAAACTGGTCATATCTCCTCTAACACTGCATACCTGGGAGATGGTGAACTGGTCATATCTCCTCTGACACTGCATACCTGGGAGATGGCAAACTGGTCATATCTCCTCTGACACTGCATACCTGGGAGATGGCGAACTGGGCACATCTCCTCTGACACTGCAAACCTGGGAGATGACAAACTGGTCATATCTCCTCTAACACTGCATACCTGGGAGATGGCAAAATGGTCATATCTCCTCTGACACTGCATACCTGGGAGATGACAAACTGGCCATATCTCCTCTGACACTGCATACCTGGTAGATGGCAAACTGGTCATATCTTCTCTAACACTGCATACCTGGGAGATGGCAAACTGGTCATATCTCCTCTAACACTGCATACCTAGGAAATGACAAACTGGTCACGTCGCCTTTAACACTACATCCCTGAGAGATATGCAAACTGGTCATATCACCTCTAACACTGCATACCTGGGAGTTGGCAAACTGGTCATATCTCCTCTAACACTGCCTACCTGGGAGATGGTGAACTGGCCACATCTCCTCTGACACTGCATACCTGGGAGATGACAAACTGGTCATATCTCCTCTAACACTGTATACCTGGGAGATGGCGAACTGGTCATATCTTCTCTAACACTGCATACCCGGGAGATGACAAACTGGTCATGTTGGCTTTAACACTGCAAACCTGGGAAATGACAAACTGGTCACGTCGCCGTTTAACACTGCATCCCGGACAGATATGCAAACTGGTCATATCACTTCTGACACTGCATACCTGGGAGATAGCAAACTGGTCATATCACCTCTAACACTGCATACCTGGGAGATGACAAACTGGTCATATCTCCTCTAACACTGCATACCCGGGAGATGACACACTGGTCACGTCGCCTTTAACACTGCATCCCTGACAGATATGCAAACTGGTCATATCACCTCTAACACTGCATACCTGAGAGATGACGACTGGCCATGTCACCTCTGACACTGCATACCTGGGAGATGGCAAACTGGTCATATCTCCTCTAACACTGCATACATGGGAGATGGCAAACTGGTCATATCTCCTCTGACACTGAATACCTGGGAGATGACAAACTGGTCATATCTCCTCCAACACTGCATACCTGGGAGATGGCAAACTAGTCACATCTCCTCCAACACTGTATACCTGGGAGATGGCAAAAGAGTCACATCTCCTCCAGCATTGCATACCTGGGAGATGACGAACTGGTCACATCTCCTCTAACACTGCATACCTGGGAGATGATGAACTGGTCATATCTCCTCTAACACTGCATACCTGGGAGATGACAAACTGGTCATATCACCTCTAACACTGAATACCTGGGAGATGGCGAACTGGTCATATCTCCTCTAACACTGCATACCAGGGAGATGGCGAACTGGCCATATCTCCTCTGACACTGCATATCTGTGAGATAGCAAACTGGTCATATCTCCTCTAACACTGCATACCTGGGAGATGACAAACTGGTCACGTCACCTTTAACACTGCATCCCTGACAGATTTGCAAACTGGTCATATCACCTCTGACACTGCATACCAGGGAGATGGCGAACTGGCCATATCTCCTCTGACACTGCATACCTGTGAGGTGGCAAACTGGTCATATCTCCTCTAACACTGCATACCTGGGAGATGGCAAACTGGTCACATCTCCTCTAACACTGCATACCTGGGAGATGGCAAACTGGTCATATCTCCTCTAACACTGCATACCTCGGAGATGGCAAACTGGCCATATCTCCTCTGACACTGCATACCTGGGAGATGACAAACTGGTCATATCTTCTCTAACACTGCATACCTGGGAGATGGTGAACGTGCCATATGACCTCTAACACTGCATACCTGGCAAATGACAAACTGGTCACGTCGCCTTTAACACTCCATCCCTGACAGATATGCAAACTTGTCATATCACCTCTAACACTGCATACCTGGGAGTTGGCAAACTGGTCATATCTCCTCTAACACTGCATACCTAGGAGATGACAAACTGGTCATATCTCCTCTGACACTGCATACCTGGGAGATGGCAAACTGGTCATATCTCCTCTAACACTGCATACCTGGGAGATGGCGAACTGGGCACATCTCCTCTGACACTGCATACCTGGGAGATGACAAACTGGTCATATCTCCTCTAACACTGCATACCTGGGAGATGGCAAACTGGTCATATCTCCTCTGACACTGCATACCTGGGAGATGACAAACTGGCCATATCTCCTCTGACACCTCATACCTGGTAGATGGCAAACTGGTCATATCTTTTCTAACACTGCATACCTGGGAGATGGCAAACTGGTCATATCTCCTCTAACACTGCATACCTGGGAAATGACAAACTGGTCACGTCGCCTTTAACACTACATCCCAGACAGATATGCAAACTGGTCATATCACCTCTAACACTGCATACCTGGGAGTTGGCAAACTGGTCATATCTCCTCTAACACTGCATACCTGGGAGATGGTGAACTGGCCACATCTCCTCTGACACTGCATACCTGGGAGATGACAAACTGGTCATATCTCCTCTAACACTGTGTACCTGGGAGATGGCGAACTGGTCATATCTTCTCTAACACTGCATACCCGGGAGATGACAAACTGGTCATGTCGGATTTAACACTGCATACCTGCGAAATGACAAACTGGTCACGTCGCCGTTTAACACTGCATCTCGGACAGATATGCAAACTGGTCATATCACCTCTAACACTGCATACCTGGGAGATAGCAAACTGGTCATATCACCTCTAACACTGCATACCTGGGAGATGAAAAACTGCTCATATCTCCTCTAACACTGCATACCTGGGAGATGGCGAACTGGTCATATCTCCTCTAATACTGCATACCCGGGAGATGACAAACTGGTCACGTCGCCTTTAACACTGCATCCCTGACAGATATGCAAACTGGTCATATCACCTCTAACACTGCATACCTGGGAGATGACGACTGGCCATGTCACCTCTGACACTGCATACCTGGGAGATGGCAAACTGGTCATATCTCCTCTAACACTGCATACCTGGGAGATGGCAAACTGGTCATATCTCCTCTGACACTGAATACCTGGGAGATGACAAACTGGTCATATCTCCTCCAACACTGCATACCTGGGAGATGGCAAACTGGCCATATCTCCACTAACACTGCATACCTGGGAGATGGCTGCCGAACTGGTCATATCTCCTCTAACACTGCATACCTGAGAGATGGCAAACTGGTCATATCTCCTCTAACACTGCATACCTGGGAAATGACAAACTGGTCACGTCGCCTTTAACAATGCATCCCTGACAGATATGCAAACTGGTCATATCACCTCTAACACTGCATACCTGGGAGTTGGAAAACTGGTCATATCTCCTCTAACACTGCATACCTGGGAGATGGTGAACTGGCCACATCTCCTCTGACACTGCATACCTGGGAGATGACAAACTGGTCATATCTCCTCTAACACTGCATACCTGGGAGATGGCGAACTGGTCATATCTCCTCTAACACTGCATACCCGGGAGATGGCGAACTGGTCATATCACCTCTAACACTGCATACCTGGGAGATGAAAAACTGGTCATATCTCCTCTAACACTGCATACCTGGGAGATGGCGAACTGGTCATATCTCCTCCAACACTGCATACCTGGGAAATGACAAACTGGTCACATCACCGTTTAACACTGCATCCTGGACAGATATGCAAACTGGGCACATCTCCTCTGACACTGCAAACCTGGGAGATGACAAACTTGTCATATCTCCTCTAACACTGCATACCTGGGAGATGGCAAAATGGTCATATCTCCTCTGACACTGCATACCTGGGAGATGACAAACTGGCCATATCTCCTCTGACACTGCATACCTGGTAGATGGCAAACTGGTCATATCTTCTCTAACACTGCATACCTGGGAGATGGCAAACTGGTCATATCTCCTCTAACACTGCATACCTAGGAAATGACAAACTGGTCACGTCGCCTTTAACACTACATCCCTGAGACATATGCAAACTGGTCATATCACCTCTAAAACTGCATACCTGGGAGTTGGCAAACTGGTCATATCTCCTCTAACACTGCATACCTGGGAGATGGTGAACTGGCCACATCTCCTCTGACACTGCATACCTGGGATATGACAAACTGGTCATATCTCCTCTAACACTGTATACCTGGGAGATGGCGAACTGGTCATATCTTCTCTAACACTGCATACCCGGGAGATGACAAACTGGTCATGTCGGCTTTAACACTGCAAACCTGGGAAATGACAAACTGGTCACGTCGCCGTTTAACACTGCATCCCGGACAGATATGCAAACTGGTCATATCACTTCTAACACTGCATACCTGGGAGATAGCAAACTGGTCATATCACCTCTAACACTGCATACCTGGGAGATGACAAACTGGTCATATCTCCTCTAACACTGCATACCCGGGAGATGACAAACTGGTCACGTCGCCTTTAACACTGCATCCCTGACAGATATGCAAACTGGTCATATCACCTCTAACACTGCATACCTGGGAGATGACGACTGGCCATGTCACCTCTGACACTGCATACCTGGGAGATGGCAAACTGGTCATATCTCCTCTAACACTGCATACCTGGGAGATGGCAAACTGGTCATATCTCCTCTGACACTGAATACCTGGGAGATGACAAACTGGTCATATCTCCTCCAACACTGCATACCTGGGAGATGGCAAACTAGTCACATCTCCTCCAACACTGTATACCTGGGAGATGGCAAACTAGTCACATCTCCTCCAGCATTGCATACCTGGGAGATGACGAACTGGTCACATCTCCTCTAACACTGCATACCTGGGAGATGATGAACTGGTCATATCTCCTCTAACACTGCATACCTGGGAGATGACAAACTGGTCATATCACCTCTAACACTGCATACCTGGGAGATGGTGAACTGGTCATATCTCCTCTAACACTGCATACCAGGGAGATGGCGAACTGGCCATATCTCCTCTGACACTGCATACCTGTGAGATAGCAAACTGGTCAAATCTCCTCTAACACTGCATACCTGGGAGATGACAAACTGGTCATGTCACCTTTAACACTGCATCCCTGACAGATTTGCAAACTGGTCATATCACCTCTGACACTGCATACCAGGGAGATGGTGAACTGGCCATATCTCCTCTGACACTGCATACCTGTGAGATGGCAAACTGGTCATATCTCTTCTAACACTGCATACCTGGGAGATGGCAAACTGGTCACATCTCCTCTAACACTGCATACCTGGGAGATGGCAAACTGGTCATATCTCCTCTAACACTGCATACCTCGGAGATGGCAAACTGGTCATATCTCCTCTGACACTGCATACCTGGGAGATG
This sequence comes from Ambystoma mexicanum, assembly GCF_040938575.1. NCBI lineage: Eukaryota > Metazoa > Chordata > Amphibia > Caudata > Ambystomatidae > Ambystoma > Ambystoma mexicanum. The sequence continues at coordinate 16,836,361 of NC_090934.1, read as the reverse complement.
ACAAACTGGTCACATCTTCTCTAACACTGCATACCTGGGAGATGGTGAACGTGCCATATGACCTCTAACACTGCATACCTGGCAAATGACAAACTGGTCACGTCGCCTTTAACACTCCATCCCTGACAGATATGCAAACTTGTCATATCACCTCTAACACTGCATACCTGGGAGTTGGCAAACTGGTCATATCTCCTCTAACACTGCATACCTAGGAGATGACAAACTGGTCATATCTCCTCTGACACTGCATACCTGGGAGATGGCAAACTGGTCATATCTCCTCTAACACTGCATACCTGGGAGATGGCGAACTGGTCATATCTCCTCTAACACTGCATACCTGGGAGATGGCGAACTGGTCATATCTCCTCCAACACTGCATACCTGGGAGATAGCAAACTGGTCATATCACCTTTAACACTGCATACCTGGGAGATGGCAAACTGGTCATATCTCCTCTAACACTGCATACCTGGGAGATGGCGAACTGGTCATATCTCCTCTGACACTGCATACCTGGGAGATGGCAAACTGGTCATATCTCCTCTAACACTGCATACCTGGGAGATGGCGAACTGGGCACATCTCCTCTGACACTGCATACCTGGGAGATGACAAACTGGTCATATCTCCTCTAACACTGCATACCTGGGAGATGGCAAACTGGTCATATCTCCTCTGACACTGCATACCTGGGAGATGACAAACTGGCCATATCTCCTCTGACACTGCATACCTGGTAGATGGCAAACTGGTCATATCTTTTCTAACACTGCATACCTGGGAGATGGCAAACTGGTCATATCTCCTCTAACACTGCATAGCTGGGAAATGACAAACTGGTCACGTCGCCTTTACCACTACATCCCTGACAGATATGCAAACTGGTCATATCACCTCTAACACTGCATACCTGGGAGTTGGCAAACTGGTCATATCTCCTCTAATACTGCATACCTGGGAGATGGTGAACTGGCCACATCTCCTCTGACACTGCATACCTGGGAGATGAAAAACTGGTCATATCTCCTCTAACACTGTGTACCTGGGAGATGGCGAACTGGTCATATCTTCTCTAACACTGCATACCCGGGAGATGACAAACTGGTCATGTCGGATTTAACACTGCATACCTGGGAAATGACAAACTGGTCACGTCGCCGTTTAACACTGCATCCCGGACAGATATGCAAACTGGTCATATCACCTCTAACACTGCATACCTGGGAGATAGCAAACTGGTCATATCACCTCTAACACTGCATACCTGGGAGATGAAAAACTGGTCATATCTCCTCTAATACTGCATACCTGGGAGATGACGAACTGGTCATATCTCCTCTAATACTGCATACCTGAGAGATGGCAAACTGGTCACATCGCCTTTAACACTGCATCCCTGACAGATATGTAAACTGGTCATATCACCTCTAACACTGCATACCTGGGAGATGGCGAACTGGTCATATCTCCTCTAACACTGCATAGCTGGGAAATGACAGACTGGTCACGACGCCGTTTAACACTGCATCCCGGACAGATATGCAAACTGGTCATATCACCTCTAACACTGCATACCTGGGAGATAGCAAACCGGTCATATCACCTCTAACACTGCATACCAGGGAGATGGCAAACTGGTCATATCTCCTCTAACACTGCATACCTGGGAGAAGGCGAACTGGCTACATCTCCTCTGACACGCCATACCTGGGAGATGACAAACTGGTCATATCTCCTCTAACACTGCATACCTGGGAGATGGCGAACTGGTCATATCTCCTCTAACACTGCATACCTGGGAGATGACAAACTGGTCACGTCACCTCTAACACTGCATACCTGGGAGATGGCGAACTGGCTATATGTACTCTAAAACTGCATACCTGGGAGATGACGAACTGGCCATATCTCCTCTGACACTGCATACCAGGGAGATGGCGAACTGGCCATATCTCCTCTGACACTGCATACCTGTGAGATGGCAAACTGGTCATATCTCCTCTAACACTGCATACCTGGGAAATTGGCAAACTGGTCATATCTCCTCTAACACTGCATACCTGGGAGATGGCAAACTGGTCATATCTCCTCTGACACTGCATACCTGCGAGATGGCAAACTGGTAATATCTCCTCTAACACTGCATACCTGGGAGAAGGTGAACTGGCTACATCTCCTCTGACACGCCATACCTGGGAGATGACAAACTGGTCATATCTCCTCTAACACTGCATACCTGGGAGATGGCAAAATGGTCATATCTCCTCTAACACTGCATACCTGGGAGATGACAAACTGGTCATATCTCCTCTGACACTGCATACCTGGGAGATGGCAAACTGGTCATATCTCCTCTGACACTGCATACCTGGGAGATGGCGAACTGGTCATATCTCCTCTAACACTGCATACCTGGGAGATGGCGAACTGGGCACATCTCCTCTGACACTGCAAACCTGGGAGATGACAAACTGGTCATATCTCCTCTAACACTGCATACCTGGGAGATGGCAAACTGGTCATATCTCCTCTGACACTGCATACCTGGGAGATGACAAACTGGCCATATCTCCTCTGACACTGCGTACCTGGTAGATGGCAAACTGGTCATATCTTCTCTAACACTGCATACCTGGGAGATGGCAAACTGGTCATATCTCCTCTAACACTGCATACCTGGGAGTTGGCAAACTGGTCATATCTCCTCTAACACTGCATACCTGGGAGATGGTGAACTGGCCACATCTCCTCTGACACTGCATACCTGGGAGATGACAAACTGGTCATATCTCCTCTAACACTGTATACCTGAGAGATGGCGAAGAACTGGTCATATCTTCTCTAACACTGCATACCTGGGAGATGACAAACTGGTCACGTCGCCGTTTAACACTGCATCCCGGACAGATATGCAAACTGGTCATATCACCTCTAACACTGCATACCTGGGAGATAGCAAACTGGTCATATCTCCTCTAACACTGCATACCCGGGAGATGACAAACTGGTCACGTCGCCTTTAACACTGCATCCCTGACAGATATGCAAACTGGTCATATCACCTCTAACACTGCATACCTGGGAGTTGGCAAACTGGTCATATCTCCTCTAACACTGCATACCTGGGAGATGGTGAACTGGCCACATCTCCTCTGACACTGCATACCTGGGAGATGACAAACTGGTCATATCTCCTCTAACACTGTATACCTGAGAGATGGCGAAGAACTGGTCATATCTTCTCTAACACTGCATACCCGGGAGATGACAAACTGGTCACGTCGCCGTTTAACACTGCATCCCAGACAGATATGCAAACTGGTCATATCACCTCTAACACTGCATACCTGGGAGATAGCAAACTGGTCATATCTCCTCTAACACTGCATACCCGGGAGATGACAAACTGGTCACGTCGCCTTTAACACTGCATCCCTGACAGATATGCAAACTGGTCATATCACCTCTAACACTGCATACCTGGGAGATGAGGACTGGCCATGTCACCTCTGACACTGCATACCTGGGAGATGGCAAACTGGTCATATCTCCTCTAACACTGCATACCTGGGAGATGGCAAACTGGTAATATCTCCTCTGACACTGAATACCTGGGAGATGACAAACTGGTCATATCTCCTCCAACACTGCATACCTGGGAGATGGCAAACTAGTCACATCTCCTCCAACACTGTATACCTGGGAGATGGCAAACTAGTCACATCTCCTCCAGCACTGCATACCTGGGAGATGACGAACTGGTCACATCTCCTCTAACACTGCATACCTGGGAGATGATTAACTGGTAATATCTCCTCTAACACTGCATACCTGGGAGATGACAAACTGGTCATATCACCTCTAACACTGCATACCTGGGAGATGGCGAACTGGGCACATCTCCTCTGACACTGCAAACCTGGGAGATGACAAACTGGTCATATCTCCTCTAACACTGCATACCTGGGAGATGGCAAACTGGTCATATCTCCTCTGACACTGCATACCTGGGAGATGACAAACTGGCCATATCTCCTCTGACACTGCGTACCTGGTAGATGGCAAACTGGTCATATCTTCTCTAACACTGCATACCTGGGAGATGGCAAACTGGTCATATCTCCTCTAACACTGCATACCTGGGAGTTGGCAAACTGGTCATATCTCCTCTAACACTGCATACCTGGGAGATGGTGAACTGGCCACATCTCCTCTGACACTGCATACCTGGGAGATGACAAACTGGTCATATCTCCTCTAACACTGTATACCTGAGAGATGGCGAAGAACTGGTCATATCTTCTCTAACACTGCATACCCGGGAGATGACAAACTGGTCACGTCGCCGTTTAACACTGCATCCCGGACAGATATGCAAACTGGTCATATCACCTCTAACACTGCATACCTGGGAGATAGCAAACTGGTCATATCTCCTCTAACACTGCATACCCGGGAGATGACAAACTGGTCACGTCGCCTTTAACACTGCATCCCTGAGAGATATGCAAACTGGTCATATCACCTCTAACACTGCATACCTGGGAGTTGGCAAACTGGTCATATCTCCTCTAACACTGCATACCTGGGAGATGGTGAACTGGCCACATCTCCTCTGACACTGCATACCTGGGAGATGACAAACTGGTCATATCTCCTCTAACACTGTATACCTGAGAGATGGCGAAGAACTGGTCATATCTTCTCTAACACTGCATACCCGGGAGATGACAAACTGGTCACGTCGCCGTTTAACACTGCATCCCGGACAGATATGCAAACTGGTCATATCACCTCTAACACTGCATACCTGGGAGATAGCAAACTGGTCATATCTCCTCTAACACTGCATACCCGGGAGATGACAAACTGGTCACGTCGCCTTTAACACTGCATCCCTGACAGATATGCAAACTGGTCATATCACCTCTAACACTGCATACCTGGGAGATGAGGACTGGCCATGTCACCTCTGACACTGCATACCTGGGAGATGGCAAACTGGTCATATCTCCTCTAACACTGCATACCTGGGAGATGGCAAACTGGTAATATCTCCTCTGACACTGAATACCTGGGAGATGACAAACTGGTCATATCTCCTCCAACACTGCATACCTGGGAGATGGCAAACTAGTCACATCTCCTCCAACACTGTATACCTGGGAGATGGCAAACTAGTCACATCTCCTCCAGCACTGCATACCTGGGAGATGACGAACTGGTCACATCTCCTCTAACACTGCATACCTGGGAGATGATTAACTGGTCATATCTCCTCTAACACTGCATACCTGGGAGATGACAAACTGGTCATATCACCTCTAACACTGCATACCTGGGAGATGGCGAACTGGTCATATCTCCTCTAACACTGCATACCAGGGAGATGGCGAACTGGCCATATCTCCTCTGACACTGCATACCTGTGAGATAGCAAACTGGTCATATCTCCTCTAACACTGCATACCTGGGAGATGACAAACTGGTCACGTCACCTTTAACAGTGCATCCCTGACAGATTTGCAAACTGGTCATATCACCTCTGACACTGCATACCAGGGAGATGGCGAACTGGCCATATCTCCTCTGACACTGCATACCTGTGAGATGGCAAACTGGTCATATCTCCTCTGACACTGCATACCTGCGAGATGGCAAACTGGTCATATCTCCTCTAACACTGCATACCTGGGAGATGGCAAACTGGTCACATCTCCTCTAACACTGCATACCTGGGAGATGGCAAACTGGTCATATCTCCTCTGACACTGCGTACCTGGTAGATGGCAAACTGGTCATATCTTCTCTAACACTGCATACCTGGGAGATGGCAAACTGGTCATATCTCCTCTAACACTGCATACCTAGGAAATGACAAACTGGTCACGTCGCCTTTAACACTACATCCCTGAGAGATATGCAAACTGGTCATATCACCTCTAACACTGCATACCTGGGAGTTGGCAAACTGGTCATATCTCCTCTAACACTGCATACCTGGGAGATGGTGAACTGGCCACATCTCCTCTGACACTGCATACCTGGGAGATGACAAACTGGTCATATCTCCTCTAACACTGTATACCTGAGAGATGGCGAACTGGTCATATCTTCTCTAACACTGCATACCCGGGAGATGACAAACTGGTCATGTCGGCTTTAACACTGCAAACCTGGGAAATGACAAACTGGTCACGTCGCCGTTTAACACTGCATCCCGGACAGATATGCAAACTGGTCATATCACCTCTAACACTGCATACCTGGGAGATAGCAAACTGGTCATATCTCCTCTAACACTGCATACCCGGGAGATGACAAACTGGTCACGTCACCTTTAACACTGCATCCCTGACAGATATGCAAACTGGTCATATCACCTCTAACACTGCATACCTGGGAGATGACGACTGGCCATGTCACCTCTGACACTGCATACCTGGGAGATGGCAAACTGGTCATATCTCCTCTAACACTGCATACCTGGGAGATGGCAAACTGGTCATATCTCCTCTGACACTGAATACCTGGGAGATGACAAACTGGTCATATCTCCTCCAACACTGCATACCTGGGAGATGGCAAACTAGTCACATCTCCTCCAACACTGTATACCTGGGAGATGGCAAACTAGTCACATCTCCTCCAGCACTGCATACCTGGGAGATGACGAACTGGTCACATCTCCTCTAACACTGCATACCTGGGAGATGATTAACTGGTCATATCTCCTCTAACACTGCATACCTGGGAGATGACAAACTGGTCATATCACCTCTAACACTGCATACCTGGGAGATGGCGAACTGGTCATATCTCCTCTAACACTGCATACCAGGGAGATGGCGAACTGGCCATATCTCCTCTGACACTGCATACCTGTGAGATAGCAAACTGGTCATATCTCCTCTAACACTGCATACCTGGGAGATGACAAACTGGTCACGTCACCTTTAACACTGCATCCCTGACAGATTTGCAAACTGGTCATATCACCTCTGACACTGCATACCAGGGAGATGGCGAACTGGCCATATCTCCTCTGACACTGCATACCTGTGAGATGGCAAACTGGTCATATCTCCTCTGACACTGCATACCTGCGAGATGGCAAACTGGTCATATCTCCTCTAACACTGCATACCTGGGAGATGGCAAACTGGTCACATCTCCTCTAACACTGCATACCTGGGAGAGGGCAAACTGGTCATATCTCCTCTAACACTGCATACCTCGGAGATGGCAAATTGGTCATATCTCCTCTGACACTGCATACCTGGGAGATGACAAACTGGTCATATCTTCTCTAACACTGCATACCTGGGAGATGGTGAACGTGCCATATGACCTCTAACACTGCATACCTGGCAAATGACAAACTGGTCACGTCGCCTTTAACACTCCATCCCTGACAGATATGCAAACTGGTCATATCACCTCTAACACTGCATACCTGGGAGTTGGCAAACTGGTCATATCTCCTCTAACACTGCATACCTGGGAGATGGCAAACTGGCCACATCTCCTCTGACACTGCATACCTGGGAGATGACAAACTGATCATATCTCCTCTAACACTGCATACCTGAGAGATGCCGAACTGGTCATATCTCCTCTAACACTGCATACCTAGGAGATGACAAACTGGTCATATCTCCTATGACACTGCATAACTGGGAGATGGCAAACTGGTCATATCTCCTCTAACACTGCATACCTGGGAGATGGCGAACTGGTCATATCTCCTCTAACACTGCATACCTGGGAGATGGCGAACTGGTCATATCTCCTCCAACACTGCATACCTGGGAGATAGCAAACTGGTCATATCACCTTTAACACTGCATACCTCGGAGATGGCAAACTGATCACATCTCCTCTAACACTGCATACCTGGGAGATGGCAAACTGATCACATCACCTATAACACTGCATACCTGGGAAATGGCAAATTGGTCACATCTCCTCTAATACTGCATACCTGGGAGACGGCAAACGAGTCATATCTCCTCTGACACTGCATACCTGGGAGACGGCAAACGAGTCATATCTCATCTGACACTGCATACCTGGGAGATGGCAAACTGGTCATATCTCCTCTAACACTGCATACCTGGGAGACGGCAAACTTGTCACATCACCTCTAACACTGCATACCTGGGAGATGGCATCTAACACTGCATACCTGGGAGGTGACAAACTGGCCATATCTCCTCTAACACTGCATACCTGGGAGATGACGATCTGGCCATATCTCCTCTGACACTTCATACCTGGGAGACGGCAAACTGGTCATATCTCCTCTGACACTGCATGCCTGGGAGATGACGAACTGGCCATATCGCCTCTGACACTGCATACCTGGGAGATGGCGAACTGGCCATATCTCCTCTGACACTGCATACCTGGGAGATGGCGAACTGGCCAGATCTCCTCTGACACTGCATACCTGCGAGATGGCAAACTGGTCATATCTCCTCTAACACTGCATACCTGCGAGATGGCAAACTGGTCATATCTCCTCTAACACTGCATACCTGGGAGATGGCAAACTGGTCACATCTCCTCTAACACTGCATACCTGGGAGATGGCAAACTGGTCATATCTCCTCTGACACTGCATACCTGGGAGATGACAAACTGGCCATATCTCCTCTGACACTGCGTACCTGGTAGATGGCAAACTGGTCATATCTTCTCTAACACTGCATACCTGGGAGATGGCAAACTGGTCATATCTCCTCTAACACTGCATACCTAGGAAATGACAAACTGGTCACGTCGCCTTTAACACTACATCCCTGAGAGATATGCAAACTGGTCATATCACCTCTAACACTGCATACCTGGGAGTTGGCAAACTGGTCATATCTCCTCTAACACTGCATACCTGGGAGATGGTGAACTGGCCACATCTCCTCTGACACTGCATACCTGGGAGATGACAAACTGGTCATATCTCCTCTAACACTGTATACCTGAGAGATGGCGAACTGGTCATATCTTCTCTAACACTGCATACCCGGGAGATGACAAACTGGTCATGTCGGCTTTAACACTGCAAACCTGGGAAATGACAAACTGGTCACGTCGCCGTTTAACACTGCATCCCGGACAGATATGCAAACTGGTCATATCACCTCTAACACTGCATACCTGGGAGATAGCAAACTGGTCATATCTCCTCTAACACTGCATACCCGGGAGATGACAAACTGGTCACGTCGCCTTTAACACTGCATCCCTGACAGATATGCAAACTGGTCATATCACCTCTAACACTGCATACCTGGGAGATGACGACTGGCCATGTCACCTCTGACACTGCATACCTGGGAGATGGCAAACTGGTCATATCTCCTCTAACACTGCATACCTGGGAGATGGCAAACTGGTCATATCTCCTCTGACACTGAATACCTGGGAGATGACAAACTGGTCATATCTCCTCCAACACTGCATACCTGGGAGATGGCAAACTAGTCACATCTCCTCCAACACTGTATACCTGGGAGATGGCAAACTAGTCACATCTCCTCCAGCACTGCATACCTGGGAGATGACGAACTGGTCACATCTCCTCTAACACTGCATACCTGGGAGATGATTAACTGGTCATATCTCCTCTAACACTGCATACCTGGGAGATGACAAACTGGTCATATCACCTCTAACACTGCATACCTGGGAGATGGCGAACTGGTCATATCTCCTCTAACACTGCATACCAGGGAGATGGCGAACTGGCCATATCTCCTCTGACACTGCATACCTGTGAGATAGCAAACTGGTCATATCTCCTCTAACACTGCATACCTGGGAGATGACAAACTGGTCACGTCACCTTTAACACTGCATCCCTGACAGATTTGCAAACTGGTCATATCACCTCTGACACTGCATACCAGGGAGATGGCGAACTGGCCATATCTCCTCTGACACTGCATACCTGTGAGATGGCAAACTGGTCATATCTCCTCTGACACTGCATACCTGCGAGATGGCAAACTGGTCATATCTCCTCTAACACTGCATACCTGGGAGATGGCAAACTGGTCACATCTCCTCTAACACTGCATACCTGGGAGATGGCAAACTGGTCATATCTCCTCTAACACTGCATACCTCGGAGATGGCAAATTGGTCATATCTCCTCTGACACTGCATACCTGGGAGATGACAAACTGGTCATATCTTCTCTAACACTGCATACCTGGGAGATGGTGAACGTGCCATATGACCTCTAACACTGCATACCTGGCAAATGACAAACTGGTCACGTCGCCTTTAACACTCCATCCCTGACAGATATGCAAACTGGTCATATCACCTCTAACACTGCATACCTGGGAGTTGGCAAACTGGTCATATCTCCTCTAACACTGCATACCTGGGAGATGGCAAACTGGCCACATCTCCTCTGACACTGCATACCTGGGAGATGACAAACTGATCATATCTCCTCTAACACTGCATACCTGAGAGATGCCGAACTGGTCATATCTCCTCTAACACTGCATACCTAGGAGATGACAAACTGGTCATATCTCCTATGACACTGCATAACTGGGAGATGGCAAACTGGTCATATCTCCTCTAACACTGCATACCTGGGAGATGGCGAACTGGTCATATCTCCTCTAACACTGCATACCTGGGAGATGGCGAACTGGTCATATCTCCTCCAACACTGCATACCTGGGAGATAGCAAACTGGTCATATCACCTTTAACACTGCATACCTCGGAGATGGCAAACTGATCACATCTCCTCTAACACTGCATACCTGGGAGATGGCAAACTGATCACATCACCTATAACACTGCATACCTGGGAAATGGCAAATTGGTCACATCTCCTCTAATACTGCATACCTGGGAGACGGCAAACGAGTCATATCTCCTCTGACACTGCATACCTGGGAGACGGCAAACGAGTCATATCTCATCTGACACTGCATACCTGGGAGATGGCAAACTGGTCATATCTCCTCTAACACTGCATACCTGGGAGACGGCAAACTTGTCACATCACCTCTAACACTGCATACCTGGGAGATGGCATCTAACACTGCATACCTGGGAGGTGACAAACTGGCCATATCTCCTCTAACACTGCATACCTGGGAGATGACGATCTGGCCATATCTCCTCTGACACTTCATACCTGGGAGACGGCAAACTGGTCATATCTCCTCTGACACTGCATGCCTGGGAGATGACGAACTGGCCATATCGCCTCTGACACTGCATACCTGGGAGATGGCGAACTGGCCATATCTCCTCTGACACTGCATACCTGGGAGATGGCGAACTGGCCAGATCTCCTCTGACACTGCATACCTGCGAGATGGCAAACTGGTCATATCTCCTCTAACACTGCATACCTGGGAGATGGCAAACTGATCATATCTCCTCTGACACTGCATACCTGGGAGATGACGTACTGGCCATATCTCCACTAACACTGCATACCTGGGAGATGGCAAACTGGTCATATCTCCTCTAACACTGCATACCTGGGAGATGGCGAACTGGCCACATCTCCTCTGACACTGCATACCTGGGAGATGACGAACTGGCCATATCTCCTCTGACACTGCATACCTGGGAGATGGCAAACTGGTCACATCTCCTCTGACACTGCATACCTGGGAGATGACGAACTGGCATATCTCCTCTGACACTGCATACCTGGGAGATGGCGAACTGGCCATATCTCCTCTGACACTGCATACTTGGGAGATGGCAAACTGGTCATATCTCCTCTGACACTGTATACCTGGGAAATGATGAACTGGCCATATCTCCTCTGACACTGCATACCTGGGAGATGACAAACTGGTCATATCTCCTTTGACACTGCATACCTGGGAGATGGCAAACTGGTCATATCTCCTCTGACACTGCATACCTGGGAAATGGCAAACTGGTCTTATCTCCTCTGACACTGCATACCTGGGAAATGGCAAACTGGTCATATCTCCTGGTCATATCAGAGTGCACATTGACCCCTAACTATCCTTACATGTAAGGAGAGTGACAGGGTTGGCCCGTTCTGTACACCCTTCTTTTGGGCATGGGAGGTGGCAGTGTGTGAGGCGGGTGGCATGGGGGAGGGGTAGTGGGGAATCACAGCCATTGAAACCTGTGAGCGGAGTGACAGTGTTGGCCCTGTCTGTGCACCCACCTTCTTTTGGGCATGGGAGGTGGCAGTTTGTGAGGCGGGCGGGCACGGGGGTGGGGTAGTGGGGAATCGCAGCCATTGAAACATGTGAGCGGAGTGACAGTGTTGGCCCTCTCTGTGCACCCACCTTCTTTTGGGCATAGGAGGTGGCAGTGTGTGAGGCGGGTGGGCACAGGGGAGGGGTAGTGGGGAATCGCAGCCATTGAAACATGTGAGCGGAGTGACAGTGTTGGCCCTGTCTGTACACCCACCTTCTTTTGGGCATGGGAGGTGGCAGTTTGTGTGGCGGGCGGGCACGGGGGAGGGGTAGTGGGGAATCGCAGCCATTGAAACATGTGAGCGGAGTGACAGTGTTGGCCCTGTCTGTGCACCCACCTTCTTTTGGGCATGGGAGGTGGCAGTTTGTGAGGCGGGCGGGCACGGGGGAGGGGTAGTGGGGAATCGCAGCCATTGAAACATGTGAGCGGAGTGACAGTGTTGGCCCTGTCTGTGCACCCGCCTTCTTTTGGGCATGGGAGGTGGCAGTGTGTGAGGCGGGTAGGCACGGGGGAGGGGTAGTGGGGAATCGCAGCCATTGAAACATGTGAGCAGAGTGACAGTGTTGGCCCTGTCTGTGCACCCACCTTCTTTTGGGCATGGGAGGTGGCAGTGTGTGAGGAGGGCGGGTGGCACGGGGGAGGGGTAGTGGGGAATCGCAGCCATTGAAACATGTGAGCGGAGTGACAGTGTTGGCCCTGTCTGTGCACCCACCTTCTTTTGGGCATGGGAGGTGGCAGTGTGTGAGGCGGGTAGGCACGGGGGAGGGGTAGTGAGGAATCGCAGCCATTGAAACATGTGAGCGGAGTGACAGTGTTGGCCCTGTCTGTGCACCCACCTTCTTTTGGGCATGGGAGGGGGCAGTTTGTGAGGCGGGCGGGCACGGGGAGGGGTAGTGGGGAATCGCAGCCATTGAAACATGTGAGCGGAGTGACAGTGTTGGCCCTGTCTGTGCACCCACCTTCTTTTGGGCATAGGAGGTGGCAGTGTGTGAGGCGGGTGGGCACGGGGGAGGGGTAGTGGGGAATCGCAGCCATTGAAACATGTGAGCGGAGTGACAGTGTTGGCCCTGTCTGTGCACCCACCTTCTTTTGGGCATGGGAGGTGGCAGTGTGTGAGGCGGGCGGGCACGGGGGAGGGGTAGTGGGGAATCGCAGCCATTGAAACATGTGAGCGGAGTGACAGTGTTGGCCCTGTCTGTGCACCCACCTTCTTTTGGGCATGGGAGGTGGCAGTGTGTGAGGCGGGCGGGCACGGGGGAGGGGTAGTGGGGAATCACAACAATTGAAATATGGGGTCAGAAATGTTGAAGGTCCATTTTTATATTTATTTATTTATTTATTGTGCATTTTGAGGGAACATGGGAATGAAAATCAAATATAACAATGAGAGCGAGGCGGACCTACTTGGCCATGTGAGCATTCAGAACGTGCAAGTGCAGCGAGAGAGGGGGTGAGGGCATAAGTGCTCGGTGTGCCTAGGGGGGAAGTGCTAGGGAGTGAGCAGGTGTGAGTGCCTAGGTGAGTGGTCAGCTGAGAATAAGTGCAGGCCTGTGGAGGCATAGGCAAGTGGGTGCCATGGCAAGTGCTGAGAGCGGGTAGATGCTGAAGGCGGTTGGGTGTGGGAGACCAAGGTCCAAGAGGACACGTAAGGGCCCTGGTCACCATTCTCAGCAACTGTGGGTTTCAGCAGAGGAGGTAGGAAGAGAAGGGGGAGGTGAAAAGGAAAGTCTTGAGGAGCTTTTGAAATTTAAGGTGATCCGGCTCAAGAGGAAGGGGGCGTCTGTTCCGTAAGAGGGAGACTGCTGTGGAAAGAGATCCGCCACCAGCTCGCTGTTTAGAGAAGCGACTGACATGCAGAGCGTTGGTGCCGGAGGAGCATAGAGATCTAGAGGGAGAGTATTTAGTGAGAGCAAGTTGTAGATGGTGTGGTGCCTGGCCGCAGACGGCTTTATGGATGATGCAGAGGGATTTGAACTTGACCCTTGCAGCAACCAGGAGCCATTGGAGAGTTGTTAGGGCTGGAGAAATGCAGTCCCTGGGCTCGAGGCCAAGGATAGGTCTTGCAGCCCTATTCTGGATTAGCTGGAGAGGTCGTAGAGAAGAAGAGGGTAGATTAAGGAAGTGGCTATTGCAGTAGTCCAGCCTAGAGAGAATCAGAGCTCTAGAGACATTGAGCTTCTGGGGGAAGTGAGGAAAGGAAGAGTTCCTTTGAGGAGGTGGAGTTGAATGGGGGCTTTCTTGGCAAGATCCTGAGTGTGAGGGAGGAAGGGAGGAAGGAAAGAGAGGAGTCGAAGAGGACTCCAAGGTTGCTGGCTTCAGATGAGAGAGGAGGGAGAGTCCAAAGAAGATGGCCAGAGTGGGGGCAGAAAGAGGGAGCAGGGGTCCCAATAGGAAGGATCTCAGTCCTGCTGGCGTTGAGGCAGAGATCATTGGAAGTGCACCAGGACTGGATGACAGATAGATCAAGTAGAATGAGAACAGCTGGAGAGTTGGAGTCAAGAGATGCGAGCAGCTCCTCACAGGTGTTAATTGGGAATAGATGTGCAAAGAGGGGTCCATACCCTCACTCACCTCCGCAGGAGGTGTCATGCCCCTGCTGACCCGTTCCTGCACCTTCAGGGGGGCACTGGGAGGTGCCACCTGTGGTTCCTCTAGAGCCCAGGATCCCAGGGAGTGCAGGTCCGCTGGCACAGTGAGTGACATAGTGATCAACAGTGTGTGACTGAGCCGTAGTCTCAGGGAGTGACAGTGAGCGCCAGTGAGTGACAGGACCACAGGCATAGTGCTGACAGTGAGTGACAGAGCCTCAGGTTTAGTGAGTGGCAGAGTCACATATGCAGTGAGTGACAGAGCCACAGGCCCATTGAGCGACAGTGAGGGGCCGAACCACAGGCATAGTGAGTGAAAGTGCCACAAGCATAGTGAGTGACAGAACCACAGAGGCAGTGAGTGACAGTGTCAGAGGCACAGTGAGTGACACTGAGTGACAGAGCCACAGGCACTCTAAGTGACAGTGAGTGACAGAGCATGTGCATAGCAAGTGACAATGTGTGACTGTGCCACAGGCTGAAGGTGTGATAGTGATCAAGAGTGAGTGACAGAACCACAGTCATAGTGAGTGACAGAGTCGCAGATGCAGTGATAGTGAGTATTTGCACCACAGGCACAGTAAGTGACACTGAGTGCCAGTGATTGACAGCTACACAGGGACAGTGAGTGACACATGCAGAGTGAGTGACACTGAGTGACAGCAACACAGGCACAGTGAGTGACACATGAAGAGTGAGTGATGCTGAGTGACACTGAGTGACAGAGCCATATGAGTGACACTGAGTGACAGAGCCACAGGCACAGTAGGTGACACTGAGTGACACATGCAGAGTGAGTGACACTGAGTGACACGTGCAGAGTGACACTGAGTGACAGCGAGTGACACATGCAGAGTGAGTGACACTGAGTGACAGAGCCACAGGCACACTAGGTGACACTGAGTGACACTGAGTGACACATGCAGAGTGAGTGACACTGAGTGACAGTGAGTGACAGAGCCATATGAGTGACACTGAGTAACAGAGCTACAGGCACATTGAGTGAAAGTGAGTGACAGAGCCTCAGGCACGGTGAGTGACACATGCAGAGTGAGTGACAGTGAGTTACAGCAACACAGGCACAGTGAGTGACACATGAATAGTGAGTGACGCTTAGTGACACTGAGTGACAGAGCCACAGGCACAGTAGGTGACAGTGAGTGACAGTGAGTGACAGTGAGTGACACATGCAGGGTGAGTTACAGTGTGTGACACTGAGTGACAGCAAGTGACACATGCAGGGTGAGTGACAGTGTGTGACACTGAGTGACAGAGCCACAGGCACAGTGGGTGACAGGGAGTGACAGAGCCACAGGCACAGTAGGTGACAGTGAGTGACACAATAAGGGTGATTGACAGTGAGTGACACTGAGTGACAGAGCCACAGGCACAGCAGGTGACAGTGAGTGACAGTGAGTGACAGTGAGTGACACATGCAGAGTGAGTGACAGTGAGTGACAGTGAGTGACAGCAACACAGGCACAGTGAGTGACACATGCAGAGTGAGTGACACTGAGTGACAGAGCCACGGGCACGGTAGGTGACACTGAGTGACAGTGGGTGACACATGCAGAGTGAGTGACAGTGAGTGACAGTGAGTGACAGCAACACAGGCACAGTGAGTGACACATGCAGAGTGAGTGACACTGAGTGACAGATCCACAGGCAGAGTAGGTGACAGTGAGTGACACATGCAGGGTGAGTGACAGTGAGTGGCTCTGAGTGACAGAGCCACAGGCACAGCAGGTGACAGTGAGTGACAGCGAGTGACACATGCAGAGTGAGTGACAGTGAGTGACAGCAACACAGGCACAGTGAGTGACACATGCAGAGTGAGCGACACTGAGTGACAGAGCCACAGGCACAGTAGGTGACAGTGAGTGACAGAGCCACAGGCACAGTAGGTGACAGTGAGTGACACATGCAGGGTGAGTGACAGTGAGTGACAGAGTCACAGGCACAGTAGGTGACAGTGAGTGACACATGCAGGGCGAGTGACAGTGAGTGACAGTGAGTGACACATGCAGGGTGAGTGACAGTGAGTGACACATGCAGGGTGAGTGGCAGTGAGTGACACTGAGTGACAGAGTCACAGGCACAGTAGATGACAGTGAGTGACAGTGAGTGACAGTGAGTGACACATGCAGGGTGAGTGACAGTGAGTGACACTGAGTGACAGAGCCACAGCACAGTAGGTGACACTGAGTGACAGTGAGTGACACATGCAGGGTGAGTGACAGCGAGTGGCAGGGCGCTGGCCCGTGCTGCGCAGGTACCTGGGCCAGGGGCTTGTTCTCGTACGCCTTCTCGTGTTCGAAGAACATGTCCAGGCCGTGCTCCTTGACAATCTTTTCAGACTCGTCCGAGAAGAGGACGGCGTCGCCGTCGAAGGCCACCCGCAGCTGGTCCTCAAAGACGGCCACGTCCTTGCTGGGGCTGAAGATGGTGGCAGCGGCGATGCCTGCGGAGGGCGGGGGGAGAAGAAAGAAAGGCTCATGCTTCGCGCCATGTGTGAGATGACCCCCTGCAGGGAACACTACACAGCACTCATCAGAGAGAGACACCCACTCAGATCATCAAACATTTCAAGCGGTTTCAGTGTGGCTTTAGCGCCTACAGACTCGGGTGGGCAGACGCTGTTGCCCAATGCATTTCTGACCGCCCCGGCCCCTCATCAGTGCCAGGAAATGCGCCAGGTGAACCAGGTGAAGAAATGGCAACGACTGTTGCCAGAATGCAGACATTGGAAGTCAGCAGTGTGTCACTGCATAGCTTATACAATCAAACCACGCAGTGTCTGCAGCCTTCATTAATAGCAGGACACGTGGATGCCGCAAGACACAATGATGCGATGCAGCCGCCACCGCTGTGCCCACCTGGCACTTGCCTCTGCCAGAGTGTGCCACCACCCTGGGCCAACCAGTGCTGTACTCAGAGGCGCTGGCATAGATCGGGAGGAAAGCCATTGCCCTGGTGTGGGCATGTGAGCACCCCGCCAGTCGACACTGGGCTTGAAGACCCCACTGATCTTGGCATCACGCATACATGTAGTATCAAGGATCATGTCAAGGTGCTGGCACGTGGCGCGTGCCCCACAGGGAAGATGGCGGCCACTGGGGCCTGGAGCCCTAGGCTTAGGAGTCCTGCCACCTGCTCATTTCACTGCCAAGTGTGGCAGGAACTCCGCACCGTTTGCCCTTTTTGTGCCACTAGGAGCCAAGACGAGTTACTCATCTCTTCCCGAGAGGCCAATGGCTGAAGCCAATGTGGATTCAGTCTAATGCAGGAAGCTCCTCTGCTGCTCCTGATCTTATCCTACTTATGCAGGATCCTCCTCTGCTGCTCGTGATCTTATCCTACTTATGCAGGAACTTCCGCTGCTGCTCGTGATCTTATCCTACTTATGCAGGAAACTCCTCTGCTGCTCCTGATCTTATCCTACTTATGCAGGAACCTCCTCTGCGGCTCCTGATCTTATCCTACTCATACAGGAACCTCCTCTGCTGCTCCTGATCTTATCCTACTTATGCAGGAACCTCCTCTGCGGCTCCTGATCTTATCCTACTCATGCAGGAACCTCCTCTGCGGCTCCTGATCTTATCCTACTCATGCAGGAACCTCCGCTGCTGCTCGTGATCTTATCCTACTTATGCAGGAACTTCCACTGCTGCTCGTGATCTTATCCTACTTATGCAGGAAACTCCTCTGCTGCTCCTGATCTTATCCTACTTATGCAGGAACCTCCTCTGCGGCTCCTGATCTTATCCTACTCATGCAGGAACCTCCTCTGCTGCTCCTGATCTTATCCTACTCATGCAGGAACCTCCTCTGCTGCTCCTGATCTTACCCTACTTATGCAGGAACCTCCTCTGCTGCTCCCGATCTTATCCTACTTATGCAGGAACCTCCTCTGCAGCTCGTGATCTTATCCTACACATGCAGGAACCTCCCTTGCTGCTCGTGATCTTATTCTACTTATGCATGAACCTCCACTGCTGCTCGTGATCTTATCCTACTCATGCAGGGATCTCCTCTGCTGCTCCTGATCTTATTCTACTTATGCAGGAACCACCTCTGCTGCTCGTGATCTTATCCTACTTATGCAGGAACCTCCTCTGCTGCTCGTGATCTTATTCTACTTATTATCCTACTTATGCAGGAACCTCCTCTTCTGCTCGTGATCTTATCCTACTTATCCTACTTATGCAGGAACCTCCTCTGCTGCTCGTGATCTTATTCTACGTATTATCCTACTTATGCAGGAACCTCCTCTTCTGCTCGTGATCTTATCCTACTTACGCAGGACACTTCTCTGCTGCTCGTGAACTTATACTTATCCTACTTATGCAGGAACCTCCTCTGCTGCTCGTGGTCTTATTCTACTTATCCTACTTATGCAGGAACCTCGTCTTCTGCTCGTGATCTTATCCTACTTATGCAGGAACCTTCTCTGCTGCTCGTGATCTTATCCTACTCATGCAGGAACCTCCTCTGCTGCTCATGATCTTATCCTACTTATGCAGGAACCTTCTCTGCTGCTCGTGATCTTATCCTACTTATGCAGGAACCTCCTCTGCTGCTCATGATCTTATTTTACTTAGTATCCTACTTATGCAGGAACCTCCTCTTCTGCTCGTGATCTTATCCTACTTATCCTACTTATGCAGGAACCTCCTCTTCTCCTACTTATGCAGGAACCTCCTCTTCTGCTCGTGATCTTATCCTACTTATGCAGGAACCTCCTCTGCTGCTCGTGATCTTATCCTACTCATGCAGGAACCTCTTCTGCTGCTCGTGATCTTATCCTACTTATGCAGGAACCTCCTCTGCTGCTCGCAATCTTATTCTACTTATGCAGGAACCTCCTCTGCTGCTCGTGAACTTATCCTACTCATGCAGGAACCTCCTCTGCTGCTCGTGATCTTATCCTACTCATGCAGGAACCTCCTCTGCTGCTCGTGAACTTATCATACTCATGCAGGAACCTCCTCTGCGGCTCGTGATCTTATCCTACTTATGCAGGAACCTCCTCTGCTGCTCGTGAACTTATCCTACTCATGCAGGAACCTCCTCTGCGGCTCGTGATCTTATCCTACTTATGCAGGAACCTCTTCTGTTGCTCGTGATCTTATCCTACTCATGCAGGAACCTCCTCTGCTGCTCGTGAACTTATCCTACTTATGCAGGAACCTCCTCTGCTGCTCGTGAACTTATCCTACTCATGCAGGAACCTCCTCTGCTGCTCGTGATCTTATCCTACTTATGCAGGAATCTCCTCTGCTGCTTGTGATCTTATCCTACTCATGCAGGAACCTCCTCTGCTGCTCGTGATCTTATTCTACTTATGCAGGAACCTCCTCTGCTGCTCTTGAACGTATCCTACTTATGCAGGAACCTCCTCTGCTGCTCATGATCTTATCCTACTTATGCAGGAACCTCATCTGCTGCTCGTGATCTTACCTACTTATGCAGGAACCTCCTCTGCTGGTTGTGATCTTATCCTACTTATGCAGGAACCTCCTCTGCTGCTCGTGAACTTATCCTACTTATGCAGGAACCTCCGCTGCTTCTCGTGAACTTATCCTACTTATGCAGGAACCTCCTCTGCAGCTCGTGATCTTATCCTACTTATAGAGGAACCTCCTCTGCGGCTCGTGAACTTATCCTACTTATGCAGGAACCTCCTCTGCTGCTCGTGAACTTATCCTACTTATGCAGGAACCTCTGCTGCTGCTCGTGATCTTATCCTACTTATGCAGGAACCTCCGCTACTGCTTGTGATCTTATCCTACTCATGCAGGAACCTCATCTGCGGCTCGTGATCTTATCCTACTTATGCAGGAACCTCCGCTGCTGCTCGTGATCTTATCCTACTCATGCAGGAACCTCATCTGCGGCTCGTGATCTTATCCTACTTATGCAGGAACCTCCGCTGCTTCTCGTGAACTTATCCTACTTATGCAGGAACCTCCGCTGCTGCTCGTGATCTTATCCTACTTATGCAGGAACCTCCGCTGCTGCTCGTGATCATATCCTACTTATGCAGGAACCTCCTTTGCAGCTCGTGATCTTATCCTACTTATAGAGGAACCTCCTCTGCGGCTCGTGAACTTATCCTACTTATGCAGGATCCTCCTCTGCTGCTCGTGATCTTATCCTACTTATGCAGGAACCTCCACTGCTGCTCGTGATCTTATCCTACTCATGCAGGAACCTCATCTGCGGCTCGTGATCTTATCCTACTTATGCAGGAACCTCCGCTGCTGTTCGTGATCTTATCCTACTCATGCAGGAACCTCCACTGCTGCTCGTGAACCTATCCTACTTATGCAGGAACCGCCGCTGCTGCTCGTGATCTTATTCTACTTATGCAGGAACTTTCTCTGCTGCTCGTGGTCTTATCCTACTTATGCAGGAACCTCCTCTGCTGCTCGTGATCTTATCCTACTTATGCAGGAACCTCCTCTGCTGCTCCTGATCTTATCCTACTTATGCAGGAACCTCCTCTGCGGCTCCTGATCTTATCCTACTCATGCAGGAACCTCCTCTGCGGCTCCTGATCTTATCCTACTCATGCAGGAACCTCCGCTGCTGCTCGTGATCTTATCCTACTTATGCAGGAACTTCCACTGCTGCTCGTGATCTTATCCTACTTATGCAGGAAACTCCTCTGCTGCTCCTGATCTTATCCTACTTATGCAGGAACCTCCTCTGCGGCTCCTGATCT
Source organism: Ambystoma mexicanum (assembly GCF_040938575.1). Lineage (NCBI taxonomy): Eukaryota > Metazoa > Chordata > Amphibia > Caudata > Ambystomatidae > Ambystoma > Ambystoma mexicanum. The sequence goes on along the minus strand of NC_090934.1, from coordinate 16,814,813 downwards.
TATCCTACTCATGCAGGAACCTCCTCTGCTGCTCCTGATCTTATCCTACTCATGCAGGAACCTCCTCTGCTGCTCCTGATCTTACCCTACTTATGCAGGAACCTCCTCTGCTGCTCCCGATCTTATCCTACTTATGCAGGAACCTCCTCTGCTGCTCGTGATCTTATCTAGGAACATCCTCTGCTGCTCGTGATGGTAATCTCTTTATTTGCTTTTAAGAACAGAAGGGTTCCTTTAAACTAAGCTGCAATGGTGTTTTCCACGCAGTTTTATGGCGCGCTGTGTACCGCTTCCAGCGGCTCTATTTTACTGCTAACTAGGTTTTGAATCTAGTTTTTCATAGATCCTTTGAGCGCGTTTCTTGAATCTCTGGTTTGCAGCATGATGGCGGCGATGTTCTCGTTTATCGCGAGAATACGATGGCGATGGCGGCGCTGTTCTGCCACAATCTGTAACCATTTCACACATTTCATCTGCGCATTCCCCCCCTCCCCACACCCACACACACCGCTTCAGGACCCCCACTGACTGATATACCCAACCCAGCAGGGCCTCCAGTGAGGCAGAGATACTCCCAACCCCCAGCAGGGCCTCCAGTGAGGCAGAGATACTCCCAACCCAGCAGTGCCTCCAGTGAGGCAGAGATACTCCCAACCCCCAGCAGGGCCTCCAGTGAGGCAGAGATACTCCCAACCCAGCAGTGCCTCCAGTGAGGCAGAGATACTCCCAACCCCCAGCAGGGCCTCCAGTGAGGCAGAGATACTCCCAATCCCAGCAGGGCCTCCAGTGAGGCAGAGATACTCCCAACCCCCAGCAGGGCCTCCAGTGAGGCAGAGATACTCCCAACCCAGCAGTGCCTCCAGTGAGGCAGAGATACTCCCAACCCCCAGCAGTGCCTCCAGTGAGGCAGAGATACTCCCAACCCCCTGCAGGGCCTCCAGTGAGGCAGAGATACTCCCAATACCAGTAGGGCCTCCAGTGAGGCAGAGATACTCCCAATACCAGTAGGGCCTTCAGTGAGGGAGGTATGCACCCAACCCCAGCAGTGCCTCCAGTGAGGCAGAGATACTCCCAACCCCCAGCAGTGCCTCCAGTGAGGCAGAGATACTCCCAACCCAGCAGTGCCTCCAGTGAGGCAGAGATACTCCCAACCCCCAGCAGTGCCTCCAGTGAGGCAGAGATACTCCCAACCCCCAGCAGTGCCTCCAGTGAGGCAGAGATACTCCCAACCCCCAGCAGTGCCTCCAGTGAGGCAGAGATACTCCCAACCCAGCAGTGCCTCCAGTGAGGCAGAGATACTCCCAATACCAGTAGGGCCTTCAGTGAGGCAGAGATACTCCCAACCCAGCAGTGCCTCCAGTGAGGCAGAGATACTCCCAATACCAGTAGGGCCTTCAGTGAGGCAGAGATACTCCCAATACCAGTAGGGCCTTCAGTGAGGCAGGTATGCACCCAACCCCAGCAGGGCCTCCAGTGAGGCAGAGATACTCCCAATACCAGTAGGGCCTCCAGTGAGGCAGAGATACTCCCAATACCAGTAGGGCCTCCAGTGAGGCAGAGATACTCCCAATACCAGTAGGGCCTTCAGTGAGGCAGGTATGCACCCAACCCCAGCAGGGCCTCCAGTGAGGCAGAGATACTCCCAATCCCAGCAGTGCCTCCAGTGAGGCAGAGATACTCCCAATCCCAGCAGGGCCTCCAGTGAGGCAGAGATACTCCCAATCCCAGCAGTGCCTCCAGTGAGGCAGAGATACTCCCAATCCCAGCAGGACCCCAGCAGTGCCTCCAGTGAGGCAGGAATACACCCAACCCCAGTAGGGCCTCCAGTGAGGCAGAGATACTCCAAATCCCAGCAGGACCCCAGCAGTGCCTCCAGTGAGGCAGAGATACTCCCAATCCCAGCAGGACCCCAGCAGTGCCTCCAGTGAGGCAGGAATACACCCAACCCCAGTAGGGCCTCCAGTGAGGCAGAGATACTCCCAATCCCAGCAGGACCCCAGCAGTGCCTCCAGTGAGGCAGGAATACACCCAACCCCAGTAGGGCCTCCAGTGCGGCAGAGATACTCCCAATCCCAGCAGGACCCCAGCAGTGCCTCCAGTGAGGCAGAGATACTCCCAATCCCAGCAGGACCCCAGCAGTGCCTCCAGTGAGGCAGGAATACACCCAACCCCAGTAGGGCCTCCAGTGAGGCAGAGATACTCCCAATCCCAGCAGGACCCCAGCAGTGCCTCCAGTGAGGCAGAGATACTCCCAATCCCAGCAGGACCCCAGCAGTGCCTCCAGTGAGGCAGGAATACACCCATCCCCAGTAGGGCCTCCAGTGAGGCAGAGATACTCCCAATCCCAGCAGGACCCCAGCAGTGCCTCCAGTGAGGCAGAGATACTCCCAATCCCAGCAGGACCCCAGCAGTGCCTCCAGTGAGGCAGGAATACACCCAACCCCAGTAGGGCCTCCAGTGAGGCAGAGATACTCCCAATCCCAGCAGGACCCCAGCAGTGCCTCCAGTGAGGCAGAGATACTCCCAATCCCAGCAGTGCCTCCAGTGAGGCAGGTATGCACCCAATCCCAGCAGTGCCTCCAGTGAGGCAGGTATGCACCCAATCCCAGCAGTGCCTCCAGTGAGGCAGGTATGCACCCAATCCCAGCAGGACCCCAGCAGTGCCTCCAGTGAGGCAGAGATACTCCCAATACCAGTAGGGCCTCCAGTGAGGCAGAGATACTCCCAATACCAGTAGGGCCTCCAGTGAGGCAGGTATGCACCCAACCCCAGCAGGGCCTCCAGTGAGGCAGAGATACTCCCAATTCCAGCAGGGCCTCCAGTGAGACAGGGATACTCCCAACCCCAGCAGTGCCTCCAGTGAGGCAGAGATATTCCCGGCCCCAGCAGAGCCTCCAGTGAGGCAGACATACACCTAATCCAAGAAGTGTCTCCAGTGAGGCTGGGATACACCCAACCCCCAACAGAGCCTCCAGTGAGGCAGGAATACACCCAACCCCAGCAGGGCCTCCAGTGAGGCTGGGATACCTCCAAACACAGCAGACCCTCGAGTGAGGTAGGTATACACCCAGTCCAAGACGTGCCTCCAGTGAGGCTGGGATACCCCCAAACCCAGCAGGGCCTCCAGTGAGGCAGGTATACACCCAATCCCAGCAGGGCCTACAGTGAGGTAGGTATATACCCAGTCCAAGAAGTGCCTCCAGTGAGGCTGGGATACACCCAGTCCTGGCAGTGCTTCCAGTGAGGCAGGGATACCCCCAATCCAAGAAGTGCCTCCAGTGAGGTAGGAATACACCCAGTCCCAGCAGGGCCTCCAATGAGGCAGGGATTCACCCTATCCCAGCAGTGCCTCCAGTGAGGCAGTGATAGGCCCGAAGCCAGCAGGGCCCCGAGTGAGGCAGTGACACACTCAATCCCGGCAGGGCCTCCAGTGAGGCACGGATACACCCAGTCCCGGCAGTGCCCCCAGTGAGGCAGTGACAGGCCCAGTCCAGCAGTGAGTACAGTGAGGCAGGGATTCAGCCAAGAACCTCAAACCAGCATTCTCCATTTTGAAGATGGACTCCCCCAGTCCAGTCAATGCCCCTGTGTGACGCTGAATCTGCCAGTGACCCAAGGGTCCTCCACTTCTTAAAAATAAAGGCTCTCTATCCCTGTGCAATATGAGACCCTCCCCACATACATTTATTTGTATTTCCAGCACTGCTTGCAGCCCGCACTTGGACACTTCATGCTTTCTCGGCCCCTGTGCATCCTCCATGCACTGCACTTGGACACTTCATGTTTTCTCGGCCCCTGTGCACTCTCCATGCACTGCTCTTGTATGCTTCATGCTTTCTCGGCCCCCGTGCACCCTCCATGCACTGCACTTTGACACTTCATGCTTTCTCGGCCCCCGTGCACCCTCCATGCACTGCACTTGGACACTTCATGCTTTCTCGGCCCCCGTGCACCCTCCATGCACTGCTCTTGTACACTTCATGCTTTCTCGGCCCCTGTGCACCCTCCATGCACTGCACTTGGACACTTCATGCTTTCTCGGCCCCCGTGCACCCTCCATGCACTGCACTTGGACACTTCATGCTTTCTCGGCCCCCGTGCACCCTCCATGCACTGCTCTTGTACACTTCATGCTTTCTCGGCCCCTGTGCACCCTCCATGCACCGCACTTGTACACTTCATGCTTTCTCGGCCCCTGTGCACCCTCCATGCACCACACTGTACACTTCATGCTTTCTCGGCCCCTGTGCACCCTCCATGCACCGCACTTGTACACTTCATGCTTTCTCGTCCCCTGTGCACCCTCCATGCACCGCACTTGGACGCTTCATGCTTTCTCGGTCCCTGTGCACCCTCCATGCACCGCTCTTGTACGCTTCATGCTTTCTCGGCCCCTGTGCACCCTCAATGCACCGCACTTGTACACTTCATGCTTTCTCAGCCCCTGTGCACCCTCCATGCACCGCACTTGGACACTTCATGCTTTCTTGGCCCCTGTGCACCCTCCATGCACCGCACTTGGACACTTCATGCTTTCTCGGCCCCTGTGCACCCTCCATGCACCGCACTTGTACACTTCATGCTTTCTCGGCCCCTGTGCACCCTCCATGCACCGCACTTGGACACTTCATGCTTTCTCGGCCCCTGTGCACCCTCCATGCACCGCACTTGGACACTTCATGCTTTCTCGGTCCCTGTGCACCCTCCATGCACCGCTCTTGTACGCTTCATGCTTTCTCGGCCCCTGTGCACCCTCCATGCACCGCACTTGTACACTTCATGCTTTCTCGGCCCCTGTGCACCCTCCATGCACCGCACTTGGACATTTCATGCTTTCTCGGTCCCTGTGCACCCTCCATGCACCGGACTTGGACACTTCATGCTTTCTCGGCCCCCGTGCACTCTCCATGCACTGCTCTTGTACACTTCATGCTTTCTCGGCCCCTGTGCACCCTCCATGCACCGCACTTGTACACTTCATCCTTTGTCGGCCCCTGTGCACCCTCCATGCACCACACTGTACACTTCATGCTTTCTCGGCCCCTGTGCACCCTCCATGCACCACACTGTACACTTCATGCTTTCTCGGCCCCTGTGCACCCTCCATGCACCGCACTTGGACACTTCATGCTTTCTCGGTCCCTGTGCACCCTCCATGCACCACACTTGGACACTTCATGCTTTCTCGGTCCCTGTGCACCCTCCATGCACCGTACTTGGACACTTCATGCTTTCTCGGTCCCTGTGCACCCTCCATGCACTGCACTTGTACACTTCATGCTTTCTCTGCCCCTGTGCACCCTCCATGCACCGCTAGCTCCCAGCCAGGCCCCAGGGGCCGGGCCCTGGGCTCCGGACTCACCTTGCTCGATGGCCTCGCTGACCTTCTCCGCGTCGGAGGACAGGTAGAGGTTGGTGTGGTAGGCCTTCAGGTACTCGATGGGACTCCTCCCGCCGGTCATGCAGAAGCGCTCGATGAACAGATCTGCGATGCGAGAGGAGGGACATGCACCTGGTTAGCAGGAGCCCCAGGGTGCTCAGGGGGTGCAGCGGGGGAGGGGGGCGGCGGGTTGGGGGTTTTTGATTCCACAGTGCTGTGTGTGGGCTGGGCCTGAATGCGCGAACCCTCGTCATGCATCATCCTGTGTGAGCCTCAAATTAATGTTATGTTATGTTCAAGGGTCTTATACTGCGCACTGTTGCCACTTGCATGGTTTCTTGGCGCTCTGGCAGATCTGTAAAGCAAGGGGGCGACCAGGTAGTGGGACTGAGCAGGAGAAAGAGCAAACGCTTTGATGTGCTGTTGGCAGCGTCAGTTCGGTGGGCACCGTTCCTGAGTGTAGGTGTCTCTTTGGTGGGTAGTAGCCGCCATGTGCTGTTGGGCAAGGCTATGTGTGGTTTGGTTCCTTGTTGTGGTGAAGTGAAATGCGTGCCGTTCATTGTGCTGTAGAATGATGTTTGTGTTTAGTTCAGAACTTGAGAGGTGTGTGCAGACCAGTGAGTTAGGACTAGCTGTGGCACATTTCCCGCCACTGTTGTATATTCTAGTGTGCAGCAATGAGCACCTCTAAGGTGTGTGCAGAAGTGGGGGTTCCCAGCAGGGCTATTTATTGTTAGCACCCCCTCCCCCCAGTGGCATTGCCATGAATCAAATTTAGGAGGGGCATAGAGGGGGCCAAAGACAACAGTAGAGGGCACAGAAAAAAAGTAGGAGAACATGGTCACTGCTCGTCTTAGGTGGGGGGCACAAGGGCGGGCACAGGGTTTCACAGGGGGGGCCGGCCCCCCGAGACCCTCCCTAGCAACGCCACTGCCTCCACCCACAGTGTTCCAGCCAAGTGCCGCCCATGTCCTCTCCCTCTTAATCACACCCTGGTGAGCACTAACCTCCCCCAAGGGTCCCTCCAGGGAGGGTTGGGGGGCGGTGTTCCCTGTGCCCTGTGGTCCATGCATTCTTAGATAGGGAACCTCTCTCTCCCCTATTTAGGTGTTAGGTCCTATGTCAGTGGTCCAGTTAAGTTGGGCCCCATCCCCTCCCTTGATCCTCTATGGAGAAGGGTAGAGCCTCCCATTCAGACTTCTCTCTTCTTCCCTGCACTCTAATCTTGTCAGATCTACTCCACAATCCTTCTCAGTTGTGTGTTCATTTCATAGTTCAATGCACACAGTCTCTGCATGCACTGTCCTGTGTGGGCCTGAAAGCACACAACATTTGCATGCATTGTCCTGGTTGTGTCTGAATGCACGCTACCTTCGCATGCATTGTTCTGTGTGTGTCCCCTGCACCGATGTGCACGACCTATGTGGTCATAAATACAGCAGCCTTTGCACGCATTGATCTGTGTGTGTCCCCGCGTGCATTGCCCTGGTTGGATCTGAATGCACAAAGCCATTGCACGCATTGATCTGTGTGTGTCCCCTGTGTGCATTGTCCTGTGTAGGCCTGCATGCAGCAGTCTTTGCACGCATTGTTCTGTGTGTGTCCCCGCGTGCATTATCCTGGTTGGGTCTGAATGCATGCATTCTTTACAGCCATTGTTCTGTGTGTCCCCTGCATGCATTGTCCTAGTTCCTAGTTGGATCTGAATGCACACAGGGCCCGATTCATGGAATAATTTGCATGGAAAATAGGGTTCTTGCGCGCCAAACTGGCAGCAAATCCGCATTTGTCGATTCATGGAATCAAATGTGCAGTACTTTTCCAGGACTTGCGTGGAGTTTGCAGTGGCTCAGTACGTCTCTGCGAGCCGTTGGGCGCCTTGCGCGAGACACCACACAGACCTTGGGCGAGGCCTGCCCAGAGGGCAGAATAGGGAAAATGGGGAAGAACACGTGAAAAAGTGGGCGTTGCGAGGGACGGCCCACAAATGCGTGACACGAGATATATTCATGGAATCGAGCGCACAACCTCTCGGCAGGGAATTGTCTACGCAAGTCCTTCAAAGTATCCGCCACCCGAAGTAGTACACTTGCGCATAGGATTCACTTTACGTATGTGGGTCTGCATGTCGGATTTATGCTACCGGGGTGCATGTGCATGTATGCAACCGGGGTTCCGATCTTACTTAGGGGTGCGCGTAAGCAGTGTAGTAGGGTGCAGGAACAGTTTACGGGGGTTCGCATGCAGTTTTTCCAAGTTTATATCGAGTTACAATTTTTCATACGCATGTTGTCAGGGTGCCGGCAACCATCAAAGGAGACCTGCGTAGGGTCCCCGAGATGCAGGCCTGCTTGTGGGGGACCCCACACACTGAAGGCTGCGTGTACTTGCGCCAGGGGGAGCGCGCAAAGGTAGCTGTTCTGGCTGTTTATGCTTTGCCTGTGGGCGTCGCAAAGGTAGCTGTTCTCACTGTTTATGCTTTGCCTGTGGGCGTGTCAGGGGGCGTACTGGCCGTGACTTGCGAATACGGTTAATTTTCGCAGTGAATTCCATGAATGCACAGGGTGCACATTGTTTCTTCTGCGTGCAGGCTAGCGCATTGTCCTTCTCAGTGCGTGGCCCTTGCACGATTTCTACACACATTTCCATGAATCGGGACCATAGCCTTTGCATGCATTATTCTGTGTGGGTCCCGTGTGCGCATTGTCCTTGATTGTCCTTGATGGTCCTGTATGCACGCAGCCTCTGCACGCATTGTCCTGTGTGTGTCTGAATGCATGCAGTCTCTGAGCGTGTTGTCCTGTGTGTGTTCTCTGCACGCATTGTCCTCTGTGTGTCTGAGTGCACACAGCCTCTGAATGTGTGTCCTGTGCGTGTCCTCTGCATGCATTGTAGTGTGTGTCTGAATGCATGCAGCCTTTGAACGCGTTGTCTTGTGCGAGTCCTCTGCACGCATTGTCCTGTGTGTGTCTGAATGCACGCAGCCTCTGAACACTTCGTCCTGTGCGTGTCCTCTGCACGCATTGTCCTGTGTGTGTCTGAAAGCATGCAGCCTCTGAACGCTTTGTCCTGTGCATGTCCTCTGCACGCATTCGCCTTGTCCTGTGTGTGTCTGAATTCATGAACCCTCTGAACGCTTTGTCCTGTGGATGTCCTCAGCACGCATTGTGCTGTGTGTGTCTGAATGCACACATTGTCCTGTGTGTCTGAATACATGCAGCCTTTGAACGCGTTGTCTTGTGTGTGTCCTCTGCATGCATTGTCCTGTGTGTGTCTGAATGCACGCAACCTCTGAACGCTTTATCCTGCACGTGTCCTCTGCACGCATTGTCCTGTGTGTCTGAATGCACGCAGCCTTTGAACGCGTTGTCCTGTGCGAGTCCTCTGCACACATTGTCCTGTGTGTGTGTCTGAATGCACGCAGCCTCTGAATGCTTTGTCCTGTGCGTGTCCTCTGCACGCATTGTCCTGTGTGTGTCTGAAAGCACGCAGCCTCTGAACGCTTTGTCCTGTGCGTGTCCTCTGCACGCATTGTCCTGTGTGTGTCTGAATGCACGGACCGGCTGAACGCTTTGTCCTGTGCGTGTCCTCAGCACGCATTGTCCTGTGTGTGTCTGAATGCATGCATTGTCCTGTGTGTCTGAATGCATGCAGCCTTTGAATGCGTTGGCCTGTGCGTGTCCTCTGCTCCATTGTCTGGTGTGTGTCTGAATGCACGCAGCCTCTGAACGCTTTGTCCTGCACATGTCCTCTGCACGCATTGTCCTGTGTGTCTGAATGCACGCAGCCTTTGAACGCGTTGTCCTGTGCGAGTCCTCTACACACATTGTCCTGTGTGTGTCTGAATGCACGCAGCCTCTGAACGCTTTGTCCTGTGTGTGTCCTCTGCACGCATTGTCCTGTGTGTGTCTGAAAGCACGCAGCCTCTGAACGCTTTGTCCTGTGCGTGTCCTCTGCACGCATTGTCCTGTGTGTGTCCGAATGCACGGACCGGCTGAACGCTTTGTCCTGTGCGTGTCCTCAGCACGCATTGTCCTGTGTGTGTCTGAATGCATGCATTGTCCTGTGTGTCTGAATGCATGCAGCCTTTGAATGCGTCGACCTGTGTGTGTCCTCTGCACCATTGTCTGGTGTGTGTCTGAATGCACACAGCCTCTGAACGCTTTACCCTGTGTGTGCCGTTTGCACGCATTGTCCTGTGTGTGTCTGAAAGCACGCAGCCTCTGAACGCTTGGTCCTGTGCATGTCCTCTGCACGCATTGTCCTGTATGTGTCTGAATGCACGGACCCTCTGAATGCTTTGTCCTGTGCATGTCCTCAACACGCATTGTCCTGTGTGTGTCTGAATGCATGCATTGTCCTGTGTGTCTGAATGCATGCAGGCTTTGAACGCGTGTCCTGTGCGTGTCCCCTGCACCATTGTCCTGTGTGTCTGAATGCACGCAGCCTCTGCACGCATTGCCTTGTGTGTGTCTGAATGCACACAGCCTCTGAACGCTTTACCCTGTGTGTGCCGTTTGCACGCATTGTCCTGTGTGTGTCTGAAAGCACGCAGCCTCTGAACGCTTGGTCCTGTGCATGTCCTCTGCACGCATTGTCCTGTATGTGTCTGAATGCACGGACCCTCTGAATGCTTTGTCCTGTGCATGTCCTCAACACGCATTGTCCTGTGTGTGTCTGAATGCATGCATTGTCCTGTGTGTCTGAATGCATGCAGTCTTTGAACGCGTGTCCTGTGCGTGTCCTCTGCACCATTGTCCGGTGTGTGTCTGAATGTACTCAGCCTCTGAATGCTTTGTCCTGTGCATGCCCTCTGCACGCATTGCCCTCTGTGTGTCTGAATGCACGCAGCCTCCAAACGCGTTGTCCTGTGCGTGTCCTCTGCACGCATTGTCCTGTGTGTCTGAATGCACACAGCCTTTGAACACGTTGTCCTGTGCGTGTCCTCTGCACCATTGTCCAGTGTGTGTCTGAATGCACGCAGCCTCTGAACGCTTTGTCCTGTGCGTGTCCTCTGCACCATTGTCCTGTGTGTGTCTGAATGCATGCAGCCTCTGCACGTGTTGTCCTGTGTGTGTGTGTGCCCCCTGCGTACATTGCCCTGGCTGGGCCTAAATGCATGCAGCCTATGCCCACACCTCCCCGGTGCCGTGCCCAGTACTCACTGTGGTGATTGATGGTGTTAATCAGTCGGACGCCCACCTGGGCGTGATTGTTGGTCATCAGCACGATGTCAAAGAGGTCTTCGCTGCTCGGGTAGAGCTCCCTCAACCGGGCATTAACGGTTTCCAAAGCCTAAGACAGAGGGGAAGGAGATGGCAAGTTACCCTAGATGCTGATGCCAGACACACCCAGAGCTGCATGCCAGGCCTCACGCGATGCATAGCATGGCGACCCCGAGGGGGCACACAATACCATTTCTTCTAATATCACTTCTCCATTATGAAAACTATTAACTTATACAATATTGTCATACATTGCTGAGTTGTCTAATGATCTTTTTTCTACTCAAAATCAATTTCAAAGTCTATTTATATAAACCCATTTGAAATTAGTATGTCTAAACCTTCTTATATATTGTAAAACAAGTTTTCTGATTAATTTCTTAATAACATTATGTATCATACAAATATTCTATTATCTTCCCTACGTGTTTCTATCCACTTTTGTACTCAATACTGGACATTCATCAGGGGAATTGTTCATCATTTGATATCAAGGCACATCAAGTTATTGAATACATCTTAGTGGTCCTCCATTCTCTAAGTGATGTTGTTTGGAAGATCTCCTGTCATTGTGAACTTGCTTACTCCTTGCCATATTGGCACTCTGAATTGCAAGAAAGCTTTCTTGCCCCTCATTGTGTGGGTCACAACCATTAAGAAATTAATGTTTACTTGCATGTAACTAGTATTTCCCTGTACTATTATTTTTGATGGGTTTTACTTACTTTTACCTTGAAAAGCTTTCATAAAAAGGTATTTTATTGTAGTGTGCCTTTTCTTGGTGGTGTATCTGATTTGCAAGCGGTTCTGAAAAGTAGAACAGTCCAATTAGTTGCTTCTCCCTAGAAGTGTACACTATTACACTTATAGAGATAGAAGTGATGAGTACTGTATTAAGTTGTCTCCCCCCTGCTCTTGTCTTCTGATCATAAGAGGTTGTGTGTATGTATTCATGTTGACAATACTTTCTTTGTATTTGTCTAACAACCTCTTTCTTTAAATGTGATCTTTTGTAGACCTAAAAAGCAATTCAATGATTTAATCTGAAGACTCGAGCGCTGGCCTGACAGTGTTGTTCAATGTAGTGTTTGGCATTCTAGTTTTTTTAACCTGATTTATAGGTGTCTTCTTTAAGAAGTAAGGCATATTCCGCTAACCACCACAGTACAGCCACCATTGACACACAATATCTGGAAGTGTGTTCCACTGTCACACACGTTGACAAAAATGCTAAGTTTAAACACGTGTGTGAGGAGGTCAAAGAGGCAATGGAGATAAAAGACGACCCCATTCTAACTTTCAGACCCAGCCCCCAAAAGGTTATATCAGCAGGACAAAACAAAACTACATGTCCCGTAAACCACCACGAGAAATGGAGTCAAGGTGGGGGAAAGGACAAAATGAACAAAGGGAAGCGGTATAGGTACAGCCCAGTCATGCGGTATAGTGACCGGTACACACATAGAAGTACAGGTTGGGATGGATAAACAGTGCATGGAACGGGGTGGAGGGGAGAAGGAAAACTGGCTGCAGGTGTGGGAGGTGGGCAGGAAAGGCAGGTGGAAGCTGAATGGAGGGGAGGAGCAGAGCATGAGTTAAAAGAAGCCCCAGGAAACTCACCAGGTGTCTCTCATTACAGCAGCAGCCCTGGCCGGAGACCACAGAGGAGTGGGAGGAATCCCCAGGTGCTGTACTTTGGGCGTACTAGGAGGCTGACGGAGCAGCATCGCAGAGATCCCTATCAAGAGGCAGACTCTCCGCCAGGAGAGGCTCGAGGAGCGGCAGCACAGAAAAACACACCCGAGGCGGATTCACTGACAAGGAAAGCCCGGCCGTAAGCCATTTCAAAGGACAGTGCTTCCGTGGCTTTACCTTCTCTGTTTGTTTGTTTTTGAAACCCCATTTTGGACAGCTGGCGAAGGAACGGAAAGCTAGCGTCCGAGAAAAGGGAATTTATGTGAGCTGTTTATTATTCTTTCAAAGAGGCGAGAAGCCTAAGAGGACATTGCTACGAAATCTGAATTGATTAACCCTTTACAGCGCAAGCCGGCTGAGCCAAAAATAAGCATGTTTTGTTGTTTATATTGAGGGGCTGGTGGAAAGGTTAACACAGCAATAAATCTTAACTTGTTAACCCTGCATCCGACTACAGCCTACTACTTTACAGTGGTGGCAGTTGGTGGGATTCAAGAGAACGCCAAGGCAGACGGAATGGAAGCTGTGATAAAGGCACTCACAGAGGGGCAGCAGCAACTGCAACAACTTATCCAAGTGCAAGGCGACCAGGCGCAGGCAGACAGACAAGCCCTCCGACACGCCATACAAGTGAAAAGTGCGGCACAAGAGCAAGGACGGGAAGCTTTAAGAATATTGGGAGAAGCAGTGGCCACCACACGGACACATCCCACGATACCGTCCATGGTATTACAGAAATATCAAGTAGGAGAAGACCCCAGTTTTTTCTTTGTGAATTTTGAGAGAATAGCCAGAGCAGCTCAATGGCCACAGGACAGATGGGCCTTCTACCTCGCACCCCTGCTCACGGGGCCAATGCAGGGGGCATACCAAGCAGCCAACCCCACAGGTGACACTCCTTATACCGAGATTAAAAAAACAGTGTTGGAAAGACTCGGTATGGATGAAGAATCCTACAGACTCAAGTTTAGAGAAACCAGATTGAAACCCGGAGAAAGCCCAAGACAATTGTTCTACATAGTGCAAGATTTGGCGGAAAAATGGCTTCAAACAGGCACTGCCACAATAGGACAGATTAAGGATAAAGTAATGATGGAACAGTTCATTGATGCCTTTCCCGGACCCATACAGAGGTGGGTTAGGCAACATCACCATCTGTCCTTAACCAAGGCCATAGATGTGGCAACAGCATATCAGAAGACAGGTAACACTCGGCCCATCCCAGCGACCCACTTGAGACCAAGTAAGGAAACTCCCGCCTTACGCAGTTGGCCTTATAAGGGGCCAAGCACCGAACCCAGGAACAGGGCAGAACCCCGACCTAATGGGGTTGGCTTAAACAAAGAAACGGCACCCCAATGTTTCGAATGTGGGGAATGGGGTCATATTGCTCGATTCTGCTACAGAAAACTGGAACCCGAACCAATGGAAATCAGGACCTTACAAACCCAGGAATACAGAAGGAAACGGTTACCTTATGTGATAGAAGTCACAGTGACGGACATCCCTGTCAAGCAATGATGGATAGGGGAAGCCGACAGATGGCCATACAGCCCCATGTGAGCGAGCAAGAACACAAACAGGTGAGAACCATTGGCATCAAATGTGTGCATGGGGATGTGAAAGGGTATCCTACCAAAGACATTGTGTTGGGATTGCAGGGGCAGGAGATACCAATCAAAGCAGCTATTATTCCTACCTTACCCGCCCCGGTACTGATAGGAACAGATCTACCGGAATTTGATAGGTGGTTAAGAGAAGCCCCCTTTCACAAACTGAACTATTGGGAGCCTGCAATCGAGAAAAATTATCCAAAACCCAGAAAAGGAGGAACCCCAGAAAAGGAGGAAACGAGTGAATCAGGAAAAGTACAGAGACATTACCATCATAGACTGGAAAGTGGGGGATCATATGCCGTCATTTTGAACAGAAACAGGGCTAGATGAAACGCTAAAAAGAGCCAGAGAACAAGCCTTAGACGCTAGCGGGACCCACCCTACTACGCCTTACTTTAAAGAAAAACAAGGATTAATATATCGAGTAACTCAAGGCCCTGATAAAATAGAGAAGGAGCAATTGTTGGTTCCCCAGTCCTACAGGAAAGGACTGCTACAGCTGGCACATGACCATACCACAGGGGGACATCTAGCGGAGAACATGACTATAAAAAGGGTGTTGCAAAATTTCTACTGGCCCGGAGTTTACGCTGAGGTGTCAAAGTATTGCCAAGAATGTGTTATATGTCAGAAAACAAGCCCACATATACCGGGCCGAGCCGCACTACAAAGGATGCCCTTGATCAAAGAATCCTTTCAGAGAATAGGGCTAGACATTGTGGGGCCTATGGAACCTACCAGCAGAGGATACCAGTTCATACTAGTGGTAGTGGACTATGCCACTAGGTACTCCAAAGACTTTCCATTAAGAGGAATGACTGCAAGACAAGTATGTGATGCCCTCTTGCCCTACTTTGCCAGAGTAGGGATTCCCCTAGAGATTGTGACTGACCTAGGACGTAATTTTATGTCAACTGTCATGAAGGAGGTATGCAAGACCCTTGGCATCAACCATTTGAGAACCTCGGTGTACCATCCCCAGATGAATGGGCTGGTGGAAAGATATAATAAAACCATCAAATAAATGATAAAAAGAGCCACCAGTCCCATTGGTCTGGGATGGGAGAGAGTGCTACCATGGGTGTTGATGGTTTTACGTGACACTACGCAATCTTCCACAGAGTATTCCCCATTTGAATTATTATTTGGGAGACAGCCAAAATCTATTTTGGAATTACTGAAAGATACCTGGGAAAACCAGGAGGAAACAAACCTCACTGAATATGTTAATGACTTAAGAGAGCACCTGGGAAAACTCTGAGATTATGCACAGGAAAACCTGGGTCGGGCTCAAGAAAGACAACAGAAATATTATGATAAAGGAAGCAGACCGAGAACTCTTAAAGTAGGAGACAAGGTGTTGATGTTATTACCCACTCACACCAACAAAATGCTCGCCCAATGGAAAGGCCCGTACAGCATCACGAAAATATTGGGCCCAGTTAACTTTAAGGTAGAGAAACCTGATAGACAAAACAAACATCAGAACTATCACATGAATCTCCTCAAGTTACGGAAAGAAGGGGACTCAGCTGTATTGTGTACAAGCCTGGCAGACCTATCGGTCCCAGAACAAACGGTCACACACTCGGCTAGTGGCATACAAGTTGTGGGATTGGGGGAACAGTTGAGCGACACCCAAAGATCTGAGTTATTTTCCACCTTAGAACCTGTGGCACAAGTATTCTCGGGAATACCAGGAAGAACCCATATGGCTACCCACTGCATTCTCACAGAGGCAGGCAAGATTGTATGCCTCCGACCCTACAGAATCCCCAAACCAAAAGGGGGGAGATAGCACAAGAAATAGATAGTATGCTGAAACTAGGTACCATTATCCCCTCCAAGAGTGTATGGTGTTCACCTGTGGTACTAGTGGCCAAACCAGATGGTACCACACGGTTTTGTATGGATTTTGGACAATTAAACGCCATTTCCCGATACGAAGCCTACCCAATGCCCAGGATTGATGAACTAATAGAAAAGCTGGGAGAGGCATCTTTCTTGAGCATCTTGGACTTAACCAAAGGATATTGGCAGATACCTCTCATCCCGGCGGATCAGGAGAAAACAGCCTTCTCAACACCTCAAGGGCTATTTCAGTTTACCGTTTTACCATTTGGGTTACACGGGGCTCCTACCATGTTTCAGGCCTTAATGGACAAGATCTTAAAACCTCATGAACCATATGCAGCGACCTATTTGGATGACATAGTCATTTTCAGTAGAACCTGGGAAGAACACTTAGTACATCTCACCAAAGTAATTAAATCCTTACAAGAGGCCGGGCTATATATTAATCCCAAGAAAAACAAACTGGCAGCCAAAACCACTAAGTATCTGGGATATTTGGTGGGAGGTGGGGTAATCACACCCCTGGTGGACAAAATACAGGCCTTGGAAAAACTACAAATTCCTGAGACACGGAAGGAGATCTGAGCATTTCTGGGGTTCGTGGGGTATTACAGAAGATTCATACCGAAGAATTTATTTTGCAGGCAGATGCGTCAGGATGTGGTCTAGGCGCAGTGCTATCCCAAGGGACAGAACAGAAACTTTGCCCTATAGCGTTCATCAGTAGAAAACTCCTGCCGCAAATGAGATACCGTACTCCACTCTAGAAAAAGAATGTCTGGCAATAAAGTGGGCAGTAGAATCCCTCCATTATTACCTACTAGCTCGGTAGTTTACCATTTTTATGGATCATGCACCTCTCAGATGGCTGGCCACCCAGAAGGATTCAAACCATAGGGGTCTGAGGTGGTTCTTGACTCTTGAGCCCTATCTTTTTGTTACAGTACATAAACCCGGAAAGTATAAGTTAGTCGCTGATTATTTATCCAGGGCGCTGAACCGGCCCGAATGGCCTGGTTCCCTGGGGGGAGTATGTGAGGAGGTCAAAGAGGCAATGGAGATAAAAGACGACCCCATACTAACTTTCAGACCCAGCCCCCAAAAGTTTATATCAGCAGGACCAAACAAAACTACATGTCCCATAAACCACCACGAGAAATTGAGTCAAGGTGGGGGAAAGGACAAATTGAACAAAGGGAAGCGGTATAGGTACAGCCCAATCATGCGGTATAGTGACCGGTACACACATAGAAGTACGGCGTCCTAGCTCTTAATCTCCGGGAGCTCCCATATAAGGTTCCTGTAGCTTCCTCGCTCTTAATCCCTGGGGCTGTGATATAAGGCTCCGTAGCTTCCTAGCTCTTAATCACCGGGGCTCCCATATAAGGTCCTTGTAGCTTCCTAGCTCTTAATCCAAGGGGCTCCCATATAAGGTTTGTGTAGTTTCCTAGCTCTTAATCCCGAGGCTCCCATATAAAGTGCCTGTAGCTTCCTAGCTTTTAATCCCTTGGGCTCCCATATAAAATTCCCAGAGTTTCCTAGCTCTTAAGACCCAGGGCTCCCATATAAGGTTCCTGTAGCTTCCTAGCTCTTAATCCCTGGGGCTCTGATATAAGGTTCTCATAGCATCCTAGCTCTTAATCTCCGGGAGCTCCGATATAAGGTTTCTGTAGCTTTCTCGCTCTTAATCCCTGGGGCTCTGATATAAGGTTCCATAGTTTCTTAGCTCTTAATCCCTGGGACTCCCATATAAGGTTCCTGTGGCTTCCTCGCTCTTAATCCCTGGGGCTCTGATATAAGGTTCCCATAGCGTCCTAGCTCTTAATCTCCGGGAGCTCCCATATAAGGTTCCTGTAGCTTCCTCGCTCTTAATCCCTGGGGCTCTGATATAAGGTTCCATAGCTTCCTAGCTCTTAATCCCCGGGGCTCCCATATAAGGTTCCCATAGCTTCCTAGCTCTTAATCCCCAGGGCTCCCATATAAGGTTCCTGTAGCTTCCTAGCTTTTAATCCTTGGTGCTCCCATATAAGGTTCCTGTGGATTCCTAGCTCTTAATCCCCGGGGCTCCCATATAAGGTTCCCAGAGCTTCCTAGCTCTTAATCCGCGGGGCTCCCATATAAGGGTTGTGTAGTTTCCTAGCTCTTAATCCCTGGGGCTCCCATATAAGGTTCCTGTGGCTTCCCAGCTCTTAATCCCTCGGATCTCCCATATAACGTTCCCGTAGCTTCCTAGCTCTTAATCCCTGGGGCTCCCATCTAAGGTTCCCATAGCATCCTAGCTCTTAATCCCCAGGGCTCCCATATTAGGTTCCCATAGCTTCCTAGCTCTTAATCCCAGGGCTCCCATATAAGGTTCCCATAGTTTCCTAGCTCTTAATCCCCAGGGCTCAATTATAAGGTTCCCATATCATCCTAGCTCTCAATCCCTGGGCCTCCCATATTAGGTTTCCATAGCTTCCAAGCTCTTAATCCCCGGGACTCCCATAGAAGGTTCCCATAGCTTCCAAACTCTTAATCCCTGGGGCTCCCATTTAAAGTTCCCAGAGTTTCCTAGCTAATCCCTGGGGCTCCGATATAAGGGTCATGTAGCTTCCTTGCTCTTAATAGCTGGGGCTCTCATTTAAATTCCTGTAGCTACCTAGCTCTTAATCCTTGGACCTCCCATATATGGTTCCTGTAGCTTCCTAGCTCTTAATCGCCGGGGCTCCCATATAAGGTTCATGTAAATTCTTAGCTCTTAATCACCGGGGCTCCCATATAAGGTTCCCATAGCTTCCTAGCTCTTAATCCCAGGGGCTCCTATATAAATTTCCGGTAGCTTCCTAGCTCTTAATCCCCGGAGCTCCCATATAAGGTTCCTTAGGCTTCCTAGCTCTGAATCCCTAGGGCTCCCATATAAGGTTCCTGTAGCTTCCTAGCTCTTAATCCCCGGGGATCCCATTTAAGGTTCCCAGAGCTTCCTAGCCCTTAATCCCCGGGACTCCCATATAAGGTTCCCAGAGCTTCCTAGCTCTTAATCACAGGGGCTCCCATAGTTTCCTAGCTCTTAATCCCCAGGGCTCCCATTCAAGGTTCCTGTAGCTTCCTCGCTCTTAATCCCGGGCTTCCCATAGAAGGTTCCCATAGTTTCCTAGCTAATCCCTGGGTCACCTATATAAGGGTCCTGTAGCTTCCTAGCTCTTAATCCCCGGGGCTCCCATTTAAGGTTCCCAGAGCTTCCAAGCTAATCACTGGGGCTCCCATATAAAGTTCCCATAGCTTCCAAGCTCTTAATCCCCGGGTCTCCCATTTAAGGTTCCCAGAGCTTCCTAACTAATCCCTGGGGCTCCTATATATAAGGGTCCTGTAGCTTCCTAGCTCTTAATCCCCGGGGCTC
The DNA here is from genome assembly GCF_040938575.1 of Ambystoma mexicanum. Lineage (NCBI taxonomy): Eukaryota > Metazoa > Chordata > Amphibia > Caudata > Ambystomatidae > Ambystoma > Ambystoma mexicanum. Next base: position 16,795,667 of record NC_090934.1, on the reverse strand, counting down.
CCATTTAAGGTTCCCAGAGCTTCCTAGCTAATATCTGGGGTTCCCATATAAGGTTCCCATATCTTCCAAGCTCTTAATCCCAGGGTCTCCCATTTAAGGTTCCCAGAGCTTCCTAACTAATCCCTGGGGCTCCTATATAAGGGTCCGGTAGCTTCCTAGCTCTTAATCCCCCGGCTCCCATTTAAGGTTCCCAGAGCTTCCTAGCTAATCACTGGGGCTCCCATATAAGGTTCCCATAGCTTCCTAGCTCTTAATCCCTGGGGCTTCCATATACATTTCCTGTAGCTTCCTAGCTCTTAATCCCCAGAGCTCCCATATAAGGTTCCTGTAGTATCCTAGCTCTTAATCCCCAGGGCTCCCATATAAAGTTCCCATAGCTTCCTAGCTCTTAATCCCTGGGGCTCCCATATAAGGTTACCAGAGTTTCCTAGCTCTTAATCCCTGGGGCTCCCACATAAGGGTCCTGTAGCTTCCTAGTACTTAATCCCTGGGGCTATGATATATGGAACCTGCAGCTTCCTAGCTCTTAATCCTTAGGGCTCCCATATAAGGTTACTGTAGTTTACTAGCTCTTAATCCCCAGAGCTCCCATATAAGGTTCCTGTAGCATCCTAGCTCTTAATCCCCGGGGCTCCCATATAAGGTTCCTGTGGCTTCCTAGCTCTTAATCCCCAGGGCTCCCATATAAGGTTCCCATAGCTTCCTAGCTCTTAATCCCTGGGGCTCCCATATAAGGGTCGTGTAGTTTCCTAGCTCTTAATCCCCGGGGTTACCATGTAAGGTTCCCATAGCTTCCTAGCTCTTAATCCCTGGGGCTCCCATATAAGGTTCCTGTAGTTTCTGAGCTCTTAATCCCCAGGGCTCCCATATAAGGTTCCCATAGCTTCTTAGCTCTTAATCACCAGGGCTTCCATATAATGTTCCTGTAGCTTCCAAGCTCTTAATCCCCGGGGCTCCCATATAAGGTTCCTGTAGTTTCCTAGCACTTAATCACTGGGGCTCCCATTTAAGGATCCCAGAGCTTCCTACCTCCTAATCCCTGGGGCTCCCATATAATGATCCCATAGCTTTCTAGCTCTTAATCCCTGGGGCTCCCATATAAGGTTCTTGTGGCTTCCCAGCTCTTAATCCCTCGGATCTCCCATATAACATTCCCGTAGCTTCCTAGCTCGTAATCCCTGGGGCTCCCATCTAAGGTTCCCATAGCATCCTAGCTCTTAATCCCCAGGGCTCCCATAATAGGTTCCCATAGCTTCCTAGCTCTTAATCCCCAGGGCTCCCATAGTTTCCTAGCTCTTAATCTACAGGGCTCCCATATAAGGTTCCCATATCATCCTAGCTCTTAATCCCCGGGCCTCTCATATTAGGTTTCCATAGCTTCCAAGCTCTTAATCCCCGGGACTCCCATAGAAGGTTCCCATAGCTTCCAAACTCTTAAACCCAGGGGCTCCCATTTAAGGTTCCCAGAGCTTCCTAGCTAATCCCTGGGGCTCCGATATAAGGGTCCTGTAGCTTCCTAGCTCTTAATAGCCGGGGCTCCCATATAAATTCCTGTAGCTACCTAGCTCTTAATCCCTGGACCTCCCATATAACGTTCCTGTAGCTTCCTAGCTCTTAATCGCCGGGGCTCCCATATAAGGTTCATGTAACTTCTTAGCTGTTAATCACAGAGGCTCCCATATAAGGTTCCCATAGCTTACTAGCTCTTAATCCCTGGGGCTCCTATATACATTTCCTGTAGCTTCCTAGCTCTTAATCCCCAGAGCTCCCATATAAGGTTCCTTTCAGGGCTCCCATATAAGGTTCTTGTAGCTTCCTAGCTCTTAATCCCCGGGGCTCCCATTTAAGGTTCCCAGAGCTTCCTAGCTCTTAATCCCCTGGGCTCCCATTTAAGGTTCCAAGAGCTTCCTAGCTCGTAATCCCCAGGGCTCCCATTTAAGGTTGCCAGAGCTTCCTAGCTCTTAATCCCTGGTGCTCCCATATAAGGTTCCCAGAGCTTCCTAGCTCTTTATCCCTGGTGCTCCCATATAAGGTTCCCAGAGCTTTCTAGCTAATCCCTGGGGCTTCTTTATAAGGGTCCTGTAGCTTCCAAGATCTTAATCCCCGGGGATCCCATTTAAAGTTCACAGAGCTTCCTAGCTAATCACTGGGGCTCCCATATAAGGTTCCCATAGCTTCCTAGCTCTTAATCCCCGGGGCTCCAATATACATTTCCTGTAACTTCCTAGCTCTTAATCCCCGGAGCTCCCGTATAAGGTCCCTGTAGTATCCTAGCTCTTAATCCCTGGGCTCCCATATAACGTTCCTGTGGCTTCCTAGCTCTTAATCCCCAGGGCTCCCATATAAGGTTCCTGTGGCTTCCTAGCTCTTAATCCCCAGGGCTCCCATATAAGGTTCCTGTAGCTTCCTCGCTCTTAATCCCCGGGCCTCCCATAGAAGGTTCCCATAGCTTCCTAGCTAATCCCTGGGGCACCTATATAAGGGTCCTGTAGCTTCCTAGCTCTTAATCCCCGGGGCTCCCATTTAAGGTTCCCAGAGCTTCCTAGCTAATCACTGGGGTTCCCATATAAAGTTCCCATAGCTTCCAAGCTCTTAATCCCCGGGTCTCCCATTTAAGATTCCCAGAGCTTCCTAACTAATCCCTGGGGCTCCTATATATAAGGGCCCTGTAGCTTCCTAGCTCTTAATCCCCGGGGCTCCCATTTAAGGTTCCCAGAGCTTCCTAGCTAATAACTGGGGCTCCCATATAAGGTTCCCATATCTTCCAAGCTCTTAATCCCAGGGTCTCCCATTTAAGGTTCCCAGAGCTTCCTAACTAATCCCTGGGGCTCCTATATAAGGGTCCTGTAGCTTCCTAGCTCTTAATCCCCGGGGCTCCCATTTAAGGTTCCCAGAGCTTCCTAGCTAATCACTGGGGCTCCCATATAAGGTTCCCATAGCTTCCTAGCTCTTAATCCCTGGGGCTCCCATATGCATTTCCTGTAGCTTCCTAGCTCTTAATCCCCAGAGCTCCCATATAAGGTTCCTTAGGCTTCCTAGCTCTGAATCCCTAGGGCTCCCATATAAGGTTCCTGTAGCTTCCTATCTCTTAATCCCCGGGGCTCCCATTTAAGGTTCCCAGAGCTTCCTAGCTCTTAATCCCCTGGGCTCCCATTTAAGGTTCCCAGAGCTTCCTAGCTCTTAATCCTTGGTGCTCCCATATAAGGTTCCCAGAGTTTCCTAGCTCGTAATCCCCAGGGCTCCCATTTAAGGTTCCCAGAGCTTCCTAGCTCTTAATCCCTGGTGCTCCCATAGAAGGTTCCCATAGCTTCCTAGCTAATCCCTGGGGCACCTATATAAGGGTCCTGTAGCTTCCTAGCTCTTAATCCCCGGGGCTCCCATTTAAGGTTCCCAGAGCTTCCTAGCTAATCACTGGGGCTCCCATATAAATTTCCTATAGCTTCCAAGCTCTTAATCCCCGGGTCTCCCATTTAAGATTCCCAGAGCTTCCTAACTAATCCCTGGGGCTCCTATATATAAGGGCCCTGTAGCTTCCTAGCTCTTAATCCCCGGGGCTCCCATTTAAGGTTCCCAGAGCTTCCTAGCTAATAACTGGGGCTCCCATATAAGGTTCCCATATCTTTCAAGCTCTTAATCCCAGGGTCTCCCATTTAAGGTTCCCAGAGCTTCCTAACTAATCCCTGGGGCTCCTATATAAGGGTCCTGTAGCTTCCTAGCTCTTAATCCCCGGGGCTCCCATTTAAGGTTCCCAGAGCTTCCTAGCTAATCACTGGGGCTCCCATATAAGGTTCCCATAGCTTCCTAGCTCTTAATCCCTGGGGCTCCCATATACATTTCCTGTAGCTTCCTAGCTCTTAATCCCCAGAGCTCCCATATAAGGTTCCTGTAGCTTCCTATCTCTTAATCCCCGGGGCTCCCATTTAAGGTTCCCAGAGCTTCCTAGCTCTTAATCCCCTGGGCTCCCATTTAAGGTTCCCAGAGCTTCCTAGCTCTTAATCCTTGGTGCTCCCATATAAGGTTCCCAGAGTTTCCTAGCTCGTAATCCCCAGGGCTCCCATTTAAGGTTCCCAGAGCTTCCTAGCTCTTAATCCCTGGTGCTCCCATATAAGGTTCCCAGAGCTTCCTAGCTAATCCCTGGGGCTCCTTTATAAGGGTCCTGTAGCTTCCAAGCTCTTAATCCCCGGGGCTCCCATTTAAGGTTCCCAGAGCTTCCTAGCTAATCACTGGGGCTCCCATATAAGGTTCCCATAGCTTCCTAGCTCTTAATCCCCAGGGCTCCCATATACATTTCCTGTAACTTCCTAGCTCTTATTCCCCGGAGCTCCCGTATAAGGTTCCTGTAGTATCCTAGCTCTTAATCCCCAGGGCTCCCATATAAGGTTCCCATAGCTTCCTAGCTCTTAATCCCTGGGCTCCCATATAAGATTCCTGTGGCTTCCTAGCTCTTAATCCCCAGGGCTCCCATATAAGGTTCCTGTAGCTTCCTCGCTCTTAATCCCCGGGCCTCCCATAGAAGGTTCCCATAGCTTCCTAGCTAATCCCTGGGGCACGTATATAAGGGTCCTGTAGCTTCCTAGCTCTTAATCCCCGGGGCTCCCATTTAAGGTTCCCAGAGCTTCCTAGCGAATCACTGGGGCTCCCATATACATTTCCTGTAGCTTCCTAGCTCTTAATCCCCAGAGCTCCCATATAAGGTTCCTTAGGCTTCCTAGCTCTGAATCCCTAGGGCTCCCATATAAGGTTCCTGTAGTTTCCTAGCTCTTAATCCCCGGGGCTCCCATTTAAGGTTCCCAGAGCTTCCTAGCTCTTTATCCCCTGGGCTCCCATTTAAGGTTCCCAGAGCTTCCTAGCTCTTAATCCCTGGTGCTCCCATATAAGGTTCCCAGAGTGTCCTAGCTCGTAATCCCCAGGGCTCCCATTTAAGGTTCCCAGAGCTTCCTAGCTCTTAATCCCTGGTGCTCCCATATAAGGTTCCCAGAGCTTCCTAGCTAATACCTGGGGCTCCTTTATAAGGGTCCTGTAGCTTCCAAGCTCTTAATCCCCGGAGCTCCCGTATAAGGTTCCTGTAGTATCCTAGCTCTTAATCCCCAGGGCTCCCATATAAGGTTCCCTTAGCTTCCTAGCTCTTAATCCCTGGGCTCCCATATAAGGTTCCTGTGGCTTCCTAGCTCTTAATCCCCAGGGCTCCCATATAAGGTTTCTGTATCTTCCTAGCTAATCCCTGGGGCACCTATATAAGGGTCCTGTGGCTTCCTAGCTCTTAATCCCCAGGGCTCCCATTTAAGGTTCCCAGAGCTTCCTAGCTAATCACTGGGGCTCCCATATAAAGTTCCCATAGCTTCCAAGCTCTTAATCCCTGTGGCTCCCATATAAGGTTCCCGGAGTTTCCTAGCTCTTAATCCCCATGGCTCCCATATAAGGTTCCTGTAGCATCCTAGCTCTTAATCCCCAGGGCTCCCATATAATGTTCACATACCTTGCTAGCTCTTAATCCCTGGGGCTCCCATTTAAGGATCCCAGAGCTTCCTACCTCTTAATCCCTGGGGCTCCCATATAATGGTCCCATAGCTTTCTAGCTCTTAATCCCTGGGGCTCCCATATAAGGTTCCTGTGGCTTCCCAGCTCTTAATCCCTCGGATCTCCAATATAACGCTCCCGTAGCTTCCTAGCTCTTAATCCCTGGGGCTCCCATCTAAGGTTCCCATAGCATCCTAGCTCTTAATCCCCAGAGCTCCCATATTAGTTTCCCATAGCTTCCTAGCTCTTAATCCCCGGGGCTCCCATTTAAGGTTCCCAGAGCTTCCTAGCTCTTTATCCCCTGGGCTCCCATTTAAGGTTCCCAGAGCTTCCTAGCTCTTAATCCCTGGTGCTCCCATATAAGGTTCCCAGAGTGTCCTAGCTCGTAATCCCCAGGGCTCCCATTTAAGGTTCCCAGAGCTTCCTAGCTCTTAATCCCTGGTGCTCCCATATAAGGTTCCCAGAGCTTCCTAGCTAATACCTGGGGCTCCTTTATAAGGGTCCTGTAGCTTCCAAGCTCTTAATCCCCGGGGCTCCCATTTAAGGTTCCCAGAGCTTCCTAGCTCTTAATCCCCGGGGCTCCCATATACATTTCCTGTAACTTCCTAGCTCTTAATCCCCGGAGCTCCCGTATAAGGTTCCTGTAGTATCCTAGCTCTTAATCCCCAGGGCTCCCATATAAGGTTCCCTTAGCTTCCTAGCTCTTAATCCCTGGGCTCCCATATAAGGTTCCTGTGGCTTCCTAGCTCTTAATCCCCAGGGCTCCCATATAAGGTTTCTGTAGCTTCCTCGCTCTTAATCCCCGGGCCTCCCATAGAAGGTTCCCATAGCTTCCTAGCTAATCCCTGGGGCACCTATATAAGGGTCCTGTGGCTTCCTAGCTCTTAATCCCCAGGGCTCCCATTTAAGGTTCCCAGAGCTTCCTAGCTAATCACTGGGGCTCCCATATAAAGTTCCCATAGCTTCCAAGCTCTTAATCCCTGTGGCTCCCATATAAGGTTCCCGGAGTTTCCTAGCTCTTAATCCCCATGGCTCCCATATAAGGTTCCTGTAGCATCCTAGCTCTTAATCCCCAGGGCTCCCATATAATGTTCACATACCTTGCTAGCTCTTAATCCCTGGGGCTCCCATTTAAGGATCCCAGAGCTTCCTACCTCTTAATCCCTGGGGCTCCCATATAATGGTCCCATAGCTTTCTAGCTCTTAATCCCTGGGGCTCCCATATAAGGTTCCTGTGGCTTCCTAGCTCTTAATCCCTCGGATCTCCAATATAACGCTCCCGTAGCTTCCTAGCTCTTAATCCCTGGGGCTCCCATCTAAGGTTCCCATAGCATCCTAGCTCTTAATCCCCAGAGCTCCCATATTAGTTTCCCATAGCTTCCTAGCTCTTAATCCCCAGGGCTCCCATATAAGGTTCCCATAGTTTCCTAGCTCTTAATCCCCAGGGCTCCCATATAAGGTTCCCATATCATCCTAGCTCTTAACCCCCCAGGCCTCCCTTCCAAGCTCTTAATCCCCGGGGCTCCCATTTAAGGTTCCCAGAGCTTCCTAGCTAATCCCTGGGGCTCCGATATAAGGGTCCTGTAGCTTCCTAGCTCTTAATAGCTGGGGCTCCCATATACATTCCTGTAGCTACCTAGCTCTTAATCCCTGGACCTCCCATATAAGGTTCCTGTAGCTTCCAATCTCTTAATCGCCGGGGCTCCCATATAAGGTTCATGTAACTTCTTAGCTCTTAATCACCGGGGCTCCCATATAAGGTTCCCATAGCTTCCTACCTCTTAATCCCTGGGGCTCCTATATAAATTTCCTGTAGCTTCCTAGATCTTAATCCCCGGAGCTCCCATATAAGGTTCCTTAGGCTTCCTAGCTGTGAATCCCTAGGGCTCCCATATAAGGTTCCTGTAGCTTCCTAGCTCTTAATTGCTGGGCCTTCCATGTAAGGTTCCTTTGGCTTCCTTGCTCTTAATCCCCGGGGCTCCCATTTAAGGTTCCCAGAGCTTCCTAGCTCTTAATCCCCGGGGCTCCCATTTAAGGTTCCCAGAGCTTCCTAGCTCTTAATCCCTGGCGCTCCCATATAAGGTTCCCATATCATCCTAGCTCTTAATCCCCAGGGCTCCCATATAAGGTTCCCATATCATCCTAGCTCTTAATCCCCAGGGCTCCCATATAAGGTTCCCATAGTTTCCTAGCTCTTAATCCCTAGGGCTCCCATATAAGGTTCCTGTAGCTTCCTAGCTCTTAATTGCTGGGCCTTCCATGTAAGGTTCCTTTGGCTTCCTTGCTCTTAATCCCCGGGGCTCCCATTTAAGGTTCCCAGAGCTTCCTAGCTCTTAATCCCCGGGGCTCCCATTTAAGGTTCCCAGAGTTTCCTAGCTCTTAATCCCTGGCACTCCCATATACGGTTCCCAGAGTTTCCTAGCTCTTAATCCCCAAGGCTCCCATATAAGGTTCCCATAGTTTCCTAGCTCTTAATCCCCAGGGCTCCCATATAAGGTTCCCATATCATCCTAGCTCTTAATCCCCGGGCCTCCCATAGAAGGTTCCCATAGCTTCCTAGCTAATCCCTGGGGCTCCTATATAAGGGTCCTGTGGCTTCCGAGCTCTTAATCCCTGGGGCTCCCATTTAAGGTTCCCAGAGCTTCCATGCTAATCAATGGGGCTCCCATATAAGGTTCCCAAGCTTCCAAGATCTTAATCCCCGGGTCTCCCATTTAAGGTTCCCAGAGCTTCCTAGCTAATCCCTGGGGCTCCTATATAAGGGTCCTGTAGCTTCCTAGCTCTTAATCCCCGGGGCTCCCATTTATGGTTCCCAGAGCTTCCTAGCTAATCACTGGAGCTCCCATATAAGGTTCACATAGCTTCCTAGCTCTTAATCCCCGGGGCTCCCATATACATTTCCTGTAGCTTCCTAGCTCTTAATCCCCGGAGCTCCCATATAAGGTTCCTGTAGTATCCTAGCTCTTAATCCCCAGGGCTCCCATATAAGGTTCCCATTGCTTCCTAGATCTTAATCCCTGGGCTCCCATATAAGGTTCCTGTGGCTTCCTAGATCTTAATCCCCAGGGCTCCCATATAAGGTTCCCATAGCTTCCTAGCTCTTAATCCCTGGGGCTCCCATATAAGGGTCCTGTCGCTTCCTAGCACTTAATCCCTGGGGCTCTGATATATGGACCCTGTAGCTTCCTAGCTCTTAATCCCTAGGGCTCCCATATATGGTTCCTGTAACATCTTAGCTCTAAATCACCGGGGCTCCCACATAAGGTTACTGTATTTTACTAGCTCTTAATCCCCAGAGCTCCCATATAAGGTTCCTGTAGCATCCTAGGTCTTAATCCCCGGGGCTCCCATATAAGGTTCCCATAGCTTCCTAGTTCTTAATCCCTGGGGTTCCCATATAAGGTTCCCATAGCTTCCTAGCTCTTAATCCCTGGGGCTCCCATATACATTTCCTGTAGCTTCCTAGCTCTTAATCCCCAGAGCTCCCATATAAGGTTCCTTAGGCTTCCTAGCTCTGAATCCCTAGGGCTCCCATATAAGGTTCCTGTAGCTTCCTATCTCTTAATCCCCGGGGCTCCCATTTAAGGTTCCCAGAGCTTCCTAGCTCTTAATCCCCTGGGCTCCCATTTAAGGTTCCCAGAGCTTCCTAGCTCTTAATCCTTGGTGCTCCCATATAAGGTTCCCAGAGTTTCCTAGCTCGTAATCCCCAGGGCTCCCATTTAAGGTTCCCAGAGCTTCCTAGCTCTTAATCCCTGGTGCTCCCATATAAGGTTCCCAGAGCTTCCTAGCTAATCCCTGGGGCTCCTTTATAAGGGTCCTGTAGCTTCCAAGCTCTTAATCCCCGGGGCTCCCATTTAAGGTTCCCAGAGCTTCCTAGCTAATCACTGGGGCTCCCATATAAGGTTCCCATAGCTTCCTAGCTCTTAATCCCCAGGGCTCCCATATACATTTCCTGTAACTTCCTAGCTCTTAATCCCCGGAGCTCCCGTATAAGGTTCCTGTAGTATCCTAGCTCTTAATCCCCAGGGCTCCCATATAAGGTTCCCATAGCTTCCTAGCTCTTAATCCCTGGGCTCCCATATAAGATTCCTGTGGCTTCCTAGCTCTTAATCCCCAGGGCTCCCATATAAGGTTCCTGTAGCTTCCTCGCTCTTAATCCCCGGGCCTCCCATAGAAGGTTCCCATAGCTTCCTAGCTAATCCCTGGGGCACGTATATAAGGGTCCTGTAGCTTCCTAGCTCTTAATCCCCGGGGCTCCAATTTAAGGTTCCCAGAGCTTCCTAGCGAATCACTGGGGCTCCCATATACATTTCCTGTAGCTTCCTAGCTCTTAATCCCCAGAGCTCCCATATAAGGTTCCTTAGGCTTCCTAGCTCTGAATCCCTAGGGCTCCCATATAAGGTTCCTGTAGTTTCCTAGCTCTTAATCCCCGGGGCTCCCATTTAAGGTTCCCAGAGCTTCCTAGCTCTTTATCCCCTGGGCTCCCATTTAAGGTTCCCAGAGCTTCCTAGCTCTTAATCCCTGGTGCTCCCATATAAGGTTCCCAGAGTGTCCTAGCTCGTAATCCCCAGGGCTCCCATTTAAGGTTCCCAGAGCTTCCTAGCTCTTAATCCCTGGTGCTCCCATATAAGGTTCCCAGAGCTTCCTAGCTAATACCTGGGGCTCCTTTATAAGGGTCCTGTAGCTTCCAAGCTCTTAATCCCCGGGGCTCCCATTTAAGGTTCCCAGAGCTTCCTAGCTCTTAATCCCCGGGGCTCCCATATACATTTCCTGTAACTTCCTAGCTCTTAATCCCCGGAGCTCCCGTATAAGGTTCCTGTAGTATCCTAGCTCTTAATCCCCAGGGCTCCCATATAAGGTTCCCTTAGCTTCCTAGCTCTTAATCCCTGGGCTCCCATATAAGGTTCCTGTGGCTTCCTAGCTCTTAATCCCCAGGGCTCCCATATAAGGTTTCTGTAGCTTCCTCGCTCTTAATCCCCGGGCCTCCCATAGAAGGTTCCCATAGCTTCCTAGCTAATCCCTGGGGCACGTATATAAGGGTCCTGTAGCTTCCTAGCTCTTAATCCCCGGGGCTCCAATTTAAGGTTCCCAGAGCTTCCTAGCGAATCACTGGGGCTCCCATATACATTTCCTGTAGCTTCCTAGCTCTTAATCCCCAGAGCTCCCATATAAGGTTCCTTAGGCTTCCTAGCTCTGAATCCCTAGGGCTCCCATATAAGGTTCCTGTAGTTTCCTAGCTCTTAATCCCCGGGGCTCCCATTTAAGGTTCCCAGAGCTTCCTAGCTCTTTATCCCCTGGGCTCCCATTTAAGGTTCCCAGAGCTTCCTAGCTCTTAATCCCTGGTGCTCCCATATAAGGTTCCCAGAGTGTCCTAGCTCGTAATCCCCAGGGCTCCCATTTAAGGTTCCCAGAGCTTCCTAGCTCTTAATCCCTGGTGCTCCCATATAAGGTTCCCAGAGCTTCCTAGCTAATACCTGGGGCTCCTTTATAAGGGTCCTGTAGCTTCCAAGCTCTTAATCCCCGGGGCTCCCATTTAAGGTTCCCAGAGCTTCCTAGCTCTTAATCCCCGGGGCTCCCATATACATTTCCTGTAACTTCCTAGCTCTTAATCCCCGGAGCTCCCGTATAAGGTTCCTGTAGTATCCTAGCTCTTAATCCCCAGGGCTCCCATATAAGGTTCCCTTAGCTTCCTAGCTCTTAATCCCTGGGCTCCCATATAAGGTTCCTGTGGCTTCCTAGCTCTTAATCCCCAGGGCTCCCATATAAGGTTTCTGTAGCTTCCTCGCTCTTAATCCCCGGGCCTCCCATAGAAGGTTCCCATAGCTTCCTAGCTAATCCCTGGGGCACCTATATAAGGGTCCTGTGGCTTCCTAGCTCTTAATCCCCAGGGCTCCCATTTAAGGTTCCCAGAGCTTCCTAGCTAATCACTGGTGCTCCCATATAAAGTTCCCATAGCTTCCAAGCTCTTAATCCCTGTGGCTCCCATATAAGGTTCCCGGAGTTTCCTAGCTCTTAATCCCCAGGGCTCCCATATAAGGTTCCTGTAGCATCCTAGCTCTTAATCCCCAGGGCACCCATATAATGTTCACATACCTTGCTAGCTCTTAATCCCTGGGGCTCCCATTTAAGGATCCCAGAGCTTCCTACCTCTTAATCCCTGGGGCTCCCATATAATGGTCCCATAGCTTTCTAGCTCTTAATCCCTGGGGCTCCCATATAAGGTTCCTGTGGCTTCCCAGCTTTTAATCCCTCGGATCTCCAATATAACGCTCCCGTAGCTTCCTAGCTCTTAATCCCTGGGGCTCCCATCTAAGGTTCCCATAGCATCCTAGCTCTTAATCCCCAGAGCTCCCATATTAGTTTCCCATAGCTTCCTAGCTCTTAATCCCCAGGGCTCCCATATAAGGTTCCCATAGTTTCCTAGCTCTTAATCCCCAGGGCTCCCATATAAGGTTCCCATATCATCCTAGCTCTTAACCCCCCAGGCCTCCCTTCCAAGCTCTTAATCCCCGGGGCTCCCATTTAAGGTTCCCAGAGCTTCCTAGCTAATCCCTGGGGCTCCGATATAAGGGTCCTGTAGCTTCCTAGCTCTTAATAGCTGGGGCTCCATATACATTCCTGTAGCTACCTAGCTCTTAATCCCTGGACCTCCCATATAAGGTTCCTGTAGCTTCCAATCTCTTAATCGCCGGGGCTCCCATATAAGGTTCATGTAACTTCTTAGCTCTTAATCACCGGGGCTCCCATATAAGGTTCCCATAGCTTCCTACCTCTTAATCCCTGGGGCTCCTATATAAATTTCCTGTAGCTTCCTAGATCTTAATCCCCGGAGCTCCCATATAAGGTTCCTTAGGCTTCCTAGCTGTGAATCCCTAGGGCTCCCATATAAGGTTCCTGTAGCTTCCTAGCTCTTAATTGCTGGGCCTTCCATGTAAGGTTCCTTTGGCTTCCTTGCTCTTAATCCCCGGGGCTCCCATTTAAGGTTCCCAGAGCTTCCTAGCTCTTAATCCCCGGGGCTCCCATTTAAGGTTCCCAGAGCTTCCTAGCTCTTAATCCCTGGCGCTCCCATATAAGGTTCCCAGAGTTTCCTAGCTCTTAATCCCCAGGGCTCCCATATAAGGTTCCCATAGTTTCCTAGCTCTTAATCCCCAGGGCTCCCATATAAGGTTCCCATATCATCCTAGCTCTTAATCCCCAGGGCTCCCATATAAGGTTCCCATAGTTTCCTAGCTCTTAATCCCTAGGGCTCCCATATAAGGTTCCTGTAGCTTCCTAGCTCTTAATTGCTGGGCCTTCCATGTAAGGTTCCTTTGGCTTCCTTGCTCTTAATCCCCAGGGCTCCCATTTAAGGTTCCCAGAGCTTCCTAGCTCTTAATCCCCGGGGCTCCCATTTAAGGTTCCCAGAGTTTCCTAGCTCTTAATCCCTGGCACTCCCATATACGGTTCCGAGAGTTTCGTAGCTCTTAATCCCCAGGGCTCCCATATAAGGTTCCCATAGTTTCCTAGCTCTTAATCCCCAGGGCTCCCATATAAGGTTCCCATATCATCCTAGCTCTTAATCCCCGGGCCTCCCATAGAAGGTTCCCATAGCTTCCTAGCTAATCCCTGGGGCTCCTATATAAGGGTCCTGTAGCTTCCGAGCTCTTAATCCCTGGGGCTCCCATTTAAGGTTCCCAGAGCTTCCATGCTAATCAATGGGGCTCCCATATAAGGTTCCCAAGCTTCCAAGATCTTAATCCCCGGGTCTCCCATTTAAGGTTCCCAGAGCTTCCTAGCTAATCCCTGGGGCTCCTATATAAGGGTCCTGTAGCTTCCTAGCTCTTAATCCCCGGGGCTCCCATTTATGGTTCCCAGAGCTTCCTAGCTAATCACTGGAGCTCCCATATAAGGTTCACATAGCTTCCTAGCTCTTAATCCCCGGGGCTCCCATATACATTTCCTGTAGCTTCCTAGCTCTTAATCCCCGGAGCTCCCATATAAGGTTCCTGTAGTATCCTAGCTCTTAATCCCCAGGGCTCCCATATAAGGTTCCCATTGCTTCCTAGCTCTTAATCCCTGGGCTCCCATATAAGGTTCCTGTGGCTTCCTAGATCTTAATCCCCAGGGCTCCCATATAAGGTTCCCATAGCTTCCTAGCTCTTAATCCCTGGGGCTCCCATATAAGGGTCCTGTCGCTTCCTAGCACTTAATCCCTGGGGCTCTGATATATGGACCCTGTAGCTTCCTAGCTCTTAATCCCTAGGGCTCCCATATATGGTTCCTGTAACTTCTTAGCTCTTAATCACCGGGGCTCCCACATAAGGTTACTGTATTTTACTAGCTCTTAATCCCCAGAGCTCCCATATAAGGTTCCTGTAGCATCCTAGCTCTTAATCCCCGGGGCTCCCATATAAGGTTCCCATAGCTTCCTAGTTCTTAATCCCTGGGGTTCCCATATAAGGTTCCCATAGCTTCCAAGCTCTTAATCCCCGGGTCTCCCATTTAAGGTTCCCAGAGCTTCCTAACTAATCCCTGGGGCTCCGATATATAAGGTTCCCATAGCTTCCATGCTCTTAATCCCTGGGTCTCCCATTTAAGGTTCCCAGAGCTTCCTAACTAATCCCTGGGGCTCCTATATATAAGGGTCCTGTAGCTTCCTAGCTCTTAATCCCTGGGGCTCCCATATAAGGTTCCTGTGGCTTCCCAGCTCTTAATCCCTCGGATCTCCCATATAACGCTCCCGTAGCTTCCTAGCTCTTAATCCCTGGGGCTCCCATCTAAGGTTCCCATAGCATCCTAGCTCTTAATCCCCAGGGCTCCCATATTAGGTTCCCATAGCTTCCTAGCTCTTAATCCCCAGGGCTCCCATATAAGGTTCCCATAGTTTCCTAGCTCTTAATCCCCAGGGCTCCCATATAAGGTTCCCATATCATCCTAGCTCTTACCCCCCAGGCCTCCCGTATTAGGTTTCCATAGCTTCCAAGCTCTTAATCCCCGGGGCTCCCATATAAGGTTCCCATAGCTTCCTAGTTCTTAATCCCTGGGGTTCCCATATAAGGTTCCTATAGCTTCCTACCTCTTAATCCCTGGGGCTCCTATATAAATTTCCTGTAGCTTCCTAGCTCTTAATCCCCAGAGCTCCCATATAAGGTTCCTTAGGCTTCCTAGCTGTGAATCCCTAGGACTCCCATATAAGGTTCCTGTAGCTTCCTATCTCTTAATCCCCGGGGCTCCCATTTAAGGTTCCCAGAGGTTCCTAGCTCTTAATCCCCGGGGCTCCCATTTGAGGTTGCCAGAGCTTCCTAGCTAATCACTGGGGCTCCCATATAAGGTTCCCATAGCTTCCAAGCTCTTAATCCCCGGGTCTCCCATTTAAGGTTCCCAGAGCTTCCTAACTAATCCCTGGGGCTCCTATATATAAGGGTCCTGTAGCTTCCTAGCTCTTAATCCCTGGGGCTCCCATATAAGGTTCCTGTGGCTTCCCAGCTCTTAATCCCTCGGATCTCCCATATAACGCTCCCGTAGCTTCCTAGCTCTTAATCCCCAGGGCTCCCATATAAGGTTCCCATAGCATCCTAGCTCTTAATCCCCAGGGCTCCCATATAAGGTTCCCATAGCTTCCTAGCTCTTAATCCCCAGGGCTCCCATATAAGGTTCCCATAGTTTCCTAGCTCTTAATCCCCAGGGCTCCCATATAAGGTTCCCATATCATCCTAGCTCTTACCCCCCAGGCCTCCCGTATTAGGTTTCCATAGCTTCCAAGCTCTTAATCCCCGGGGCTCCCATTTAAGGTTCCCAGTGCTTCCTAGCTAATCCCTAGGGCTCCGATATAAGGGTCCTGTAGCTTCCTAACTCTTAATTGACGGGGCTCCCATATAAATTCCTGTAGCTACCTAGCTCTTAATCCCTGGACCTCCCATATAAGGTTCCTGTAGCTTCCAATCTCTTAATCGCCGGGTCTCCCATATAAGGTTCATGTAACTTCTGATCTCTTAATCACCGGGGCTCCCATATAAGGTTCCCATAGCTTCCTACCTCTTAATCCCTGGGGCTCCTATATAAATGTTCTGTAGCTTCCTAGCTCTTATTCCCCGGAGCTCCCATATAAGGTTCCTTAGGCTTCCTAGCTGTGAATCCCTAGGACTCCCATATAAGGTTCCTGTAGCTTCCTAGCTCTTAATCGCTGGGCCTTCCATGTAAGGTTCCTGTGGCTTCCTTGCTCTTAATCCCCGGGGCTCCCATTTAAGGTTCCCAGAGCTTCCTAGCTCTTAATCCCCAGGGCTCCCATTTAAGGTTCCGAGAGCTTCCTAGCTCTTAATCCCTGGCGCTCCCATATAAGGTTCCCAGAGATTCCTAGCTCTTAATCCCTGGGGCTCCCATATGAGGTTCAGATAGTTTCCTAGCTCTTAATCCCTGGCACTCCCATATACGGTTCCCAGAGTTTCCTAGCTCTTAATCCCCAGGGCTCCCATATAAGGTTCCCATAGTTTCCTAGCTCTTAATCCCCAGGGCTCCCATATAAGGTTCCCATATCATCCTAGTTCTTAATCCCCGGGCCTCCCATAGAAGGTTCCCATAGCTTCCTAGCTAATCCCTGGGGCTCCTATATAAGGGTCTTGTAGCTCCCGAGCTCTTAATCCCCGGGGCTCCCATTTAAAGTTAACAGAGCTTCCTAGCTAATCACTGGGGCTCCCATATAAGGTTCCCATAGCTTCCAAGCTCTTAATCCCCGGGTCTCCCATTTAAGGTTCCCAGAGCTTCCTAGCTAATCCCTGGGGCTCCTATATAAGGGTCCTGTAGCTTCCTAGCTCTTAACCCCCGGGCTCCCATTTAAGGTTCCCAGAGCTTCCTAGCTAATCACTGGAGCTCCCATATAAGGTTCACATAGCTTCCTAGCTCTTAATCCCCGGGGCTCCCATATACATTTCCTGTATCTTCCTAGCTCTTAATCCCCGGAGCTCCCATATAAGGTTCCTGTAGTATCCTAGCTCTTAATCCCCAGGGCTCCCATATAAGGTTCCCATAGCTTCCTAGCTCTTAATCCCTGGGCTCCCATATAAGGTTCCTGTGGCATCCTAGATCTTAATCCCCAGGGCTCCCATATAAAGTTCCCATAGCTTCCTAGCTCTTAATCCCTGGGGCTCCCATATAAGGGTCCTGTCGCTTCCTAGTACTTAATCCCTGGGGCTCTGATATATGGACCCTGTAGCTTCTTAGCTCTCAATCCCTAGGGCTCCCATATAAAGTTCCTGTAACTTCTTAGCTCTTAATCACCGGGGCTCCCACATAAGGTTACTGTATTTTACTAGCTCTTAATCCCCAGAGCTCCCATATAAGGTTCCTGTAGCATCCTAGCTCTTAATCCCCGGGGCTCCCATATAAGGTTCCTGTGGCTTCCTAGCTCTTAATCCCCAGGACTCCCATATAAGGTTCCCATAGCTTCCTAGTTCTTAATCCCTGGGGTTCCCATATAAGGTTCCCATATCTTCCTGCCTCTTAATCCCTGGGGCTCCTATATAAATTTCCTGTAGCTTCCTAGCTCTTAATCTCCGGAGCTCCCATATAAGGTTCCTTAGGCTTCCTAGCTGTGAATCCCTAGGGCTCCCATATAAGCTTCCTGTAGCTTCCTAGCTCTTAATACCCGGGGCTCCCATTTAAGGTTCCCAGAGGTTCCTAGCTCTTAATCCCTGGGGCTCCCATTTAAGGTTCCCAGAGCTTCCTAGCTAATCACTGGGGCTCCCATATAAGGTTCCCATAGCTTCCAAGCTCTTAATCCCCATGTCTCCCATTTAAGTTTCCAATAGCTTCCTAACTAATCCCTCGGGCTCCTATATATAAGGGTCCTGTAGCTTCCTAGCTCTTAATCCCCGGGGCTCCCATTTAAGGATCCCAGAGCTTCCTAGCTAATAGCTGGGGCTCCCATATAAGGTTCCCATAGCTTCCAAGCTCTTAATCCCAGGGTCTCCCATTTAAGGTTCCCAGAGCTTCCTAACTAATCCCTGGGGATCCTATATAAGGTTCCCATAGCTTCCTAGCTCTTAATCCCTGGGGCTCCCATATACATTTCCTGTAGCTTCCTAGCTCTTAATCCCCGGAGCTCCCATATAAGGTTCCTGTAGTATCCTAGCTCTTAATCCCCAGGGCTCCCATATAAAGTTCCCATATCTTCCTAGCTCTTAATCCCTGGGGCTCCCATATAAGGTTCCCAGAGTTTCCTAGCTCTTAATCCCCAGGGATCCCATATAAGGTTCCTGTAGCATCCTAGCTCTTAATCCCCAGGGCTCCCATATAAGATTTACGTAGCTTCCTAGCTCTTAATTCCGGGGGCTCCCACATAAGGGTCCTGTAGCTTCCTAGTACTTAATCCCTGGGGCTCTGATATATGGACCCTGTAGCTTCCTAGCTCTTAATCCTTAGGGCTCCCATATAACGTTACTGTAGTTTACTAGCTCTTAATCCCCAGAGCTCCCATATAAGGTTCCTGTAGCATCCTAGCTCTTAATCCCCGGGGCTCCCATATAAGGTACCTGTGGCTTCCTACCTCTTAATCCCCAGGGCTCCCATATAAGGTTCCCATAGCTTCCTAGCTCTTAATCCCTGGGGCTCCCATATAAGGGTCGTGTAGCTTCCTAGCTCTTGATCCCCGGGGTTCCCATATAAGGTTCCCATAGCTTCCTCGCTCTTAATCCCTGGGGCTCCCATTTAAGGTTCCTGTAGTTTCCGAGCTCTTAATCCCCAGGGCTCCCATATAATGTTCCTGTAGCTTCCAAGCACTTAATCCCCGGGGCTCCCATATAAGGTTCCTGTAGTTTCCTAGCACTTAATCACTGGGGCTCCCATTTAAGGATCCCAGAGCTTCCTACCTCTTAATCCCTGGGGCTCCCATATAATGGTCCCATAGCTTTCTAGCTCTTAATCCCTGGGGGTCCCATATAAGGTTCTTGTGGCTTCCCAGCTCTTAATCCCTCGGATCTCCCATATAACGTTCCCGTAGCTTCGTAGCCCGTAATCCCTGAGGCTCCCATCTAAGGTTCCCATAGCATCCTAGCTCTTAATCCCCAGGGCTCCCATAATAGGTTCCCATAGCTTCCTAGCTCTTAATCCCCAGGGCTCCCATATAAGGTTCCCATATCATCCTAGCTCTTAATCCCCGGGCCTTTCATATTAGGTTTCCATAGCTTCCAAGCTCTTAATCCCCGGGACTCCCATAGAAGATTCCCATAGCTTCCAAACTCTTAATCCCTGGGGCTCCCATTTAAGGTTCCCAGAGTTTCCTAGCTAATCCCTGGAGCTCCGATATAAGGGTCCTGTAGCTTCCTAGCTCTTAATAGCCGGGGCTCCCATATAAATTCCTGTAGCTACCTAGCTCTTAATCCCTGGACCTCCCATATAACGTTCCTGTAGCTTCCTAGCTCTTAATCACCGGGGCTCCCATATAAGGTTCATGTAACTTCTTAGCTGTTAATCACAGAGGCTCCCATATAAGGTTCCCATAGCTTCCTAGCTCTTAATCCCTGGGGCTCCTATATACATTTCCTGTAGCTTCCTAGCTCTTAATCCCCAGAGCTCCCATATAAGGTTCCTGTAGCTTCCTAGCTCTTAATCCCCGGGGCTCCCATTTAAGGTTCCCAGAGCTTCCTAGCTCTTAATCCCCTGGGCTCCCATTTAAGGTTCCCAGAGCTTCCTAGCTCTTAATCCCTGGTGCTCCCATATAAGGTTCCCAGAGTTTCCTAGCTCGTAATCCACAGGGCTCCCATTTAAGGTTCCCAGAGCTTCCTAGCTCTTACTCCCTGGTGCTCCCATATAAGGTTCCCAGAGCTTCCTAGCTAATCCCTGGGGCACCTATATAAGGGTCCTGTAGCTTCCTAGCTCTTAATCCCCGGGGCTCCCATTTAAGGTTCCCAGAGCTTCCTAGCTAATCACTGGGGCTCCCATATAAGGTTCCCATAGCTTCCTAGCTCTTAATCCCCGGGGCTCCCATATACATTTCCTGTAGCTTCCTAGCTCTTAATCCCCGGAGCTCCCGTATAAGGTTCCTGTAGTATCCTAGCTCTTAATCCCCAGGGCTCCCATATAAGGTTCCCATAGCTTCCTAGCTCTTAATCCCTGGGCTCCCATATAAGGTTCCTGTGGCTTCCTAGCTCTTAATCCCCAGGGCTCCCATATAAGGTTCCCATAGCTTCCTAGCTCTTAATCCCTGGCGCTCCCATATAAGGTTCCAAGAGTTTCCTAGCTCTTAATCCCCAGGGTTCCCATATAAGGTTCCTGTAGCATCCTAGCTCTTAATCCCCAGGGCTCCCATATAATATTCACATAGCTTCCTAGCTCTTAATCCCTGGGGCTCCCATATAAGGGTCCTGTAGCTTCCTAGTACTTAATCCCTGGGGCTCTGATATATGGACCCTGTAGATTCCTAGCTCTTAATCCCTGGGGCTCCCATATAAGGTTCCTGTGGCTTCCCAGCTCTTAATCCCTCGTATCTCCCATATAACGCTCCCGTAGCATCCTAGCTCTTAATCCCCAGGGCTCCCATATTAGGTTCACATACCAGGGCTCCCATATTAGGTTCACATAGCTTCCTAGCTCTTAATCCCCACGGCTCCCATATAAGGTTCCCATAGTTTCCTAGCTCTTAATCCCCAGGGCTCCCATATTAGGTTCCCATATCATCCTAGCTCTTAACCCCCAGGCCTCCCGTATTAGGTTTCCATAGCTTCCAAGCTCTTAATCCCCGGGGCTCCCATTTAAGGTTCCCAGAGCTTCCTAGCTAATCCCAGGGGCTCCGATATAAGGGTCCTGTAGCTTCCTAGCTCTTAATAGCCGGGGCTCCCAAATAAATTCCTGTAGCTACCTAGCTCTTAATCCCCACGGCTCCCATATAAGGTTCCCATAGTTTCCTAGCTCTTAATCCCCAGGCTCCCATATAAGGTCCCCTCATTTCCTAGCTCTTAATCCCCAGGGCTCCCATATAAGGTTCCCATAGTTTCCTAGCTCTTAATCCCCAGGGCTCCCATATAAGGTTCCCATATCATCCTAGCTCTTAATCCCCGGGCCTCCCATAGAAGGTTCCCATAGCTTCCTAGCTAATCCCTGGGGCTCCTATATAAGGGTCCTGTTGCTTCCAAGCTCTTAATCCCTGGGGCTCCCATTTAAGGTTCCCAGAGCTTCTCAGCTAATCACTGGGGCTCCAATATAAGGTTCCCATAGCTTCCAAGCTCTTAATCCCCGGGTCTCCCATTTAAGGTTTCCAGAGCTTCCTAGCTAATCCCTGGGGCTCCTATATAAGGGTCCTGTAGCTTCCTAGCTCTTAATCCCTGGGGCTCCCATTTAAGGTTCCCAGAGCTTCCTAGCTAATCACTGGAGCTCCCATATAAGGTTCTCATAGCTTCCTAGCTCTTAATCCCCGGTGCTCCCATATACATTTCCTGTAGCTTCCTAGCTCTTAATCCCCGGAGCTACCATATAAGGTTCCTGTAGTATCCTAGCTCTTCATCCCCAGGGCTCCCATATAAGGTTCCCATATCTTCCTAGCTCTTAATCCCTGGGCTCCCATATAAGGTTCCTGTGGCTTCCTAGATCTTAATCCCCAGGGCTCCCATATAAGGTTCCCATAGCTTCCTAGCTCTTAATCCCTGGGGCTCCCATATAAGGGTCCTGTCGCTTCCTAGTACTTAATCCCTGGGGCTCTGATATATGGACCCTGTAGCTTCCTAGCTCTTAATCCCTAGGGCTCCCATATAAGGTTCCTGTAACTTCTTATCTCTTAATCACCGGGGCTCCCACATAAGGTTACTGTATTTTACTAGCTCTTAATCCCCAGAGCTCCCATATAAGGTTCCTGTAGCCTCCTAGCTCTTAATCCCCGGGGCTCCCATATAAGGTTCCTGTGGCTTCCTACCTCTTAATCCCCAGAGCTCCCATATAAGGTTCTCATAGCTTCCTAGTTCTTAATCCCTGGGGCTTCCATATAAGGGTCCTGTAGCTTCCTAGTACTTAATCCCTGGGGCTCTGATATATGGACCCTGTAGCTTCCTAGCTCTTAATCCCTGGGGCTCCCATTTAAGGATCCCAGAGCTTCCTACCTCTTAATCCCTGGGGCTCCCATATAATGGTCCCATAGCTTTCTAGCTCTTAATCCCTGGGGCACCCATATAAGGTTCCTGTGGCTTCCCAGCTCTTAATCCCTCGGATCTCCAATATAACGCTCCCGTAGCTTCCTAGCTCTTAATCCCTGGGGCTCCCATCTAAGGTTCCCATAGCATCCTAGCTCTTAATCCCCAGAGCTCCCATATTAGGTTCTCATAGCTTCCTAGCTCTTAATCCCCAGGGCTCCCATATAAGGTTCCCATATCATCCTAGCTCTTAACCCCCCAGGCCTCCCTTCAAAGATCTTAATCCCCGGGGCTCCCATTTAAGGTTCCCAGAGATTCCTAGCTAATCCCTGGGGCTCCGATATAAGGGTCCTGTAGCTTCCAATCTCTTAATCGCCGGGGCTCCCATATGAGGTTCATGTAACTTCTTAGCTCTTAATCACCGGGGCTCCCATATAAGGTTCCCATAGCTTCCTACCTTTTAATCCCTGGGGCTCCTATATAAATTTCCTGTAGCTTCCTAGCTCTTAATCCCCGGAGCTCCCATATAAGGTTCCTTAGGCGTCCTAGCTGTGAATCGCTAGGGCTCCCATATAAGGTTCCTGTAGCTTCCTAGCTCTTAATTGCTGGGCCTTCCATGTAAGGTTCCTTTGGCTTCCTTGCTCTTAATCCCCGGGGCTCCCATTGAAGGTTCCCAGAGCTTCCTAGCTCTTAATGCCCGGGGCTCCCATTTAAGGTTCCCATAGCTTCCTAGCTCTTAATCCCTGGCGCTCCCATATAAGGTTCCCAGAGTTTCCTAGCTCTTAATCCCCGGGGCTCCCATATAAGGTTCAGATAGTTTCCTAGCTCTTAATCCCTGGCACTCCCATATACGGTTCCCAGAGTTTCCTAGCTCTTAATCCCCAGGGCTCCCATATAAGGTTCCCATAGTTTCCTAGCTCTTAATCCCCAGGGCTCCCATATAAGGTTCCCATATCATCCTAGCTCTTAATCCCCGGGCCTCCCATAGAAGGTTCCCATAGCTTCCTAGCTAATCCCTGGGGCTCCTATATAAGGGTCCTGTAGCTTCCGAGCTCTTAATCCCTGGGGCTCCCATTTAAGGTTCCCAGAGCTTCCTAGCTAATCACTGGGGCTCCCATATAAGGTTCCCAAGCTTCCAAGATCTTAATCCCCGGGTCTCCCATTTAAGGTTCCCAGAGCTTCCTAGCTAATCCCTAGGGCTCCTATATAAGGGTCCTGTAGCTTCCTAGCTCTTAATCCCCGGGGCTCCCATTTATGGTTCCCAGAGCTTCCTAGCTAATCACTGGAGCTCCCATATAAGGTTCACATAGTTTCCTAGCTCTTAATCCCTGGGGCTCCCATATACATTTCCTGTAGCTTCCTAGCTCTTAACCCCCGGAGCTCCCATATAAGGTTCCTGTAGTATCCTAGCTCTTAATCCTCAGGGCTCCCATATAAGGTTCCCATAGCTTCCTAGCTCTTAATCCCTGGGCTCCCATATAAGGTTCCTGTGGCTTCCTAGATCTTAATCCCCAGGGCTCCCATATAAGGTTCCCATAGCTTCCTAGCTCTTAATCCCTGGGGCTCCCATATAAGGGTCCTGTCGCTTCCTAGTACTTAATCCCTGGGGTTCTGATATATGGACCCTGTAGCTTCCTAGCTCTTAATCCCTAGGGCTCCCATATAAGGTTCCTGTAACTTCTTAGCTCTTAATCACTGGGGCTCCCACATAAGGTTACTGTATTTTACTAGCTCTTAATCCCCAGAGCTCCCATATAAGGTTCCTGTAGCATCCTAGCTCTTAATCCCCGGGGCTCCCATATAAGGTTCCTGTGGCTTCCTAGCTCTTAATCCCCAGGGATCCCATATAAGGTTCCCATAGCTTCCTAGTTCTTAATCCCTGGGGTTCCCATATAAGGTTCCCATAGCTTCCTACCTCTTAATCCCTGGGGCTCCTATATAAATTTCCTGTAGCTTCCTAGCTCTTAATCCCCAGAGCTCCCATATAAGGTTCCTTAGGCTTCCTAGCTGTGAATCCCTAGGGCTCCCATATAAGGTTCCTGTAGCTTCCTATCTCTTAATCCCCGGGGCTCCCATTTAAGGTTCCTAGAGGTTCCTAGCTCTTAATCCCCGGGGCTCCCATTTAAGGTTCCCAGAGCTTCCTAGCTCTTAATCCCCGGGGCTCCCACTTAAGGTTCCCAGAGCTTCCTAGCTCTTAATCCCTGGCGCTCCCATATAAGGTACCCAGAGTTTCCTAACTAATCCCTGGGGCTCCTATATATAAGGTTCCCATAGCTTCCAAGCTCTTAATCCCCAGGTCTCCCATTTAAGGTTCCCAGAGCTTCCTAACTAATCCCTGGGGCTCCTATATATAAGGGTCCTGTAGCTTCCTAGCTCTTAATCCCTGGGGCTCCCATATAAGGTTCCTGTGGCTTCCCAGCTCTTAATCCCTCGGATCTCCCATATAACGCTCCCGTAGCTTCCTAGCTCTTAATCCCTGGGGCTCCCATCTAAGGTTCCATTAGAATCCTAGCTCTTAATCCCCAGGGCTCCCATATTAGGTTTCCATAGCTTCCTAGCTCTTAATCCCCAGAGCTCCCATATAAGGTTCCCATAGTTTCCTAGCTCTTAATCCCCAGGGCTCCCATATAAGGTTCCCATATCATCCTAGCTCTTAACCCCCAGGCCTCCCGTATTAGGTTTCCATAGCTTCCAAGCTCTTAATCCCCGGGTCTCCCATTTAAGGTTCCCAGAGCTTCCTAGCTAATCTCTAGGGCTCCGATATAAGGGTCCTGTAGCTTCCGAACTCTTAATTGCCGGGGCTCCCATATAAATTCCTGTAGCTACCTAGCTCTTAATCCCTGGACCTCCCATATAAGGTTCCTGTAGCTTCCAATCTCTTAATCGCCGGGGCTCCCATATAAGGTTCATGTAACTTCTGATCTCTTAATCACCGGGTCTCCCAAATAAGGTTCCCATAGCTTCCTACCTCTTAATCCCTGGGGCTCCTATATAAATGTTCTGTGGCTTCCTACCTCTTATTCCCCGGAGCTCCCATATAAGGTTCCTTAGGCTTCCTAGCTGTGAATCCCTAGGACTCCCATATAAGGTTCCTGTAGCTTCCTAGCTCTTAATCGCTGGGCCTTCCATGTAAGGTTCCTGTGGCTTCCTTGCTCTTAATCCCCGGGGCTCCCATTTAAGGTTCCCAGAGCTTCCTAGCTCTTAATCCCCGGGGCTCCCATTTAAGGTTCCCAGAGCTTCCTAGCTCTTAATCCCCCGGGCTCCCATATAAGGTTCCCAGAGATTCCTAGCTCAAAATCCCCTGGGCTCCCATATGACGTTCAGATAGTTTCCTAGCTCTTAATCCCTGGCACTCCCATATACGGTTCCCAGAGTTTCCTTGCTCTTAATCCCCAGGGCTCCCATATAAGGTTCCCATAGTTTCCTAGCTCTTAATCCCCAGGGCTCCCATATAAGGTTCCCATATCATCCTAGTTCTTAATCCCCGGGCCTCCCATTTAAAGTTCCCAGAGCTTCCTAGCTAATCCCTGGGGCTCCCATATAAGGTTCCCATAGCTTCCAAGCTCTTAATCCCCGGGTCTCCCATTTAAGGTTCCCAGAGCTTCCTAGCTAATCCCTGGGGCTCCTATATAAGGGTCCTGTAGCTTCCTAGCTCTTAACCCCCGGGCTCCCATTTAAGGTTCCCAGAGCTTCCTAGCTAATCACTGGAGCTCCCATATAAGGTTCACATAGCTTCCTAGCTCTTAATCCCCGGGGCTCCCATATACATTTCCTGTATCTTCCTAGCTCTTAATCCCCGGAGCTCCCATATAAGGTTCCTGTAGTATCCTAGCTCTTAATCCCCAGGGCTCCCATATAAGGTTCCCATAGCTTCCTAGCTCTTAATCCCTGGGATCCCATATAAGGTTCCTGTGGCTTCCTAGATCTTAATCCCCAGGGCTCCCATATAAGGTTCCCATAGCTTCCTAGCTCTTAATCCCTGGGGCTCCCATATAAGGGTCCTGTCGCTTCCTAGTACTTAATCCCTGGGGCTCTGATATATGGACCCTGTAGCTTTTTAGCTCTTAATCCCTAGGGCTCCCATATAAGGTTCCTGTAACTTCTTAGCTCTTAATCACCGGGGCTCCCACATAAGGTTACTGTATTTTACTAGCTCTTAATCCCCAGAGCTCCCATATAAGGTTCCTGTAGCATCCTAGCTCTTAATCCCCGGGGCTCCCATATAAGGTTCCTGTGGCTTCCTAGCTCTTAATCCCCAGGACTCCCATATAAGGTTCCCATAGCTTCCTAGTTCTTAATCCCTGGGGTTCCCATATAAGGTTCGCATATCTTCCTACCTCTTAATCCCTGGGGCTCCTATATAAATTTCCTGTAGCTTCCTAGCTCTTAATCTCCGGAGCTCCCATATAAGGTTCCTTAGGCTTCCTAGCTGTGAATCCATAGGGCTCCCATATAAGGTTCCTGTAGCTTCCTAGCTCTTAATCCCCGGGGCTCCCATTTAAGGTTCCCAGAGCTTCCTAGCTAATCACTGGGGCTCCCATATAAGGTTCCCATAGCTTCCAAGCTCTTAATCCCCGGGTCTCCCATTTAAGGTTCCCAGAGCTTCCTAACTAATCCCTCAGGCTCCTATATATAAGGGTCCTGTAGCTTCCTAGCTCTTAATCCCTGGGGCTCCCATTTAAGGATCCCAGAGCTTCCTAGCTAATAGCTGGGGCTCCCATATAAGGTTCCCATAGCTTCCAAGCTCCTAATCCCAGGGTCTCCCATTTAAGGTTCCCAGAGCTTCCTAACTAATCCCTGGGGCTCCTATATAAGGGTCCTGTAGCTTCCTAGCTCTTAATTCCCGGGGCTCCCATTTAAGGTTACCAGAGCTTCCTAGCTAATCACTGGGGCTCCCATATAAGGTTCCCATAGCTTCCTAGCTCTTAATCCCTGGGGCTCCCATATACATTTCCTGTAGCTTCCTAGCTCTTAATCCCCGGAGCTCCCATATAAAGTTCCCATAGCTTCCTAGCTCTTAATCCCTGGGGCTCCCATATACATTTCCTGTAGTATCCTAGCTCTTAATCCCCAGGGCTCCCATATAAAGTTCCCATAGCTTCCTAGCTCTTAATCCCTGGGGCTCCCATATAAGATTCCCAGAGTTTCCTAGCTC
The DNA here is from genome assembly GCF_040938575.1 of Ambystoma mexicanum. NCBI lineage: Eukaryota > Metazoa > Chordata > Amphibia > Caudata > Ambystomatidae > Ambystoma > Ambystoma mexicanum. The sequence goes on along the minus strand of NC_090934.1, from coordinate 16,768,904 downwards.
TTAATCCCCAGGGCTCCCATATAAGGTTCCTGTAGCATCCTAGCTCTTAATCCCCAGGGCTCCCATATAAGATTTACATAGCTTCCTAGCTCTTAATTCTTGGGGCTCCCACATAAGGGTCCTGTAGCTTCCTAGTACTTAATCCCTGGGGCTCTGATATATGGACCCTGTAGCTTCCTAGCTCCTAATCCTTAGGGCTCCCATATAAGGTTACTGTAGTTTACTAGCTCTTAATCCCCAGAGCTCCCATGTAAAGTTCCTGTAGCATCCTAGCTCTTAATCCCCGGGGCTCCCATATAAGGTTCCTGTGGCTTCCTACCTCTTAATCCCTGGGGCTCCCATTTAAGGTTCCTGTAGTTTCCGAGCTCTTAATCCCCAGGGCTCCCATATAATGTTCCTGTAGCTTCCAAGCACTTAATCCCCGGGGCTCCCATATAAGGTTCCTGTAGTTTCCTAGAACTTAATCACTGGGGCTCCCATTTAAGGATCCCAGAGCTTCCTACCTCTTAATCCCTGGGGCTCCCATATAATGGTCCCATAGCTTTCTAGCTCTTAATCCCTGGGGCTCCCATATAAGGTTCTTGTGGCTTCCCAGCTCTTAATCCCTCGGATCTCCCATATAACGTTCCCGTAGCTTCGTAGCCCGTAATCCCTGGGGCTCCCATCTAAGGTTCCCATAGCATCCTAGCTCTTAATCCCCAGGGCTCCCATAATAGGTTCCCATAGCTTCCTAGCTCTTAATCCCCAGGGCTCCCATATAAGGTTCCCATAGTTTCCTAGCTCTTAATCTACAGGGCTCCCATATAAGGTTCCCATATCATCCTAGCTCTTAATCCCCGGGCCTCTCATATTAGGTTTCCATAGCTTCCAAGATCTTAATCCCCGGGACTCCCATAGAAGATTCCCATAGCTTCCAAACACTTAATCCCAGGGGCTCCCATTTAAGGTTCCCAGAGTTTCCTAGCTAATCCCTGGAGCTCTGATATAAGGGTCCTGTAGCTTCCTAGCTCTTAATAGCCGGGGCTCCCATATAAATTCCTGTAGCTACCTAGCTCTTAATCCCTGGACCTCCCATATAACGTTCCTGTAGCTTCCTAGCTCTTAATCGCCGGGGCTCCCATATAAGGTTCATGTAACTTCTTAGCCGTTAATCACAGAGGCTCCCATATAAGGTTCCCATAGCTTCCTAGCTCTTAATCCCTGGGGCTCCTATATACATTTCCTGTAGCTTCCTAGCTCTTAATCCCCAGAGCTCCCATATAAGGTTCCTGTAGCTTCCTAGCTCTTAATCCCCGGGGCTCCCATTTAAGGTTCCCAGAGCTTCCTAGCTCTTAATCCCCTGGGCTCCCATTTAAGGTTCCCAGAGCTTCCTAGCTCTTAATCCCTGGTGCTCCCATATAAGGTTCCCAGAGTTTCCTAGCTCGTAATCCCCAGGGCCCCCATTTAAGGTTCCCAGAGCTTCCTAGCTCTTACTCCCTGGTGCTCCCATATAAGGTTCCCAGAGCTTCCTAGCTAATCTCTGGGACACCTATATAAGGGTCCTGTAGCTTCCTAGCTCTTAATCCCCGGGGCTCCCATTTAAGGTTCCCAGAGCTTCCTAGCTAATCACTGGGGCTCCCATATAAGGTTCCCATAGCTTCCTAGCTCTTAATCCCCGGGGCTCCCATATACATTTCCTGTAGCTTCCTAGCTCTTAATCCCCGGAGCTCCCGTATAAGGTTCCTGTAGTATCCTAGCTCTTAATCCCCAGGGCTCCCATATAAGGTTCCCATAGCTACCTAGCTCTTAATCCTTGGGCTCCCATATAAGGTTCCTGTGGCTTCCTAGCTCTTAATCCCCAGGGCTCCATTTTAAGGTTCCCATAGCTTCCTAGCTCTTAATCCCTGGCGCTCCCATATAAGGTTCAAAGAGTTTCCTAGCTCTTAATCCCCAGGGCTCCCATATAAGGTTCCTGTAGCATCCTAGCTCTTAATCCCCAGGGCTCCCTTATAATATTCACATAGCTTCCTAGCTCTTAATCCCTGGGGCTCCCATATAAGGGTCCTGTAGCTTCCTAGTACTTAATCCATGGGGCTCTGATATATGGACCCTGTAGCTTCCTAGCTCTTAATCCCCGGGGCTCCCATTTAAGGACCCCAGAGCTTCCTACCTCTTAATCCCTGGGGCTCCCATATAATGGTCCCATAGCTTTCTAGCTCTTAATCCCTGGGGCTCCCATATAAGGTTCCTGTGGCTTCCCAGCTCTTAATCCCTCGTATCTCCCATATAACGCTCCCGTAGCTTCCTAGCTCTTAATCCCTGGGGCTCCCATCTAAGGTTCCCATAGCATCCTAGCTCTTAAAACCCAGGGCTCCCATATTAGGTGCACATAGCTTCCTAGCTCTTAATCCCCAGGGCTCCCATATAAGGTTCCCATAGTTTCCTAGCTCTTAATCCCCAGGGCTCCCATATTAGGTTCCCATATCATCCTAGCTCTTAACCCCCAGGCCTCCCGTATTAGGTTTCCATAGCTTCCAAGCTCTTAATCCCTGGGGCTCCCATTTAAGGTTCCCAGAGCTTCTTAGCTAATCCCAGGGGCTCCGATATAAGGGTCCTGTAGCTTCCTAGCTCTAATAGCCGGGGCTCCCATATAAATTCCTGTAGCTACCTAGCTCTTAATCCCTGGACCTCCCATATAAGGTTCCTGTAGCTTCCAATCTCTTAATCGCCGGGGCTCCCATATAAGGTTCATGTAACTTCTTAGCTCTTAATCACCGGGGCTCCCATATAAGGTTCCCATAGCTTCCTACCTCTTAATCCCTGGGGCTCATATATACATTTCCTGTAGCTTCCTAGCTCTTAATCCCCGGAGCTCCCATATAAGGTTCCTTAGGCTTCCTTGCTGTGAATCCCTAGGGCTCCCATATAAGGTTCCTGTAGCTTCCTAGCTCTTAATCGCTGGGCCTTCCATGTAAGGTTCCTGTGGCTTCCTTGCTCTTAATCCCCGGGGCTCCCAATTTAAGGTTCCCAGAGGTTCCTAGCTTTTAATCCCCGGGGCTCCCATTTAAGGTTCCCAGAGCTTCCTAGCTCTTATTCCCGGGGGCTCCCATTTAAGGTTCCCAGAGCTTCCTAGCTCTTAATCCCTGGCGCTCCCATATAAGGTTCCCAGAGTTTCCTAGCTCTTAATCCCCGGGACTCCCATATAAGGTTCAGATAGTTTCCTAGCTCTTAATCCCTGGCACTCCCATATACGGTTCCCAGAGTTTCCTAGTTCTTAATCACCAGGGCTCCCATATAAGGTTCCCATAGTTTCCTAGCTCTTAATCCCCAGGGCTCCCATATAAGGTTCCCATATCATCCTAGCTCTTAATCCCCAGGCCTCCCATAGAAGGTTCCCATAGCTTCCTAGCTAATCCCTGGGGCTCCTATATAAGGGTCCTGTATCTTCCAAGCTCTTAATCCCTGGGGCTCCCATTTAAGGTTCCCAGAGCTTCCTAGCTAATCACTGGGGCTCCAATATAAGGTTCCCATAGCTTCCAAGCTCTTAATCCCCGGGTCTCCCATTTAAGGTTTCCAGAGCTTCCTAGCTAATCCCTGGGGCTCCTATATAAGGGTCCTGTAGCTTCCTAGCTCTTAATCCCTGGGGCTCCCATTTAAGGTTCCCAGAGCTTCCTAGCTAATCACTGGAGCTCCCATATAAGGTTCTCATAGCTTCCTAGCTCTTAATCCCCGGAGCTCCCATATAAGGTTCCTGTAGTATCCTAGCTCTTCATCCCCAGGGCTCCCATATAAGGTTCCCATAGCTTCCTAGCTCTTAATCCCTGGGCTCCCATATAAGGTTCCTGTGGCTTCCTAGATCTTAATCCCCAGGGCTCCCATATAAGGTTCCCATAGCTTCCTAGCTCTTAATCCCTGGGGCTCCCATATAAGGGTCCTGTCGCTTCCTAGTACTTAATCCCTGGGGCTCTGATATATGGACACTGTAGCTTCCTAGCTCTTAATCCCTAGGGCTCCCATATAAGGTTCCTGTAACTTCTTAGCTCTTAATCACCGGGGCTCCCACATAAGGTTACTGTATTTTACTAGCTCTTAATCCCCAGAGCTCCCATATAAGGTTCCTGTAGCCTCCTAGCTCTTAATCCCCGGGGCTCCCATATAAGGTTCCTGTGGCTTCCTAGCTCTTAATCCCCAGAGCTCCCATATAAGGTTCTCATAGCTTCCTAGTTCTTAATCCCTGGGGCTTCCATATAAGGGTCCTGTAGCTTCCTAGCTCTTAATCCCCGGGGCTCCCATATAAGGTTCCCATAGCTTCCTAGCTTTTAATCCCTGGGGCTCCCATATAAGGTTCCTGTAGTTTCCTAGCTCTTAATCCCCAGGGATCCCATATAAGGTTCCCATAGCTTTTTAGCCCTTAATCACCAGGGCTCCCATATAAGGTTCCTGTAGCTTCATAGCTGTTAATCCTGGGGCTCCCATATTAGGTTCCTGTAGCTTCCTAGCACTTAATCACTGGGACTCCCATTTAAGGATCCCAGAGCTTCCTACCTCTTAATCCCTGGGGCTCCCATATAATGGTCCCATGGCTTTCTAGCTCTTAATCCCTGGGGCTCCCATATAAGGTTCCTGTGGCTTCCCAGCTCATAATCCCTCAGATCTCCCATATAACGTTCCCGTAGCTTCCTAGCTCTTAATCCCTGGGGCTCCCATCTAAGGTTCCCAAAGCATTTTAGCTCTTAATCCCCAGGGCTCCCATATTAGGTTCCCATAGCTTCCTAGCTCTTAATCCCCAGGGCTCCCATATAAGGTTCCCAAAGTTTCCTAGCTCTTAATCCTGGGGCTCCCATTTAAGGTTCCCAGAGCTTCCTAGCTAATCCGGGGGCTCCGATATAAGGGTCCTGTAGTTTCCTAGCTCTTAATAGCCGGGGCTCCCATATAAATTCCTATAGCTACCTAGCTCTTAATCCCTGGACCTCCCATATAAGGTTCCTGTAGCTTCCTAGCTCTTAATCCCCGGGGCTCCCATATGAGGTTCATGTAACTTCTTAGCTCTTAATCACCGGGGCTCCCATATAAGGTTCCCATAGCTTCCTAGCTCTTAATCCCTGGGGCTCCTATATAAATGTCCTGTAGTTTCCTAGCTCTTAATCCCCGGAGCTCCCATATAAGGTTCCTTAGGCTTCCTTGCTGTGAATCCCTAGGGCTCCCATATAAGGTTCCTGTAGCTTCCTAGCTCTTAATCGCTGGGCCTTCCATGTAAGGTTCCTGTGGCTTCCTTGCTCTTAATCCCCGGGGCTCCCATTTAAGGTTCCCAGAGGTTCCTAGCTTTTAATCCCCGGGGCTCCCATTTAAGGTTCCCAGAGCTTCCTAGCTCTTATTCCCCGGGGCTCCCATTTAAGGTTCCCAGAGCTTCCTAGCTCTTAATCCCTGGCGCTCCCATATAAGGTTCCCAGAGTTTCCTAGCTCTTAATCCCCGGGACTCCCATATAAGGTTCAGATAGTTTCCTAGCTCTTAATCCCTGGCACTCCCATATACGGTTCCCAGAGTTTCCTAGTTCTTAATCACCAGGGCTCCCATATAAGGTTCCCATAGTTTCCTAGCTCTTAATCCCCAGGGCTCCCATATAAGGTTCCCATATCATCCTAGCTCTTAATCCCCAGGCCTCCCATGGAAGGTTCCCATAGCTTCCTAGCTAATCCCTGGGGCTCCTATATAAGGGTCCTGTAGCTTCCAAGCTCTTAATCCCTGGGGCTCCCATTTAAGGTTCCCAGAGCTTCCTAGCTAATCACTGGGGCTCCAATATAAGGTTCCCATAGCTTCCAAGCTCTTAATCCCTGGGTCTCCCATTTAAGGTTTCCAGAGCTTCCTAGCTAATCCCTGGGGCTCCTATATAAGGGTCCTGTAGCTTCCTAGCTCTTAATCCCTGGGGCTCCCATTTAAGGTTCCCAGAGCTTCCTAGCTAATCACTGGAGCTCCCATATAAGGTTCTCATAGCTTCCTAGCTCTTAATCCCCGGAGCTCCCATATAAGGTTCCTGTAGTATCCTAGCTCTTCATCCCCAGGGCTCCCACTTAAGGTTCCCAGAGCTTCCTAGCTCTTAATCCCTGGCGCTCCCATATAAGGTTCCCTGAATTTCCTAGCTCTTAATCCCCAGGGCTCCCATATAAGGTTCCCATAGTTTCCTAGCTCTTAATCCCCAGGGCTCCCATATAAGGTTCCCATATCATCCTAGCTCTTAATCCCCGGGCCTCCCATAGAAGGTTCCCATAGCTTCCTAGCTAATCCCTGGGGCTCCTATATAAGGGTCCTGTAGCTTCCAAGCTCTTAATCCCAGGGGCTCCCATTTAAGGTTCCCAGAGCTTCCTAGCTAATCACTGGGGCTCCAATATAAGGTTCCCATAGCTTCCAAGCTCTTAATCCCCGGGTCTCCCATTTAAGGTTTCCAGAGCTTCCTAGCTAATCCCTGGGGCTCTTATATAAGGGTCCTGTAGCTTCCTAGCTCTTAATCCCTGGGGCTCCCATTTAAGGTTCCCAGAGCTTCCTAGCTAATCACTGGAGCTCCCATATAAGGTTCTCATAGCTTCCTAGCTCTTAATCCCCGGAGCTACCATATAAGGTTCCTGTAGTATCCTAGCTCTTCATCTCCAGGGCTCCCATATAAGGTTCCCATATCTTCCTAGCTCTTAATCCCTGGGCTCCCATATAAGGTTCCTGTGGCTTCCTAGATCTTAATCCCCAGGGCTCCCATATAAGGTTCCCATAGCTTCCTAGCTCTTAATCCCTGGGGCTCCCATATAAGGGTCCTGTCGCTTCCTAGTACTTAATCCCTGGGGCTCTGATATATGGACCCTGTAGCTTCCTAGCTCTTAATCCCTAGGGCTCCCATATAAGGTTCCTGTAACTTCTTATCTCTTAATCACCGGGGGTCCCACATAAGGTTACTGTATTTTACTAGCTCTTAATCCCCGGAGCTCCCATATAAGGTTCCTGTAGCCTCCTAGCTCTTAATCCCCGGGGCTCCCATATAAGGTTCCTGTGGCTTCCTAGCTCTTAATCCCCAGAGCTCCCATATAAGGTTCTCATAGCTTCCTAGTTCTTAATCCCTGGGGCTTCCATATAAGGGTCCTGTAGCTTCCTAGTACTTAATCCCTGGGGCTCTGATATATGGACCCTGTAGCTTCCTAGCTCTTAATCCCCGGGGCTCCCATTTAAGGATCCCAGAGCTTCCTACCTCTTAATCCCTGGGGCTCCCATATAATGGTCCCATAGCTTTCTAGCTCTTAATCCCTGGGGCTCCCATATAAGGTTCCTGTGGCTTCCCAGCTCTTAATCCCTCGGATCTCCAATATAACGCTCCCATAGCTTCCTAGCTCTTAATCCCTGGGGCTCCCATCTAAGGTTCCCATAGCATCCTAGCTCTTAATCCCCAGAGCTCCCATATTAGGTTCCCATAGCTTCCTAGCTCTTAATCCCCAGGGCTCCCATATAAGGTTCCCATATCATCCTAGCTCTTAACCCCCCAGGCCTCCCTTCCAAGATCTTAATCCTCGGGGCTCCCATTTAAGGTTCCCAGAGCTTCCTAGCTAATCCCTGGGGCTCGGATATAAGGGTCCTGTAGCTTCCAATCTCTTAATCGCCGGGGCTCCCATATAAGGTTCATGTAACTTCTTAGCTCTTAATCACCGGGGCTCCCATATAAGGTTCCCATAGCTTCCTACCTTTTAATCACTGGGGCTCCTATATAAATTTCCTGTAGCTTCCTAGCTCTTAATCCCCAGAGCTCCCATATAAGGTTCCTTAGGCTTCCTAGCTGTGAATCCCTAGGGCTCCCATATAAGGTTCCTGTAGCTTCCTAGCTCTTAATTGCTGGGCCTTCCATGTAAGTTTCCTTTGGCTTCCTTGCTCTTAATCCCCGGGGCTCCCATTTAAGGTTCCCAGAGCTTCCTAGCTCTTAATCCCCGGGGCTCCCATTTAAGGTTCCCAGAGCTTCCTAGCTCTTAATCCCTGGCGCTCCCATATAAGGTTCCCAGAGTTTCATAGCTCTTAATCCCCGGGGCTCCCATATAAGGTTCAGATAGTTTCCTAGCTCTTAATCCCTGGCACTCCCATATACGGTTCCCAGAGTTTCCTAGCTCTTAATCCCCAGGGCTCCCATATAAGGTTCCCATAGTTTCCTAGCTCTTAATCCCCAGGGCTCCCATATAAGGTTCCCATATCATCCTAGCTCTTAATCCCCGGGCCTCCCATAGAAGGTTCCCATAGCTTCCTAGCTAATCCCTGGGGCTCCTATATAAGGATCCTGTAGCTTCCGAGCTCTTTATCCCTGGGGCTCCCATTTAAGGTTCCCAGAGCTTCCTAGCTAATCACTGGGGCTCCCATATAAGGTTCCCAAGCTTCCAAGATCTTAATCCCCGGGTCTCCCATTTAAGGTTCCCAGAGCTTCCTAGCTAATCCCTAGGGCTCCTATATAAGGGTCCTGTAGCTTCCTAGCTCTTAATCCCCGGGGCTCCCATTTATGGTTCCCAGAGCTTCCTAGCTAATCACTGGAGCTCCCATATAAGGTTCACATAGCTTCCTAGCTCTTAATCCCTGGGGCTCCCATATACATTTCCTGTAGCTTCCTAGCTCTTAACCCCCGGAGCTCCCATATAAGGTTCCTGTAGTATCCTAGCTCTTAATCCCCAGGGCTCCCATATAAGGTTCCCATAGCTTCCTAGCTCTTAATCCCTGGGCTCCCATATAAGGTTCATGTGGCTTCCTAGATCTTAATCCCCAGGGCTCCCATATAAGGTTCCCATAGCTTCCTAGCTCTTAATCCCTGGGGCTCCCATATAAGGGTCCTGTCGCTTCCTAGTACTTAATCCCTGGGGCTCTGATATATGGACCCTGTAGCTTTCTAGCTCTTAATCCCTAGGGCTCCCATATAAGGTTCCTGTAACTTCTTAGCTCTTAATCACTGGGGCTCCCACATAAGGTTACTGTATTTTACTAGCTCTTAATCCCCAGAGCTCCCATATAAGGTTCCTGTAGCATCCTAGCTCTTAATCCCCGGGGCTCCCATATAAGGTTCCTGTGGCTTCCTAGCTCTTAATCCCCAGGGATCCCATATAAGGTTCCCATAGCTTCCTAGTTCTTAATCCCTGGGGTTCCCATATAAGGTTCCCATAGCTTCCTACCTCTTAATCCCTGGGGCTCCTATATAAATTTCCTGTAGCTTCCTAGCTCTTAATCCCCAGAGCTCCCATATAAGGTTCCTTAGGCTTCCTAGCTGTGAATGCCTAGGGCTCCCATATAAGGTTCCTGTAGCTTCCTATCTCTTAATCCCCGGGCTCCCATTTAAGGTTCCCAGAGGTTCCTAGCTCTTAATCCCCGGGGCTCCCATTTAAGGTTCCCAGAGCTTCCTAGCTAATCACTGGGGCTCCAATATAAGGTTCCCATAGCTTCCAAGCTCTTAATCCCCGGGTCTCCCATTTAAGGTTCCCAGAGCTTCCTAACTAATCCCTGGGGCTCCTATATATAAGGTTCCCATAGCTTCCAAGCTCTTAATCCCCGGGTCTCCCATTTAAGGTTCCCAGAGCTTCCTAACTAATCCCTGGGGGTCCTATATATAAGGGTCCTGTATCTTCCTAGCTCTTAATCCCTGGGGCTCCCATATAAGGTTCCTGTGGCTTCCCAGCTCTTAATCCCTCGGATCTCCCATATAACGCTCCCATAGCTTCCTAGCTCTTAATCCCTGGGGCTGCCATCTAAGGTTCAATTAGAATCCTAGCTCTTAATCCCCAGGGCTCCCATATTAGGTTCCCATAGCTTCCTAGCTCTTAATCCCCAGGGCTCCCATATAAGGTTCCCATAGTTTCCTAGCTCTTAATCCCCAGGGCTCCCATATAAGGTTCCCATATCATCCTAGCTCTTAACCCCCGGGCCTCCCATAGAAGGTTCCCATAGCTTCCTAGCTAATCCCTGGGGCTCCTATAAAAGGGTCTTGTAGCTTCCGAGCTCTTAATCCCCGGGGCTCCCATTTAAAGTTCCCAGAGCTTCCTAGCTAATCACTGGGGCTCCCATATAAGGTTCCCATAGCTTCCAAGCTTTTAATCCCCGGTCTCCCATTTAAGGTTCCCAGAGCTTCCTAGCTAATCCCTGGGGCTCCTATATAAGGGTCCTGTAGCTTCCTAGCTCTTAACCCCCGGGCTCCCATTTAAGGTTCCCAGAGCTTCCTAGCTAATCACTGGAGCTCCCATATAAGGTTCACATAGCTTCCTAGCTCTTAATCCCCGGGGCTCCCATATACATTTCCTGTATCTTCCTAGCTCTTAATCCCCGGAGCTCCCATATAAGGTTCCTGTAGTATCCTAGCTCTTAATCCCCAGGGCTCCCATATAAGGTTCCCATAGCTTCCTAGCTCTTAATCCCTGGGCTCCCATATAAGGTTCCTGTGGCTTCCTAGATCTTAATCCCCAGGGCTCCCATATAAGGTTCCCATAGCTTCCTAGCTCTTAATCCCTGGGGCTCCCATATAAGGGTCCTGTCGCTTCCTAGTACTTAATCCCTGGGGCTCTGATATATGGACCCTGTAGCTTTTTAGCTCTTAATCCCTAGGGCTCCCATATAAGGTTCCTGTAACTTCTTAGCTCTTAATCACCGGGGCTCCCACATAAGGTTACTGTATTTTACTAGCTCTTAATCCCCAGAGCTCCCATATAAGGTTCCTGTAGCATCCTAGCTCTTAATCCCCGGGGCTCCCATATAAGGTTCCTGTGGCTTCCTAGCTCTTAATCCCCAGGACTCCCATATAAGGTTCCCATAGCTTCCTAGTTCTTAATCCCTGGGGTTCCCATATAAGGTTCCCATATCTTCCTACCTCTTAATCCCTGGGGCTCCTATATAAATTTCCTGTAGCTTCCTAGCTCTTAATCTCCGGAGCTCCCATATAAGGTTCCTTAGGCTTCCTAGCTGTGAATCCCTAGGGCTCCCATATAAGGTTCCTCTAGCTTCCTACCTCTTAATCCCCGGGGCTCCCATTTAAGGTTCCCAGAGCTTCCTAACTAATCCCTCGGGCTCCTATATATAAGGGTCCTGTAGCTTCCTAGCTCTTAATCCCCGGGGCTCCCATTTAAGGATCCCAGAGCTTCCTAGCTAATAGCTGGGGCTCCCATATAAGGTTCCCATAGCTTCCAAGCTCTTAATCCCAGGGTCTCCCATTTAAGGTTCCCAGAGCTTCCTAACTAATCCCTGGGGCTCCCATTTAAGGGTCCTGTAGCTTCCTAGCTCTTAATTCCCGGGGCTCCCATTTAAGGTTCCCAGAGCTTCCTAGCTAATCACTGGGGCTCCCATATAAGGTTCCCATAGCTTCCTAGCTCTTAATCCCTGGGGCTCCCATATACATTTCCTGTAGCTTCCTAGCTCTTAATCCCCGGAGCTCCCATATAAGGTTGCTGTAGTATCCTAGCTCTTAATCCCCAGGGCTCCCATATAAAGTTCCCATAGCTTCCTAGCTCTTAATCCCTGGGGCTCCCATATGAGGTTCCCAGAGTTTCCTAGCTCTTAATCCCCAGGGCTCCCATATAAGGTTCCTGTAGCATCCTAGCTCTTAATCCCCAGGGCTCCCATATAAGATTTACATAGCTTCCTAGCTCTTAATTCTTGGGGCTCCCACATAAGGGTCCTGTAGCGTCCTAGTACTTAATCCCTGGGGCTCTGATATATGGACCCTGTAGCTTCCTAGCTCCTAATCCTTAGGGCTCCCATATAAGGTTACTGTAGTTTACTAGCTCTTAATCCCCAGAGCTCCCATGTAAAGTTCCTGTAGCATCCTAGCTCTTAATCCCCGGGGCTCCCATATAAGGTTCCTGTGGCTTCCTACCTCTTAATCCCCAGGGCTCCCATATAAGGTTCCCATAGCTTCCTAGCTCTTAATCCCTGGGGCTCCCATATAAGGGTTGTGTAGCTTCCTAGCTCTTAATCCCCGGGGTTCCCATATAAGGTTCCCATAGCTTCCTCGCTCTTAATCCCTGGGGCTCCCATTTAAGGATCCCAGAGCTTCCTACCTCTTAATCCCTGGGGCTCCCATATAATGGTCCCATAGCTTTCTAGCTCTTAATCCCTGGGGCTCCCATATAAGGTTCTTGTGGCTTCCCAGCTCTTAATCCCTCGGATCTCCCATATAACATTCCCGTAGCTTCGTAGCCCGTAATCCCTGGGGCTCCCATCTAAGGTTCCCATAGCATCCTAGCTCTTAATCCCCAGGGCTCCCATAATAGGTTCCCATAGCTTCCTAGCTCTTAATCCCCAGGGCTCCCATATAAGGTTCCCATAGTTTCCTAGCTCTTAATCTACAGGGCTCCCATATAAGGTTCCCATATCATCCTAGCTCTTAATCCCCGGGCCTCTCATATTAGGTTTCCATAGCTTCCAATATCTTAATCCCCGGGACTCCCATAGAAGATTCCCATAACTTCCAAACTCTTAATCCCAGGGGCTCCCATTTAAGGTTCCCAGAGTTTCCTAGCTAATCCCTGGAGCTCTGATATAAGGGTCCTGTGGCTTCCTTGCTCTTAATCCCCGGGGCTCCCATTTAAGGTTCCCAGAGGTTCCTAGCTCTTAATCCCCGGGACTCCCATTTAAGGTTCCCAGAGCTTCCTAGCTCTTAATCCCCGGGGCTCCCACTTAAGGTTCCCAGAGCTTCCTAGCTCTTAATCCCTGGCGCTCCCATATAAGGTTCCCTGAGTTTCCTAGCTCTTAATCCCCAGGGCTCCCATATAAGGTTCCCATAGTTTCCTAGCTCTTAATCCCCAGGGCTCCCATATAAGGTTCCCATATCATCCTAGCTCTTAATCCCCAGGCCTCACATAGAAGGTTCCCATAGCTTCCTAGCTAATCCCTGGGGCTCCTATATAAGGGTCCTGTAGCTTCCAAGCTCTTAATCCCTGGGGCTCCCATTTAAGGTTCCCAGAGCTTCCTAGCTAATCACTGGGGCTCCAATATAAGGTTCCCATAGCTTCCAAGCTCTTAATCCCCGGGTCTCCCATTTAAGGTTTCCAGAGCTTCCTAGCTAATCCCTGGGGCTCCTATATAAGGGTCCTGTAGCTTCCTAGCTCTTAATCCCTGGGGCTCCCATTTAAGCTTCCCAGAGCTTCCTAGCTAATCACTGGAGCTCCCATATAAGGTTCTCATAGCTTCCTAGCTCTTAATCCCCGGTGCTCCCATATACATTTCCTGTAGCTTCCTAGCTCTTAATCCCCGGAGCTACCATATAAGGTTCCTGTAGTATCCTAGCTCTTCATCCCCAGGGCTCCCATATAAGGTTCCCATATCTTCCTAGCTCTTAATCCCTGGGCTCCCATATAAGGTTCCTGTGGCTTCCTAGATCTTAATCCCCAGGGCTCCCATATAAGGTTCCCATAGCTTCCTAGCTCTTAATCCCTGGGGCTCCCATATAAGGGTCCTGTCGCTTCCTAGTACTTAATCCCTGGGGCTCTGACATATGGACCCTGTAGCTTCCTAGCTCTTAATCCCTAGGGCTCCCATATAAGGTTCCTGTAACTTCTTATCTCTTAATCACCGGGGCTCCCACATAAGGTTACTGTATTTTACTAGCTCTTAATCCCCAGAGCTCCCATATAAGGTTCCTGTAGCCTCCTAGCTCTTAATCCCCGGGGCTCCCATATAAGGTTCCTGTGGCTTCCTAGCTCTTAATCCCCAGAGCTCCCATATAAGGTTCTCATAGCTTCCTAGTTCTTAATCCCTGGGGCTTCCATATAAGGGTCCTGTAGCTTCCTAGTACTTAATCCCTGGGGCTCTGATATATGGACCCTGTAGCTTCCTAGCTCTTAATCCCCGGGGCTCCCATTTAAGGATCCCAGAGCTTCCTACCTCTTAATCCCTGGGGCTCCCATATAATGGTCCCATAGCTTTCTAGCTCTTAATCCCTGGGGCTCCCATATAAGGTTCCTGTGGCTTCCCAGCTCTTAATCCCTCGGATCTCCAATATAACGCTCCCGTAGCTTCCTAGCTCTTAATCCCTGGGGCTCCCATCTAAGGTTCCCATAGCATCCTAGCTCTTAATCCCCAGAGCTCCCATATTAGGTTCCCATAGCTTCCTAGCTCTTAATCCCCAGGGCTCCCATATAAGGTTCCCATATCATCCTAGCTCTTAACCCCCCAGGCCTCCCTTCCAAGATCTTAATCCCCGGGGCTCCCATTTAAGGTTCCCAGAGCTTCCTAGCTAATCCCTGGGGCTCCGATATAAGGGTCCTGTAGCTTCCAATCTCTTAATCGCCGGGGCTCCCATATAAGGTTCATGTAACTTCTTAGCTCTTAATCACCGGGGCTCCCATATAAGGTTCCCATAGCTTCCTACCTTTTAATCCCTGGGGCTCCTATATAAATTTCCTGTAGCTTCCTAGCTCTTAATCCCCGGAGCTCCCATATAAGGTTCCTTAGGCTTCCTAGCTGTGAATCCCTAGGGCTCCCATATAAGGTTCCTGTAGCTTCCTAGCTCTTAATTGCTGGGCCTTCCATGTAAGGTTCCTTTGGCTTCCTTGCTCTTAATCCCCGGGGCTCCCATTTAAGGTTCCCAGAGCTTCCTAGCTCTTAATCCCCGGGGCTCCCATTTAAGGTTCCCAGAGCTTCCTAGCTCTTAATCCCTGGCGCTCCCATATAAGGTTCCCAGAGTTTCCTAGCTCTTAATCCCCGGGGCTCCCATATAAAGTTCAGATAGTTTCCTAGCTCTTAATCCCTGGCACTCCCATATACGGTTCCCAGAGTTTCCTAGCTCTTAATCCCCAGGGCTCCCATATAAGGTTCCCATAGTTTCCTAGCTCTTAATCCCCAGGGCTCCCATATAAGGTTCCCATATCATCCTAGCTCTTAATCCCCGGGCCTCCCATAGAAGGTTCCCATAGCTTCCTAGCTAATCCCTGGGGCTCCTATATAAGGGTCCTGTAGCTTCCGAGCTCTTAATCCCTGGGGCTCCCATTTAAGGTTCCCAGAGCTTCCTAGCTAATCACTGGGGCTCCCATATAAGGTTCCCAAGCTTCCAAGATCTTAATCCCTGGGTCTTCCATTTAAGGTTCCCAGAGCTTCCTAGCTAATCACTGGAGCTCCCATATAAGGTTCACATAGCTTCCTAGCTCTTAATCCCTGGGGCTCCCATATACATTTCCTGTAGCTTCCTAGCTCTTAACCCCCGGAGCTCCTATATAAGGGTCCTGTAGCTTCCTAGCTCTTAATCCCCGGGGCTCCCATTTATGGTTCCCAGAGCTTCCTAGCTAATCACTGGAGCTCCCATATAAGGTTCACATAGCTTCCTAGCTCTTAATCCCTGGGGCTCCCATATACATTTCCTGTAGCTTCCTAGCTCTTAACCCCCGGAGCTCCCATATAAGGTTCCTGCAGTATCCTAGGTCTTAATCCCCAGGGCTCCCATATAAGGTTCCCATAGCTTCCTAGCTCTTAATCCCTGGGCTCCCATATAAGGGTCCTGTCGCTTCCTAGTACTTAATCCCTGGGTCTCTGATATATGGACCCTGTAGCTTTCTAGCTCTTAATCCCTAGGGCTCCCATATAAGGTTCCTGTAACTTCTTAGCTCTTAATCACTGGGGCTCCCACATAAGGTTACTGTATTTTACTAGCTCTTAATCCCCAGAGCTCCCATATAAGGTTCCTGTAGCATCCTAGCTCTTAATCCCCGGGGCTCCCATATAAGGTTCCTGTGGCTTCCTAGCTCTTAATCCCCAGGGATCCCATATAAGGTTCCCATAGCTTCCTAGTTCTTAATCCCTGGGGTTCCCATATAAGGTTCCCATAGCTTCCTACCTCTTAATCCCTGGGGCTCCTATATACATTTCCTGTAGCTTCCTAGCTCTTAATCCCCAGAGCTCCCATATAAGGTTCCTTAGGCTTCCTAGCTGTGAATCCCTAGGGCTCCCATATAAGGTTCCTGTAGCTTCCTATCTCTTAATCCCCGGGGCTCCCATTTAAGGTTCCCAAAGGTTCCTAGCTCTTAATCCCCGGGGCTCCCATTTAAGGTTCCCAGAGCTTCCTAGCTAATCACTGGGGCTCCCATATAAGGTTCCCATAGCTTCCAAGCTCTTAATCCCCGGGTCTCCCATTTAAGGTTCCCAGAGCTTCCTAACTAATCCCTGGGGCTCCTATATATAAGGTTCCCATAGCTTCCAAGCTCTTAATCCCCGGGTCGCCCATTTAAGGTTCCCAGAGCTTCCTAACTAATCCCTGGGGCTCCTATATATAAGGGTCCTGTAGCTTCCTAGCTCTTAATCCCTGGGGCTCCCATATAAGGTTCCTGTGGCTTCCCAGCTCTTAATCCCTCGGATCTCCCATATAACGCTCCCGTAGCTTCCTAGCTCTTAATCCCTGGGGCTCCCATCTAAGGTTCCATTAGAATCCTACCTCTTAATCCCCAGGGCTCCCATATTAGGTTCCCATAGCTTCCTAGCTCTTAATCCCCAGGGCTCCCATATAAGGTTCCCATAGTTTCCTAGCTCTTAATCCCCAGGGCTCCCATATAAGGTTCCCATATCATCCTAGCTCTTAACCCCCAGGCCTCCCGTATTAGGTTTCCATAGCTTCCAAGCTCTTAATCCCCAGGGCTCCCATTTAAGGTTCCCAGAGCTTCCTAGCTAATCCCTAGGGCTCTGATATAAGGGTCCTGTAGCTTCCTAACTCTTAATTGCCAGGGCTCCCATATAAATTCCTGTAGCTACCTAGCTCTTAATCCCTGGACCTCCCATATAAGGTTCCTGTAGCTTCCAATCTCTTAATCGCCGGGGCTCCCATATAAGGTTCATGTAACTTCTGATCTCTTAATCACCGGGTCTCCCATATAAGGTTCCCATAGCTTCCTACCTCTTAATCCCTGGGGCTCCTATATAAATGTTCTGTGGCTTCCTAGCTCTTATTCCCCCGAGCTCCCATATAAGGTTCCTTAGGCTTCTTAGCTGTGAATCCCTAGGACTCCCATATAAGGTTCCTGTAGCTTCCTAGCTCTTAATCGCTGGGCCTTCCATGTAAGGTTCCTGTGGCTTCCTTGCTCTTAATCCCCGGGGCTCCCATTTAAGGTTCCCAGAGCATCCTAGCTCTTAATCCCCGGGGCTCCCATTTAAGGTTCCCAGAGCTTCCTGGCTCTTAATCCCCGGGGCTCCCATATAAGGTTCCCAGAGATTCCTAGCTCAAAATCTCTCGGGTTCCCATATGAGGTTCAGATAGTTTCCTAGCTCTTAATCCCTGGCACTCCCATATACGGTTCCCAGAGTTTCCTTGCTCTTAATCCCCAGGGCTCCCATATAAGGTTCCCATAGTTTCCTTGCTCTTAATCCCCAGGGCTCCCATATAAGGTTCCCATAGTTTCCTAGCTCTTAATCCCTGGGCCTCCCATAGAAGGTTCCCATAGCTTCCTAGCTAATCCCTGGAGCTCCTATATAAGGGTCTTGTAGCTTCCGAGCTCTTAATCCCCGGGGCTCCCATTTAAAGTTCCCAGAGCTTCCTAGCTAATCACTGGGGCTCCCATATAAGGTTCCCATAGCTTCCAAGCTCTTAATCCCCGGGTCTCCCATTTAAGGTTCCCAGAGCTTCCTAGCTAATCCCTGGGGCTCCTATATAAGGGTCCTGTAGCTTCCTAGCTCTTAATCCCCGGGGCTCCCATATACATTTCCTGTATCTTCCTAGCTCTTAATCCCCGGAGCTCCCATATAAGGTTCCTGTAGTATCCTAGCTCTTAATCCCCAGGGCTCCCATACAAGGTTCCCATAGCTTCCTAGCTCTTAATCCCTGGGCTCCCATATAAGGTTCCTGTGGCTTCCTAGATCTTAATCCCCAGGGCTCCCATATAAGGTTCCCATAGCTTCCTAGCTCTTAATCCCTGGGGCTCCCATATAAGGGTCCTGTCGCTTCCTAGTACTTAATCCCTGGGGCTCTGATATATGGACCCTGTAGCTTTTTAGCTCTTAATCCCTAGGGCTCCCATATAAGGTTCCTGTAACTTCTTAGCTCTTAATCACCGGGGCTCCCACATAAGGTTACTGTATTTTACTAGCTCTTAATCCCCAGGGCTCCCATATAAGGTTCCTGTAGCATCCTAGCTCTTAATCCCCGGGGCTCCCATATAAGGTTCCTGTGGCTTCCTAGCTCTTAATCCCCAGGACTCCCATATAAGGTTCCCATAGCTTCCTAGTTCTTAATCCCTGGGGTTCCCATATAAGGTTCCCATATCTTCCTAACTCTTAATCCCTGGGGCTCCTATATAAATTTCCTGTAGCTTCCTAGCTCTTAATCTCCGGAGCTCCCATATAAGGTTCCTTAGGCTTCCTAGCTGTGAATCCCTAGGGCTCCCATATAAGGTTCCTGTAGCTTCCTAGCTCTTAATCCCCGGGGCTCCCATTTAAGGTTCCCAGAGCTTCCTAGCTAATCACTGGGGCTCCCATATAAGGTTCCCATAGCTTCCAAGCTGTTAATCCCCGGGTCTCCCATTTAAGGTTCCCAGAGCTTCCTAACTAATCCCTCGGGCTCCTATATATAAGGGTCCTGTAGCTTCCTAGCTCTTAATCCCCGGGGCTCCCATTTAAGGATCCCAGAGCTTCCTAGCTAATAGCTGGGGCTCCCATATAAGGTTCCCATAGCTTCCAAGCTCTTAATCCCAGGGTCTCCCATTTAAGGTTCCCAGAGCTTCCTAACTAATCCCTGGGGCTCCTATATAAGGGTCCTGTAGCTCCCTAGCTCTTAATTCCCGGGGCTCCCATTTAAGGTTCCCAGAGCTTCCTAGCTAATCACTGGGGCTCCCATATAAGGTTCCCATAGCTTCCTAGCTCTTAATCCCTGGGGCTCCCATATACATTTCCTGTAGATTCCTAGCTCTTAATCCCCGGAGCTCCCATATAAGGTTCCTGTAGTATCCTAGCTCTTAATCCCCAGGGCTCCCATATAAAGTTCCCATAGCTTCCTAGCTCTTAATCCCTGGGGCTCCCATATAAGATTCCCAGAGTTTCCTAGCTCTTAATCCCCAGGGCTCCCATATAAGGTTCCTGTAGCATCCTAGCTCTTAATCCCCAGGGCTCCCATATAAGATTTACATAGCTTCCTAGCTCTTAATTCTTGGGGCTCCCACATAAGGGCCATGTAGCTTCCTAGTACTTAATCCCTGGGGCTCTGATATATGGACCCTGTAGCTTCCTAGCTCCTAATCCTTAGGGCTCCCATATAAGGTTACTGTAGTTTACTAGCTCTTAATCCCCAGAGCTCCCATGTAAAGTTCCTGTAGCATCCTAGCTCTTAATCCCCGGGGCTCCCATCTAAGGTTCCTGTGGCTTCCTACCTCTTAATCCCCAGGGCTCCCATATAAGGTTCCCATAGCTTCCTAGCTCTTAATCCCTGGGGCTCCCATATAAGGGTCGTGTAGCTTCCTAGCTCTTAATCCCCGGGGTTCCCATATAAGGTTCCCATAGCTTCCTCGCTCTTAATCCCTGGGGCTCCCATTTAAGGTTCCTGTAGTTTCCGAGCTCTTAATCCCCAGGGCTCCCATATAATGTTCCTGTAGCTTCCAAGCACTTAATCCCCGGGGCTCCCATATAAGGTTCCTGTAGTTTCCTAGCTCTTAATCCCCGGGGCTCCCATATACATTTCCTGTATCTTCCTAGCTCTTAATCCCCGGAGCTCCCATATAAGGTTCCTGTAGTATCCTAGCTCTTAATCCCCAGGGCTCCCATACAAGGTTCCCATAGCTTCCTAGCTCTTAATCCCTGGGCTCCCATATAAGGTTCCTGTGGCTTCCTAGATCTTAATCCCCAGGGCTCCCATATAAGGTTCCCATAGCTTCCTAGCTCTTAATCCCTGGGGCTCCCATATAAGGGTCCTGTCGCTTCCTAGTACTTAATCCCTGGGGCTCTGATATATGGACCCTGTAGCTTTTTAGCTCTTAATCCCTAGGGCTCCCATATAAGGTTCCTGTAACTTCTTAGCTCTTAATCACCGGGGCTCCCACATAAGGTTACTGTATTTTACTAGCTCTTAATCCCCAGGGCTCCCATATAAGGTTCCTGTAGCATCCTAGCTCTTAATCCCCGGGGCTCCCATATAAGGTTCCTGTGGCTTCCTAGCTCTTAATCCCCAGGACTCCCATATAAGGTTCCCATAGCTTCCTAGTTCTTAATCCCTGGGGTTCCCATATAAGGTTCCCATATCTTCCTAACTCTTAATCCCTGGGGCTCCTATATAAATTTCCTGTAGCTTCCTAGCTCTTAATCTCCGGAGCTCCCATATAAGGTTCCTTAGGCTTCCTAGCTGTGAATCCCTAGGGCTCCCATATAAGGTTCCTGTAGCTTCCTAGCTCTTAATCCCCGGGGCTCCCATTTAAGGTTCCCAGAGCTTCCTAGCTAATCACTGGGGCTCCCATATAAGGTTCCCATAGCTTCCAAGCTGTTAATCCCCGGGTCTCCCATTTAAGGTTCCCAGAGCTTCCTAACTAATCCCTCGGGCTCCTATATATAAGGGTCCTGTAGCTTCCTAGCTCTTAATCCCCGGGGCTCCCATTTAAGGATCCCAGAGCTTCCTAGCTAATAGCTGGGGCTCCCATATAAGGTTCCCATAGCTTCCAAGCTCTTAATCCCAGGGTCTCCCATTTAAGGTTCCCAGAGCTTCCTAACTAATCCCTGGGGCTCCTATATAAGGGTCCTGTAGCTCCCTAGCTCTTAATTCCCGGGGCTCCCATTTAAGGTTCCCAGAGCTTCCTAGCTAATCACTGGGGCTCCCATATAAGGTTCCCATAGCTTCCTAGCTCTTAATCCCTGGGGCTCCCATATACATTTCCTGTAGATTCCTAGCTCTTAATCCCCGGAGCTCCCATATAAGGTTCCTGTAGTATCCTAGCTCTTAATCCCCAGGGCTCCCATATAAAGTTCCCATAGCTTCCTAGCTCTTAATCCCTGGGGCTCCCATATAAGATTCCCAGAGTTTCCTAGCTCTTAATCCCCAGGGCTCCCATATAAGGTTCCTGTAGCATCCTAGCTCTTAATCCCCAGGGCTCCCATATAAGATTTACATAGCTTCCTAGCTCTTAATTCTTGGGGCTCCCACATAAGGGCCATGTAGCTTCCTAGTACTTAATCCCTGGGGCTCTGATATATGGACCCTGTAGCTTCCTAGCTCCTAATCCTTAGGGCTCCCATATAAGGTTACTGTAGTTTACTAGCTCTTAATCCCCAGAGCTCCCATGTAAAGTTCCTGTAGCATCCTAGCTCTTAATCCCCGGGGCTCCCATCTAAGGTTCCTGTGGCTTCCTACCTCTTAATCCCCAGGGCTCCCATATAAGGTTCCCATAGCTTCCTAGCTCTTAATCCCTGGGGCTCCCATATAAGGGTCGTGTAGCTTCCTAGCTCTTAATCCCCGGGGTTCCTATATAAGGTTCCCATAGCTTCCTCGCTCTTAATCCCTGGGGCTCCCATTTAAGGTTCCTGTAGTTTCCGAGCTCTTAATCCCCAGGGCTCCCATATAATGTTCCTGTAGCTTCCAAGCACTTAATCCCCGGGGCTCCCATATAAGGTTCCTGTAGTTTCCTAGCACTTAATTACTGGGGCTCCCATTTAAGGATCCCAGAGCTTCCTACCTCTTAATCCCTGGGGCTCCCATATAATGGTCCCATAGCTTTCTAGCTCTTAATCCCTGTGGCTCCCATATAAGGTTCTTTTGGCTTCCCAGCTCTTAATCCCTCGGATCTCCCATATAACGTTCCCGTAGCTTCGTAGCCCGTAATCCCTGGGGCTCCCATCTAAGGTTCCCATAGCTTCCTAGCTCTTAATCCCCAGGGCTCCCATATAAGGTTCCCATGGTTTCCTAGCTCTTAATCTACAGGGCTCCCATATAAGGTTCCCATATCATCCTAGCTCTTAATCCCCGGGCCTCTCATATTAGGTTTCCATAGCTTCCACGATCTTAATCCCCGGGACTCCCATAGAAGATTCCCATAGCTTCCAAACTCTTAATCCCAGGGGCTCCCATTTAAGGTTCCCAGAGTTTCCTAGCTAATCCCTGGAGCTCTGATATAAGGGTCATGTAGCTTCCTAGCTCTTAATAGCCGGGGCTCCCATATAAATTCCTGTAGCTACCTAGCTCTTAATCCCTGGACCTCCCATATAACGTTCCTGTAGCTTCCTAGCTCTTAATCGCCGGGGCTCCCATATAAGGTTCATGTATTTTCTTAGCCGTTAATCACAGAGGCTCCCATATAAGGTTCCCATAGCTTCCTAGCTCTTAATCCCTGGGGCTCCTTTATACATTTCCTGTAGCTTCCTAGCTCTTAATCCCCAGAGCTCCCATATAAGCTTCCTGTAGCTTCCTAGCTCTTAATCCCCGGGGCTCCCATTTAAGGTTCCCAGAGCTTCCTAGCTCTTAATCCCCTGGGCTCCCATTTAAGGTTCCCAGAGCTTCCTAGCTCTTAATCCCTGGTGCTCCCATATAAGGTTCCCAGAGTTTCCTAGCTCGTAATCCCCAGGGCCCCCATTTAAGGTTCCCAGAGCTTCCTAGCTCTTACTCCCTGGTGCTCCCATATAAGGTTCCCAGAGCTTCCTAGCTAATCCCTGGGGCTCCTATATAAGGGTCCTGTAGCTTCCTAGCTCTTAATCCCCGGGGCTCCCATTTAAGGTTCCCAGAGCTTCCTAGCTAATCACTGGGGCTCCCATATAAGGTTCCCATAGCTTCCTAGCTCTTAATCCCCGGGGCTCCCATATACATTTCCTGTAGCTTCCTAGCTCTTAATCCCCGGAGCTCCCGTATAAGGTTCCTGTAGTATCCTAGCTCTTAATCCCCAGGGCTCCCATATAAGGTTCCCATAGCTACCTAGCTCTTAATCCCTGGGCTCCCATATAAGGTTCCTGTGGCTTCCTAGCTCTTAATCCCCAGGGCTCCATTATAAGGTTCCCATAGCTTCCTAGCTCTTAATCCCTGGCGCTCCCATATAAGGTTCAAAGAGTTTCCTAGCTCTTAATCCCCAGGGCTCCCATATAAGGTTCCTGTAGCATCCTAGCTCTTAATCCCCAGGGCTCCCTTATAATATTCACATAGCTTCCTAGCTCTTAATCCCTGGGGCTCCCATATAAGGGTCCTGTAGCTTCCTAGTACTTAATCCCTGCGGCTCTGATATATGGACCCTGTAGCTTACTAGCTCTTAATCCCCGGGGCTCCCATTTAAGGATCCCAGAGCTTCCTACCTCTTAATCCCTGGGGCTCCCATATAATGGTCCCATAGCTTTCTAGCTCTTAATCCCTGGGGCTCCCATATAAGGTTCCTGTGGCTTCCCAGCTCTTAATCCCTCGTATCTCCCATATAACGCTCCCGTAGCTTCCTAGCTCTTAATCCCTGGGGCTCCCATCTAAGGTTCCCATAGCATCCTAGCTCTTAATCCCGAGGGCTCCCATATTAGGTGCACATAGCTTCCTAGCTCTTAATCCCCAGGGCTCCCATATAAGGTTCCCATAGTTTCCTAGCTCTTAATCCCCAGGGCTCCCATATTAGGTTCCCATATCATCCTAGCTCTTAACCCCCAGGCCTCCCGTATTAGGTTTCCATAGCTTCCAAGCTCTAAATCCCTGGGGCTCCCATTTAAGGTTCCCAGAGCTTCCTAGCTAATCCCAGGGGCTCCGATATAAGGGTCCTGTAGCTTCCTAGCTCTAATAGCCGGGGCTCCCATATAAATTCCTGTAGCTACCTAGCTCTTAATCCCTGGACCTCCCATATAAGGTTCCTGTAGCTTCCAATCTCTTAATCGCCGGGGCTCCCATATAAGGTTCATGTAACTTCTTAGCTCTTAATCACCGGGGCTCCCATATAAGGTTCCCATAGCTTCCTACCTCTTAATCCCTGGGGCTCATATATAAATTTCCTGTAGCTTCCTAGCTCTTAATCCCCGGAGCTCCCATATAAGGTTCCTTAGGCTTCCTTGCTGTGAATCCCTAGGGCTCCCATATAAGGTTCCTGTAGCTTCCTAGCTCTTAATCGCTGGGCCTTCCATGTAAGGTTCCTGTGGCTTCCTTGCTCTTAATCCCCGGGGCTCCCATTTAAGGTTCCCAGAGGTTCCTAGCTCTTAATCCCCGGGGCTCCCATTTAAGGTTCCCAGAGCTTCCTAGCTCTTATTCCCCGGGGCTCCCATTTAAGGTTCCCAGAGCTTCCTAGCTCTTAATCCCTGGCGCTCCCATATAAGGTTCCCAGAGTTTCCTAGCTCTTAATCCCCGGGGCTCCCATATAAGGTTCAGATAGTTTCCTAGCTCTTAATCCCTGGCACTCCCGTATACAGTTCCCAGAGTTTCCTAGCTCTTAATCACCAGGGCTCCCATATAAGGTTCCCATAGTTTCCTAGCTCTTAATCCCCAGGGCTCCCATATAAGGTTCCCATATCATCCTAGCTCTTAATCCCCGGGCCTCCCATAGAAGGTTCCCATAGCTTCCTAGCTAATCCCTGGGGCTCCTATATAAGGGTCCTGTAGCTTCCAAGCTCTTAATCCCTGGGGCTCCCATTTAAGGTTCCCAGAGCTTCCTAGCTAATCACTGGGGCTCCAATATAAGGTTCCCATAGCTTCCAAGCTCTTAATCCCCGGGCCTCCCATTTAAGGTTTCCAGAGCTTCCTAGCTAATCCCTGGGGCTCCTATATAAGGGTCCTGTAGCTTCCTAGCTCTTAATACCTGGGGCTCCCATTTAAGGTTCCCAGAGCTTCCTAGCTAATCACTGGAGCTCCCATATAAGGTTCTCATAGCTTCCTAGCTCTTAATCCCCGGAGCTCCCATATAAGGTTCCTGTAGTATCCTAGCTCTTCATCCCCAGGGCTCCCATATAAGGTTCCCATAGCTTCCTAGCTCTTAATCCCTGGGCTCCCATATAAGGTTCCTGTGGCTTCCTAGATCTTAATCCCCAGGGCTCCCATATAAGGTTCCCATAGCTTCCTAGCTCTTAATCCCTGGGGCTCCCATATAAGGGTCCTGTCGCTTCCTAGTACTTAATCCCTGGGGCTCTGATATATGGACCCTGTAGCTTCCTAGCTCTTAATCCCTAGGGCTCCCATATAAGGTTCCTGTAACTTCTTAGCTCTTAATCACCGGGGCTCCCACATAAGGTTACTGTATTTTACTAGCTCTTAATCCCCAGAGCTCCCATATAAGGTTCCTGTAGCCTCCTAGCTCTTAATCCCCGGGGCTCCCATATAAGGTTCCTGTGGCTTCCTAGCTCTTAATCCCCAGAGCTCCCATATAAGGTTCTCATAGCTTCCTAGTTCTTAATCCCTGGGGCTTCCATATAAGGGTACTGTAGCTTCCTAGCTCTTAATCCCCGGGGCTCCCATATAAGGTTCCCATAGCTTTTTAGCTCTTAATCACCGGGGCTCCCATATAAGGTTCCTGTAGTTTCCTAGCTCTTAATCCCCAGGGCTCCCATATAAGGTTCCCATAGCTTTTTAGCTCTTAATCACCAGGGCTCCCATATAAGGTTCCTGTAGCTTCCTAGCTCTTAATCCCCGGGGCTCCCATATAAGGTTCCTGTGGCTTCCTAGCTCTTAATCCCCAGAGCTCCCATATAATGGTCCCATGGCTTTCTAGCTCTTAATCCCTGGGGCTCCCATATAAGGTTCCTGTGGCTTCCCAGCTCATAATCCCTCAGATCTCCCATATAACGTTCCCGTAGCTTCCTAGCTCTTAATCCCTGGGGCTCCCATCTAAGGTTCCCAAAGCATTTTAGCTCTTAATCCCCAGGGCTCCCATATTAGGTTCCCATAGCTTCCTAGCTCTTAATCCCCAGGGCTCCCATATAAGGTTCCCAAAGTTTCCTAGCTCTTAATCCTGGGGCTCCCATTTAAGGTTCCCAGAGCTTCCTAGCTAATCCCTGGGGCTCCGATATAAGGGTCCTGTAGCTTCCTAACTCTTAATTGCCAGGGCTCCCATATAAATTCCTGTAGCTATCTAGCTCTTAATCCCTGGACCTCCCATATAAGGTTCCTGTAGCTTCCTAGCTCTTAATCCCCGGGGCTCCCATATAAGGTTCATGTAACTTCTTAGCTCTTAATCACCGGGGCTCCCATATAAGGTTCCCATAGCTTCCTAGCTCTTAATCCCTGGGGCTCCTATATAAATGTCCTGTAGTTTCCTAGCTCTTAATCCCCGGAGCTCCCATATAAGGTTCCTTAGGCTTCCTAGCTCTGAATCCGTAGGGCTCCCATATAAGATTCCCATAGCTTCCTAGCTCTTAATCCCTGGGGCTCCCATATGAGGGTCCTGTAGCTTCCTAGCTCTTAATCCCCGGGGCTCCCATATAAAGTTCCCATAGCTTCTTAGCTCTTAATCCCTGGGGCTCCCATATAAGGTTCCTGTAGTTTCCTAGCTCTTAATCCCCAGGGCTCCCATATAAGGTTTCCATAGCTTCCTAGCTCTTAATCACCAGGGCTCCCATATAAGGTTCCTGTAGCTTCCTAGCACTTAATCCCCGGGGCTCCCATTTAAGGTTCCTGTAGCTTCCTAGCACTTAATCACTGGTGCTCCCATTTAAGGATCCCAGAGCTTCCTACCTCTTAATCCCCGGGGCTTCCATATAATGGTCCCATATCTTTCTAGCACTTAATCCTCGTGGCTCTGATATACAGGTCCTGTAGCTTCCTAGCTCTTAATCCCTGGGGCTCCCATATAAAGGTCCTGTGGCTCCCTAGCTCTTAATCCCTGGGGCTCCCATATAATGTTCCCATAGCTCCCTAGCTCTTAATCTCCGGGGCTCCCATTTAAAGTTCCCATAGCTCCCTAGCTCTTAATCCCAGGGCTCCCATATAAAGTTCCCATAGCTCCCTAGCTCTTAATCCCCGGGGCTCCCAGGTAAGGTTCCCATAGCTTCCTAGCTCTTAATCCCCGGGGCTCCCATATAAGGTTCCCATAGCTCCCTAGCTCTTAATCCCCAGGGCTCCCATATAAAGTTCCTATAGCTCCCTAGCTCTTAATCCCCGGGGCTCCCATATAAGGTTCCCATAGCTTCCTAGCTCTTAATCCCCAGGGCTCCCATATAAAGTTCCCATAGCTCCCTAGCTCTTAATCACCGGGGCTCCCGTATAAGGTTCCCATAGCTTCCTAGCTCTTAATCACCAGGGCTCCCATTTAAAGTTGCTATAGCTTCCTAGCTCTTAATCCCCGGGGCTCCCATATAAGGTTCCCAGAGCTTCCCAGCTCTTAATCCCCGGGGCTCCCATATAAGGTTCCCATAGCTCCCTAGCTCTTAATCCCCAGGGCTCCCATATAAAGTTCCCATAGCTCCCTAGCTCTTAATCCCCGAGGCTTCCATATAAGGTTCCCATAGCTTCCTAGCTCTTAATCCCCAGGGCTCCCATATAAAGTTCCATTAGCTCCCTAGCTCTTAATCACCGGGGCTCCCGTATAAAGTTCCCATAGCTTCCTAGCTCTTAATCACCAGGGCTCCCATATAAAGTTGCTATAGCTTCCTATCTCTTAATCCCCGGGGCTCCTATATAAGGTTCCCATAGCTCCCTAGCTCTTAATCCCCGGGGCTCCCATATAAAGTTCCCATAGCTCCCTAGCTCTTAATCCCCAGGGCTCCCATATAAGGTTCCCATAGCTCCCTAGCTCTTAATCCCTGGGCTCCCATATAAGTTTCCTGTAGCTTCCTGGCTCTTAATCCCCGGGGCTCCCATATAAGGTTCCCATAGCTCCCTAGCTCTTAATCCCCAGGGCTCCCATATAAAGTTCCCATAGCCCCCTAGCTCTTAATCCCCGGGGCTCCCATATAAGGTTCCCATAGTTTCCTAGCTCTTAATCCCCAGGGCTCCCATATAAAGTTCCCATAGCTCCTTAGCTCTTAATCACCGGGGCTCCCTTATAAGGTTACCATAGCTTCTTAGCTCTTAATCACCAGGGCTCCCATATAAAGTTGCATAGCTTCCTAGCTCTTAATCCCCGGGGCTCCCATATAAAGTTCCCAGAGCTTCCCAGCTCTTAATCCCCGGGGCTCCCATATAAGGTTCCCAGAGCTTCCTAGCTCTTAATCCGCAGGGCTCCCATAAAAGGTTCCCAGAGCTTCCCAGCTCTTAACCCCCAGGGCTCCCATATAAGGTTCACATAGCCTCCTAGCTCTTAATCCCTGGGGCTCCCATATAAGGTTCCCAGAATTTCCTAGCTCTTAATCCCCAGGGCTCCCATATAATGTTCACATAGCTTCCTAGCTCTTAATCCCCAGGGATCCCATATAAGGTTCCCATAGCTTCCTAGCTCTTAATCCCTGGGGCTCCCATTTAAGGATCCCAGAGCTTCCTACCTCTTAATACCGGGGCTCCCATATAATGGTCGCATATCTTTCTAGCACTTAATCCTCGTGGCTCTGATATACAGGTCCTGTAGCTTCCTAGTTCTTAATCCCTGGAGCTCTGATGTACGGGTCCTGTAGCTTCCTAGCTCTCAATCCCTGGGACTCCCATATAAAGTTCCTCTGGCTTCCTAGCTCTTAATCCCTGTGGCTCCCATATAATGTTCCCATAGCTCCCTAGCTTTTAGTCCCCGGGCTCCCATATAAGGTTCCCATAGCTCCGTAGCTCTTAATCCCCAGGGCTCCCATATAAAGTTCTGATAGCTCCCTAGCTCTTAATCCCCGGGGCTCCCATATAAGGTTCCCATAGCTTCCTAGCTCTTAATCCCCAGGGCTCCCATATAAAGTTCGCATAGCTCCCTAGCTCTTAATCATCTGGGCTCCCATATAAGGTTCCCAGAGCTTCCTAGCTCTTAATCCCCGGGGCTCCCATATAAGGTTCCCAGAGCTTCCTAGCTCTTAATCCCTGGGGCTCTCATATCAGGTTCCCAGAGCTTCCCAGCTCTTAATCCCTGGGGCCACCATATAAGGTTCCCATAGCCTCCTAGCTCTTAATCCTGAGGCTTCCATTTAAGGTTCCTGTAGCTTCCTAGCTCTTAATCCCCAGGGCTCCCATATAATGTTCCTTTAGCTTCCTACTTCTTAATCCCCAGGGCTCCCATATAAGGTTCCTGTAGCTTCCTAGCTCTTAATCCCTGGGGCTCCCATATAAGGGTCCTGTAGCTTCCTAGCTCTTAATCCCCGGGGCTCCCATATAAGGTTCCCATAGCGTCCTAGCTCTTAATCCCTGGGGATCCCATATAAGGTTTCCATAGCTTCCTAGGTCTTAATCACCGGGGCTCCCATATAAGGTTTGCATAGCTTCCTAGCTCTTAATATCCGGGTCTCTGAAATACGGGTCCTGTAGCTTCCTAGCTCTTAATCCCTGGGGCTCCCATATAAAGTTCCCATAGCCTCCTAGCTCTTAATCCGAGGCTCCCATATAAGGTTCCTGTAGATTCCTAGCTCTTAATCCCCATGGCTCCCATATAAGGTTCCTGTAACTTCCTAGCTCTTAATCCCAGGGGCTCCCATTTAAGGTTCCCATAGCTTCCTAACTCTCAATCCCCACGGCTCCATATAAGGTTCCCATAGCGTTCTATCTCTTAATCGCTGGGGCTCCCATATAAGGTTCCCATAGCTTCCTAGCTCTAAATCCCTGGTGCTCCCATATAAGGTTTCCATAGCTTCCTAGCACTTAATCACCGGGGCTCCATTATAAGGTTCGCATAGCTTCATAGCTCTTAATCTCCGGGGTTCCCATATAAGTTTCCTGTGGCTTCCTAGCTTTTAATCTCTGGGGCTCCACATAAGGTTCCCGGAGCTTCCTAGCTCTGAATCCCAGGGGCTCCCATATAAGGTTCCCATAGCTTCCTAGCTCTTAATCTTTGGGGCTCCCATATAAGGGTCCTGTAGCTTCCTAGCTCGTAATCACATGGGCTCCCATATAAGGTTCCGAGAGCTGCCTAGCTCTTAATCCCAGCAGCTCCCATATAAGGTTCCCAGAGCTTCCTAGCTCTTAATCCCCGGGGCTCCCATATAAATTTGCTGTAGCTTCCTAGCTCTTAATCCCCGGGGCTTCCATATAAGGTTAGCATAGCTTCCTAGCTCTTAATTGCCAGGGCTTCCATATAACATTCCCAGAGCGTCCTAGCTCTGAATCCCAGGGGCTCCCATGTAAATTTCCATAGCTTCCTAGCTCTTAATCCCTGGGGCTCCCATATAAGGTTCCCAGAATTTCCTAGCTCTTAATCCCCAGGGCTCCCATATAATGTTCACATAGCCTCCTAGCTCTTAATCCCTGGGGCTCCCATATAAGGTTCCCAGAATTTCCTAGCTCTTAATCCCTAGGGCTCCCATATAATGTTCACATAGCTTCCTAGCTCTTAATCCCCAGGGATCCCATATAAGGTTCCCATAGCTTCCTAGCTCTTAATCCCTGGGGCTCCCATTTAAGGATCCCAGAGCTTCCTACCTCTTAATACCGGGGCTCCCATATAATGGTCCCATATCTTTCTAGCACTTAATCCTCGTGGCTCTGATATACAGGTCCTGTAGCTTCCTAGTTCTTAATCCCTGGAGCTCTGATGTACGGGTCCTGTAGCTTCCTAGCTCTCAATCCCTGGGGCTCCCATATAAAGTTCCTCTGGCTTCCTAGCACTTAATCCCTGGGGCTCCCATATAATGTTCCCATAGCTCCCTAGCTTTTAGTCCCTGGGCTCCCATATAAGGTTCCCATAGCTCCGTAGCTCTTAATACCCAGGGCTCCCATATAAAGTTCTGATAGCTCCCTAGCTCTTAATCCCCGGGGCTCCCATATAAGGTTCCCATAGCTTCCTAGCTCTTAATCCCCAGGGCTCCCATATAAAGTTCCCATAGCTCCCTAGCTCTTAATCATCTGGGCTCCCATATAAGGTTCCCAGAGCTTCCTAGCTCTTAATCCCCGGGGCTCCCATATAAGGTTCCCAGAGCTTCCTAGCTCTTAATCCCTGGGGCTCTCATATCAGGTTCCCAGAGCTTCCCAGCTCTTAATCCCTGGGGCCACCATATAAGGTTCCCATAGCCTCCTAGCTCTTAATCCTGAGGCTTCCATTTAAGGTTCCTGTAGCTTCCTAGCTCTTAATCGCCAGGGCTCCCATATAATGTTCCTTTAGCTTCCTACTTCTTAATCCCCAGGGCTCCCATATAAGGTTCCTGTAGCTTCCTAGCTCTTAATCCCTGGGGCTCCCATATAAGGGTCCTGTAGCTTCCTAGCTCTTAATCCCCGGGGCTCCCATATAAGGTTCCCATAGCGTCCTAGCTCTTAATCCCTGGGGATCCCATATAAGGTTCCCATAGCTTCCTAGGTCTTAATCACCGGGGCTCCCATATAAGGTTTGCATAGCTTCCTAGCTCTTAATATCCGGGTCTCTGAAATACGGGTCCTGTAGCTTCCTAGCTCTTAATCCCTGGGGCTCCCATATAAAGTTCCCATAGCCTCCTAGCTCTTAATCCGAGGCTCCCATATAAGGTTCCTGTAGATTCCTAGCTCTTAATCCCCATGGCTCCCATATAAGGTTCCTGTAACTTCCTAGCTCTTAATCCCAGGGGCTCCCATTTAAGGTTCCCATAGCTTCCTAGCTCTCAATCCCCACGGCTCCATATAAGGTTCCCATAGCGTTCTATCTCTTAATCGCCGGGGCTCCCATATAAGGTTCCCATAGCTTCCTAGCTCTAAATCCCTGGTGCTCCCATATAAGGTTCCCATAGCTTCCTAGCACTTAATCACCGGGGCTCCATTATAAGGTTCCCATAGCTTCCTAGCTCTTAATCTCTGGGGTTCCCATATAAGTTTCCTGTGGCTTCCTAGCTTTTAATCTCTGGGGCTCCACATAAGTTTCCCGGAGCTTCCTAGCTCTGAATCCCAGGGGCTCCCATATAAGGTTCCCATAGCTTCCTAGCTCTTAATCCTTGGGGCTCCCATATAAGGGTCCTGTAGCTTCCTAGCTCGTAATCACATGGGCTCCCATATAAGGTTCCGAGAGCTGCCTAGCTCTTAATCCCAGCAGCTCCCATATAAGGTTCCCAGAGCTTCCTAGCTCTTAATCCCCGGGGCTTCCATATAAATTTGCTGTAGCTTCCTAGCTCTTAATCCCCGGGGCTTCCATATAAGGTTAGCATAGCTTCCTAGCTCTTAATTGCCAGGGCTTCCATATAACATTCCCAGAGCGTCCTAGCTCTGAATCCCAGGGGCTCCCATGTAAATTTCCATAGCTTCCTAGCTCTTAATCCCTGGGGCTCCCATATAAGGTTTCCATAGCTTTCTTGCTCTTAATCCCCAGGGCTCCCATATAAGGTTCCTGTAGTTTCCTAGCTCTTAATCGCTGGGGCTCTGATATACGGGTCATGTAGCTTCCTAGCTCTTAATCCCCGGGGCTCCCATATAAGGTTCCCATAGCTTTCTAGCTTTTAATCCCAGGGGCTCCCATATAAGGTTCCTGTCGTTTCCTAGCTCTTAATCGCCGGGGCTCTGATACACGGGTCCTGTAGCTTCCTAGCTCTTAATCCCCGGGGCTCCCATATAAGGTTCCTGTAGCATCCTATCTCTTAATCCCTGGGGCTCCCATATAAGGTTCCCAGAGTTTCCTAGCTCTTATTCGCCGGGGCTCCCATATAAGGTCTGCATAGCTTCCTAGCTCTTAATCCCTGGGGCTCTGATGTATGGGTACTCTAGCTTCCTAGCTCTTAATCCCTGGGGCTCTGATATATGGGACCTGGAGCTTCCTATCTCTTAATCCTGAGGCTCCCATATAAGGTTCCTGTAGCGTCCTAGCTCTTAATCCCCAGGGCTCCCATATAAGGTTTCCATAGCTTTCTAGCTCTTAATCCCAGGGCTCCCATACAAGGTTCCTGTGGCTTCCTAGCTCATAATACACGGGTCTCCCATATAAGGTTCCTGTAGCTTCCTAACACTTAATCCCCGGGGCTCCTATATAAGGTTCCTGTGGCTTCCTAGCTCTGAATCCCAGGCGCTC
This sequence comes from Ambystoma mexicanum, assembly GCF_040938575.1. Taxonomy (NCBI): domain Eukaryota; kingdom Metazoa; phylum Chordata; class Amphibia; order Caudata; family Ambystomatidae; genus Ambystoma; species Ambystoma mexicanum. Next base: position 16,736,033 of record NC_090934.1, on the reverse strand, counting down.
CCATATAATGTTCCTGTGGCTTCTTAGCTCTGAATCCCACGGGCTCCCATATAAGGTTCCTTAGGCTTCCTAACTCTGAATCCCTAGGGCTCCCATATAAGGTTCCGGTGGCTTCCTAGCTCTGAAACCCAGGGGCTCCCATATAAGGTTCCTTAGGCTTCCTAGCTCTGAATCCCTAGTGCTCCCATATAAGGTTCCTGTAGCTTCCTAGCTCTTAATCGGCGGGGCTTCCATATAAGGTTCTCAGAGCTTCCTAGCTCTGAATCCCAGGGGCTCCCACATAAGTATCTTGTAGCTTTCTAGCTCTTAATCCCCAGGCCTCCCATATAAGGTTCCTATAGTTGCCTAGCTCTTAATCGCTGGGGCTCTGATATACGGGCCCTGTAGATTCCTAGCTCTTAATCCCTGGGGCTCCCATATAAGTTTCCCATAGCTTCCGAGCTCTTAAAATCCCCAGGACTCCCATATAAGGTTCCCATAGCATCCTAGCTCTTAATCCCCGGGGCTCCCATATAAGGTTCCCAGAGCTTCCTAGCTAATCCCTGGGGCTCCGATATAAGGGTCCTGTAGCTTCCTAACTCTTAATCCCCGGGGCTCCCATATAAGGTCCCATAGCGTCCTAGCTCTTAATCCCGGGTCTCCCATATAAGGTTCCCATAGCTTCCTAGCTCTTAATCGCTCAGGCTCTTATATACGGTCCTGTAGCTTCCTAGCTCTTAATCACCGGGGCTCCCATATAAGGTTCTGAGAGCTTCCTAGCTCTTAATCCCCGAGTCTCACATATAAGGTTCCTGTAGCTTCCTAGCACTTAATCGTCGGGCTCCCATATAAGGTTCCCATAGCATCCTAGCTCTTAATCCCCGAGGCTCCCATATAAGGTCCCTGTAGCTTCCTAGCTCTTAATTCCCTAGATCTCCCATATATTGTTCTGTTACCTTCCTAGCTCTTAATACCCGGAACTCCCATATAAGGTTCCAATAGCTTCTTAGCTCTTAATCGCTGGGCCTCTGATATACGGGTCCTGAAACTTCTGAGCTATTAATCTCTGGAGCTCCCATATAAGGTTCCCATAGCTTCCTAGCTCTTAATCACGGGGCTCCGATATAAGGTTCCTGTAGCTTCCAAGCTCTTAATCCCCAGGGCTCCCATATAAAGTTCCCATAGCTTCCTAGCTCTTAATCACTGGGGCTGTGATATATGGACCCTGTAGCTTCCTAGCTCTTCGCTCGGGCTCTGATATACGGGTCCTGTAGCGTCCTAGCTCTTAATCCCTGGGGCTCCCATATAAGGTTCCTGTAGCTTCCTAGCTCTTAATCCCTGGGGCTCTGATATATGGGACCTGTAGGTTACTAGCTCTTAATCCCCAGGGCTACTATATAAAGTTCCCATAGCTTCCTAGCTCTTAATCCCTGGGGCTCTGATATATGGGCCCTGTAAATTCCTAGCACTTAATCCCCAGGGCTCTCATATAAGGTTCCCATAGCTTCCTAGCTCTTAATCCCTGGTGCTCCCATATAAGGTTCCCGTAGCTTCCTAGCTCTTAATCCATGGTGCTCCCATATGAGGTTCCTGTAGCTTCCTAGCTCTTAATCCCCGGTGCTCCCATATAAGGTTCCTGTAGCTTCCTAGCTCTTAATCCCCGGGGCTCTGATATACGGGTCCTGTAGCTTCCTAGCTCTTAATCCCTGGGGCCACCATATAAGGTTCCCATAGCCTCCTAGCTCTTAATCCTGAGGCTTCCATTTAAGGTTCCTGTAGCTTCCTAGCTCTTCATCCCCAGGGCTCCCATATAATGTTCCTTTAGCTTCCTAGCTCTTAATCCCCAGGGCTCCCATATAAGGTTCCTGTAGCTTCCTAGTTCTTAATCCCTGGGGCTCCCATATAAGGGTCCTGTAGCTTCCTAGCTCTTAATCCCTGGGGCTCCCATGTAAGGTTCCCATAGCGTCCTAGCTCTTAATCCCTGGGGATCCCATATAAGGTACCCATAGCTTCCTAGGTCTTAATCACCGGGGCTCCCATATAAGGTTTGCATAGCTTCCTAGCTCTTAATACCCGGGTCTCTGATATACGGGTCCTGTAGATTCCTAGCTCTTAATCCCTGGGGCTCCCATATAAAGTTCCCATAGCCTCCTAGCTCTTAATCTGAGGCTCCCATATAAGGTTCATGTAGCTTCCTAGCTCTTAATCCCCATGGCTCCCATATAAGGTTCCTGTAACTTCCTAGCTCTTAATCCCAGGGGCTCCCATTTAAGGTTCCCATAGCTTCCTAGCTCTCAATCCCGACGGCTCCATATAAGGTTCCCATAGCGTTCTATCTCTTAATCGCCAGAGCTCCCATATAAGGTTCCCATAGCTTCCTAGCACTTAATCACCGGGGCTCCATTATAAGGTTCCCATAGCTTCCTAGCTCTTAATCTCCGGGGTTCCCATATAAATTACCTGTGGGTTCCTAGCTCTTAATCTCTGGGGCTCCACATAAGGTTCCCGGAGCTTCCTAGCTCTGAATCCCAGGGGCTCCCATATGAGGTTTCCATAGCTTCCTACCTCTTAATCCCTGGGGCTCCCATATAAGGGTCCTGTAGCTTCCTAGCTCTTAATCACATGGGCTCCCATATAAGGTTCCGAGAGCTTCCTAGCTCTTAATCCCAGCAGCTCCCATATAAGGTTCCCAGAGCTTCCTAGCTCTTAATGCCCGGGCTCCCATATAAATTTGCTGTAGCTTCCTAGCTCTTAATCCCCGGGGCTTCCATATAAGGTTAGCATAGCTTCCTAGCTCTTAATCGCCAGGGCTTCCATATAACGTTCCCAGAGCTTCCTAGCTCTGAATCCCAGGGGCTCCCATGTAAATTTCCATAGCTTTCTAGCTCTTAATCCCTGGGGCTCCCATATAAGGTTCCCATAGCTTTCTAGCTCTTAATCCCCAGGGCTCCCATATAAGGTTCCTGTAGTTTCCTAGCTCTTAATCGCTGGGGCTCTGATATACGAGTCCTGTAGCTTCCTAGCTCTTAATCCCCGGAGACTCCCATATAAGGTTCCCATAGCTTTCTAGCTCTTAATCCCAGGGGCTCGCATATAAGGTTCTTGTAGTTTCCTAGCTCATAATCGCTGGGGCTCTGATATACGGGTCCTGTAGCTTCCTAGCTCTTAATCCCTGTGGCTCCCATATAAGGTTCCTGTAGCATCCTATCTCTTAATCCCTGGGGCTCCCATGTAAGGTTCCCAGAGTTTCCTAGCTCTTAATCGCCGTGGCCCCCATATAAGGTTTGCATAGCTTCCTAGCTCTTAATCCCTGGGGCTCTGATGTATGGGTACTGTAGCTTCCTAGCTCTTATTCCCTGGGGCTCTGTTATATAGGACCTGTAGCTTCCTATCTCTTAATCCTGAGGCTCCCATATAAGGTTCCTGTAGCTTCCTAGCTCTTAATCCCCAGGGCTCCCATATAAGGTTCCCATAGCTTCCTAGCACTTAATCACCGGGGCTCCCATATAAGGTTCCCATAGCTTCCTAGCTCTTAATCCCAGGGCTCCCATATAAGGTTTCTGTGGCTTCCTAGCTCTGAATCCCACGGGCTTCCATATAAGGTTCCTTAGGCTTCCTAACTCTGAATCCCTAGGGCTCCCATATAAGGTTCCAGTGGCTTCCTAGCTCTGAAACCCAGGGGCTCCCATATAAGGTTCCTTAGGCTTCCTAGCTCTGAATCCCTAGGGCTCCCATTTAGGGTTCCTGTAGCTTCCTAGCTCTTAATCGGCGGGGCTTCCATATAAGGTTCCCAGAGCTTCCTAGCTCTGAATCCCAGGGGCTCCCACATAAGAGTCTTGTAGCTTTCTAGCTCTTAATCCCCAGGCCTCCCATATAAGGTTCCTATAGTTGCCTAGCTCTTAATCGCTGGGGCTCTGATATACGGGCCCTGTAGCTTCCTAGCTCTTAATCCCTGGGGCTCCCATATAAGGTTCCCATAGCTTCCGAGCTCTTAATCGCTGGGGCTCCCATATAAGGTTCCCATAGCTTCCTAGCTCTTCACCCCCAGGACTCTCATATAAGGTTCCCATAGCATCCTAGCTCTTAATCCCCGGGGCTCCCATATAAGGTTCCCAGAGCTTCCTAGCTAATCCCTGGGGCTCCGATATAAGGGTCCTGTAGCTTCCTAACTCTTAATCCCCGGGGCTCCCATATAAGGTCCCATAGCGTCCTAGCTCTTAATCCCGGGTCTCCCATATAAGGTTCCCATAGCTTCCTAGCTCTTAATCGCTCGGGCTCTTATATACGGTCCTGTAGCTTCCTAGCTCTTAATCACCGGGGCTCCCATATAAGGTTCCAGTAGCATCCTAGCACTTAATCCCCGAGGCTCCCATACAAGGTCCCTGTAGCTTCCTAGCTCTTAATCCCCCGGATCTCCCATATAACGTTCCGTTACCTTCCTAGCTCTTAATACCCAGAGCTCCCATATAAGGTTCCAATAGCTTCTTAGCTCTTAATCACTGGGCCTCTGATATACGGGTCCTGTAACTTCCTAGCTATTAATCTCTGGAGCTCAAACATAAGGTTCCCATAGCTTCCTAGCTTTTAATCACGGGGCTCCGATATAAGGTTCCTGTAGCTTCCAAGCTCTTAATCCCCAGGGCTCCCATATAAAGTTCCCATAGCTTCCTAGCTCTTAATCACTGTGTCTCTGATATATGGACCCTGTAGCTTCCTAGCTCTTCGCTCGGGCTCTGATATACGGGTCCTGTAGCGCCCTAGCTCTTAATCCCTGGGGCTCCCATATAAGGTTCCTGTAGCTTCCTAGCTCTTAATCCCTGGGTCTCTGATATATGGGCCCTGTAGATTACTAGCTCTTAATCCCCAGGGCTACTATATAAAGTTCCCAGAGCTTCCTAGCTCTTAATCCCTGGGGCTCTGATATATGGGCCCTGTAAATTCCTAGCACTTAATCCCTGGGGCTCCCATATAAGGTTCCCATAGCTTCCTAGCACTTAATCCCCAGGGCTCCCATATAAGGTTCCTGTAGCTTCCTAGCTCTTAATCCCTGGGGCTCCCATATAAGGTTCCTGTGGCTTCCTAGCTCTTAATCCATGGGGATCCCAAATAAGGTTCCCGTGGCTTCCTAGCACTTAATCCCTGGGGCTCCCATATAAGGTTCCCATAGCTTCCTAGCACTTAATCCCCGGGGCTCCCATATAAGGTTCCTGTAGCTTCCTAGCACTTAATCCCCAGGGCTCCCATATAAGGTTCCTGTAGCTTCCTAGCACTTAATCCCCAGGGCTCCCATATAAGGTTCCCATAGCTTCCTAGCATGTAATGGCTGGGGCTCCTCTATAAGGTCTCATGGCTTCCTAGCTCTTAATCCCTGGAGCTCCCATATAAGGGTCCTGTAGCTTCCTAGCTCTTAATCACAGAGCTCCGATATACCGGTCCTGTAGCTTCCTACCTCTTAATCACGGGGCTCCCATATAAGGTTCCCATAGACTCCTAGCTCTTAATCCCCAGGGCTCCCATATAAGGTTCCCATAGCTTCCTAGCTCTTAATCCCCAGGGCTCCCATATAAGGTTCCCATAGTTTCCTAGTTCTTAATCCCTGGGGCTCCCATATAAGGTTCCCAGAGCTTCCTAGCTCTTAATCCCCGGGGCTCCCATATAAATTTGCTGTAGCTTCCTAGCTCTTAATCCCCGGGGCTTCCATATAAGGTTAGCATAGCTTCCTAGCTCTTAATTGCCAGGGCTTCCATATAACATTCCCAGAGCTTCCTAGCTCTGAATCCCAGGGGCTCCCATGTAAATTTCCATAGCTTCCTAGCTCTTAATCACTGGGGCTCCCATATAAGGTTTCCATAGCTTTCTTGCTCTTAATCCCCAGGGCTCCCATATAAGGTTCCTGTAGTTTCCTAGCTCTTAATCGCTGGGGCTCTGATATACGGGTCCTGTAGCTTCCTAGCTCTTAATCCCCGGGGCTCCCATATAAGGTTCCCATAGCTTTCTAGCTTTTAATCCCAGGGGCTCCCATATAAGGTTCCTGTAGTTTCCTAGCTCTTAATCGCCGGGGCTCTGATACACGGGTCCTGTAGCTTCCTAGCTCTTAATCCCCTGGGCTCCCATATAAGGTTCCTGTAGCATCCTATCTCTTAATTCCTGGGGCTCCCATATAAGGTTCCCAGAGTTTCCTAGCTCTTATTCGCCGGGGCTCCCATATAAGGTTTGCATAGCTTCCTAGCTCTTAATCCCTGGGGCTCTGATGTATGGGTACTCTAGCTTCCTAGCTCTTAATCCCTGGGGCTCTGATATATGGGACCTGTAGCTTCCTATCTCTTAATCCTGAGGCTCCCATATAAGGTTCCTGTAGCTTCCTAGCTCTTAATCCCCAGGGCTCCCATATAAGGTTCCCATAGCTTTCTAGCTCTTAATCCCAGGGCTCCCATACAAGGTTCCTGTGGCTTCCTAGCTCATAATACACGGGTCTCCCATATAAGGTTCCTGTAGCTTCCTTACACTTAATCCCCGGGGCTCCTATATAAGGTTCCTGTGGCTTCCTAGCTCTGAATCCCAGGCGCTCCCATATAATGTTTCTGTGGCTTCTTAGCTCTGAATCCCACGGGCTCCATTATAAGGTTCCTTAGGCTTCCTAACTCTGAATCCCTAGGGCTCCCATATAAGGTTCCGGTGGCTTCCTAGCTCTGAAACCCAGGGGCTCCCATATAAGGTTCCTTAGGCTTCCTAGCTCTGAATCCCTAGTGCTCCCATATAAGGTTCCTGTAGCTTCCTAGCTCTTAATCGGCGGGGCTTCCATATAAGATTCTCAGAGCTTCCTAGCTCTGAATCCCAGGGGCTCCCACATAAGAGTCTTGTAGCTTTCTAGCTCTTAATCCCCAGGCCTCCCATATAAGGTTCCTATAGTTGCCTAGCTCTTAATCGCTGGGGCTCTGATATACGGGCCCTGTAGATTCCTAGCTCTTAATCCCTGGGGCTCCCATATAAGTTTCCCATAGCTTCCAAGCTCTTAAAATCCCCAGGACTCCCATATAAGGTTCCCATAGCATCCTAGCTCTTAATCCCCGGGGCTCCCATATAAGGTTCCCAGAGCTTCCTAGCTAATCCCTGGGGCTCCGATATAAGGGTCCTGTAGCTTCCTAACTCTTAATCCCCGGGGCTCCCATATAAGGTTGCATAGCATCCTAGCTCTTAATCCCGGGTCTCCCATATAAGGTTCCCATAGCTTCCTAGCTCTTAATCGCTCGGGCTCTTATATACGGTCCCATAGCTTCCTAGCTCTTAATCTCCGGGGTTCCCATATACATTTCCTGTGGGTTCCTAGCTCTTAATCTCTGGGGCTCCACATAAGGTTCCCGGAGCTTCCTAGCTCTGAATCCCAGGGGCTCCCATATGAGGTTTCCATAGCTTCCTAGCTCTTAATCCCTGGGGCTCCCATATAAGGGTCCTGTAGCTTCCTAGCTCTTAATCACATGGGCTCCCATATAAGGTTCTGAGAGCTTCCTAGCTCTTAATCCCAGCAGCTCCCATATAAGGTTCCCAGAGCTTCCTAGCTCTTAATCCCCGGGGCTCCCATATAAATTTGCTGTAGCTTCCTAGCTCTTAATCCCCGGGGCTTCCATATAAGGTTAGCATAGCTTCCTAGCTCTTAATCGCCAGGGCTTCCATATAAGGTTCCTATAGTTGCCTAGCTCTTAATCGCTGGGGCTCTGATATACGAGTCCTGTAGCTTCCTAGCTCTTAATCCCCGGAGACTCCCATATAAGGTTCCCATAGCTTTCTAGCTCTTAATCCCAGGGGCTCGCATATAAGGTTCTTGTAGTTTCCTAGCTCTTAATCGCTGGGGCTCTGATATACGGGTCCTGTAGCTTCCTAGCTCTTAATTCCCGTGGCTCCCATATAAGGTTCCTGTAGCATCCTATCTCTTAATCCCTGGGGCTCCCATGTAAGGTTCCCAGAGTTTCCTAGCTCTTAATCACCGGGGCCCCCATATAAGGTTTGCATAGCTTCCTAGCTCTTAATCCCTGGGGCTCTGATGTATGGGTACTGTAGCTTCCTAGCTCTTATTCCCTGGGGCTCTGTTATATGGGACCTGTAGCTTCCTATCTCTTAATCCTGAGGCTCCCATATAAGGTTCCTGTAGCTTCCTAGCTCTTAATCCCCAGGGCTCCCATATAAGGTTCCCATAGCTTCCTAGCACTTAATCACCGGGGCTCCCATATAAGGTTCCCATAGCTTCCTAGCTCTTAATCCCAGGGCTCCCATATAAGGTTTCTGTGGCTTCCTAGCTCTGAATCCCACGGGCTTCCATATAAGGTTCCTTAGGCTTCCTAACTCTGAATCTCTAGGGCTCCCATATAAGGTTCCAGTGGCTTCCTAGCTCTGAAACCCAGGGGCTCCCATATAAGGTTCCTTAGGCTTCCTAGCTCTGAATCCCTAGGGCTCCCATATAAGGTTCCTGTAGCTTCCTAGCTCTTAATCGGCGGGGCTTCCATATAAGGTTCCCAGAGCTTCCTAGCTCTGAATCCCAGGGGCTCCCACATAAGAGTCTTGTAGCTTTCTAGCTCTTAATCCCCAGGCCTCCCATATAAGGTTCCTATAGTTGCCTAGCTCTTAATCGCTGGGGCTCTGATATACGGGCCCTGTAGCTTCCTAGCTCTTAATCCCTGGGGCTCCCATATAAAGTTCCCATAGCTTCCTAGCTCTTCACCCCCAGGACTCTCATATAAGGTTCCCATAGCATCCTAGCTCTTAATCCCCGGGGCTCCCATATAAGGTTCCCAGAGCTTCCTAGCTAATCCCTGGGGCTCCGATATAAGGGTCCTGTAGCTTCCTAACTCTTAATCCCCGGGGCTCCCATATAAGGTCCCATAGCGTCCCAGCTCTTAATCCCGGGTCTCCCATATAAGGTTCCCATAGCTTCCTAGCTCTTAATCGCTCGGGCTCTTATATACGGTCCTGTAGCTTCCTAGCTCTTAATCACTGGGGCTCCCATATAAGGTCCCTGTAGCTTCCTAGCTCTTAATCCCCCGGATCTCCCATATAAAGTTCCGTTACCTTCCTAGCTCTTAATACCCGGAGCTCCCATATAAGGTTCCAATAGCTTCTTAGCTCTTAATCACTGGGCCTCTGATATACGGGTCCTGTAACTTCCTAGCTATTAATCTCTGGAGCTCCCACATAAGGTTCCCATAGCTTCCTAGCTCTTAATCACGGGGCTCCGATATAAGGTTCCTGTAGCTTCCAAGCTCCTAATCCCCAGGGCTCCCATATAAAGTTCCCATAGCTTCCTAGCTCTTAATCACTGGGTCTCTGATATATGGACCCTGTAGCTTCCTAGCTCTTCGCTCGGGCTCTGATATACGGGTCCTGTAGCGCCCTAGCTCTTAATCCCTGGGGCTCCCATATAAGGTTCCTGTAGCTTCCTAGATCTTAATCCCTGGGTCTCTGATATATGGGCCCTGTAGGTTACTAGCTCTTAATCCCCAGGGCTACTATATAAAGTTCCCAGAGCTTCCTAGCTCTTAATCCCTGGGGCTCTGATATATGGGCCCTGTAAATTCCTAGCACTTAATCCCTGGGGCTCCCATATAAGGTTCCCATAGCTTCCTAGCACTTAATCCCCAGGGCTCCCATATAAGGTTCCTGTAGCTTCCTAGCTCTTAATCCCTGGGGCTCCCATATAAGGTTCCTGTGGCTTCCTAGCTCTTAATCCATGGGGATCCCAAATAAGGTTCCCGTGGCTTCCTAGCACTTAATCCCTGGGGCTCCCATATAAGGTTCCCATAGCTTCCTAGCACTTAATCCCCGGGGCTCCCATATAAGGTTCCTGTAGCTTCCTAGCACTTAATCCCCAGGGCTCCCATATAAGGTTCCTGTAGCTTCCTAGCACTTAATCCCCAGGGCTCCCATATAAGTTTCCCATAGCTTCCTAGCATGTAATGGCTGGGGCTCCTCTATAAGGTCTCATGGCTTCCTAGCTCTTAATCCCTGGAGCTCCCATATAAGGGTCCTGTAGCTTCCTAGCTCTTAATCACAGAGCTCCGATATACCGGTCCCATAGTTTCCTAGTTCTTAATCCCTGGGGCTCCCATATAAGGTTCCCAGAGCTTCCTAGCTCTTAATCAACAGGGCTTCCATGTAAGGTTCCCATAGCTTCCTAGCTCTTAATCCCTGGGGCTCCCATATAAGGTTCTTGTAGCTTCCTAGCTCTTAATCCCAGGGCTCCCGTATAATGTTCCTGTAGCTTCCTAGCTCTTAATCAACGGGGCTCCCATGTAAGGTTCCCATAGCTTTCTAGCACTTAATCCCTGGGGCTCCCATATAAGGTTCCCATAGCTTCCTAGCACTTAATCCCCGGGGCTCCCATATAAGATTCCCATATCTTCCTAGCACTTAATCCCCAGGGCTCCCACGTAAGGTTCCTGTAGCTTCCTAGCTTTTAATCCCTAGGGCTCCCATATAAGGTTCCTGTAGCTTCCGAGCTCTTAATCCCCGGGTTCCCATATAAGGTTCCCGTAGCTTCCTAGCACTTAATCCCCGGTACTCCCATATAAAGTTCCCATAACTTCCTAGCACTTAATCCCCAGGGCTCCCATGTAAGGTTCCTGTAGCTTCCTAGCTCTTAATCAACGGGGCTCCCATGTAAGGTTCCCATAGCTTCCTAGCACTTAATCCCGGGGGCTCCCATATAAGGTTCCTGTAGCTTCCTAGTTCTTAATCAATGGGGCTCCCATATAAGGTTACCATAGGTTCCTAGCACTTAATCCCCGGGGCTCCCATATAAGGTTCCTGTAGCTTCCTAGCACTTAATCCCTGGGGCTCCCATATAAGGTTCCTGTAGCTTCCTAGCTCTTAATCCCCGGGGCTCCCATATAAGGTTCCTGTAGCTTCCTAGCTCTTAATCCCTGGGCCTCCCATATAAGGTTCCTGTAGCTTCCTAGCACTTAATCCCCAGGGCTCCCATATAAGGTTCCAATAGCTTCCTAGCACTTAATCGCCGTGCTCCCATATAAATTTCCCATAGCATCCTAGCTCTTAATCCCCGGGGCTCCCATATAAGGTTCCTGTAGCTTCCTAGCACTTAATCCCCGGGGCTCCCATATAAGGTTCCTGTAGCTTCCTAGCACTTAATCACCGGGGCTCCCATATAAGTTTACTGTATCCTACTAGCTCTTAATACCCGGGGCTCCCATATAAGGTTCCTGTAGCTTCCTAGCTCTTAATCCCTGGGGCTCCCATATAAAGTTCCTGTGGCTTCCTAGCGCTTAATCCCCCGGGATCCCATATAAGGTTCCCATAGCTTCCCAGCACTTAATCCCTGGGGCTGCCATATAAGGTTCCTGTAGCTTCCTAGCTCTTAATCAACGGGGCTCCCATATAAGGTTCCTGTAGCTTCCTAGCACTTAATCCCTGGGGTTCCCATGTAAGGTTCACATAGCTTCCTAGCACTTAATCCCCGGGGCTCCCATATAAGGTTCCTTTAGCTTCCTAGCACTTAATCCCCGGGGCTCCCATATAAGGTTCCCATAGCTTCCTAGCACTTAATCCCCGGGGCTCCCATATAAGGTTCCCGTAGCTTCCTAGCTCTTAATCAACGGGGTTCCCATTTAAGGTTCCTGTAGCTCCCTTAATCCCCGGGGCTCCCATACAAGGTTCCCATAGCTTCCTAGCACTTAATCCCTGGGGCTCCCATATAACGTTCCTGTAGCTTCCTAGCTCTAAATGAACGGGTCTCCCATATAAGGTTCATGTTGCTTCCTAGCACTTAATCCCTGGGGCTCCCATATAAGGTTCCCATAGCTTCCTAGCACTTAATCCCGGGTCTCCCATATAAGGTTCCTGTAGCTTGCTAGCTCTTAATGGTTGTGGCTCCTATATAAGGACTCATGGCTTCCAAGCTCTTATAGCTCTTGGGATCCTATTTCTCATATGTTCTTATTCCCACCGTGGCTGTTTTATCCCTGTGGCTCCTACCTGCGTGACCCTCTGCCTTCGTTACCCACTGACTCACATTTCCCCCTGCTGAGGGCTAGTACCCCTTTTCTGTGTGGCTGTTCCCTGCACTGGGGTTTGTGTAGGAGTTGGCCATGTTGTTCGCCTTGGCATGGGGTTGGCCATGGTGTTCGCCTTTGCATGGGGTTTGCCATGGTGTTCGCCTTGGCCAGGATGTTCGCCTTGGCATAGGGTTGGCCATGGTGTTCGCCTTGGCGTTGGCCATGGTGTTCACCCTGGCGTTGGCAATGGTGTTTGCCTTGGCATGGGGTTGTCCATGGTGTTCGCCTTGGCGTTGGCCATGGTGTTCGCCCTGGCATTGGCCATGGTGTTCGCCTTTGCATGGGGTTGGCCATGGTGTTCGCCTTGGCCAGGGTGTTCGCCTTGGCATAGGGTTGGCCATGGTGTTCGCCTTGGCGTTGGCCATGGTGTTCGCCCTGGCGTTGGCCATAGTGTTCGCCCTGGCGTTGGCCATGGTGTTTGCCTTGGCATGGGGTTGTCCATGGTGTTCGCCTTGGCGTTAGCCATGGTGTTCGCCTTTGCATGGGGTTGGCCATGGTTTTTGCCTTGGCGTTGGCCATGGTGTTCACCCTGGCATTGGCAATGGTGTTTGCCTTGGCATGGGGTTGTCCATGGTGTTCGCCCTGGCATTGGCCATGTTGTTCGCCTTTGCATGGGGTTGGCCATGGTGTTTGCCTTGGCCAGGGTGTTTGCCTTGGCATAGGGTTGGCCATGGTGTTCGCCTTGGCGTTGGCCATGGTGTTCGCCCTGGCGTTGGCCATGGTGTTCGCCCTGGCGTTGGCCATGGTGTTTGCCTTGGTATGGGGTTGTCCATGGTGTTCGCCTTGGCGTTAGCCATGGTGTTCGCCTTTGCATGGGGTTGGCATTGGTTTTTGCCTTGGCGTTGGCCATGGTGTTCGCCCTGGCGTTGGCCATGGTGTTTGCCTTGGCATGGGGTTGTCCATGGTGTTCGCCTTGGCGTTGGCCATGGTGTTCGCCCTGGCGTTGGCCATGGTGTTCGCCCTGGCGTTGGCCATGGTGTTTGCCTTGGCATGGGGTTGTCCATGGTGTTCGCCTTGGCGTTAGCCATGGTGTTCGCCTTTGCATGGGGTTGGCCATGGTTTTTGCCTTGGCGTTGGCCATGGTGTTTGCCTTGGCACAGTGTTGGCCATTGTGTTTGCGATGGCCCTGCCATGGTGTTCACCTGTGCTGTATGAGTTTGGAAGTAGACTTTGTGATGCGGTGGGATGCCTTTGGGGCGCCTTGATGCCCACCTTGACCAAGGGAAGATGGTTCTGGGTATGCGCCCCGAGAAGGATGGCGAGTCTGGCTTGCCAGAGTTTGGGATTATGACTCTGTGAGGTGCTTTGGGGACCCAGTGGGATCTTAGGAAGGGGGTCTTGATTCTCCCTTTGACCAAGGGAAGACTGCTCTGGGTATTTTGTCTGATACTGATGAGGGGCTTGTTTCTCTGGGGTGGGTTTATGACTCTGTGATGTGTGCTTGGGCCCCTCTGGAATCTTAGGAGGGGGTGCTGGTGCTCACCTTGACAAAAGGGAAGGCTGCTCCTGGCTTGAATGGTTCGTTCTCGTGCTCCAGCTGGTATCGGACGTACTCTTCCAGACCCTGCTCCCGGTAGATCTTCTGCTCTTCCTCCATCCGGAACAAGGCCCGCGATGACACAGCAATCGTGATGGCATTCTGTGGCTTTGGCTGCAAGAGAAGAAGTCAGAGACTGTGGGCGAGTATGACTGATTACCTCACCTTTTCGAAAAGGAGCGTATGTGGAAGCGGAAAGCTGTGGAAAAAGGTGAGGTTGAAGACACAGGAGGGGTAAGGCTGGAGGAGGTCTGCCCTAGTAGAGGCTAGGATGGGGAAGACTAAATGCCTCAGAGCAGGTGGACCACAAGCACAGCTGAACGGCTGAGGATGGGTGAATGTGTAGGCTGCCTGGCCTCAGAGGGAAGCCTTGTTGAGCGGCTGAGGAAGGGTGAAGGTGTAGGCTGCCTAGCCTAAGAGGGATGCATCGTTGAGCGGCTGAGGAAGGGTGAAGGTGTAGGCTGCCTAGCCTAAGAGGGATGCCTTGTTGAGCGGCTGGGGATGGGTGAAGGTGAAGGCTGTGTGGACAAAGGGTGGTGCATTGTTGAGTGGTTGGGGATGGGTGAAGGTTTAGGCTGCCTGATCTAAGAGGGATGCATTGTTGAGCGGCTGAGGATGGGTGAAGGTGTAGGCTGCCTGGCATAAGTGGGACGCATCGTTGAGCGGCTGAGGATGGGTGATGGTGTAGGCTGCCTGGCCTAAGAGGAATGCCTCATTGAGTGGCTGAGGATGGATGAAGTTGTAGGCTGCTGGCCTAAGAGGGATGCATTGTTGAGCGGCTGAGGATGGGTAAAGGTGTAGGCTGCCTGGCCTAAGAGGAATGCCTCATTGAGCGGCTGAGGATGGATGAAGTTGTAGGCTGCTGGCCTAAGAGGGATGCATTGTTGAGCGGCTGAGGATGTGTGAAGGTGTAGGCTGCCTGGCCTCAGAGGGATGCATCGTTGAGCGACTGAGGAAGGGTGAGGGTGTAGGCTGCCTAGCCTAAGAGGGATGCCTTGTTGAGCGGCTGAGGATGGGTGAAGGTGTAGGCTGCCTGGCCTAAGAGGGATACATTGTTGAGCGGCTGGGGATGGGTGAAGGTGTAGGTTGCCTGGCCTAAGAGGGATGCATTGTTGAGCGGCTGAGGATGGGTGAAAGTGAAGGCTGTGTGGACAAAGGGTGGTGCATTGTTGAGTGGTTGGGGATGGGTGAAGGTTTAGGCTGCCTGATCTAAGAGGGATGCATTGTTGAGCGGCTGAGGATGGGTAAAGGTGTAGGCTGCCTGGCATAAGTGGGACGCATCGTTGAGCGGCTGAGGATGGGTGATGGTGTAGGAAGCCTGGCCTAAGAGGAATGCCTCATTGAGCGGCTGAGGATGGATGAAGTTGTAGGCTGCTGGCCTAAGAGGGGTGCATTGTTGAGCGGCTGAGGATGTGTGAAGGTGTAGGCTGCCTGGCCTAAGAGGGATGCAACGTTGAGCGGCTGAGGATGGGTGAAGGTTTAGGCTGCCTGGCCTAAGAGGGATGCATCGTTGAGCGGCTGAGGATGGATGAAGGTGTGGGCTGCCTGGCGAGGGATGCATTGTTGAGCGGCTGAGGATGTGTGAAGGTGTAGGCTGCCTGGCCTAAGAGGGATGCATCGTTGAGTGACTGAGGATGGGTGAAGGTTTAGGCTGCCTGGCCTAAGAGGGATGCAACGTTGAGCGGCTGAGGTTGGGTGAAGGTTTAGGCTGCCTGACCTAAGAGGGATGCATTGTTGAGCGGCTGAGGATGGGTAAAGGTGTAGGCTGACTGGCCTAAGAGGAATGCCTCGTTGAGCGGCTGAGGATGGGTAAAGGTGTAGGCTGCCTGGCCTAAGTGGTATGCATCAATGAGCGGTTGAGGATGGGTGAAGGTGTAGGCTGCCTGGCCTAAGCGGGATGCATCGTTGAGCGGCTGAGGATGGGTGAAGGTGTAGGATGCCTGGCCTAAGCGGGATGCATCGTTGAGCGGCTGAGGATGGGTGAAGGTGTAGGATGCCTGGCCTAAGAGGGATGCATTGTTGAGCGGCTGAGGATGGGTGAAGGTGTAGGAAGCCTGGCCTAAGTGGGACGCATCGTTGAGCGGCTGAGGATGGGAGAAGGTGTAGGCTGCCTGGCCTAAGAAGGATGCATTGTTTAGTGGCTGAGGATGGGTGAAGGTGTAGGCTGCCTGGCGTAAGAGGGAAGCATCGCTGAGTGGCTGAGGATGGGTGAAGGTGTAGGCTACCTGGCTTAAGAGGGAAGCATCGTTGAGTGGCTGAGGATGGGTGAAGGTGTAGGCTGCCTGGCCTAAGAAGGATGCATTGTTTAGTGGCTGAGGATGGGTGAAGGTGTAGGCTGCCTGGCGTAAGAGGGAAGCATCGCTGAGTGGCTGAGGATGGGTGAAGGTGTAGGCTGCCTGGCGTAAGAGGGAAGCATCGCTGAGTGGCTGAGGATGGGTGAAGGTGTAGGCTACCTGGCTTAAGAGGGAAGCATCGTTGAGTGGCTGAGGATGGGTGAAGGTGTAAGACCAACAATACACTTGAAAGGACTAATGGTGGGTCTCGTACCTGACAATATGCCCAACTGTTTTCACACACAAATGACAGGTGAGTGATTAATTTTCTTTCTCTTTTTTAAGTTACCTTATGTGTAACTTAAAGCTACTTGCCCTCCAACCATTATATCTAATCCCTCATATGGTACCTGGTCCTAGACAGCGCTGGTTGGCTGCTGATTCAGGGTTAGGGGATAGATAAGAAGAGGCTTGCCCTATAAATGTTTCGACACCAAAACTGTTTTTGTCACACAAAAAAGACAACTATACATGGATCTTACAATGTTGAATCACAATGTGTGCGTAAAGCCTTGCAGGTGAAATATAATTTGGTATTCTTTTTCCCTGGGTTGGCATCTAAAAGAAATTAAAATAAAAAAAAATATTCAAATGGTACACCTCTTTGGAGTTTAGAAACCATACTTTTTTTCTCTCTAACAAGTGTTATAATTTCCACTTGTAAAAAATCTCTGGACCATAGAGATATCCTCAGTTTCCACATAACACAAGGATCAGTAATGCCCTAGAGGGCGGAGCTATCCTCAGTTTCCACATTTTTTAGGCTTACACAGTGATCAGTAATGCCCTAGAGGGTGGTGGTATCTTCAGTTTCCGCAAGTCTTAGGTTTACACAGTGATCAGTAATGCCCTAGAGGGCGGAGCTATCCGCAGTTTCCACAATACAGTGATCAGTAATGCCCTAGAGGGCGGAGCTATCCCCACACAGTGATCAGTAATGCCCTAGAGGGCGGAGCTATCGTCAGTTTCCACAATTCTTAGGTTTACACAGTGATCAGTAATGCCCTAGAGGGCGGAGCTATCCCCACACAGTGATCAGTAATGCCCTAGAGGGCGGTGCTGTCTCTCAGTTTCCACAGTTCTTAGGCTTACACAGTGATCAGTAATGCCCTAGAGGGCGGAGCTATCCGCAGTTTCCACAATACAGTGATCAGTAATGCCCTAGAGGGCGGAGCTATCGCCACACAGTGATCAGTAATGCCCTAGAGGGCGGAGCTATCGTCAGTTTCCATAATTCTTAGGTTTACACAGTGATCAGTAATGCCCTAGAGGGCGGAGCTATCCGCAGTTTCCACAATACAGTGATCAGTAATGCCCTAGAGGGCGGAGCTATCCCCACACAGTGATCAGTAATGCCCTAGAGGGCGGAGCTATCGTCAGTTTCCACAATTCTTAGGTTTACACAGTGATCAGTAATGCCCTAGAGGGCGGTGCTGTCTCTCAGTTTCCATCATTCTTAGGCTTACACAGTGATCAGTAATGCCCTAGAGGGCGGAGCTATCCTCAGTTCCGCAATTTCATGTTTTGATGTTTTTGTTGTTTGCACGTCTTTTCCCCCTTTTAGCCCTACTCGCCCCTCTTTGATTGTTTATTATGGGAGTGTTCCCTCAAATGCTCTCCTTGGGGTGTCGCAAGACCTGACTCCATAAATGACATGTCACAGGCCCATTGGCTTTGCCTATGCTTGTCCTGCTAGTGTCACACCTGCAAGGGGTCCCCAACATTTCTTCAGCTCCTTTCCCAGGCCGCCGCCCTATATAAGGTCCCCAAGGAGTCCGTCGCCAGGTGTTGACTTATAATTCCCTCAATCCATCGGCATCAGAACACCTTCAGAGCACCTACAGAGCTATCAGAGCACCTACAGAGCCGGCCAGAGCTATCAGAGCACCTACAGAGCCGGCCAGAGCTATCAGAACACCTACAGAGCCGGCCAGAGCTATCAGAGCACCTACAGAGCCGGCCAGAGCTATCAGAACACCTAGAGAGCCCGCCAGAGCTATCAGAACACCTAGAGAGCCGGCCAGAGCTATCAGAGCACCTACAGAGCCGGCCAGAGCTATCAGAACAGCTACAGAGCCGGCCAGAGCTATCAGAGCACCTACAGAGCCGGCCAGAGCTATCAGAGCACCTACAGAGCCGGCCAGAGCTATCAGAGCACCTACAGAGCCGGCCAGAGCTATCAGAACACCTACAGAGCCGGCCAGAGCTATCAAGCTATCAGAACACCTACAGAGCCGGCCAGAGCTATCAAGCTATCAGAACACCTACAGAGCCGGCCAGAGCTATCAGAGCACCTACAGAGCCGGCCAGAGCTATCAGAGCACCTACAGAGCCGGCCAGAGCTATCAGAGCACCTACAGAGCCGGCCAGAGCTATCAGAGCACCTACAGAGCCGGCCAGAGCTATCAGAACACCTACAGAGCCGGCCAGAGCTATCAGAACAGCTACAGAGCCGGCCAGAGCTATCAGAGCACCTACAGAGCCGGCCAGAGCTATCAGAGCACCTACAGAGCCGGCCAGAGCTATCAGAGCACCTACAGAGCCGGCCAGAGCTATCAGAGCACCTACAGAGCCGGCCAGAGCTATCAGAACAGCTACAGAGCCGGCCAGAGCTATCAGAGCACCTACAGAGCCGGCCAGAGCTATCAGAGCACCTACAGAGCCGGCCAGAGCTATCAGAGCACCTACAGAGCCGGCCAGAGCTATCAGAACACCTACAGAGCCGGCCAGAGCTATCAGAGCACCTACAGAGCCGGCCAGAGCTATCAAAGCACCTACCGAGCCGGCCAGAGCTATCAGAGCACCTACAGAGCCGGCCAGAGCTATCAGAGCACCTACAGAGCACGTTAGAACAGCACAGGGAGCGCCCCGCATGAACCAAACCCTGCCAGGCGTAGCCCTTTTGCCCACACTGATGAAATTGGGAGGATTAGCGAGTGCCACACAACCATCTCTCGCACATCTACCCGCACGCACTTCACAACACTACAACAACACATAAGCAACGCCAACAGCACATGAGGACTGACATCGACCCAATACTCGCACCGAAGCTCAGCACCCGGGGTATACAGCGTTGAAGCTGCGAACAGAACACCACTCCTCTCACTATCCTGCTCCCTCTTCACCTACTAACCCATCCCACCTTCTCGTTTGCAGATCTGCCAGAACGCCTGGGGACTAACTCCGTTGGTGACGGTGCGTGGTACAAATACCTTTAACATTTAACATTTAACATTTGCATACGCACACACCAGTGGCCGAAGTGCACTCTGGGGGAATCGTTCTTGCCTGATGTCCACACCGCAGAGACGCAACAAGGAACTTTGGGGAATTTTATTTTTGCAGCAAAAGCAAATAAAAAAGGATTACTCCTTTCGGTGCCTCCTGGCGTTTCCCTAATTAAATCACCATGAGTGAAGAATCATGAAGCAGTTGGCAGGTCCACCAGGGCCCTCCATCGCGCCCTGACCGGGAGTGAGGAGCAGCGGAGCAGAGGAGCAGGGGCACAGAGGAGCACGGGAGCACAGGAGCAGGCCGCACAGAGGAGCGTGGGAGCACAGGAGCAGCGGTGCAGAAGAGCATGGAACAGAGGAGCACAGGGGCCTTAGAGGAGCACAGGAGCAGGGGAGCAGAGGAGCACAGGAGCATAGGAGAATAGGATCACAGTAATCAGGGGCACAGAGGAGCATGGGAGCACAGGAGCAGCGGTGCAGAGGAGCATGGAACAGGGGAGCACAGGGGCCTCAGCGGAGCACAGGAGCAGGGGAGCATAGGAGCACAGGAGCATAGGAGAATAGGATCACAGTAATCAGGGGCACAGAGGAGCATGGGAGCACAGGAGCAGAGGCACACAAGAGCATGGAAGAAGAGGAGCAGGGGCGAAAAGGAGCATGGAAGCAGAGGAGCACAGGAGCAGGGGCGCAGAGGAGCATGGGACCATAGGATCACAGGAATTAGGGGCACACATGGGAATGGAAGCACAGGAGCATGGTAGCCCAGGAGCAGGGCACAGAGGAGCATGGGAGCACAGGAGCAGGGACACAGATGAGCATGGAGGTGTAAACAAAGAGAAATGGAGGAGGCGCCTGAATAACGGGGCAGCGTCCTCTCCTCCCTCCCCTGGGTAAGGCGGACGTGTACAGGAAGCTTGGGAAGGCCGAGCGGCGGGAAGCCTGACAAAGGGCCAAAATGCCAGCAAAATGAGTCAATAGAAAGGGGTGGGCCGAGCGGCTTATAAGCTAAACCGCCTGGTTTTCGCCTCCAGGAGCATTGCAGCACAGCAGAAGGACGCCGCGCACAGCAGGAGGACGCCACGCACAGCAGAAGGACGCCACGCACAGTAGAAGGACGCCATGCACAGAAGGAGGACGCCACGCACAGAAGGAGGACGCCACGCACAGCAGAAGGACGCCAGGCACAGAAGGAGGACGCCACGCACAGCAGGAGGACGCCACGCACAGTAGAAGGACGCCATGCACAGAAGGAGGTCTAGTTCGT
This sequence comes from Ambystoma mexicanum, assembly GCF_040938575.1. Taxonomy (NCBI): domain Eukaryota; kingdom Metazoa; phylum Chordata; class Amphibia; order Caudata; family Ambystomatidae; genus Ambystoma; species Ambystoma mexicanum. The sequence continues at coordinate 16,715,625 of NC_090934.1, read as the reverse complement.
TATGCGCCTGCTGTACACAGGCGATTGGCTGTTGGTTGTTGTGCCCTACGGAATGAGCTATGGGGGAATTAACACTGGGGCCAGGACAAGAGCGAGTTTGATATTTGTGCTAGAGTTATGTTGGTTTAAGCAGGCTCCTGGGTTGTTCTCCTGCACCTCTCTGTTGTGGCAGTGTGACGCCCCAGAAGGTCACAGAGCTGCAGACCCCGGTTTCAACACGGCACGCTGCTATGATGGAAGTGGTCAGCCGGAGAATCAACAGATATTGGGGATATTATTGTGTAGTTGCTTCACTGCCCGGGGATGGTGTTGGGGTGTAAATTTCAGGAAGGGTACGTAATTTTACACTAACAGTGCGCATCTGGAGGGGCAAAGAGGCACGTGGGACTCTGAAAACACGCCATTCACGCCAGGCAGGGTTGCTTCTCGCACATCTCTTGCGGTCTACTGCTTCTTTCATCTTTGCCTTGGCTGTTTCATCGGTGTCCTTGGCTTCGTGTTCCAGCCTGGTCATTTCGGGTGTCCTGGGATCTTCCGGTAGTCTCGTCTTAACCGGTCTTCGGAACATTAGATCCGCCGGGCATATCCCTGTTGTGCTGTGGGGTGTGTGCCGGTATTCTCTCAGCAATTGGTTGATGGCCTGCTCAAATGATTTGTTCTGGATGTTTGCTATCTGGAGTGTTCTTTTAATGCTGGCCATGAACCGTTCGACCATGCCATTTGCCTGCGGCCATCGTGGGGTGATCTTGCGGTGTTGAAAACCCATGTATATGGCAAAGTTGTGAAATTCGTGACTTGCGAATGTCGGCCATTGTCCGACTTTATGACCTTTGGTATTCCATATGCTGATAGCATTCGGTCTAGGGCCGGGATGATGCTGGCAGTCGCGCTCCTCTCCACAATCTGCGCGTCCGGGAAACGTGGGTGCTCATCCATGAGAACTATCACATGGGTGCCATCCCTGAGAGGCCTGAAAAGGTCCACTGCTAGTTCCTCCCAGACTTGTTTAGGCAGCGGTGACATTTGTAGTGGGTTAGGGTGTGGAGGCGGCGCTACTTGCGCACAGATGTGGCATCCCCCCACTATGTTGTCCACCAGCTTGTCGAGTTGCGGAAACCACACTTTTTGGCGGAGGAGGCGCTTGGTGGCTACCACTTCTCTATGACTCTCGTGCGCCAAGTGCACTATCCGTTCACGGAGTTCCTTTGGGATCACCACTTTGCAACCTTTGAGCACTATGTGGTCTTCTACCACTTTCAGTTCCTCTCGCACCTGGTCGAGCCATTTGACATCTTCACGCACTGTTTCAGCTTCCGACCTGGCTTGTTGTCTCATGAGAGCTTTCCTGTTTGAAAGTAGGCAGTGACGCACGATCCGGAGTGCTGGGTCCTGCCCGAGTATTTGTTCAGTTCCAGCCATCCTACCAGTAGGGGCTGCAGGTGATGGATTATGTAATTTATGTACGCGTCCGCTATGGAGGGCTGTGATTCTGCTGGCCCCGTGGGGTGTCGGGATAGGTAATCCGCCGGGTTTTCATCTTTTCCTGGGCGGGGCACCACCTTGAATTTATAATCTTGTAGGCGTAGGCCCCATCTTGCTATCCTCGGGGGCATTCTTGCTCTTTGGTCGCCGTAGATGGTCAATAGCGCCTGGTGATCTGTCACTATCGTGAATTCTTTTCCGAAGAGGAACAGGTGTAAGTACTTGCACGCCCATACGACTGCCAAGCTTTCCTTTTCCGCTTGGGAGTACGCCTGTTCTATGGCGGTGAGACTCCTGCTGGCATAGGCCGCGATGTAGATGTTGGGTGGGTCCATGTGATCTTTCTGGGTCAGTATGGCACCGAGTCCTACTGGGCTGGCGTCTACGATGATTTCGGTGTCTCTCTGGGCGTCAAAGTATGCCATGTCCTCCGCATGCGAGATGGCGTTTCTGATGTTTTCGAAAGCCTGCTGACACTCTGTGGACCATGTGAATGGAGCATCTTTGCGGGTGAGTAGCCGTAGCGGGTTGCTAATGGTGGCGTAGTCCTTCAAGTACCTTGAGCAATAGCTAGCTAGATCCAGAAACGAGCGTAGATCCGACGTGGTTTTGGGTGGCGGGGCTGAGTTCAGTGCGGTCACTTTATCGGGGTCTGGGCGCATCCCTTTTTCTGAGAAGATGTGCCCAAAGAATCTCAGCGCTCCTTTGGAGAATTCACACTTTGCCTTGTTCAGTGTGAGTCCCACTTCTTGCAGTGCTCTGTCATGTTCTTCTTGTGTTTTTCCGTATACGAGTACGTCATCAGAATAATTCAGGCAGTTGGGGACGTGTCTGATCACTCTGTGTATTTCCTCCTGGAATATCTCGGCTGCCGACGAGATGCCGAAACGTAGTCGTTTATACTGAAATAGGCCAAGGTGTGTCACGAATGTGGTGATGTACCTGGATTCTGGGGCAATTTCAATCTGGTGGTATCCTTTAGTTGAATCCAGTTTGGAGAAAACTTTTGCCCCATGTAACAGGTGGATCATGTCCGTTATTCTGGGCGACTGGTGTCTTTCTCTCTCAATGGCTACGTTTGCTCTGCGCATGTCGACACACAGGTGTATGGACCCATCGGGCGATTTCTTTGGTACAGGAACAATGGGTGATACCCAGGGTGTGGGGCCCGAGACGGGCTCGATGACATTCATTTTGATGAGCTTGTCCAGTTCCTCCTCAACCAACGCTGAATGTTAATCGGTATGCCGCGGTAGTGCTGCGCCACTGGTTCAATATTGGGGTTGATATGCAGGTGTACCTTTCTGTTTTTCAGTTTTCCGAGCCTGCTAAAAAGTTTGGGGAACATTTGCTTAATGGCTTCCGTCTTGGCAAAGTACTTGTGAGCCATTAGTTGATATAATATGTGTACTAGCCCTATCTCTACTGCTGTGCGGAAACTCAGGATGCACCCACTGTTGGCTTCCGTTTTCAGGATGTGCAAGGGAATTTTGGCTGCGTGTTCCTTGTGGGTGCACTAGGCCGTGATCATGCCCTTGCATGGTAATGGCGTTGTCGCTCCATATGGGTAAATGTCAACAGTGGTCGGCTTGATTTTTGGTAGTGGAGTGAGCGACTCGTAAGCTTGCTCGCTAATAATGTTGACAGTTGCACCCGTGTCAATCAGGAGGTTTAGTGGGGTGTTGTTAACGTGCAACGTGAGGATTGGGCTGTGCTGGGTGGCCGTGGTGTTGTTGAGTGCCCATACATACTCCTTCTTCCTCTGGTCCTCTTCTGATGATGGGGTGTCGCTGCTGGAGGGAGAGCGCATCTCGATGTAACGGACGAAGCGTCTCCTTTGAGAGCGTCTGGATCCTTCATGTGACCACCTGTCCTCGCGGGGAGGTGGACCCGGGCGATCTCTATCCTCCCTTCTGGGAGTGGCTTATTCATCCTCCCTCCTTGTGATCGGCGGGCTGCGTCGTGTGAATCTTCGTCTGTCCTGGGTACATTGTTTGTGCGTGGCGGGGCCTGGTGCGTTTTTGCACATTGCTCTGTAATGGTCCATACCCCCGCACGAGGTGCACTGTTGACCCATGGCGGGGCACTCACCCATGTGCGGGTATTCGTAGCCACATCTGTAGCAGGAGGCGTCCGGGCGCTTGCCTCCAGGGCTGGGGGCTGCATACAGTTTGTTAATGGTATCGGGGTTGCTTGCGGATTGTTGAATGGTGACTTTGCCCAGGGTATCCAGTTGAGACTCTACCGCTGCTTCCATGCGAGTGAGCGCCAGGATCTCGTCCAGGGATCTTTGTTTTTGCAGGAGTTGTTTGCGGAACGGTTGCGACCGGCATCCCGCAATGACCTGTGATCTCAGTGCTTCTTCATTCGAATACCTGTGAAATTCGCAGTGCTTCAATTTAATGCGGAGTCGCATGACAAAATTGTCTGTGGATTCACCTTTTTCTTGCCGTGTGGTATGGAATATGTTCATAGTCAATGTTGGTATGTGGGGCAAAGTATTGGGAGAGTTTGTCATGGAGTTCTCCATATGTTACTGTTTCAACGTTCATTAATTCGCCTGCAATGTCTCTTACTGCTGGACCCACTGCCATAAACAATGTGTTTTTGAGTCTCTCCTCATCTTTCAGCCCTATGGCCACAGCGTAGAACTTGAAGTCTCGCAGCCATGTGGTCCAGCGGGGTCCCAGGTTTGAAGTATCTCTTATTTCAAATGGGCCTGGCATGTGCATGACTTGCGTGGCGCCACTTGCCTCCTGTGTCGGTTGGTTGTCTCCTTGCGTGTTGTCTGCGCTTCCTGATGAGGATGCGGTGGCTTGTGCTGTGTCAGACATGTCTGATTCCGTTATGCGATGTCTGCTGTATCTGGTGATCTTCTGTGACTTTCAAGGTGCTTGTATGCTCTGTGTTTGACTATCCTTCAAGCGTTTTCCTTAGGGTAATTACACTTCATTCATCCATCATTTCACTTGCCTCCTTTAAATTTCTGCCATGAACTCTACTTTCCTCGTGGGCCTCAGTCAGCTGGGAGCTTGCGCGTGACACGTTCTCCCTTCTGCGGCTGTAATGCGGGCCTGTTTCGCCCGTTCCGGCTCCTCCGCTTCACAGGTAATGAAGCGCAGGGGCGTGGGCGCCTTGCCAGCCGCTTTCGCTGGAGTGCTGCTGTTGTGTCGGGGCGGTCGCGAGTCTTCAGTGCGGCATCCGCCTCGCCTGACATACGCGTGGTACGCGTATCTGCGCAGCGGGGCCCGGTTCGTGCCGGCACCGTGCTCGGGAGACGCGCCGATGCGCTGAACTGCCCGATGGAAGGCCTCGCTCCTAGGCATGAGTGGGTCTTGCACCTCTCGTCGCCATTGTTAGATTCATAAACAGGGCAGAGAAAAGCCGGCTCTTTAATAGAACACACAGAGCCCAGCAGCAGTTCAACTGCTCTTTATTAAACATACGGTAACTGCCGGAAACCCGTGCACACCCCTCCCTAAACCAAACAACATTTCCTGGTGCCTTTGCGCTCTCCTGCGGCCTCAACGAAGCCACTCCCACATAACAGTGTGGACTCGCGGACAGTGAGTACCTAACTATCGGTGGAATTAAATATTACAGCAAGTTGCTTGTTGAGACCAAATCCAGCTGAAAAATTGCCAAATCCTGTCACACCAAGTCACAACACACTTGACTTCCACACTTTGTAATCTTTTTTGCACGTTTTCACCCCTCTTTTGGGTGGTGACTGTGTCTTCTCGGGTGATTGTGGTTGTGCATTGCCCGTCCCCTGACTCAGGTGGAGGCTGCAGGTGTGTTGGGCTGCAGCAGTGAGCGGGTGTTCTCGCTCCCCCCTTCCCCACCTGGCACGAGTCGTGTTGGGATTGACCCTTGTTTGGGGCTTGCCCCCTACTCAGTCTTTGTGCATGTATGCAGGCTTTTCGTGCACTGCTTCCTGCGCTACAGTGTCTGTGCATGCAGGTCTGGTCCACCTGTTTCTGGCACATCGCTTTGGGCTAAGGTTGCGCCCCATATTCAGGCCCGTAGTTGTTAGGCCTTATGTTTGCTCTTTGGGCTGCCGCGGGCTCGTACTGGCGTGTGAGTGGGGCGATGCTTTCCTGCCAGTCTGCGCAACCTTGAGCAGCGGGTCTTGCTTGAAAAACACGCCTCCGCACACTGCAGTGCGTGTGTTGGTGTCAGGGCGTTGCAAAATGTTTCCTATCCCCCTTTTCCAGGCCCTGGGAGCTTACCTGAATGAGGTGAGCTCCTACCTGGTTGTGTTTCTTCCTGCCTCACGTTGGGGTACTTATACCCCTTTCCCCTTTGTTGTCCCCCCGGGGGGGGCTGGACTTCCTCCTGCCCCCCCCCCATTGTCTTTCCTCGCACCTTTCCCCATTTGTTGTGCATTCCCCTGGCAACGCAGAGGGTGGGGGCGCCGCATTGTCTGCCCCTCCCTCTTTGTTTCGCGCCGTTTGTTCCCCCACCCTGCGCCTAACCCCCCAGGCCCTCCATCGTGTCGTACTTTGTACGACCCGGGGTCTGGGGCATACGTGCAGTGTGTTTCTGTACTGTGCTTTGCCTTTCGGTAGCCATCTGTCACTTGTGCATTTTCACGTGATGCACCTTAATGCAAAAGTCAATCACCGGAAGTGCGCCGCAAGTGTGCCGCTGTTAGGCTGTTATACTGTCTGCTCCTGAAGCTCCATGCCAACGCTGTCGCCAAGGAGAAGGGAGAAGGCTTGCCTGAGTGGAAACACTGTGGACCTCCCCAGTTTACGTCCAAAGTAATAACCTGGGCATTTGTCCATTACTATGCCAACATATATCACCTTGCTCATTCCTCTTACCCCTTTCTTTTCCCCCAAGTACGGTACAGAATGAGACATGTCTTCTTTTGGCATACAAAGGCCGCAGATTTATTTTCACACATAATAAAAAACACAGCAAACAATTGTGAAAATATCTCCGAAGGTGCAGTGACTGCTCTGTGTCCAAAACCTGCATTCCCCTTTCCCAACAAAGTCCACAGCAGGCACAACTCCCCCATCCCTTCGTCTCTGAGCCCCTCCTGCCCCTGCAGGTGATCCTGGGCTGAGGGAGCGCTGTTTTCCAGGGGAAGCTGAGCCCTCATTGCCACCAGACACCCCCGCCACTTAGGCCCCCAAGAGCCGCTGATCCGAGAAGAGCGAAGACCATTCCGGCTTTCCCATGGCTCATTCAGAGTCTGTCTCATGTCACTAGTCGCCAAAACACTGCCACACCGACGGTGGGTTACCGGCCACCACGGCTCCCCCCTTCCCCTCTCACAGTTCCAGGAGCTTTGTGCACAAATTCCAATAAAACAGATCCATCCCAGCCGCCGACAAGTGCACACCACCCTTCAAGTAATACTCGGGAGTCTTCAAATTGATCAAGCCGAGCCTGATCTGGGGAACCCCTCTGCCCCTGCAGAATTTTGCCATTGCGCCATTCAATTTTCTTCTCGATTTCTCTACTGCTTGTGACTCTCCGCGCACCTCCATTCCTGCCTCGGGATGATTTCTGACCACACTATCTCAGTCTCCCCCGCTGTGCTGACAACTCCTGTAAGGAAAACATCATCTCCCTCATCAGGCTCCCCCTCCCCAAGCTCGTCAAGTCGTTGCCCCCCCAGGTGTATGATCAAAACATCCGGCCTTTGCTGCTTACCCAGCAATTTGCAAATGTGGCCTTGCAGCTGTGCCCATCTCATCCCGGGCACCCGTGCCACCATATCCGGTACTCGCGGTCTGCTTCGGCTGCTCTGCCGTCCAGCGTGTCCCAGCCTTTGACACAAAGGAATGCCCTACCCCCCAGACGGATCACCTCCTCCTCTGAGTTGCCGCTACTAGGAAGGAGATGAGAAGGGAACTTTTAACACTACATTTTTTCAGGCCTGATGTACCTCTTGATTTCCAACCTTCTATTTGCTTGATTACATCCGCCCCAAACCCATTTCCGCCGCTGAAGTAGCTGCCCCTATTGTAAAGGAATGAGTCCCGAACACCCCTTCTGTAACACCTATCTTCCTTAGTGCCATGTCCATGACCCTCTTGAATTGAAAATGGGTCAATGCCGACCCATCCCTGTGCATGAGAAGAGGGGACCCTTCGCCTGTAGGCAGTCTCTGCTGGAGATATTCCACCACGCATCCAACCGGGCACACCGTGCTGCCCTGAGTGCCGAGGACTGTAAATGTCCTACCTTTCCCCTTCTGATCTGTTTTGGATTTTCTCAGGAAAATGCTTAAGTGCCCTTTGGCTAAGTGCACGTCCCCCGTCCTTAAAAACCCAGAGCCCCTGCCGTCCCTATTCTCTGATACCAGCTCACTCACTCTGAACGCCCCAATGAAAGCCAACAAGAATGCCGTTGTGAACAACACCCTCTCAGACTCATTCCGACAAACACCCCCTAGGCATTTGATCATGCTGTGTAATCTTACCACGTCAATAAGCCGCCTTTCATCCGGCTTCCTCTCAGCCTGCTTGGCCCAATGTTTCATTGCCATCACTATGTAGTGCTCTTTAGTGGGGTCGGATCTGCCCCCCAGTTTGTAATAGTGCGCTTTTGCCGTCAAGTGATAGGCCATCCAAGATCTGGTTCTCCCAGACAGCCAACATCATCCCAAAAAGGCCCTTACTGGCAACTCCCTCTGACTTTCTGTCAACACTTCGTTTTGAAAGACCAAGAACCGCTCCTAGCAACCCTTGTATTTCCTTACTGTGCCCAGTGCCAGCGCGGCATAGATTAAGGAACTCAGATCCCCCCAATCATGCCCCACCATTGTGCCTTGAATGGGGTCATTGTCATGCCTGCTTCCGGACAGCTGCCCCGAAACCTCTCCCATTGTAAACGAGAGAGAGAGTCAGCGGGCACGTTTTTCACCCCTGGAATATGTCGTGCCCTCATCTCTGTGTTCAGCGTCAGCAGGCTCCTCGTGAGCTCCCTGAGTAGTTTGAGAACCCTGGGATTACTGGCTGTCCCTTGAGTGATGATCTGTAGCACTGCTAAGTTGTCCGACCAGATCAACACCTTTTTGTTCCTCAAGTGCCGGCCCCACATTTTAAAAGCCACTGCGATGGGGAACAACTCTAGCAGTGTGATGTCCCTAGTAATCCCCACATGATGCCAAGCTGTAGGCCAAGCCTGACCACACCACTAGCTCCCCAAAATGGCCCCAAAACCTGAGGAATCCGTGAACAGTTTGAGACCTTGGTTGCTGTCCAGCTCTTCTCGCCACAGCAACACACCATTAAAGTCATCCAAAAACCCATCCCACATTCTGAGATCCTTCTTCACCTCAGACGCCGGATGGACATGCTGCGCTGCGTGTTGTAAACCCACCGTTTTAAGTTCAATGCTCCTAGTGAACACCTTCCCAGAAGAGATGACTTTAACCACAAAATTGAAATGACCCCCCAATGATTGAAGCTCCCTCAAGGTGGCCTTGCTCCTGCCCCACAAAACCTTGATTGTTTCCTTCAATTTCCGCACTTTGTCACTGGCAGCCTGCATTCACCAGATACTGAATCAATCTCAATCCCCAGAAAGGCCAGAGTCGTGACCGGGCCCACTGCCTTCCCCGTGGCTAGTGGGACCCCCATTTCCTCCATTAAACTTTGAAATGAGCTCATGAGTGATTGGCACTCCACCGTTCCCTTTTTCCCGATGAACAGGAATTCATCTAAGTAGTGCAGGACACCGCCCCCTGCATCCCTCCTGCTTCAATGCAAACTCCAAAGAACAGCAGAACTTCCAAAGTATGCACACGAAATAGCACAACCCATTGGCAAGCATTTGTCAAAGAAGTAGTCATTTTGAACTTTGAAGCCCAGCAAATGGTAACTCTCCTTGTGAGCTGGCAATAACCTGAAAGAAGACTCAATGTCCGCCTTACCCAAAAGAGCGCCTTCGCCCCGTGGCTTTCACCATCTCTACAGACAGCAACAGCAAATGATGCATAGTGTACCCTGCACAGCTCTTCAGATATGCCATCATTTACAGATTCCCCCGCAGGGGAGGAAAGGTGCTGTATTAACCGATATCGCCCCTCCTCCTTCTTTGGCACCAGTGCCCGAGGTGAGAGCACAAAATTCTCTAAAGGTGGGGAGGTGAAAGGGCCTGCGACCCTCCCTAGTTTGACTTCCTTTTCAACTTTTTGGGCCAACACCTCCGGCAGCCCCAATGCTGACTTCAAATTGCAGGCCTCCCTGCTACTTTAGCCCCCATGAAAGGAATCTTAAACCCCCACCTGAAACCTTCCAACAGGATCTTGGCGTCACTACTGTTGTGGTAAACATTTAAAAAAGGAATCAATGCCTGCAATCGCACCGAAGTGGGTAAGTGGCTTTTAATCACGCTTTGCTTTATCTTTTGGTTTGGCACTGCTTCGCTGCTTCCCTTCACTTGCCGAGGAGTTGCGATCCCCTGAGCCTTTGCCGTTTGCGTGCTTGAATCTACAAGCTTTCCCAATGGTACAATTCCCTTCTGCAAACCTCCAGCATTCAGGCTGCTCCCCCTGGAAGCTGGAACGGTTGTTCCAGGAGGAGTGCCTGCGAAATGAGCCCCTACCCCGGTTCGAGTAAGACCCTCTGCCTTTCCAGTACTGCTGCTTTTCCCCTTGAGCCTTGTCTCCAGTCTCCCTTGCAGGAAGCATCTTGTCTATGTAACCCCTGATATCGACCTCATCCCACGACATTGCCGGCCAGACCTGCATCTTGAGCCTGAAGCCCCTGTCGTAATTTAGACAGGCGTTGCTGCCATATTTCAAGTATAAGTTATGAATGTACTGCTCATATGCTATCATTGCCGCCGCATCCTGCGGGAACCGCTCAATCATGATGGATGCATACATCCTAAAGGCCTTCAGCCAATTGTGGATGGTCGCCTCCACCTTTGGTCTCTCCCTATCCCTCTTTTCCCTCTCCTTTTCAGTTAACTCCCTTAACCCTTCACCCTCGGGTTCCATTCCAACCAAATCCAAGATTTCCAAAAGTTCTTTCTGCCACACCCCTCTTTGTAGGCCCTTGGTATGCGCCACACCAAGGAGTTCACAGCCACCCTTGCAGGGGCAAAGCCTGGCATCAGCCTCCCGTACTGTGTGACATTACCCCACACTCCACCCTGGACCTGGTTCCCCGCAGTAGCAGGCCCAGTACCGCCCCCCTGGCTGGCCCCACCAAAAGAACGGACCCCTTGCCCCCCCCTGTCAGCCCTGACCCAGAGAGGCTCCTGTGGATGGAATGTCTTGTGCCAACTGCCCACCACTAACTACTGGACCAGAGCCAGGCAATGCAAACCCTTGGTCTACTCCGAGACCCAAGCCCCTTGACCCAGGTCTTCCCCCTGATAATGGATCACTTCAGCATTTCTCCCCAACTGATTAAACGCATAAACATTTCCACATAACATTTGACCATTGCCACCATTACCCCATGCCTGCATACACTGCATGAACATACCTTTTACCATCTCCAAGGATGCGTGTCCCCCCGCTGCTACCGTAGAATTGGCTACAGGTGCACTGGGGGAACTGCCATGATTCCTTGGAGCCTCAGCAGGTACAGGCGCCATTGAGGCTGCAGGCTCCTGCGCCCTCCCCTTCCCTTTTGCACCAATCGCTCTGCACTTCCTTGCTGCCTCAGCCTGCTGCTTGCTGATCTTGGCCCTCTCGGTCAAGTTCCTCTTCCTCTTGGATGCAGGTTCCACTTCTTCGCTCTGTCTTTCTTCCTCCTCTTCACCTTCCTCTATTTCATGGATTTCCTGCAGGACATGTTGGTGAACATCAGAGGGGAATCCGCACTCTGGCTAGGGCCGGGTGCCTCACCCCCCATGTGTGAGGCTACGAGATTTATCCATCCTGGCCCCTGCCTGGCTGTTGCTAACCGAGCCATAGACAGGAAGGCCTCCAGGTCCTACTGAGGGCAATAAAACCCTGCAGCACCCTGGCCTTGAGTAGCCATTACCTTTTCCAATGTCTGGTGTTTCCTTATTGCACGTGTCCTTTCTTTGCTTTTCAGAGAGCTCTTTGTTTTGCTCCTATTTGCTTGTTTGAAATATCCCTTCCTTGCTGCCTGTCTTGTCCACTCCTTAGTAACCAGGCACCGTAGCCAGGTTGCGAATTTCCCAAAAAGTACACAATTCTTATTCCCAACTTAGTCACGCGCACTCCTGTGGCCTCAAGTACCCACAATGCGTCCACTCTAGTTCACATTTTTCACCCAGGCGAGCCCGTACACCCCGAGCTCCAAATGTACTCACAGTGCAATTGTAAACGTTTCAAATTGTCCCCACACCAACTTTCACCCAGGCGATTCCGGGGCGTAAAACCTTTAGTAACGGTACCTCTTCCACAGGCCAGCCCGATACCGTAAAAGTTAAATAGCGGAAGACCCTCAACTGCACGTACCTTCTCGTGCTTCTGCTGCCTGCTCGCTCGCCTGGATCGGCCCCAGCCGCTCTGATGTAGCTGCTCCAAAACGGCTTCTTCCACTGCAGTGCGTACCTTCTCGTGCTTCCCCCTTCTGCTCGCTCGCATGGATCGGCCCCAGCCGCTCTGATGTAGCCGCTCTGAAACAGCTTCTCCCACTGCAGCGCGTACCTCCTCAGTGTCTGCCGCCCGCTCTCGCTCATCCGGGGTGTATCTCCACACCGGTCTGCTCCTGTCCATCACACACACCCGCTCCTGTCCGATTGCTGCTGCTCCTCAGTGGACCGCTCCTCGACCAGCACCGATGCTCGCACTTCACGGCTGTTGTAACGGTTCCTCTGTTGCTCCGACAAATCGACCGTCCTCAATCACCCGCACCGCCGCACAACCTCTCCGTAGGCTGCTCACTCGAACGCTGCCTCGAGCCTTCACCAGACGAAATCCCGGAAGAACCGACAACAAAAACTAAAATCCTTATCCTCAGCGGCGGGCGACTCTCTGCTGCGGGGTGAAAGTACCCGCCGCTTATATGGGCCTTGGCCCGCCCCTTTCTTTTGTTTGCCCTTTGCAGGCTTTTGGAGTGCTTTGGTGCGCTGAAACCTACCCCTCCCCCTTTCCCTGGGGGGAGGGAGGAGGAGGAGGACCCTGCCCCGGTTCTCGGGTGCCTCCTCCATTTTTCTTGCTCTTCTGTCGAGAGCTTTATTATTGGGAGTTTCTTGTTTGACTTTGCCTAAGGGCTTACCCTATTGAAACTACATGAGGACAGAGTCTCTTGTCTTGCCACACTCACGTTCCTGCATTCCTTTTTCTTTCTTTTTTTTTACTCTCTCTCAGCTCTGCCTGCTGGCCCCACCCACACTCCCCCTGCAGCCTACAAACAGCAGCGGACACGCGCACCGCTTGCGCGCACCGGAAGTGCGTTGCAAGTGTGACGCGGTTAGGCTGTTTGGCTGTGCGGTGGTGTGGGTAGGTGTTTTAATTTTCTTCAATTATTTGTTAGTCATGTTGTACTCGCATCGTAATTGTTCAATTTGAAAGTCTCTGCTGTTGTGACTGAAACGGACTGGCTCGCAGCAATAGGTAGTTATGTTGAAATGCTGTGAGCATCTAATGCCAGGACCAAATACTTTGCCATCAACATAATACTCTTTTTTTCTTAGCCGTGATCCAATCATAGTGTGAATCTCTTGCTTTCTTGAGTGGTCTTGAAAAGTGACTTGTGTCTTACTGACCGCGTATTCAAACACGTGTGGTACATTAAGTAAAGTGGTCCACGCGACTCTGTATTTGAACTACGAGACTTTGTACTTGTATGTTGTCTTACAGTGTGACAGGGTTCGCTTATTTAAATATTTTGGGAAGTTTGCATAGAGGTAAGAGTATCTCAGAGGGCATGTGACAAACAAGATTGAATACTACTGCCCACATACAATTTCATGATTCCAGTGATGACACGGGTGCCCAATTTTCTCAGAATGTACCACTGAATGACCGTGCCATGGATTCCAACACTACCCCCGCATCCAACAATCTATCGCAGTTGAACCAAATGATAGCATTTATACACAGAGCAACCATATATTGGCACGGAATCATGTCCAACTCTCTGCTCCTATCTACCCAGTGCCAATCTCGAAAATGGGGTGAGGGTGGGGAATGGAGTTGCGAGTTCAACTACTGACTTTTGTTTGGATGAGCCTTTCAACAATTGTGTTTTGGACGTCTCAATCCTGGCACCTACACTTCAAACAGAATGGGGCAAACGCTATAGAATATCTTTGGGTCATGCATCTCCCGCTTCGATGTTACAGTCTGAAGTTGAGGACATTTGCTTACACAGCATGCATGGGAAAAAGTGGAGGATCACAATACTAGTCATGGCAGGTCGTATTCAACCATGGTGGAGCGTCCCTCGACGAGTTCGCCTACTTTGTCTAGTAATGTTCCTATTTCTAGGAAGAGTTTCCATTCACATGAACAAACATACGGGCTGCCGAATGGTGCGGGCACGGGTCCTCTTCTCAATAGCAATGTACTTAATGCATCATCACGGCATACTAGTAGCCCTGCCTCCTGTGTGATAACTGACCCTGATACTCCTCCCTTTCCTGTGATAACCCGGATTCTCAACCTTCTCCATAAAGGCCACGAACAAACACATCTTTACTTAGAAATATCAAATCTTCTATTTCTGACCTAATGAGTAAATTGGGTAAATTGGAGGGTTTTATGCTGGCACAATCAAATTTTCAGGTAGAGAAAATCCTCACCTTAGATGCCCTTATTGAAAAACTCCAGGTGCCGACTGCTCTAACATCTATTAGCAAATCTGCTCAAACCTCTACCGGCGTGACATCTGGTGCACACCTTCTGAGAACTCACGCTTAAGCAGTCTCTGCTGGCGATGCAAATGACGCTTTAGAGAGTGAGCTACCCTCTTCTACATTGCTTGCAGCAGTTCAATTAAATGCTGTCAAAATGGACGACGTATTTAGGTATCTAATTTCACAAAAGCAAGTTTGCATGGTGGCGCCAGGGTACCTATTTTATCCACTGATGACCCTGGCACCACAAGCAAGGCACAGGAAGACGTGCCTAATAGCCCTTCACCTCTCATTGCGATCATCGATCAATTAGGAAATAATCAAGTCGATGTTCTTGCTTTAAACAAGTCTCTTACTGTCAATGACGCTTCTGATTCAATGGAGCATTTATATTCGAGAGCTCTTAAACATAAAAACAATGCAAAAAAAATATACAATATTATAAGAAAAATAATACCAAAAATCAAGCATCATTTAAAGTTCCAGGCCATAAGTCGCACACAAAAAATGTGTGTAATATATCAAAGGACGATGAAAAAATCGACCTAAATCAATTAAATGAAGAGTCCAAAACATTACTGAACATAGACAAACAGGATGGTAAGGAAAAAAGAAAAAAGTTAAGCTGTCAACTAATGCCACGACTTCTATCAGTCTATTTCAATCTGAAAATGTTGTGAATTCAATTCAACCTATATCGTTTCTGAATCTTAAACAATGTTAATTGTTTCAATTCAATCCGATGGCTTGTAACAAGCAACCTAGAGCTTCCACAACAGGAAGCTCTGATGTTGTCATGCTGCCCGATATGCCGTCGCATAGGTCTGAAGGTCAATTATTGGCCCAAGGTAGTTTAAAGGTAGGTCGTGAGCCTAATACTATGACCCCTCCGGATTTGGAAGTTGATCTAGTTACACCTAGGTTTGTGAACCTTCAGTTGGATCGATCTCAATGTACCGCGTTGAAAGCAGGCTCTGACAATTATACTTCAGAGTCTGGTATTCTGCAGTCGATGCCAACTCTAAATACACATACTGGTATCAATTCAGTTTTTACCTCTGATAAAAAAAACAGTTGTAGTCCAATTGTGTCCTGATTCTAATGTGGCTGCCAAGGAAATAGACTTTACAATGGACACTCCTAATAAATTGGGGTGGATTAGTGACCCTAAGAAAAATGGTCCTCAAAGACTTAATTGTTCATTTTTATTTAATACATTTAGAAATAGTCCTCAACTTCGCAAATTGCACTCAGATGATATTGAGTGGATTAGATTGGCGAACCATGACAACTTTTGCATGATTGGCGGCCCTCAATCATTTATTATCACCAGGCTATTGTGGGATCATAGAGTGGAATTTGAAATGCAAGGTCTATCGCTTTGTTTGTTTGAATCAATTGAAGAGGCGAACCCATTTTTAGAGGAACCACTGCCTTCGAATTGCCTCTACTAACGTAAGTGCGTCTATCATCCAGGATGGCTCTCCCCCAATATTGATATAATTACTCAGATATATTCCTTGATGGGGTCAGCTTCAAACGTAACATGGCTTGTACCATTGTTGTCTACGATTGCAGAATTGACAAAAGCTAACAAACAACCGTAGCCATCTTCAATTAAGGTTTGTATCATGGAATTGTTGTGGCTTTGCATATTTTAACGCATGGCTGAGTCACCTACTCTATTGATTGTTCAAGAAACCATGAGCACTAAACCTTTTGGTATAGATGGTTTTACTACTCACTGCCTTCTGGCCGTTCAAGATCTATTGGGAAGACCATCAGGTGGCTTGGCCATTTTAGTAAATAATAGTGCTAATCATCACTCCTCTTTGATTTCGTGTACCAATGAAATATTGTCAATTGAATACTCTCAATCCAGTAGACTCTTGACCACTTTTTTTTAAATTATTTGTATTTACTTTAATCCAGCCACATTGACCCTTGATGAAGTCTTTAATTCTTTAGATGTAGTCTTAGAAGATGCCTTCCTTAAGAATCCAGGCTATCACATTATAATTGGTGGAGACTTTAATTCCATGTGTCTTAAGTCTACCTCGCTTCTGCAATCCTGTACCTCACAGAGCTCATGCTCAACGTTATCCCAGAGAGGTAAACCATGGGTACAATACTTAGTTGAGTTGATTGGAACCTACACATGGTGAACTTTAAGAGCGGTATCCATTCTGGCACTTGGAAACGGGGGAAGGGCATCATCTTACATTTATTATTTCTTTGTATCATCTAGTATATTAGGGATGGTTGACTTGGTTTCTATCTTGGTCAACAACTTGAGTGATATGATATGATATGATATGGCATTTGTAACGCGCCTATACACAAGTGTTTCAAGGCGCGACGAGGCGGGGGGGGAACAAGGGGAAGACAGACAGTGATCCTACTAGGCCAGGTGTCATTCAGATCGCGCAAGTGCAGGGGTGGGGGGAAGGGAAAAGTGCAAGGGGAAGGGGAGGGGGGGAAGTGCAGTACAAGGTAAGTAGCGTAAAAAATAATAAATAAGGCCAGCTGGTGGCAAGTGCAAGGTAGATGCAGAACAAGTGCTGGGAAGGGGGGCTGTAAGGATACAGTGACAGTCCCGCAGTGCAGGGGGGTGCCAAGGAGGCAGTGCAAGTGGAGAGTGGCTGGGCCCTGGACCGAGGTCACTGAGAGTGGCCCAGTTGCAGATTCAGAGCAGATTCAGTGAAGAATTAAAGCTGTTCAGCAGGGGAGAGGGAGAGAGAAAGCAGAAGCAAAGAGAAAGGTTTTGAGGTGCTTCCGGAACTGGAGGTGGTTCTCCTCAAGTTTCAGGGAGGCAGGAAGGCTGTTCCAGAGGGAGGCCCCAGCTGCAGAGAGAGATCTACCCCCAGCTCGTTGCTTCGAGAAGCGGCTGACCCTGAGGGAGTTGGAGACGGATGAGCAAAGGGCTCGGGAAGGAAGATATTTAGGAAGAGAGAGTTGAAGGTATTTGGGCCCCAGGCCCCAGAAGGCCTTGTGGACAATGCAGAGGGTTTTGAACTTAATCCTCGCAGCCACTGGGAGCCAGTGTAGAGATTTCAGTCCTGGAGAGATACGGTCCCTGGGCTTGGGGCCAAGGACAAGTCTCGCAGTTCTGTTCTGGATGAGTTGCAGAGGGCGAAGAGTAGAGGCAGGCAGATTAAGATAGAGGCTGTTACAGTAGTCCAGCTTTGAGAGAACCAGGGCTCGGGAGACGGTGAGCTTCTGGGGGAAGGAGAGGAAGGGAAGAATACCTCTGAGGAGGTGCAGCTGGTAGTGTGACTTCTTAGAGACGTCTGATATATGAGGAGAGAAGGAGAGTGTGGAGTCGAAGATGACCCTGAGGTTTTTTGCCTTGCAGGTAGGAGCAGGAAGGGGGCAAGGGAGGCCGCCAGAGAGCTGCAGGGAAGGAGGGAGTGGGTGTGCCGATAAGTAGAATCTCAGTCTTACTGGCATTAAGGCAAAGGTCATTGGCGGCACAC
Source organism: Ambystoma mexicanum (assembly GCF_040938575.1). Taxonomy (NCBI): domain Eukaryota; kingdom Metazoa; phylum Chordata; class Amphibia; order Caudata; family Ambystomatidae; genus Ambystoma; species Ambystoma mexicanum. The sequence goes on along the minus strand of NC_090934.1, from coordinate 16,697,914 downwards.
CATTCCTGGATGGCAGACAGTCAGAGATGAGGGAAGGAGAGGAGGAGGCCGAGGGTAGCCTGAAAATGAGCTGGGTATCGTCCGCATAGCACTGGAAGTTGGGGCAGAGAGCGGCGATGCGGAGGGCAAGGAGTGCCAGATACTGGTTGAAAAGCCAGGGAGAGAGGTTAGATCCCTGGGGAACACCACAGGAGGAGAAAAAGATGTCAGAGAGGAAGGACCCCAGTTGGACCTGGGAGGGTCGATTGGAAAGGAAAGAGGTCAGCCACGCCAGAGCCTGACCAGTGATACCCAGGTTATCACGGAGATGGTTGAGCAGGATGGCATGGTTGACAGTGTCAAAGGCAGAGGAGAGATCGAGTAGAATGAGAACACACAGAGTGTTGGAATCGAGGTTCGAGAGCAGGTCCTCACGGATGTTCAGGAGAGCAGTTTCCGTGCTTCTGGCAGCTCTGAAGCCAGATTGATGGTCATGAAGACTACCAACAGATTCAGCGTGGAGGTTAAGCTGGGAGATGGCCAGTTTCTCCAGGAGCTTGCCCAGGAAGGGAGTAATGGAGATTGGGCGATAGTTGGCCGGGCAGGAAGGGTCGGAAGAGGGTTTCTTGACGAGGGGGTGCACAAGGGAGTGCTTGAGGGGGGAAGGGAAGACTCCAGAGGCGAAGGAGTGGTTGCAAAAATCAGCCAGGGCAGGAGCCAGGGAGTCAATGTGGTCCTTGATGGTTTTGGAAGAACAGGGGTGAACCTGTTTAGACGAGACTTTCATAGATCAGACTTGTCTGGAAACCTCGTCAGCAGAAAAAAGTGGAAAGGCAGAGAAGGAGGGAGGAGGGGTGGCTGCAGAAGGGCCAGAGGAAGAGCCGGGAAGAGAGGGAGGGAGGTGAAAGGAGGAGAGCGAGGACAGGATGTCCTGAGTTTTTGAGATGAAGTGAGAGGCCAGTGCAGTGCAGAGGGTCTGGGAGGGGACAGGAGAGGTAGAGACTGCAGCATGGTTGGCCAGCTCCTTGCTGATTTTAAAGAGTTCGGCCGAGTTGTTTGATGCCTCAGAGATGCGGGCTTGGATAAGAGCTCTCTTCTTGGTGAGAACGGAGAGCCGGTATTGCCTTTGGAGCAGGCGGCAGGCCAGTTTGTCAGAGGATGAACATGAAGCACGCCATTTCCTCTCTGCCACCCTGCACTTGCGTTTTAGGGTGACGAGATCCGAGTGATACCAGGAGTTACATTTGGCTTTGGGCTTCAGGCGGATTCTCATGACGGGGGCAAGGATATCAAGAGTATTAGATATAGCAGAGTGGAGCATGGAGGGGGCTGTGTCAGGGTGGGAGTCAGCCGAAGGGGGAGGCGGGGGCGAGAAGGTAGCAGCAAAAGCCTCAACTGACACTCACCTATTTCACTATTTCACTACAGGTGCATTTGAAGATTGACTCACTTATGATTGATCCAACCTTGGCTTTGGTCCAGACTGACCAATTGAAGACATCTGTACATTGGCACCGTAGGTTTGCAGGGAACTCACTTATCCTGTTAATAGAGATTCCTGGCGCGTTTATGAACATAATCAATTGCTATTTAACCCCTCTCAAAGCGAGTCTTGGAATAACTTTGTTATTAAAATCCATCTACAGAAACTTACACGTAGCACCAAGCGTTTATCTAAGACTCATCTCTATTCTTATAATGCAGCAATAGCTCACTATAGACGTGTTAGGAACCGAAGTCTTAGATCAGTACCCCATTTGAACTTGAGCTCCACAAAGTATAATGAACTGAAGCATAACATCTGTCAGAGGTATTGTAACCATCTGAAACGTATTAAATATCAGCTTCATCTCAAGGATAACCAAAGAATGATGTATTTACTATGTAGTATGTGGTTGCTACTCAGAGGAAACTCCCATACTGAGCAATGTAACTTACCTTCTTCGATATCTTCGAACAGTTGGCAAACTTACACTTGTGCAAAATTCCATTTAACTCTTCGTTACCAATCATGTCACTCTTGCATATTGCATTTAGGAATCACAGAGCATATAACATTCTCTGTGGAAGATATCCTTCGGCTATTGGGAGGCTAAAAACATCTACAGTTCTAGGGCCTGACGGAATCCCCTTGTGTATCCTAAAATCAGATCGGCCATTTTGGGCAGCAATTCTATTGACTAAATTTGATTACAATCTTTGTTCTAATAAGATCCCTGACTCTTGGCGAAACGCCATACTTATTCCCATTTACAAGAAGGGAGATCCGCACGAGCCTGCCAACTATCGACCAATAGCCCTCATGGATGCGGCTGCAGAGGGGTTTGCAATCTTACTTCTGAAACATCTAGAAAGCTTCATTTCCAATCATGACATCTATTCAAAGAATCAGGTGGGCTTTCGGAAAGCAATGGGAACATCGCTTAATGCCATCATTGTTGCACATGTGTTGTCAAAGTCGAAATTAACCAACTCAGGCCCTATATATATCTCGGCTTTAGACCTGTCTTCTGCTTTCGCTTCTGTAATTAGGGAATTGTTATGGCAAAAGATGTTGAAGTTGGGCTTTCCATGTTGTCTTGTACAGCTAGTAGCAATGCTCCATATCAACACCACATTTCAAGTTCGTGTCACGCAAGACGGTGCTCTTACTCCTCCTGTTTGTACTATGACATGTGTCAAGCAGGGGTGCAAACTCGCTGCCACATTATTTAATCTTTGCATATGTGACATGGATACATTGTGGACAGATCCATCTATGTATCCAGTGAGATTGGGCAAGTTAAATCTAAACTGGGTGTGTTTCGCGGACAACTTTATCCTCTTTGATAGGACCCCTTATCGTCTTCAGTGCAAGTTAAACGAATTTTATGAATATGCCAACAGACACAACTTGCAAGGGAATTCTTTGAAGTCTAAGATCATTATTTTTACCAACGAAAAGAGGATAAAGTCATATCAATGGAACATATCTGGATCAATAATTCAATGCGTGAAGTCCTTACGATACCTAGGCTACTCTTTGTTCGACCTAAATTATGTCAAATCTTGGTCCATTTGACTAAAAACCAAAGCTAGCCCTCTGATCTCACAGATGGGAATTGTGTTTAAAAAATATTGTAAGTTCTCCCTGTTGCCTATTGTCGCCTTTTATCTAATGAAGGTGGAACCAATCCTACTGTTTGGTTTGGATACTTGCCTTTTGGACTTGGATGCAGTTTAAAACACTGTCCAATCCCAAATCTGGATACAAACCTTGGATCTGGCTTCTGCCGTTCCTAAACCAATTCTACGGCACAAATTGGGGCTCTCATCTCTCTCATTGAGATTTATATGGCGGAAATGTGCTAATTATGCCAAAATGTTGGTCCTTCCTCGTAACTCTATCAAGACCTTAATGATCTTTTGCTAGGTGGTAATCCTCCGGCAAATGTATTGTTTGTAGACCAGATGAACCAAATCTTGGTTAATGTAAATGCTACAGTTGAAGATCTTACTCAAGGTTTACCTAGTGTCAAAGGCAACCTCTATGAATGGGCTTGGATTAAAACCATTGAGTCCAACAATACTTAGAAATCTTATACCGATTATGCATCATTCCCTAGAAGTAGAGAAGCACGCTCACCTTATATAGTAAAGTTTCCCCGTGAAAAAGCTAGAAGAACCTATATACGGTATGAAATAAAATCAATTTTCCACGCTTGAACACTCGCAACATTGGTATAACTCATCGATATCCGACGTTGAGAAGAGCTGTCGTTTTTGTGCATTCAGGGACCGATGTGAAACACTTAAACATCTTGTTTTATTCTGTTCTCATTTTGAACAGATCGATGGAATCTATTGGCTACTAATTATCCGGAGGCTACTAAATTAGCGCAACTATCTTTTTGGGAAATATGCATAAGAGGAGATAACCCTCGATTGCTCTTGGCATTAACCAAATTATTGTATAAAGTCGAAGATTCATTGACTAAGGTGAATATTACAACAAATTAAAGATAGTCTTTTTCATTTTTTGATAGAGGTATACAAATGTGAACGAAATCTACCGCTTGTAAGGCGCTTGAGTATTGTAGGAAACCCAAAGGCTGAACCACATTCAAAATGAGTTCAACATTTGTACTTTGCGATCTCAAATGTATTGTTTCAATGCTATAGTAGTTCTCAGGGTGAGGTGTTGTGTTCCAGGAAGAAGGGGTCTTCATGGTTTTCCTATTTCAATGTCACTTGAGGTGGGTTCCTAGATCCTCTGATGCTGATGCTACTGAACCCTGGTTTTGTCTAAATGTGGGGATCTTATTGTTTTTTGTTAGTGAGTCTTTCATGGGTTTCTTATTGCTATGTCATGTCAAGTGGATGTGTAGTTTCTTTGCTGCTACTTGATATGTTGTTCTGTTTAAAATGTGATGATTCAATTGTTTTTGAAAAGTGATGGTAGGTTTACTTAATTGTGCAATGTCAAAGTATTTCTGAAGGGTCAATTCTAAGTAACTTTAGACTTCCTTTATATTTTGAGATTATTTTACGAATGTATTTTGTTCTCGTATTGCATTTTAATGTCTTTTTGATAATTATTTTTAAAGGTTTCTTGTGTAAACCAAAACAATAAACAAAAAATAAAAAAGTTTTAAAGAAAAAGTCAATGAATGTTACACATTATCAGCGTTGGTCATGGTGGCAAAGCAGGAGATTAGGAAGAACGGCACATAACGTTATAATGCAGGCTCCCAAAGCGACGGCCCTTGGTAAGGATAACCGCGGTCTAGTTGTTCCACGCACATCTGACGTTCCTGCGTCTGCTCACGTGACTCCTGATAAGGAAGGAAGTGTTGCTAGCATACGCGTCGCTACTGTTCTTACCGACGCTCCACGCACTCTCAGGCCGTATCCCGCCTCCACCATAGGTTTCAAGTTAGGAGTTCCGCCCTTGTCAGTAAGTTCCCTTAAATTTAGCGTCCTCTTCAGCACACACAATCTTGCCATATCGAACATTAATTCCTTTACTTACCCGTTCATTCAGCACCACAGTTCTAATCCTAGTAATCAGACTCTCGGTCATCCGGAGACACCCAAGTACGTCCTCATCCCATTGAGGATCACCTTCTGAACATCACGCATGTGTCACTTCCAAACCTTAGTACTCTCTTTTTCTCTCAGTCCTTCCTACCTGGCACTTACCTGTTCTATCTTGTTTTCCCAGAAATGTTTCCAATCCTCTTCGTGCTCCAGCTTGCCTAGAGGGACCGTCCAAGCTGCTAACATCCGTTCCGAAGAGCCACTGTGACTCAGGGTTTTATTCCCCAGGAGGGTTTCCCTGGGGATTCTGCCTCCCTCCTCTCTGATATTCAATCTGGGGAGTGAGAGAGAGCAGGACTCCCACAGGGGATTCCTCAATCTCTGCCAGTTGCCTCTGTTGCGAATCACAGTCTGCCCAGGTTAGTGATATTTAAGTCTTTGATTCTACACCAGTTGTCAGATAGCGACGCCATCAGGTATCGGTGTACCAGGGCAGACGGCGATTAGCTATGGAACAACAGGTGCAACAACTCATGGATGCAATGTAGTCCATGTCGCTAGAGATGCAGACCCTAAAACAAGACAATGCACAATTAAAACAGCAGCTAGGTCGTGCCTTTTCTGAAACTCCACCGTCAACATTTCACACTGAAAAGTTTGACGGGAACCCGCTTAAGCTGAAAGAGTTTCTGGAAAGCTGTACTATTCAGTTTACGTTTAAGCCCAGATTCTTTCCCACAGAGAAAGATAAGGTGGGGTTTGTGATCTGCCATTTATCAGGTCCAGCATTAGCATGGGCTACCCCTTCAGTTATGTCAGGAAATGTTATTCTTGATTCCTATCCTGCTTTCATTAACAGTCTGAAGACCACGTTTGGCCGAAAAGAAATTTCAGTATCTTTACAAGAAAGACTACTTGATTTGAGACAGGAATCTAAGGACCTTATCTCTTGTATCACGCTCTTTAAACAATTGTCCTCTGCGATCGGATGGACAGATGATGGTCTTATCATTTTATTTAGGAGAGGACTGTCTGAAGAGCTCAAGGATGAGGTCTCAAAGATTCCTAGACCAACACATTTGGCAGAGATGACCTTGATTACCATGCAGATAGATTACCGGGTGCAAGAACGCCATCATGAGAGGAAGAAGAGTAAAGGTCCTCGAGCTCATTTGGAGTTTCTCCCCGGGAATACTAAACCTATTTCTATGGAAGAGCCCATGCAAATTGGGACTATAAAAGGTCCTTTATCTAGCTCCGAAAGAGAGAGGAGAAAGAATTTAGGACTGTGTATGTATTGTGCATCATCTGTACACATTCTAATAGACTGCCCCTTAGTACCACCTCATAGAAAGCAATCCCAGGTTTCGGGAAACGCCAGACCCCTACCATAGGGGGAACCATGGTAGGAGTGTTTAGACAGGGTTCCCCTACTAGCAACGAATCTTTCCCAGACATTGGGTTGGTTGACCAACCCATGGTCGTGATTCTTTTGACAATAACCCTCCCAAATACTATCCTGAAGAATGTACCTGTACTCATCGATTGTGGGGCGGCGGGGAACTTTTTGGATGACGAATTGGTATCCAGTAAAGGGATCCCTAGAGTAGCCAAACCACTAGTAACGCCTATTCAAGGGGTTGACGGGACTCCTTTGAATTCAGGTCCCATTCGAGAACACACAGTACCTTTAAAGTACAAGGTACAAGTACACTCTCAGTATCCTACTTGCAAGATTACTGCCCACTCTTCTCTTCCTCATACGGCACACTAGTGGGACCATACTCAACCACCCCACTGCCTCCCTCCACTACTCACCTCTGTACCACACCACAACTATGCCTTCCTTTGCTCACCACACCAACCTTTACCTCAACAACCCAGCCTTATGGATCCAACATTTTGCATCTAGACCTCTACCAAACATACCATGCTCTATCACCCTGAGAAATGCCAGATTTGGCTCGCGACTCACTCACGCCTCCCATCACTCGGCACATCTCAACAAACAGCCACTGACCTCCACATCGTCCACACCTACGCCAAACCCATCACCACCCCACTCGAAACTCCCCAACACGAGCAATATCAAGGGTGCATTAATCAATGTCAGATCACTCACGGGACACGCTCTAGAAGTGGCTGACCTCATCCTCGACCTAGACTTCATAGCAATTACCGAAACCTGGCTTCACGCAGCCTCAGGCCCATTACTCTCCCTAGCCATCCCTCCAGGTTATAACATTATCAGACACAACCGTAACTCTAATCAGTCCAAAGGTGGTGGCATTGCCATTATCCCTAAAAATGTTCTAAACTTCCACCTCTCCTCCGTGCACCACTTTTCCGCTATGGAAGCACTGACAGCTAAACTAGCCGTTACCCCCAACCACTCTATCACCTTCCATCTACTTTACCGGCCACCTGGGCCGTTATCCACCTTCACTGAGGACCTCTCTAACATCATTACTCACAACACCAAAACCAAATCCCATGACACGATACTGGGGGATTTTAACTTAGGCCTTTCTGACCCCAATGACACTGCTGCCATGACTATTGATAAGATGCTTATGAATGCAGGATTCACACAGTTCATAAACCAACCCACCCACGACAAGGGCAGAACCCTTGACTGGCTAGCCGCCCATAACTGTCCCATCAATATCACCTCCAACCAACAGTGTTCATGGACTGACCACAACTTAATTATGTTTAATATCCAGTCCATACCTGTCAGCCCCTCTCCCAGCATTCCACCTGCTACGGCCACTTTTAATAAACGTGACATCACTTGCGACAGACTCCTCCCACTCCTCCTCCCTGCCCTCAATGACCAGGCTCACACATGCTCCGACCCCACGGCTCTGGTTGACACATTTAACCGCGCTATGCAAAAAGCCTTAGACATCATCGCCCCATCTAAACTGAGAAAATCCAAACCTCGAGCCCACCTGAACTCCTGGTTCACACCCCAGCTTAGAACCTTGCGGAAAGAAAAACGAATTGCGGAATCACATTGGAAAATCAACCAGTCTCTAGCCAACAAATCGTGTCTATTCCTGGCTACCCTTAATTACAAGGAAGCCATACTCCAGGCAAAAAAAGACACATATAATAAACGCATCGAACGAGCCAAATCCAACACCAAAGAATTGTTCAAAATCCTAAAGGAACTAGAAACTCCGGTTACTGCACCAGACACCTGCACCAAAGATAGCACTTGGTGCACCAAAATCCAAGAGGCTCTCCTAGGCAAGATTGCCACTCTCCAAATTAAAATCAACAACAAACAAACCAGCTTACAATCGAACCCTCAACCTAACCTTATCCCCACTCTAAACCACTCCATCCCAGATTCTCTGACTCCTTTTAGCTTCTCTCCACTTTCCATTTCTGAAGTGGAAAAGATCATCGCTAGCCTTAAGACCTCCAACTGTCAAGGTGACCTTTGTCCTGCGCCCATTATTAAGGAAGCAGCTCATGATCTAGCACCATTCATCACTACGTTCATCAACTCTTCCTTTAGTTCTGGGATTGTACCTGACAACCTGAAGGATGTGTGGGTCATCCCTCTTCTGTAAAAACCTATCTTGGACCACAGCTTACCCACTAACTACAGGCCAATTACTACTGTCCCGTTTCTACTAAAAATCATCGACCGAGCTGCATATTTACAAATTCAAGAGCACCTCGAATCAAACAAACTTCTGGGACTCAGGCAATCTGGGTTTCGGCCACGTTGCGGTACTGAAACTGCCCTTATTGATTTAAAAACACAGATCGAAGATCTAAAAGACAAAGGCAAACTTGCTCTATTACTCCTTTTGGACCTCTCGGCGGCCTTTGATCTTGTCAATCATGAAATTCTTTGTCACCACTTCAAATCAGCTGCAGATGTCTCTGACAAAGCTACAACCTGGATTAGCTCCTTCTTAGACAACAGATCTATGCGCGTGTTCTCTCCACTAGCAGCTGCACCACCCGCACCTGTCTCTTGTGGTGTGCCACAAGGATCGTGTGTCTCACTCACGTTGTATAACGTGTTCACCAAACCCCTTTTTCGATATTCTGGACTATCTGGGTGTCACTTACACCAATTACGCTGACGACACCCAGATACTAATCCCTATCACAGGTGACTACACTGCTGACTCCCTCGCTATCAATGTCATCTACCAGGTCATCCAAGCGTGGATGGCTCAACATGGACTCTGTCTAAATGATGAAAAGACAGAGCTCCTCATTCTTGGCTCGCCACAAAAACTCACCAAACTCGACCCTGCGTTTAAGTCATTCACCATCGATGGGAATACTATCCTACCTGCTAAGGTGACAAAAACCCTAGGGATCTACATTGACTCAACCTTATCCTTGATTAGACAAACCAATTCAGTCTCTTCCGCAGCGGCGTATATCTGCAAGCTTATTACAGCCTGTCGCCCTTTTCTCTCTACAGCCAATTATGTGACCCTGGCTAGGACCCTTGTACTATCAAAGGTTGATTACTGCAACGTCCTTTACCTAGGTACTAATCGCTGTAACTTAAATAAGTTACAAATTGTCCAAAACAATGTGATCAGAGCGGCCCTTAACATTCCTAGGCGCCAACACATAGCTGACACTAGACGCAACCTTCACTGGCTCTCAATCCCACACCGAATTTCCTTGAAATCTCTGGCTCTTACCCATAAATGCCTTCATAACCAAGCTCCCTGTTACCTGGCTAACAGATTTGCCTTCCACAACTCCACTAGACCTCGCAGAATGGCCCAAGCCAACTGCCTTGTCATCCCACGATACAATCTCCAAAGATCAGGTGGAACCAGCTTTCCCATCATGGCAGCCAAATTATGGAACTCACTCCCTAATGAGCTCAGAGCAGAACCCTCCTTTCTGAGATTCAAACACCTTACCAAAGTGTGGCTGTCCTCCCAAGACATTTAACACTGGACTCACTGCTTAACTTGTACTTAGACGTACCCTTGTATATACATTCTGCTTGTCCTCTTATTGTTATTATTTTGCTTGCAAACTTTGCAATATACCAGTAAAACCTTGTAAGTACTGACCTGTCTGCTTTTATCATGCTGTATCTAAGAGATGCACCCGGTTGCCCCTGGGCCTGGTGCGCTATATAAATAAAATAAATACATATAAAATACAAATAAATGTTCTGGTTAGGACTCACCAGGAAACCATAGAATTTGACCTTATCAGAACGGCCCATTTTCCAGTGATCTTGGGACTACCGTGGTTGAGATTACATAATCCTTTCATCAATTGGTCAGCCAGTACTCTCTTTTTGGGATCCGAATACTGCACCTCTCATTGTTTGTCCGGCTCTTCGGTGGGAGTACATATCCCGTCGGAGATGGAAAGTTGCCAGAACGTTCCGTCCATTAGCCACATCAGTAGGATTCCTGAATGCCATCAGCACTATCTTTCAGTTTTCTCTACTCCCAAATTTCCGACCCTTCCACCACATCACAGAGATGACTGCCACATCGATCTAATGCCCGATCAGCCAATTACCTTTGGTCGCATGTATGTGCGTTCTCAGAAAGACAAGACAGCTCTGAAAGAGTACCTACAGCAAAACATCCAAAATGAACGCATTTCTGAATCCAATTCTCCTGCTGGAGCTTCATTGTTCTTTATCCCGAAAAAAGATTCAGAAGAGTTACGACCGTGCATAGATTATCGCGGTTTAAACAGGATCACTATTCCAGACAAGTACCCCATGCCGTTGATTCCTGATATCCTGGAGGCTGTTCGAGGGGCCTTATTCTATACTAAACTGGACCTCAGAGGAGCCTATCATCTCATTAGAATTACCCCCGGGGATGAGTGGAAAACGGCTTTCGAACCCCTTTTGGACATTACCAGTATCATGTTATGCCCTTTGGCCTGGTCAACGCACCAGCAGTCTTTCAAAGATTCATGGACCATCTATTCGCAGATATCCTTCTTCACTTTGTCATCATATACCTCGATGATATCCTGATCTTTTCTAAGGACAAAGAAGAACACATTCATCATGTCAATCTCGTGTTAGCTCGCCTTCAAGAGAACCAGCCATACTGCAAGCCTGAAAAATGCGAATTTCACCAAAGTCAAGTAATGTATTTAGGGTTTGTCCTGTCTCCACAAGGGATTTCTATGGATCCTAGAAAAGTATCATCAGTTTTGGATTGGCCTTCTCCATCGTCCATCAAAGAAATCCAGAGATTTCTGGGTTTCACAAACTTCTATCGCAAATTTATCCCGTTTCTCTGAAACTGTTCGACCTATAACAAGGCTCCTAAAGAAGGGGGTTATCTTCAATTGGGATGAAGAGGCACAGAAAGCCTTTGAAAAGCTAAAACGCCTTTTTACTTCCGCTGAGATACTGGCTACCCCAGATCAAGATCGACCTTTTATTGTGGAGACAGATGCTTCACATCATGCATTGGGAGCGGTTTTACTGCAAAAGAACGAACAGGGAGACGGGAAACCAGTAGCATATCTATCCAAGACGTTTAATCATTCAGAAGAGAATTAGTCTGTCATTGAAAAAGAGTTACTGGCTATTTAAAGAGCCTTTGAAGAGTGGAGGCATATGCTATTGGGAACAAGATACCCAGTTGAAGTACGCACTGATCACCAGAATCTCAAAGTCCTGCAGCAAGCACATACTACCAACAGCAGACAAGCGAGATGTGCCCATTTTTTTTGCCATTTAGAATTGAGTTTACATACCTCCCGGGAAATAGAAACTCCGTGCAGTTGCTCTTTCACGCAAAGATTTCTCTCCTTATCAATTCACTCCTGAACCTCTATTCGCTAAAGCTAGATTCGTAGCAATGACAACCAACTTTCTTCAAGAGCTGAAACTGGCAACGTCACAGAACCGACAGACATGTGAAGAATTAGCGGGCCAGCATCCGCTTAAATTGACTCAAGGCTGTTACTTCCATAAAGCTCAAGTCCTGATTCCCTCAGCCTCTTTACAACAGGAGGTACTAAAAATGTGCCATGACTCCAGAGCTGCCGGACATCGAGGCTATCGAAACACCTTGGAACTCATCTCTAGCCATTTCTGGTGGCCTACAGTAAGAACTGACGTCCGTGATTATGTTTCCGCCTATGTGGTGTGTCAACAGTCCAAGACTCCTCGAGTTCCATTTTACGGCTTACTATCTTGCATGCCTATCCCGGATCAACCATGGACATTTATTTCTACTGATTTTATTGTTGATCTCCCTCTTTCGTCTCAACACACCACTATTATGGTAACCATCGACTACCTTACTAAATTGGCCCACTTTACACCCCTTACCAAGATTCCTGGTGCAGAACAGATGGCAAAGGTGTTTTTAGCAGAAATCTTCTCCAAACTTGGACTTCCAGATACTATTGTTTCAGATCGTGGGTCCCAATACACTTCTAAAATCTGGAGATATCTGTGTCGGGAATTGGGAATAAAGAGGTCTCTCAGTTCTGGATATCACCCGCAGACCAATGGTCAGACTGAGTGTTTAAATCAAACGTTGCAAGGGTACCTTCAGTGCTTTGTATCTGCAGCCCAAGATAACTGGTTGGAGTTACTTCCACTAGTAGAATTTTATTACAACAATGCATACCATTCTGCATTGAACTCAACCCCGTTCTACTGCTCCTATGGTTATCACCCATCCTTTTTACCCTCCATCTTGCCTCCTTCTTCACAATGCCCGGGAGTCGACCGCATGATTTGCGACATTCAGAAAGGTCATCGTCTGGCTCACCAATCTTTGAAAGCAGTCCAGGATCGGGCTAAGAGATATGCAGATCGTCATCACAGAAAGGTACCTCCACTTCAGAATGGAGATTTGGTTTGGTTGGCTTCCCGTTTTCTCCCCAAACATTTGGTTCCTTCCAAATTGTCTCCTCAGTTTTTTTGACCTTTTAAGATCCTCTCCCTAGTAGGAGCATCAGCGGTTCGATTAGAGCTACCTCATTCCTGGTCTCGAATTCACCCAGTCTTTCATGTCTCCCAGATCAAGGTATCTGTTCCGGACCGCTTTGCTAGAACTCATCAGTCTCACCCCCCGCCAGTGAACACTGAGACAGGTCCGGAATACGAAGGTCACCTTCAGTTTTTGATTGATTGGAAAGGATACACACCTTCAGAAAGAACGTGGGAAGCTGCTTCAGGGGTCCATGCCCCCAAATTGGTGAGAAAATTCTATCGCTTCCACCCCGGAAAGCCGGGTTTACCTCCCGTGAGAAAGGGGCATACTGCTACACATTATCAGCGTTGGTCATGGTGGCAAAGCAGGAGATTAGGAAGAACGGCACATAACCTTATAATGCAGGCTCCCAAAGTAACGGTCCTTTGTAAGGATGACTGCGGTCTAGTTGAACCACGCACATCTGACGTTCCTGCGTCTGCTCACATGACTCCTGATAAGGAAGGAAGTGTTGCTAGCATACGTGTCGCTACTGTTCTTACCGACGCTCTGTAAGTTTGCCGCTAGGATTTCCTCCTTCTGATATTTCTAACTTGCATTCTCCTCTGATATCTAACTTCCCTCTTTTCTTTCTGCCTTCCATACCCGCAGACGCACTATCAGGCCGTATCCCGCCTCCACCATAGGTTTCAAGTTAGGAGTTCCGCCCTTGTCAGTAAGTTCCCTTAAACTTAGCGTCCTCTTCAGCACACTCAATCCTGCCATATCTAACATTTATTCCTTTACTTATCCGTTCGCTCAGCACCACAGTTCTAATCCTAGTAATCAGACTCTCGGTCATCCGGAGACACCCTAGAATGTCCTCATCCCATTGAGGATCACCTTCCGAACATCACGTACGTGTCACTTCCAAACCTTAGTACTCTCTTTTTCTCTCAGTCCTTCCTACCTGGCACTTACCTGTTCTATCTTGTTTTCCCGGAAAGGTTTCCAATCCTCTTCCTGCTCCAGCTTGCCTAGAGGGACTGTCCAAGCTGCTACCATCCGTTCCGAAGAGCCACTGCGACTCAGGGTTTTATTCCCCAGGAGGGTTTCCCTGGGGATTCTGCCTCCCTCCTCTCTGATATTCAATCCGGGGAGTGAGAGAGAGCAGGACTCCCACGGGGGATTCCTCAATCTCTGCCAGTTGCCTCCATTGCGAATCACAGTCTGCCCAGGTTAGTGATATTTAAGTCTTTGATTCTACACCAGTTGACAATCAAATTAACTTATGATCACTGAACCAGACACATCAGACCTCCTGAGTCTCCCGTGGGCATGTGTCAGAAGGCCATGTAGTCCTGCTTTTCCCCTTTGGATTCTGGGACTTTTATTCTTTACCATTTGAAATTTAGAAAAAGTAGAAGTCCCACAATTCCAAGAGAAAGCAGGACTGGATGACCTTCTCACGTAGGGCCATGGGAAACTTGAAAGCTTTGGACAGACACACACAGGCAGCAAACAAACCACAAACACACAAGGAGCACAGGGGCAGATACATCACCAGGATCTGAGGACACAATGCCCAGTGAAAGAAAACACAGACCACATCCACAAACTAAGAGAAACAGAAGTGCAGCAGCAACGCTGGATAATCACGCAATGATCTCCGCGTCCCTCATCCTCGTCCCCGTCCTCGCCTCTCATCCAGGCTCCAACAGGTGAACAAAATGAGCCAGGTTCTCAGAACCTTTTTTGGTTCATGACGTGATGAGATGAGAACAAGTGCACTCAAATGCACAGTAGGCACCAGAATGGGCTTTTTTTCACCCCTTTGTGCATTAGCGTGAATCGGGGGTTTCAGAAACTAGATGTGCTTCGCTGTGTGTGTGCCTGGTGGGGCGCGTTGCTTTACAGTGTCTTCGATAACCTTGTCATGCATTTGTGTAAGTGTGACTGCAGTGTCACTTGCATTTATATCCCCCAAAGACAGGGCCGGCCAAAGAGGCAGCAGCACCCTGGGCGATTTGGCGCCCCCTCCTCCCCGCATGCCCCTAGTCAAGAAGCGGGTTTGGGGGTCAGGCACGCCACATTTGTTTTGTCCCTCCCTGCTCCGGCGCCTCACAGGGGGTTAATCACTGGAATGGGGCGCTCTGAAAACCTCCTCGCTCCCGCGTCGGAGCAGGGAGGTGATCGTCATGGGAATAGGGTACTATCAGCCCCCTATTGTTATTAAATGCGCCATCGTGGGTGCATTTAATAACATAAGGGCGCCTGCCGCAACTTCTCCCACAACGCCAGCTCTGTGGAGCCCTTAAAAGACTCCCCGAGCTGGCGTGGCGGGGGCTAACGGCTCCCTGGGGTGTATGGCACTCCGGGTGGTCGCCCGGCCTGGCCTGCCCTGCCCTAAGGCCGGCTCTGCCCAGAGAGGATAGAAATACTTTCTAGTTTTTTGTTTACACTTCAGAGTGACAGACCCTTTAACAGCCCGTCTTGGTGAAATGCGCTGGCAGCACCCCAGGGGTGCTGGGAGCATGTCATGCAGGCACGCCCTCCCGACACTAATGCATGCAAGGGGACGGTGCCGCACAGCCCCCTGGGAACGTGCAAGTCACATTTAAGAACAAGGCGACCTGCACAGTCCTGACTAGAGGGCATCCCTTGCGCTATTTTTGGGCACAGCATATTTGAGAATTGGCCCCGTAGTTTTCTACAGTAACTTTTGTCCTTGTCTCCACCACATTGGGCATCGACCTGTCCAGCGTGAGCCAAACACTCACTCCATGTTTGGCAAAGTTTCATGCCCGAAAAGATTGCTGAAGGAGCGTGCCATCACATTCCAGCACACGTGTGAGCTAAGCTCGAGGCTCGCTTAAAGACAACGCTGTGCACGTGCCAAGTAGGCTTGGAGTGGGGAAGGGAAATGCATGTTTTATGTAATGGAACATATACTGAGAAGTGTGCACGATGATGGGTGCACCCAGCGGCCAGTAGCACCGCAGGGGGCGAGACAAACGAGCATGAAAAGGTATCCCCGAAATACACGCGATCACCGGCCACTGGCCACACATGCGCAGTAGGGCCGTTGGGGGGGGGGGGGGGGCTGCCGGGGGGCTAAAGCAAAACGCGAATATTCCGCAAAAAGAAGATTAAACCAAGCAATGGTGGCTTCACAAAGTGTGTTCCAGACAGAAGGTGACATCTCCAGACTTCTAATGGGGTCCTCCGGAGTGGAGCACACTAGTGGGGTTCCCATTGTCATCTAACCAGGGGCTCCGCTCCATCTCCCTAGCCCGGGAGCCCCTGAACCCCGAGCAATGGGTGACCCCTGCACTCTAACTAACATCCAGCCAAGGTGACGGCCTAGAGGTGAAAGCTATGGGGGGCTTCTGAGGATCCCCACCCTATCGCGCCCCGGGACAGAATGTGGAATGGTGCTTTCTCGTTATTGTGCCCTCTCTCTATCTCCCTCACCCTCCCTCTCGCTCCCTCCCTCCCTCTCACTCTCTTACTCTCTCTCTCCCTCTCTCCCTCTCTCTTTCTCTCTCGCTCTCTCTCGCTCCCTCCCTCTCTCTCTCGCTCTCTCTCGCTCTCTCTCTCTCTATCTCCCTCTCCCTCCCTCTCTCCCTCCCTCTCACTCTCTCACTCTCTCTCTCCCTCTCTCCCTCTCTTTCTCTCTCGCTCTCTCTCGCTCCCTCCCTCTCTCTCTCTCGCTCTCTCTCGCTCTCTCTCTCTCTATCTCCCTCTCCCTCCCTCTCTCCCTCCCTCCCACTCTCTCACTCTCTCTCTCCCTCTCTCCCTCTCTCCCTCTCACCCTTTCTCTCTCTCCCTCTCTCCCTCTCTCTTTCTCTCTCGCTCTCTCTCGCTCCCTCCCTCTCTCTCTCTCTCTCGCTCTCTCTCGCTCTCTCTCTCTCTATCTCCCTCTCCCTCCCTCTCTCCCTCCCTCCCTCTCACTCTCTCCCTCTCTCCCTCTCTCCCTCTCTCCCTCTCACCCTTTCTCTCTCTCCCTCTCACCCTCTCTCTCTCTCCCTCTCTCCCTCTCACCCTCTCTCTCGCTCCCTCCCTCTCTCTCTCTCGCTCTCTCTCTCTCTCTCTCTCTCCCTCCCTCTCGCTCCCTCTCTCCCTCCCTCTCACTCTCTCTCTCCCTCTCTCCCTCTCACCCTCTCACCCTTTCTGTCTCTCCCTCTCTCCCTCCCCCCTCTCTCTCTCTCCCTCTCCCTCCCTCTCTCCCGCCCTCCCTCTCACTCTCTCACTCTCTCTCTCCCTCTCTCCCTCTCTCTTTCTCTCTCGCTCTCTCTCGCTCCCTCCCTCTCTCTCTCTCTCGCTCTCTCTCGCGCTCTCTCTCTCTCTATCTCCCTCTCCCTCCCTCTCTCCCTCCCTCCCTCTCACTCTCTCACTCTCTCTCTCCCTCTCTCCCTCTCTCCCTCTCACCCTTTCTCTCTCCCTCTCTCCCTCTCTCTTTCTCTCTCGCTCTCTCTCGCTCCCTCCCTCTCTCTCTCTCTCGCTCTCTCTCGCTCTCTCTCTCTCTATCTCCCTCTCCCTCCCTCTCTCCCTCCCTCCCTCTCACTCTCTCACTCTCTCCCTCTCACCCTTTCTCTCTCTCCCTCTCTCCCTCTCACCCTCTCTCTCTCTCCCTCTCTCCCTCTCACCCTCTCTCTCGCTCCCTCCCTCTCTCTCTCTCGCTCTCTCTCTCTCTCTCTCCCTCCCTCTCGCTCCCTCCCTCCCTCCCTCCCTCTCACTCTCTCTCTCCCTCTCTCCCTCTCTCCCTCTCACCCTCTCACCCTTTCTGTCTCTCCCTCCCCCCTCTCTCTCTCTCCCTTTCTCTCTCTCTCTCTCTCTCTCTCTCTCTCTCTCCACTCGTTCTCTTATCCTCTTCTCACTGATATTCCACTCTCCAGTCTACTCTATTTTGGCTCTTCTCTCTGCCTCTCTTTCTACTCTTCTTTTCTCTCTACACCCGACCCCCTCGTCCATCCCTTATCACAACCAACACCTCAACTGTAAGAGTTTTCACAATTTCCTCAGCACTCTGCTCCACCATTGGTCCTGGACCTGATCCCCCAGCCTGCCTCCTCTCCTCCTGACCTCACTCTTTCTTTCCTGTACCAGTCTTTTATACTCCTCCCTTTCTATTTCTGTTCTCTTCACTCCCCTCCCTTGGCCTGCATCCGACTTGACCTCTTGTGCCCATTCATGACTACCTTCCCTGTGGTGGGTTTTTTGTACTGAAGGTCTGTATAAGCCCCTTTAGGCCTGCAACCTTTCCTCGTGAGAAGTGTGGCTCTGGTTTTGGGCTCTGGTTAGGTCGATGTTCGCTTGGCTCCACTGTCTTCATATGCCACAGTGAGCATTGTGGACTCGGCACAGCATGTGGCTCTTTGAACACGGGTGTTTCAGAGACTTTAGATGGTTCACTGGTTTTTTCTTCTGTTTGCTGTGGTCTATGGTGCAGCTAGGCATTCTGGTACTGGTAGTTTTGAAATGAGACAAGAAGAACTCAGGCCAGCACCGAAACTGGGAGGTATGGCGTGATTGACAGTGGCACCATATCCATTCAACACAACGCAGGCAGGGGGGTAGAGACTGGGGCTCACCCACCTCCCTCACCCCACCTCTGGGCCAATACTGGCTCTGGTAAGAATTCTGGCAGCCCACCTACCCCAGGCTCAGAGGGGTCCCTGCCCCCTCCATGATGTGGTCATGCTCCTGAGCCTGCCACAGTCTGCAGCCCCCAATGCAAGCACACACCTGTTTGCTCATGCACGGTAGGGCAACAGGGACAAAACCAAACCGAGAATACCCTGTGCAACACACACACACACAAATCAACGCAGCAACAAAAAGCACACCCCTTCGACTGTAGGTTCTACAAACTGCACCTATGCAGATCATTTGCAAAATATTGCGCAAATGCGCAAATATGTGGCACTCAACAGAAATTTTACAACATAACTCACACACAGTTCTTACAACACTCCAAAAAACCACAAAAAAAATCAGTGGGATTTTATTGTTCATTTAGAGTTGTTACCTAATAAAAGTTAGTCAACAAATGTTGAGAATGGCAACGTTAAGGGTTAAACTATTATTGAACAATAAACCTAAAACAACACCAACATTTCTCGACCTTAATCCAACCTCACAAATAACAAGTCAAAAAGTGAGATCCGCCAGATGTGTAGCGTTACAATGCACACCCGCAAGATGCAAAGATAGGTGTCAAACACCAAATGCCTTCTAACAACACACATTGCAATAGCGTAAATAATAGTCTTAACTGTAGCGTACTAGAGGACGGAGTCGGACAAAAGGGTGCCATGCGAAGAACAATATTTATTTAAAGAATAACGAAGAAGTCCTGTCCCTGAAGGGTCTTCCCAACCTAACTAAAGAATAATTTGGGTGCTCATCGTCAGGGTGGTTGTCAAACTCAAAATGTGTGTCATCTGTCCAAACAAACCTACCAGTACTACCACTAACACAATCGTTCCAGGAGAATGACTTGCTCTGTGGCTATATTTCTATCGGTCTTTGAGCTTGGATGATAGTTCCAGTTCGGTACTTGTAGAGAATACCAAGAGAATGACTCCCTACTCCTGGACCAACAGTTCAGCAACTGCAACCTTCTGCTAGTTCACTTGGTCAGCCTGTAGGCTGCTGCTTAGTAAACCTTTGCCTGAGTTCTAGTTCACTTGGTCAGCCTGTAGGCTGCTGCTTAGTAAACCTTTGCCTGAGTTCTAGTTCACTTGGTAAGCCTGTAGGCTGCGGCTTAGTAAACCTTTGCCTGAGTTCTAGTTCACTTGGTCTGCCTGTAGGCTGCTGCTTAGTAAACATTTGCCTGAGTTCTAGTTCACTTGGTCAGCCTGTAGGCTGCTGCTTAGTAAACCTTTGCCTTAGTTCTAGTGCACTTGGACAGCCTGTAGGCTGCTAGTTAGTAAACCTTTGCCTGAGTTCTAGTTCACTTGGTCAGCTTGTGGGCTGCTGCTTAGTAAACTTTTGCCTGAGTTCTAGTTCACTTGGTCAGCCTGTAGGCTGCTGCTTAGTAAACCTTTGCCTGAGTTCTAGTTCACTTGGTCAGCCTGTAGGCTGCGGCTTAGTAAACCTTTGCCTGAGTTCTAGTTCACTTGGTCAGCCTGTAGGCTGCTGCTTAGTAAACCTTTGCCTAAACCTTTGCCTGAGTTTTTGATTCAACAACTATCTGGGAAACCAGGAGAATGACCCTTGTCTCCCGGTTCAGTTAGTTCAGCCGTTGGCTATCTCTGGATAACCTGCTGCATTTTGTGATATTTTAGTGTACTCAACCACCCAATATGGCCTTCAATAATGCAGATTTACTCTCCATCAAGAGAAAGGCACATTTGTCAT
Source organism: Ambystoma mexicanum (assembly GCF_040938575.1). Lineage (NCBI taxonomy): Eukaryota > Metazoa > Chordata > Amphibia > Caudata > Ambystomatidae > Ambystoma > Ambystoma mexicanum. The sequence goes on along the minus strand of NC_090934.1, from coordinate 16,677,638 downwards.
GCTCATGCTTGAATACTGTGGCCGGGTAGGGGTCAAGCCAGACCTGAAAACAGTCAATTACATCAAAGCAGTCCCACGCCTTCAGGTGGTGTCAGAACTGTGCCATTTCCTTAGAATGGTCAACTACCGCGGTCGATTTGCGGGGAAAGTAGCCACCAACAAGGAGCCGCTCAAACCCTTTGCCAAGACTTGCCCACACTGAGGATGAGATGACACCAAGGATGCCACCGTATGCGACACTGCCATGCGTACCTTGCTATGCCGAAGAAGACAGGGCTGTGTGCTAGATGCCAGCCCGTGTGGCTTCAGAGTGGTGCTCACTCAAGCTCATAGACAAACTATGCTTGCCTATGGTTTTACCAGGGTCAACCACGTACAACGTCCACGGACGACCATGGTTAACCGTTGAAAACCATGCTTTGTAAATGGCGTCCATGAAACCATCCATAAACACAAATGGTTGTCCCTGATCCAGAAGCGTTTGGATAGCACGAATAACCATGGATAGACTTGACCATTGAGCGCCCGCCATGTTGGTTTACACCTAGTTCAGTTTACCTGTGGACTGTCCACAATACATCATAGAGCCGTGACTCCAGAAGAGCACAACTTCTAGTACCATTGCCCTGTCAGCAATACCAGAGTATCCATTCCAGACAGAGTATCTCTGGGACCCCCGACATCATGCAAAAGCCACGAAAATAGACCTTTCCCGACAAAGGAGCATTCCCTCTGCAATGACAAGAGGCGGCTTTGCGCAGTTACACGGCTTCAAAGGCTCCTTACATTCTCAGGGGGACTTCCTCAAACCTGTTCACAGTTTTCCACAGAAATACAAATTAATATGTGCACTGGGAGCTTTTTTAGGAATGTATTCATGTTGACATGAAAATATACGTCACTGTGGATGGGCAAAGAATTATGGGTATGCAAATATGTGCAGCTCTGGGAGCAGAATGTGCAGTTCTCTATCCAGGTAGTAGAAGTCCCTAGTCTGCCTCACACATACCCATAGGTAGGGTGGAAAGAGGTTGTCAAACAGGCCATTGTATAATAATACAGGTAGTCGCTAGTAAGGCGGAGATAAGTTGCCATACCGACCAGAAGCCCACCAGAAGCTCATTGGCTGTAAACGTGTTATCTCCTGCAAGCCATACCATATTGCAGGGCTTAGCCCTTGGCGTAGCCCCGCGGTCTCGGCCTGCAACCCGGTCTGCAATGTGACCCTTGGTTGGCCAAATCTGCCGGTTCCCAGGTGTTCCATGAATAATCCTATTCGACCGCCTCTCAGGAGCATATATCTATTAGAAAGGCTTCAGTCCCAGAGATTGTGGACCCATGTATAAAGGATTGGTTGCGGATCGAAGAAATATGGTAATTGTGAATGTTAATAACCTGGAAAGACCTGAGCCGAGAGAAACTCGCCAGGCCGCAGTCCAAAGGTGGGGGGGGTTCATTAGAGCCCAGGATTTTAGACTTCTGTGGAGGGTCCAAATCAAGGAGTGGTCCTTGAGGAATGGCTCAGGCTGTATGGTCATTGGCTGCGGCCGTAGTAACCTCCCATCCTTTCGGAGCTGCTGCAACACATTGGGAAAGCTGTCATCTACCACAAGCTTAAGAGTTGTGATTGAGTGGCCTGTTTTGCATTTGTTTTATGTTCTGTTGTGTGTCTGTTCTTACTGGTGTGTAATGCTCTACGTGTGTGTTATATTTAGTATAGTGCTCTGAGGCCTATGGGTGAGTTGGTACAAGTTAATACGATGTATGTAATCTGCTAATTTTACACTGATTGTGCTGATACAATGCTTTGCATTAAATAGATTTGCATGGGGGAACGGTTGAGCCTAGGCTGTAATTCACATAAATATTAACGAGTGGTGTTTCTGAGTCGGGCTTCCTTTGATGAGCTGCTGAAAACAGTAACTAGTATTTTATTGTCAGCAGAAATGAACACCCCTTGAATTATTAACTTTCCAGGAAGTAAAGAGAGGAGTAAAGGCAAAGTGTGTTCATATTACATCGAAGATAGCAAGGCTGAGCGCATATGACAATGGAAAAGTCTGGCTGCCTGGCCTTGCACACCCCTATTACATGGCCAGAGACCATTAGCAGAACATGGACACAGAAAGTGGACTAGAGAACAGCAATGATCAGGTAGAAACATGGGCAGCTTGGTGTATCCTTGATACCATGGACTACCGAAGGATGCCTGTCCGTGTACATCCCTATTACATGGCCAGAGACCATTAACAGAACATGGACAAAGAAAGTGGGCTAGAGAACAGCAATGATTAGGCAGAAACATGGGCAGCTTGGTGTATCCTTGATACCATGCACTACCGAAGGTTGCCTGTCCTTGCACACCCCTATTACATGGACAGAGACCATTAACTGAACATGGACAAAGAAAGTGGACTAGAGAACAGCGATGATCAGGCAGAAACATGGGCAGCTTGGTTTATCCATAATACCATGGACTACCGAAGGTTGCCTGTCCTTGCACACCCCTATTACATGGCAGAGACCATTAACAGAACATGGACAAAGAAAGTGGACTAGAGAACAGCGATGATCAGGCAGAAACATGGGCAGCTTGGTGTATCCTTGATACCATGGACTACCGAAGGTTTCCTGTCCTTGCACACCCCTATTACATGGACAGAGACCATTAACAGAACATGGATACAGAAAGTGGACTAGAGAACAGCGATGATCAGGCAGAAACATGCGCAGCTTGGTGTATCCTTGATACCATGGACCACTGAAGGTTGCCGGTCCTTGCACACACCTGAAACACTTGTGTACAGGCGCGTTATAAACGCCATATCAAATCATATCATGGACAGAGACCATCAAAGTAAAGATCAGGATTCTTGCAGAGAGCATGGATAAACATCAGAGAAAGAACAGGGATGACCAGGTTCCTACAAGAATAACTCTGTTTATCCAGGATACCATTGAGAACCGCAGAACCGAGGAAAGCGCACATCATCACAACGCTGTCGCTCAGCTAGCTGAGGCCTCCACTTGAGAGAACGCACACGCTTCCACTGCTACAGGTAGGGGGACCCATTCAAAGTACCCCCAGAGTAAAGCCACTGCCCCCCAGCCTACAGGCACAGCCCCAAGAACTCTGCCCAGGCGGCACCTACAGGGGAGCGGCTTCTTGTTTGCGCCCGGGGCAGACAACACGGACGATTTCCTCTGACGGAAGGCAAGGGGTAGTGCAAGGACCTGAACAGCATTTCACACAGAGGAACATGTGTGCATGGTCATAGAACTCGCAACTGCTAAGGAAGTCCAGAGGCCAGACCATATCAGTGAGATGGGAAAAGGCAAAGGCCACCAGCTTGCCCTGGAAGCACTTGAGTCTGGAGGGGGAAACACATTCACACGGGACAGCGACATGTCAGTCACACCTACCAGCCAGGCTGACAATAGAAAGAGGACTCTCCAAGTCAACAGAGGGTCTCTCCCTGCGAGACACATCACTGACGTCCCAGAGCCATTGCGCAACCTGGCCGCCTTACCCAAGCATGAAGGTCATCAAAGCATTGTGAAAATAAAGGCCAGCATATGAGAAAAAGTGGGGTTCCCTAACATTGACACAAAAGCCATGTGTCAAGTAGCGGGGCACAAGAACCCACCACCACTGAACTGCTTACAAGAAAGATGCCAAGCACCCAGGGGCAAAGTGAGCGCACCTTTCTACTCCTTGCCCAGCACTCGCTAATTATTATACCTGGTGATGATTTCTCAAGAAGTGACCTGGCATTGAAACAGATCTCCCCAAACTGCAGAAGCCCTGGGCACCCAAGGCTGAAAACACATCATAGGGTCGATTTCAAGGACGAGTTCTGCAAAAAGTTGAACAAGTGGGCGACCAACACAAGAACTTCACTCCCTACTGGCCGCACGGCAACGATGGAGCCCACGTATCAAGGTGACCCCACTCGCCACGCAGCGGCAAATCGACAGTGAGCACAAGGCTCATGGCTTCCTCTGTGGCTACTGTTACATGTTACATTTCTGATTCTGCACTTTCTTTTGGTTTCTTTGAGATTCATCAGAAACAAATGGACTGGCCTAAGGACTCGCTTAAGAGACTGGCCTAACATCTGAACATCCATGCCAAGTGATGTCGACGAGCAGGCCCTCAGAGACGGGCACGAACAGCCCCTCCTGAGAAGTACACAGTGATGACGCTTCTGGCTCAAGTCCCAAGGCTGCCAGAGCCTGCCTCGCAGAAACAGCCTTCACTTACGAAATGTACTTGCTTCGCCCTCTTCGACGAAATGACCTGTTTGTTATGATACGTGCTGTTAATGGGTGGAGAAGAGATGTAGCTACTCCATTGTACATAAGGATGAACCAGGCCTGGGAGGGGCAGAGCAGAATGCAGTCCTGCCAAGCACTGGTGTGTGTTTGCATTACAGTGCTGTTCGCCCCACTTCTGGTCTCCTGTGTATTATTTGTGTCTGAGTGCCTGGAATGCCTGAGGTGGCGTGGGGGAACTGGATGAGCACTGGTATCGGGGTGGGGGGCAGCCGGATGAGCATATAACAGCTATTGCACCCCTCCACACTCCCAATACAATGATTCCAGCGCCTTTGTGGTTGCCTCCCACTGACATCACCGATTCATGGGTGGCAGCAAGTCAACGTCAACACAATCATCCCATGCACACCGCCGGGCAAAGAAAGAGGCCGGAAGTAGGAGATACCGCCTGGTTAAAAGCAGGCATGCGCTGGAAAAGACAAGCATGCCACGGGTAGCAGCCCCGCTCATGGCCACCCACCGACAAGGAACCATGATTCTATCCACAGGAGCACAGAACAACACTTCAAGAGGAGGGACTCAGAACTGTGCAAAGAAAAGAGACACAAGACAACAGTTACCAAAGAACCCACAAGCACAGACATGTGCACGTCCTACAGCAGGAACCGCAATCTGTGGACTACACTATGGCCTCTGTCCATTGGCAATGCTGGCCAGGGTTAACAGGACATCTGTGTAGCCAAAGCCTGAAGACCTCTGTCCTAAAGTAGTGGTGTTCAGGATTACATTCTGGGCTCCTTCCATAGCAACGGGGAAGCGCCTGTGAGACCAAGAACCCCCCAGAACACAACCCCAGGCCAGAGGTGTATACCATCGCTGGTGGTCCCCTGGTAGACCTCCCCAGTCAGCTGGCACAAGCAGGTGAAGAAGACCCTCAACGGACTCCACCTTCCAATGCTATTAAGACTTTGGGAGGGACCCCAAGAAGCAGCCCCACACTTTGTTGGCAAAAGGGGGAAGCAGGTTTTGGACCTGGAGCAGTCGCCGCACCTTTGGAACTATTTTCACAATTGTTTGCTGTGTTTTCTATGATGTGTGAAAATAAATCTGCGACCTTTTTATGCCAAAAAGAAGACATGTTTCATTCTGCACCTTACTGGGGGGGAAAGAAAGGGGCTGAGATGACTGAGCAGGAGTCCTGTACATTGGCATAATAATGGACAAATGCCCAGGTTGTGGCCCTGGCCACTGACGCGCTCCCGCTGTGCTGTCTACACTCTGTTCTTTTGTGCGCAGAATCTTTGAGATTATCTTCCAGTCCCCCAAAAGCCAAACACGCCACGGCCCGACTGCTGGAGGGGGTACGTGAGGGTGGCGCTTTGCCCACGGGTGAGGGCACCTGGAGGGCTCTGCTTGAATGCACCCAGAGTCAGGCCTCTCTGCCAGGGGCCCGGAGCCGGCCGGGATAAGATAGAAGCCGGGCTCTCAAAGCCGCTCTTGACAGGTATAAAAACAGAGCGATGAGGGACGCCTGGGGGCTGTCTACATCTGATGAGGCTTCTGCGAGCACTGGCCGTGGCCTGGCATGTCCCATGGGGAGGGGGCGGGGGGAGCATTCTCCCGAGGGTGGTGTGTTGACTTGCAAAAAGCACTCCCAGGCAGCAAAGCTCTCTGGGGGATGGGCAGGGGACCCCGGGTTACGGGTTTACATGTGAGCAACCTTTCCTGGGTCGATAAGTAACTATTTATTTATTTAGAGATGTGTATAGCGCTCCTTACCCAGAAGCATCGATGTCATAAAGACCTCTGGCCGATGGGGGCGCTCGCGGGCGCGTGGGGTGGCTTGGGGGGAAGTCAAGGGGTTTTATCCAGTGGGGGCTTCTTTCCTGCATAAAGAGGCTGGCTGCAGATATGATGTGTCAGCACTGATGGCGGAGAGCATCAAGGCGCTTTAATTTAAACAGGACTCAAGACCTAAACAAAATGGGAGACTCGGATATACAATGGGAAGTGACGTCACAAGAAAGGAACATATCCTAAAGTGAAATATTCCATTTCAGACAACTTGTCTTTCCCAATTTAAGAAAATTCCACAGGACAAATGAGCACTTCCAGGGGGACAGACTTCAATATAACTTTGCTGGTGGAGCGTGGAAGGGGGCGCACTGTCTAATGAGGCCGCATGGTGGCGCCCTGGCGAGAGACTCCTGTGCCCCTGGGCCATTCCCAGCAGCCACAGCGCTGCTTACTCCAAATGGCAGAAGCCGAGCGAAAACGCTCCATGGCACGGCTTGCCCACCCACCTGCTCCCTCGACTTCTGACCTGGAAACAGAGGGAAACGGAAATCAATCACTGTCTGACTCAGCAATTCCAGGCAGCAGACATTTAGGGGGTCCTGCTCATCCCAGTCACTATCCCAGAGCCAGGTACCCCGGGACCCCCAGGAACAAGGCAGGCCAAGATTCAGTGCCAGCCGCAGGTCTGGCAGCGGCCTGTGTGATATTTTTCTTTGCCCCCGCTCCCCCCACTAATTGCACCTGTTACAGGAACGCATGGGCGGTGCCGGCAGGGGGATGGAATGCTTGTAGGCCATGCCAGGGTGTCCGTGCGGGCGCGGATCGGGAGCTGCGTGTTAGTTCGGCTCCGCTCTGCCGCCGGCTTCCGGCGGGTGGGTCCTTTATTGCGGATACAACATTCCTCCTTTATTTCAAATAAACAAATCTTTAATAATAACAGTGGACAACTGTGGGGGCTCTCCCTGCATACTCAAGTCCCATGCAGGCAAGGCACTCCCCTTGCTTCTAAGGAACAAAAATCCCAACCAGTCTTTGTGGCCTTCACCACTCCTAGTCTTGCAGCCTCGCTGGTGGTTTGGGGGCGGCCCTAAGGCTATATCTAAGGAACTGCAGGGCGGGATTGTCTCGGATTCACCTGCTCACCCTCTCTCTGGTCAGGCGCATCTTCTTTGTCTGGGCTGCTACTTCGAGTATCCTCATCCTCGACCATTGGCGCCAGATGGCGCGGTGCAGGGTTGTCTCCTCCTTGTGGTTGCTCGCTTCCGTACGTCCACATCTCCTCAGGTACTTTCTTGAATGAGGAGGTGTTTTTCATGATGGTTTGCTGTCCTCTTCTTGCCATCGACCCTTCAGTTCTTGTCACCTTCGTTGGTTGGTGGTCATATCTCAACTCTAGTTTTAACTTTGTGGGGTTTCACAGCACCAACACACTGTCGCCTACTTTGTGTCTGGCTTCCCTGGCGTTCCGCTTGTGGCTCATGTACTTATTTGACGCAATTCATTATGCGTGAGTTCGTCCGCTGTCAATGTCGTCCACACCCGTGCTCAGGTGATGAGGAATGGACAGGTTTACCATTGTTCCGTACATGATGTCTACCGGGGGTACATTGGTGGAGCTATGAGGTGTGACTCGGTCATTACTCAAGAACTGGTAATAGTTCCCCTGCCAGTCGCTGTTTTGACTCTTGGAGATGCGTAGCACCTTATTGATTGACCTTATGAATCTCTTCACATCTCCATTAGCTTCTGGCCAACGTAGGGTGATGTGGTGGTGTTGGATAAGGAGTTCTTCCATGTATTTTCTCATGTCTGTCCCCTGAAAAGGTGGTCTGTTGTAACTCTTGAAACACTGTGGTAGACCATGTGCCATGAAAATTTCCTCCAGTCCAGGGATGACCGTGTCAGCTGAGGTTGAGTTGATGATCACGCCTTGAAACACTTGTGTAAAGGCACATTATAAATGCCATATCATATCACTCCGGGGTACCATGAGTGTTCGTCAATTGCTATCAGAAGATAGATGCCCTCCAATACAGTCCTCGAGGATCCGTGTTCCGCCGATTGGATCGGTTCAGGGTGTGGGGCTACCTCTGTGATTTGGCATGGGAGGCAGGCCCCGAAGATGTCCTCTACCTTTGTGTTATGGTGAGGAAACATGCCCGGTGTCTTATCCTGGCCTTCGTACAGACCATCCCTTGGTGTCCCTTGTGTGCAAGGGAGACGATTCTGTCTTGTAGGCTGCAAGGGATCACTATCCTGGTGCCTCTTAGGATCAGACCCTCACCAGTGATGGACAGTTCCTGTCGCACCAGGGACATTCCCCATCAGGAATTCTCTGGCTGCCGGCGTGCGGTTATGAACATTTCGTCCACTTATCCTCGTGTCACTCGGCGTGGGTGCCTGGATACGAATTCTGCAGGTTTGTCTGCCCCCGCCTGGTACACCAACTGAAACTCGTACTGCTGCAGGTGCAGTAACAACTTTCCTATCCTGGCCGCAGGGTGTGCTGATGACCCAATGAAGATCGGGAGCAGTAGTTTGTGGTCGGTAAATGTTCTGAATCTCTGTCCATAAAGATAGATGTGGAAATGTCTGCATCCCACAGGACCACAATGGCTTCTTTCTCAATGTGGGAGTACCTCTGTTCAGTCGGTGTGAGAGCTCTAGATGCGTTTGCAATCCATCAGGTTTCCCCTGTCCATGACTTCTGCACCAGGATTGCCCAGAGTCCTGTGGCTAGGGCTGGGTCATAGTAGGCCATCATTGTGTCGGCCAACAATGATTTCTTGATGCACTCAAATGCTTCCATGCATTGTGGGCTCCATTCCCATTTGACATTCTGCCTGGTGAGTTCTCCGAGCGGCTCTGACATGATGGCCAGATTGGGGATAAATCTGCCACAGTATGTGGCCATGCCCAGAAAGCTGTGCACTTCTGTGGGTGTGGTTGGAGGGCAGGTTTCTTTTATATCCGCTACTTTCTGGGGGTCAGCTGATATCCCTTCTTTATTGAAGACATAGCCGAACAAAGGGATCTCCTCCTTCAGGAACTCGCATTTGTCCCTGTGGATCATGAGTCCTACTTTCTCCAACCTGTCGAGGACTACTGTTTTTAGGCGATGCAGATGTTCCTCCCTGTTTTCAGCGTGGATGAGGATATCGTCACTGATGTTAAGTACGCCGGGGATGCCCTAGATTACTTCCTGGATGGCCTGTTGGAATACTTCCACCACCGAGAATATCCTGAAGCTTAGCCTCTTGTAACGCTGCAGGCCTGTGTGTGTCGAGAAAGTTGTTATGTACCTGAAGTCCCTGTGTATTTTGAGCTGGTGATAGCCAGTGTTGAGGTCTATTTTGGAGAAAACTTCAACCCTGTGAGGTCCGTGATGACCTTGTCCAATGTCGGGGAGATGTGTCTCTCCCTTTTTATGGCGGCATTGGATAGGCACATATCTATGCATATACGTACCTTCCCGGGTTGTTTGGGCTTTTTCGTGACAACTATTGGGGAGACCCAAGGAGTTGGGCCAAACATGCTCGATGATGCCAGCCTTTCAAGTTCATGCAGTTCTTTGGCCACAATGTCCCTCTTGTGAAAAGGGGTTCTTCTGTGGTGGACAGCCCGTGGCTGCACTCTTTGATCAACGTGGAACTTGATCAATTTGCCTGTGAGGCATCCACTGCCCTGTAGAGTGCTTAGGTGTTTGGCTAGTGGGCCGGTGATCTCAGTGGAGTCGGTTACATCACAAAGGAATTGGATGAGTCCCAGGTTTTCCGCGGCCTCCAACTGATTAGACACTCGATGCCAGCTGTTAGGCAGAGTCCTGTGCAGTTCCCTTAGGGAGCACTACAGAAGATTAAGACTGCAGGCATATTCGATAAATCCCCTTTGGCATCAGTCTGTACCACAAAGATTTAGTTGGTAGCTGTGGCTAAGCAGTCAAACTTATCTCAAGAGGGAGATGAGCAGTATTCAGGGTTTACACCTTAGGTCTACAATACTATGGCACAAGGAAACACTGACCAAAGCTTTGTATCAAAAAGAATATATATATTTATTCTACACACTCTGATGTTCACACACAAATCACTATTATAAAAGCAAGTTACAATCAGTCGAGAAAAGTATACACAACTCCCTATTTAAATTGTAGACAAGTTTGAGCAAGAGTGAAAACTGAGCAAAAACGGCACAGTGAAAACCAAGCAGAAATGGAACTCTATCAATTTCTCAAAAGGGAGGGAAAGGGCAAGTTATACAGGACTATACTTTTAAACACACCAGTAACACTTCCCAAGAAGATTGTGAATAAGTTAGGCAAGGCAGTACTTCAACATGTATAATACTGAGGTGAAAACCGAGCAAAATGGCACTTCACAAGTTTAAAAAGAGGGAAGAAAAACGTGGTTAGAAGAGTTACGTGCACCAACACATTTCTAGGTGAGAAACAATCTAGAGAAGGCAGTTGTATCAGATTTAGCCAGAGTCAATAGGCCTGTGCCAGAGTCAGTGGTACAGGGCAAAGGGCCCATGAGCAAAATGTTCTTGTAGCGGCAGTCAAGTCTTTGTTAAACGATTCAAAAAGGTGGTTGCAGAAGGTGAAAGACAATGTTAGAGGATAGGGGCGGCCAACCCAGTAGGTAGGAAAAGGATTTAAAACACCTTTAGAAGTACCCAACGAAACGGGAGGCCTGGCGGAACAATGTACCTTAAAAGTAGAAGAGGCTCCTGCGGTGGCGGTAGTTCCTGGCAGTTCCTGCAGTTTGGGAGATCCAGCAGAGGAAGAGAGGCTCTCGTCGTGGAGGAAGGTTCGAGTTAGTGCACTGCCCAGGGATGAAACCAGCCGCGGTGCTGCCCAACGAAATAAAAGGTGCGCTCCTTTAAATCGCGGTCGTGGTGAATGGGTGCCTGGCTATCTGGTCTCCGAGTGCAGGGCACTGGCAATTCGACAAAAGGCAGGTCCTGGAAGGCGATTGGTGAACTGGTTGGCCCCACGAGCTAAAGGGAAGAAGACTCTTGCAGGCGAAGATCTTGCGACGTCTTGTCCTCCAGTCCTCAGGACCCTGGTTTTATGCAGCAAGACCCCCATTGATACAGCCTAGCTGTCACTCACACAGTGGGGTGGATCTCCCAGCAGGAGAACCCCCCAGCCTATCAGGGCAGAGTGCGACTTGGGTTGCGTAGGCAACCCTGTCCAGGGTGCCTATTCCCCCTCCCACACATCCTGTCTACCCCAGACTCAGTGGCGCCGAAAGGAGGGCTTCTGTGCAGAAGCCCGCCAAAAGGACGAACAAAGGATCCCCAACCTAGGTAAGGACTACAGAGAAAGACACAAGAAAAAAAATAAATCAAAGTTCTGGCAATAAAAACCTACCGGAGTAAAGTTAATATTAAAAAAAAACAGAGGTATGTTCGAGGCTGTCAGTAAAAGTGGTAGCCTCGAACAATGGAATAATCCATAGGAAAATATTCACGGTCGAATATTTTTGGTAGTAACCACTGCCACCAGTCAGAAACCTTTGAGAGAGGGACTGTACGGTACCCCCTCGAAAATGAACACTAGGGAAACACTATTAACCCTTCCCAGTACCTCCATAGTAAGATGGTTTGTACTGGTTTTGTTCATAAGGATTGACTAGTAAAGTCAATGGGGACTTTACATGCCCTGGAAGACAGTAGTCAGTCCCAGGGTATGGACTCTATGTTTGAGGGTCACTGCGACACCCCTGTGGTACGGCACAGAGGGTGCTGTGTACCACACATGAAAAAGATGATTCCTATGAGGGTGAGAAAAACCCCATAGACCATAAGCACACAAGATAGCCTACAACACACACTAGCAATCTGTCTAAGAGTGGGAAAAAGAGTCTCACTCTTAGCAGGAGAAAAAATAAACCCCTCAAATCCAGCAAAGCTGCTGGGGGACTCTATAGGTAAGGAAAATTAGCCTTAGAATTGAATTCTCCCTAACACCAGCATTGACCATATATATTTTGGAGTTGATGGTTGTGTCGCCTCTACTCAATGTGGTTCGGGATTCGCCCCACCACTGGAAGCGGTTTCTTTCTGCCATAGGCAAACAGTTGGGTGTCCGTGTGCTTGAGTGTGGACTGCGGGCACAGTTTCCGGAATGACGTTCACTGATGCCTCTGTGTCGATGGTCATCAACGTCTCTTTTGCCTGTATGTTTAAGAGGCACTTTGGCCTTTTTCTTTTCTTCTTCTGGGTGCCGTTGCCCTGGTTAAGTGCCGAAATGAGGTGGACCTTGCCTTCTTTCTTCACTTGTCCTGCTGCGATTGCTGTTGCCGCTTCCTGGTCGTCATCACCTGATTCATCCGTCAATTAATTGTTTTCAGTTGCTACCAAGCGTTTCTCCACCTGTTTCTTCTTCTTTGTCGAGAGTTTCGTGGGTGACGGTTGTCGCCGTTGGTTCTGGTCTGCCGATGCCGATAATGGTCTCTTCGGTCACAGTCTCTGCACCTCGTCCCTTGTGCTGGGCAGTTTCTTTTCCCGTGTCATGTCCCTCGGCACCAACCACACTTTGTTGGACTGTTGATTCTTGGCTGCCATTGTGGCAAGTTATGTGTCTCACTGTTATCTTCCCTTTGTGAGGGCCGGTTCGTTACCTGCGCTATGGTTGCTGTTGTTGGTGCCACTTGCAGTTTCTGGAGGGTGGTGCCTATTTGGACTGCCCTTGCGTGTGACAGCTCCCTCTGGCATCCACAGTCAAGTATCTTTGCCAATGGGATCCCCTTTTCACTCAAAACCACTCTGCGCAGCTTCTCGGATGACAAACCATTTATTATTTGGTGTCTTATCTGTTTCTCGTTATAATAAAATTCGCAGGAAAGTGCCAACTGCCTCAACCTTGTGTGGTAGGCGTCCAGTGTCTCTTCTTCCAATTGCACTGTGGTGCAGAAGTTGAAAGTCTCAAATTCTGGATTGAGTTGTGGCATGAAGTGTGCGGTGAGAGTGTCTCTGGCTAGTTGGTATGCATCTGTGCCAATCGCCAGCGAGTTGCAAATGTGTCACACATCATCACCGACATTGAGCAGCAGGTGTGATTTCATTTTCCTTAGTGTGGCGATGTCTTTGCAGTCCATGGCCATTTCAAACTTCTGGATCCAAATTGTCCAGCGAGGCCCCACAGATGATGGGTCCGTGCAGGGGTGGCATGGTCCAAGCACTGTTGTTACATCCCCTTGGTGATGGGGGGATGTCTGGGCTGACAGTGCTGCTGCCAGCCTTACCAGTGTATTGACTATGGGTGCGGAGAACCCCATAGCCATGTTGCTGGGCGTGGTGGGTGTTCACCTCTGCGTTAATGCGGGGGCCAGAACTGCCTTCCTCCTCACCTGTGGTGTGTGTCCTGTGTGCTGATCCACCCTTGCTAGGGGTTCGTTTTTATTCTCCTGTGTTGTTCAAGAAGAAAAAGAAATAAACATTGCACGTGTTGTTCTGATTTCTTCGTGAAACATGTGTTTCGTGCCGAGGAGTGCACCTCCATGGCTGTTCCGCGGGATCGATGGAAATCGATCTGCCGCATTGTCAGCTGAGATGCGTGAGCCGTACTGACTCCTCATCGCCAGTGTTACATCCCCGCGCCGGGGGTGCTGGCAGGGGATGGAATACTTGTAGGCCATGCCAGGGTGTCAGCACGGGCGCGGATCCGGAGCACAAGAAGGCACGTCATGCTGTTTGTTAGTTCTGGTCCGCTCTGCCGGCTTCCGGCGGGCAGGCTCTTTATTGCGCCTCATGTCATCACGTTACGCGTGACTTGAGGCGGATACAACAGCGCCAATCCACCACAAATGCAGAACTGCATTGGGCTCAGTTCTGTTGTTTGTCTGATACTTGAACAAGTGTCTGCTGAACAACAGAACGGAGCCCCCTGCTGTTCTTGTAAAGTGTGTTTAAGGGCCGCGCCCTGCACGGCGTGATGCTTTAATAGGTGCAGGGCCAGAGCGATAATTAAGTTTACATGACACTGAGCTGGAGCCTCCAGCTCAGTGTCATCTAAACTGGAGGCAAGGCACCCTTTATTTGTTGCACCGGGGGGTGGGGAGTGCCCTTGTGCAGCCACACCCCCTGAGCGCACCTTGAGTCGACGCTGCCAAGCACAGATTATCCAGGGAGCAGCCACAGAACGCATGGACAGTCCTGCCCATCCACCTCACTCTCCAACCCCAGTAAAAAGTCAGGCAAAGCTCAGGGCTGCGCTCCCTGTCCTTGTCTTGGGGCCAGGTACATGTAAGCGTGCTAGAAAGGAGGGCCCCTCCAGGCACTTTCAAAGGCTTAGTGTGGGATCCTTTTAGGGGTGGGCGGTATTAACTATGAACGGAGCCACAAAACAGTAGAAATGCACAGCAGCTCTCACCCCCATTCACAATCTCACGCACTGCAGCTCCGTTCATGCAACAACCTTCCCTCCAGAACCTCAGAAGGAAGATGAAGCAAGGCAGCGCTACTGTGGAATGCGGGCTTCAGGCCGCATGGATGGAAATAAAGAGCAAGGCAGCGCTACTTTGGAATGCGTGCTTCAGGCCGCAAGTAGAGGAATAAAGAGCAAGGCAGCGCTACTGTGGAATGCGGGCTTCAGGCCGCATGGATGGAAATAAAGAGCAAGGCAGCGCTACTGTGGAAATCGTGCTTCAGGCCGCAAGTAGAGGAATAAAGAGCAAGGCAGCGCTACTGTGGAATGCAGGCTTTGGGCCACAACGATGGGAATAAAGCACAAGGCAGCGGTACTGTGGAATGCGTGCTTCAGGCCACAAGTAGAGGAATAAAGAGCAAGGCAGCTCTACTGTGGAATGCAGGCTTTGGGCCGCAAGGATGGGAATAAAGCACAAGGCAGCGCTACTGTGGAATGCGGGCTTTGGGCCGCAAGTAGAGGAATAAAGAGCAAGGCAGCGCTACTGTGGAATGCGGGCTTCAGGCCGCATGGATGGAAATAAAGAGCAAGGCAGCGCTACTGTGGAATGCGTGCTTCAGGCCGCAAGTAGAGGAATAAAGAGCAAGGCAGCGCTACTGTGGAATGCAGGCTTTGGGCCACAAGGATGGGAATAAAGCACAAGGCAGCGGTACTGTGGAATGCGTGCTTCAGGCCGCAAGTAGAGGAATAAAGAGCAAGGCAGCTCTACTGTGGAATGCAGGCTTTGGGCTGCAAGGATGGGAATAAAGCACAAGGCAGCGCTACTGTGGAATGCGGGCTTTGGGTTGCAAGGATGGGAATAAAGCACAAGGCAGCGCTACTGTGGAATGCAGGCTTTGGGCCGCAAGGATGGGAATAAAGCACAAGGCAGCGCTACTGTGGAATGCGTGCTTCAGGCCGCAAGTAGAGGAATAAAGAGCAAGCAGCGCTGCTGTGGAATGCAGGCTTTGGGCCGCAAGGATGGGAATAAAGCACAAGGCAGCGCTACTGTGGAATGCGGGCTTTGGGCCGCAAGGATGGGAATAAAGCACAAGGCAGCGCTTCTGTGGAATGCAGGCTTCGAGCCGCAAGGATGGGAATAAAGAGCTAGGCAGCGCTACTGTGGAATGCAGGCTTCAGGCCGCAAGTATAGGAATAAAGAGCAAGGCAGCGCTACTGTGGAATGCAGGCTTTGGGCCACAAGGATTGGAATAGAGAGCAAGGCAGCGCTACTGTGGAATGCGGGCTTTGGGCCGCAAGGATGGGAATAAAGCACAAGGCAGCAGTACTGTGGAATGCGGGCTTCGAGCTGCAAGTATGGGAATAAAGAGCTAGGCAGCACTACTGTGGAATGCAGGCTTCAGGCCGCAAGGGTGATAATAAAGAGCAAGGCAGTGCTACTGTGGAATGCGTGCTTCAGGCCGCAAGTATAGGAATAAAGAGCAAGGCAGCTCTACTGTGGAATGCAGGCTTCAAGCCACAAGGATTGGAATAGAGAGCAAGGCAGCGCTACTGTGGAATGCGGGCTTCGGGCCGCAAGGATGAGAATAGAGAGCAAGGCAGCGCTACTGTGGAATGCGGGCTTTGGGTCACAAGGATGGGAATAGAGAGCAAGGCAGTGCTACTGTGGAATGCGGGCTCCAGGCCGCAAGGAAGGAAATACAGCGCAAGGCAGCGCTACTGTGGCGTGCAGGCCTGAGGCCACAAGGATGGAAATAAAGCACAAGGCAGCGCTACTGTGGAATGCAGGCTTCAGGCCACAAGGATTGGAATAAAGAGCAAGGCAGCGCTACTGTGGAATGTGGGCTTCAGTCTGCAAGGATGGAAATAGAGAGCAAGGCAGCGCTACTGTGGAATGCGGGCTTCGAGCCGCAAAGATGGGAATGGAGAGCAGGCAAGGCTACTGTGAAATGTGGGCTTCAGGCCGCAAGGATAGAAATAGAGAGCAAGGCAGCGCTGCTGTGGAATGCGGGCTTCAGGCCGCAATGGGAATAAAGAGCAAGGCAGTGCTGCTGTGGAATGCGGGCTTCAGGCCGCAAGGATGGGAATAAAGAGCAAGGCAGCGCTACCCAGCTGAGAGTGCAAGAGTTTCAGGAGCAACTCCATCTCATTGCCAGGTACGAACCCAGCCACCCGTTAAATCTGTGCTGCCCATTGCCTCCTGACGACCTCGCGGCATCCAGCCGCCTTGCCCTCCAATTAATCACGAATGTTTGTGAATCCTCCGGCATCCGTTGATTAGTGGCCAGAAATGAAGCTTTGTGGCATCCATGACCACACCAAGGTGACTCCGCCATTGATTACAACGTGGCTGGCCCCTTGCCAAGATGGCCGCCCAAAACCACACTACCACATCCCTTGGAAAGTAGCAGTCAATGGTGTGACTGGATTGGCTAGCCCTTATAGCCAACCCACAGTCGCCGGCAGGCGAGAGCCGGCCTTCGGAGGAAGGCCAAGGAAAAAGGCAGCTGACAGAGCTGACCGAGCGTGCCGCGCTGCGGGCTGCACCAGGTCTCTTTGAGCTCTGCCCCATTCATCCACTCGCCACTGCTGCATACTTATTTCAAAGGAAAACCATCTTCTTTCGGCATCAACATATAGAAGGTGAGATTGACCTGATATTTAAGACTCGCTTCGCCCGTGCCTCACATATTGCATCGCACCTAGGAGGCTTGCCCAAAGATCTTATCACCCAGAACTACCACTTGCATCATTGATGCTTAGCTCCAGGCTAATGGTAGCTGAGCATATACTTTTCAAAGAGCATCTGCGCCCCTCCTTACGTTGCATGCCGACACAGGGCAACTTTACCCTATCTTCTCCAAGGACACCCTATGGATTCCCGCAGCTCACTCTCAATACTAAACTACTCACCTGAAACCGCTCGCTGCATTCATATTCTTTAAAATGTTGTGCTCATACACATAGCCATGCAGTACACCTCCACATCTGTCATATTAATTGCCATTGTTGGATAGTCGAATCTAGGCATTGTACTTTTTGACTGAACTGCTACATACCTTTACTGCCATTTACTACCCACTACTGTCACTTAGCCTTGTTGCCATCTCATGCCGTACACCAGATGCATACACCTAGTCTTTGCATAGGCCTGCTGATCTATACCCATTGTGCAACTTAGTCACTGCCTACGCTGATCCATGTCCACTTTGCCTTTGTGCTAGCTCATTGTACCTTCCTGTCATTAACGACTCAGGGACATCACTGAAGTACCTAAGACCAAACCTAACATCTAGACGCCAGCTCACAGAATGCTCCTGGCATAGTCAGAAAATGGCCCCTACTAGCCTCAATAAAGTCACCTTGACCCCAATACTCCTTATAGCCATATCCAGTATAATGGCCTTTACTCTCAAAACCAGCCCGCCCAAAGATAGAAATCTGAGACTCAGATCTAGACTACCTAGTATCTATGAACCTGTAGGAAACCATCAGAATAACGCCAACCGACGCACTATTACCCAATCAAAAAACCTGCACCGCTCCGTCAAGCAATCTACTTACACCGGTGATCAAACCCCTACTATAACTTGCACAACTATAAATACCTTACCAATTAAAATCTGTCAAACCATCAAACCCAATAGCTCCCTAATGCTACTAGGATCTCTTATTAGTGCGAGATCTGTGGTGGCCGATGCCGCAGAAATCGCGGACATCCTAAATAATGATAATCTGGACCTATTGGCCATAACTGAGACCTGGCTTCACGAGGCTGCTGGACCAACACTAATGTTAGCAGTGCCCGATAAATACCAAATTCTCAGAGCTGACAGACTAAATGCCAGAGGCGGCGGACTAGCCATCATCTGCAAATCTACCCACCCCATCAGACTTGCCACTTCAGTCTCCTACTCATCTTGTGAAGTACTCACAGCCAAAATGCCCCTCTCCAACAGCCGCACGCTCCCAATCCTCTAATATATAAACCCCCAGGGCCTCTAGGCACCTTTGAAGACAATTTAACTAGCCTAATTGCCAACAACACCAAAGACCAATCCCAAACCCTACTATTGGGAGACTTTAACCTCAGCTTTAATGAAATTGACAATAAACACGCTGAGTCAGTTGCAGCCCTGCTCAAGGACCACGGCCTTGATCAAAAAGTCCTTTCACCCACCCACATCAAAGGAAGGACCCTCGATTGGGTATCGGAACTGAACTGCAACATCAGTATCACCGATATTGCTCCACAAACACGGACGGATCACTCTCTAATAACTTTCTCTGCCACTCTGGATCTCCTTAGCCCCAAAATCAACAACATGGTTCCCCCCTCTCCCGACCAGAAGTAAGAAGGACATGACTGCTGAAAACATTATACCTCTCCTCCGCCCAGCCATCTCAGGATTGGAAAGTAACAACCCGGACACCCTGGTAAACACTTTCAATGATGCTATGACCAAAGTATTAGACACAGCTGCTCCAGCCAAACTACGCAAAGCAAAACAGGAAGCCCACTTAAATGCCTGGTTTACGCCCCACCTCAAATCTCTGACACTACAGAAAAGAATGCTCCAATCCATCTGGCGCCACTCACCCACTGAACACAACAAAAACAACCTAACTGAATTTGCCAAATCTTACAAAAAAGAAATTATCAAAACTAAGAAAAACACCTTTAATGACAGATTCACAAAAGCCAACTCTAATACTAAAGAGCTCTTCGCCATCCTCCGCGAAATGGAATCCCCTATTCAACCAATAGACAATGCCCCTAAAAACAAAGCATGGTGCACAAACACACAAAACGCCCTTGCTAACAAAATTTCCTTGCTTAAATGTAAAATGTCTAAAATAAAAGGCAGCACTGCCACCACCAGACCAACAAACACCCCAATCTCAGAAGAACAAGACTACTGCACCATTTAGATTCAAGCCCATATCCATAATTGACACAGAAAAAATAATACTCTCCCTCAAACCCTCAAATTGTAAGGGTGACTCCTGCCCAGCACAATTAATAAAGGACGCAGCTAGGGATCTAGCTCCCTTCATTTCCAAGCTCATAAACTCTTCCTTTAAATCCAACACGGTACCCACCAGCCTCAAAGAATCATGGGTCCTACCATTACTGAAAAAACAAACCCTGGACCCCACTATCCCCACCAATTATAGACCTATCACCACAGTGCCTTTTCTACTTAAAATCCTAGACAGAGCTGCCTACATCCAAATTAAGGATTACCTGTAAGCTAACCACTTGCTTGGCTCACGGCAATCTGGCTTCCGTCCACTTCATGGCACGGAAACAGCTCTGTTAGACCTCAAGACCCAAATTGAGAAACTTAAGGATAATGGGAAAACAGCTCTGCTCCTCTTACTGGACTTGTCGGCTGCCTTCGACTTGGTGGATCATGCAGTTTTATGCAACCACCTCGAATCGGCTGCCAACTTCACCGGAGATGCCATAGCCTGGGTTCAATCCTTCTTAGCAAATCGCACCATGCGAGTCTTCTCCACTTCCGACTCAGCCGACCCTATCAAAATAACCTGTGGTGTCCCGCAAGGATCATGTGTCTCCCCCACCATGTACAATATCTTCACCAAGCCTTTGTTTGACAAGTTGGACAGACTGGGTGTCATCTGCACGAACTACGCAGATGACACCCAGATCCTCATACCCCTTTCGGGTGACTACGAGACAGACTCAGCCTTGGTGAACAAAATTTACACCCTCATTCAGGCATGGATGGCCTCACATGGCCTCTTCCTGAATGATGACAAAACTGAGCTACTAATCCAAGGTTCTGAAGCAAACATCCAAAAACTATGCCCAAACTACACATCCTTCAACATTGATAATAATCCTATCAAGGTAATGTCTGTGGTTAAAACCCTTGGATTCTATCTGGACTCCTCCCTCACTCTCAAGAAGCAGGTCAACTCCCTCGCCTCATCCACCACCTACACCTGCAAACTCATCCGCGCATCTAGACCCTACCTCTCCAGTGCCAACTGCATCACATTAGCTATCGCCCTTATCATGTATAGGCTAGACTACTGCAATGCCCTGTACTCTGGAAGCAATAAATACATCACAGACAAACTTCAA
This sequence comes from Ambystoma mexicanum, assembly GCF_040938575.1. NCBI lineage: Eukaryota > Metazoa > Chordata > Amphibia > Caudata > Ambystomatidae > Ambystoma > Ambystoma mexicanum. The sequence continues at coordinate 16,657,077 of NC_090934.1, read as the reverse complement.
AGACTACAGAACAATGCCCTGAGAGCAGCACTAAATATCCCCTTTAGAGAGCACATCACTAACTGCAGGAAAGAGGCTAACTGGCTAAAAATAACGGACAGAATTCTACTCAAAACAGCTTCCCTCACATTGAAATGCCTCAACAACTTAGCTCCCCCATATCTAATGGAAAAAATCAATAGGAAAATTCCCACGCGGTCCACAGGATCCGCCAACACCTTTAAACTAGAGATTCCAAGGTTTAAACAATCCACTGCGGGAGGAACTAGCTTTCCCGTCAAAGCTGCTCACTGCTGGAACAACTTACCTCTTGAACTTAGAACTGAACAATCGTACCCGAAATTCAGGCACAGGATAATCAACTGGCTGCGCGCCAAGGACTAGCTTACTCCCACCCAGCCACTACCGATTTGTTGCCTGGACACCCCAAGACATGCCCTGCTTCTGGGCACTTGTCTGTATATGTTCTTGTATATACTTGCTTCTTCCCGCTGCTTGTGTTTTTTTAGGCCTATGTTTGTATATAGTCCTACATATATTTGCTCTTTTTCTGCTATGTTGTATATATTCCTGCCAAATACTGTAAACAAGCTTAAGTTGTCATGAAAACTGTTGCGCCCAGCTACCCCTGGGTTTGGCGCGTATTATCAAATAATAAACAAACAAACAAAACTGTGGAATGCGGAGTTCGGGCCGCAAGGATGGAAATAGAGAGCAAGGCAGCACTGCTTGGAATGCGGGCTTCAGGCCACAAGGATGGGAATAAAGAGCAAGGCAGTGCTACTGTAGAATGCGGGCTCCAGGCCGCAAGGATGGAAATGCAGCGCAGGGCAGCGCTACTGTGGAATGCGGGCTCCGGGCCACAAGGATTGGAATAAAGAGCAAGGCAGCGCTACTGTGGAATGCGGGCTTCGGGCTGCAAGGTTGGCAATAAAGAGCAAGGCAGCGCTATTGTGGAAGCGGGCTTCGGGCTGCAAGATTGTAATAAAGAGCAAGGCAGCGCTACTGTGGAATGCGGGCTTCGGGCTGCGAGGTTGGTAATAGAGAGCAAGGCAGCGCTACTGTGGAGTGCGGGCTTCGGGCTGCAAGGTTGGTAATAAAGAGCAAGGCATCGCTACTGTGGAATGCGGGCTTCGGGCTGCAAGGTTGGTAATAAAGAGCAAGGCAGCGCTACTGTGGAATGCAGGCTTCGGGCTGCAAGGTTGGTAATAAAGAACGAGGCAGTGCTACTGTGGAATGCGGGCTTCGGGCTGCAAGGTTGGTAATAAAGAACAAGGCAGCGCTACTGTGGAATGCGGGCTTCGGGCTGCAAGGTTGGTAATAGAGAGCAAGGCAGCGCTACTGTGGAATACAGGCTTCGGGCCGTAAAGATGGGAATAGAGAGCAAGGCAGCGCCACTGTGGAATGCAGGCTCCGGGCCACAATGATTGGAATACAGCGCAAGGCAGCGCTACTGTGGAATGCGGGCTCCGGGCCACAAGGATTGGAATAAAGAGCAAGGCCGCGCTACTGTGGAATACAGGCTTCGGGCCGTAAAGATCAGAACAGAGAGCAAGGCAGCGCTACTGTGGAATACAGGCTTCGGGCCGTAAAGATGGGAATAGAGAGCAAGGCAGCGCTACTGTGGAAGACAGGCTTCGGGCCGTAAAGATCAGAACAGAGAGCAAGGCAGCGCTACTGTGGAATACAGGCTTCGGGCCGTAAAGATGGGAATAGAGAGCAAGGCAGCGCTACTGTGGAAGACAGGCTTCGGGCCGTAAAGATGGAAATAGAGAGCAAGGCAGCGCTACTGTGGAATGCGGGCTTCGGGCTGCAAGGTTGGTAATAAAGAACAAGGCAGCGCTACTGTGGAATGCGGGCTTCGGGCTGCAAGGTTGGTAATAAAGAGCAAGGCCGCGCTACTGTGGAATACAGGCTTCGGGCCGTAAAGATCAGAACAGAGAGCAAGGCAGCGCTACTGTGGAATACAGGCTTCGGGCCGTAAAGATGGGAATAGAGAGCAAGGCAGCGCTACTGTGGAAGACAGGCTTCGGGCCGTAAAGATGGAAATAGAGAGCAAGGCAGCGCTACTGTGGAATACAGGCTTCGGGCCGTAAAGATGGGAATAGAGAGCAAGGCAGCGCTACTGTGGAATACAGGCTTCGGGCCGTAAAGATGGGAATAGAGAGCAAGGCAGTGCTGCTGGGGAGTGTGGAGGATGGTAGTAATGGCTTCCAATATGCTCATCTCCAGTGGAGTAACTTTGCTGAAAAAGTTGGGGGGGACATGACATCTGAATAAAAGGTGTCCCAGCCAAATGAATGGGAACAAAATGGTGCGTCATGAAAGTTGGGGGGAAGGGGACAAACATCCCCCCCCCCCTAAAATTACACCCATGCTCATCTCTGTATAGCAGCTGGGACTTAAGGGGTGACCGAGTGGAGCTGGGTGTTTGAATAAAGGAACGTGGACACTGAGTACCGATTGAATGAGTAGATGTATTCAGCAACCACAGCACTGGGTATCATTGGCCCCTGAGTAGGACAGACCCAGAGCCAGTGGGGAGTTCTCGCGAGAGCTTTCTTCTGTTCCAGTCTTGTGCTCGGATCTTGCATACTCCTGATCCGCCCAAGCACGCCCCCTGCAGGCGTACAGCACAAGGAGCTTCAGGTGGAGGGTCCGTGAAGGCGCGTGTTAGGGTCCCTCAAAGGTTGAAGGCATAGCCATTGTGCCGCGCCGGCCATCCCCTTCCTCTTCCGGGTCAGGCCTCTGCCTCGGATAGTGCTCTCACTGGAGGACTTTTCCATGAAGGGTTTGGAGCTTTCCTTGTCGTTATCGACCTGAGACAATGCTTGATCATCGCTTATCGACATTTCGTGACGAGGCTCAGGACTCCCAGACCTGGCCTTAGTGTGTGGTTGTGAGCATGGGTTACCCTGGCACGTGTAAGGCGGCAAGTCTTGCGCGTCTTGGCGCGGTTCTCCTGGAGCTTCCATGACTCCGAGGTGAACCAGTTGCGTGCGACTGTTGAGTAGTAGAAGTTTCGTTCCCACATCTAGGGGTAGAAGTGTTCTGTTGACCAGGCACTAGTCAACCTCTCTCTCTCCATTCCCGAAGGCGACTGACCTTTGGCTGCTTTCTTCTTCGTGTTTGAGGGTCTCTTCTAGATAGGATCCGCTGGTACCCACTGTGATGGGCACTTTGAGCTTGCGGGGGGACTGGCTAATATTTGCCTTCATTTTGCAGAAGGCGTCCCCCTTTCTGAGACACCATGCAAACTCTTTCCCTTTCTTCGAACGTGCTCTCAATGGCCGAGTTTGTTCACTGGATGTGGGCAGACATGGCTCGGGAGGATAGCTCAGGGGCAACGTGCTCGCCTTGGAAGCAAGAGGACACGGAGCAACATAGGTTCGATCCCCGGGTCCGCGCTTAGAATCCTCTGCGTATTTAAGCGCGTTATAAATAACCTATCATATCTTATCATAACATGTGGTGTAGCGTTTAGCTAGGTCTGGGAAGGATCTGAGTGCCTCCTCATTTCTAAGTGCGGGGGCTTTCGTGATTTCATGGAGGAGGGTCCAGGTGACTTGTGAGGAGATGGAGGAATCTAGGCACTCTAAAGTGTCTGCAGCTTCCCTCCAGGCTCCAGCCGACCCAATCTCTGGAACCCTGCTTTTAAAGTGATGTCGTGAACTTCTTCCATACATTAGGGTATCCCTCCCCCCCACCCCCCAACAGCACGCAAGTGAGGCTGCAGAGCAGGTCCAGAAGGGAGACCAAGCAAACTAGTATCTTCTATCTAACTTTAGAAGGGTCACAATGAGTTCTGAGATGCTTGGCGGGGGCGGGGGGTGTTGGTTACTACCCTTTGGTCCACAGAGGCTGCCTATACCCAAACAGGGGGGAATCTTGTGGGATGATGGTTTCTTTGGCAGGACCTACGGGTCTACTCAACCACTTCCATAGTTCCGTTGACAGAAGTGCATTGAGTTCATCCCTTGGCAATGTGTTATCTTGTGCTTCGTATCCTCTTATACACCGTGGGGATCTGGAGAATACCGCTGTATGGTGGACGAGGATGGTTTTAATGGTGTTACCATGAACTGACTGGAGTTGCTACGCACTGGTGGTCATTCCATCCCACAATGACTGGTAGACTCTTGCCCGGGCTGATCGGCTCTTGTCGTTTATTCAGTCTCCTACCCTAGAAGCTTGACTCTTGATCCCTGGTGTGCCTCCTACCATAGAAGCTTGACTCTTGATCCCCGGTGTGCCTCCTACTCTAGAAGCTTGAATCGTGGTCCCCGGTGTTCCGCACACCCTAGAAGCATGACAATTGATCCCCGGTGTGCCTCATACCCTAGAAGCTTGACTCTTGATCCCCGGTGTGCCTCACACCCTAGAAGCTTGACGCTTGATCCCTGGTGTGCCTCATACCCTAGAAGCATGACTCTTGATCCCCGGTGTGCCTCACACCCTAGAAGCCTGACTCTTGATCCCCGGTGTGCCTCACACCATAGAAGCTTGACTCTTGATCCCCGGTGTGCCTCATACCCTAGAAACTTGACTCTTGATCTCCGGTGTGCCTCACACCCTAGAAGCTTGACTCTTGATCTCCGGTGTGTCTCACACACTAGAAGCTTGACTCTTGATCCCTGGTGTGCCTCATACCCTAGAAGCATGACTCTTGATCCCCGGTGTGCCTCACACCCTAGAAGCTTGACTCTTGATCCCCGGTGTGCCTCATACCCTAGAAGCTTGACTCTTGATCCCCGGTGTGCCTCACACCCTAGAAGCATGACTCTTGATTCCCGGTGTACCTCACACCCTAGGAGCATGACTCTTGATCCCCAGTGTGCTTCACACCCTAGAAGCATGACTCTTGATCCCCGGTGTACCTCATACCCTAGAAGCTTGACTCTTGATCCCCGGTGTGCCTCACACCCTAGAAGCTGGATTCTTGATCCCCGGTGTGCCTTATACATTAGAAGCTTGATTCTTGATCCCCGGTGTGCCTCACCCCCTAGAAGCTTGACTCTTGATCCCCGGTGTGCCTCACCCCCTAGAAGTTTGACTCTTGATCCCCGGTGTGCCTCACACCCTAGAAGCTTTACTCATGATCCCTGGTGTGCCTCACACCCTAGAAGCTTGACTCTTGATCCCCGGTGTACCTCACACCCTAGAAGCTTGACTCTTGATCTCCGGTGTGCCTCACACCCTAGAAGCTTGACTCTTGATCCCCGGTGTGCCTCACACCCTAGAAGCTTGACTCTTGGTCCCCGGTGTGCCTCCCACCCTAGAAGCTTGACTCTTGATCCCCAGTGTGCCTCACACCCTAAAAGCTTGACTCTTGATCCCCAGTGTGCCTCATACGCTAGAAGCTTGACCCTTGATCTCCGGTGTGCCTCACACCCTAGAAGCTTGACTCTTGATCATCAGTGTGCCTCACACCCTAGAAGCTTGACTCTTGATCCCCAGTGTGCCTCATACCCTAGAAGCATGACTCTTGATCCCCGTCGTGCCTCACACCCTAGAAGCTTGACTCTTGATCCCTGGTGTGCCTCCTACCCAAGAAGCTTGACTCTTGATCCCCGGTGTGCCTCATACCCTAGAAGCTTGACTATTGATCCCCGGTGTGCCTCACACCCTAGAAGCTTGACTCTTGATCCCTGGTGTGCCTCCTACCCAAGAAGCTTGACTCTTGATCCCCGGTGTGCCTCACACCCTAGAAGCTTGACTCTTGATCCCCGGTGTGCCTCACACCCTAGAAGCTTGACTCTTGATCCCCGGTGTGCCTCACACCCTAGAAGCTTGACTCTTGATCTCCGGTGTGCCTCACACCCTAGAAGCTTGACTCTTGATCCCCGGTGTGCCTCACACCCTAGAAGCTTGACTCTTGATCCCTGGTGTACCTCACACCCTAGAAGCTTGACTCTTGATCCCCGGGGTGCCCCATACCCTATAAGCTTGACTCTTGATCCCCGGTGTGCCTCACACCCTAGAAGCTTGACTCTTGATCCCCGGTGTGCCTCACACCCTAGAAGCTTGACTCTTGATCCCCGGTGTGCCTCACACCCTAGAAGCTTGACTCTTGATCTCCGGTGTGCCTCACACCCTAGAAGCTTGACTCTTGATCCCCGGTGTGCCTCACACCCTAGAAGCTTGACTCTTGATCCCTGGTGTACCTCACACCCTAGAAGCTTGACTCTTGATCCCCGGGGTGCCCCATACCCTATAAGCTTGACTCTTGATCCCCAGTGTGCCTCATACCCTAGAAGCTTGACTCTTGATCCCCGGGGTGCCCCATACCCTATAAGCTTGACTCTTGATCTCCGGTGTGCCTCACACCCTAGAAGCTTGACTCTTGATCCCCGGTGTGCCTCACACACTAGAAGCTTGACTCTTGATCCCTGGTGTGCCTCATACCCTAGAAGCATGACTCTTGATCCCCGGTGTGCCTCACACCCTAGAAGCTTGACTCTTGATCCCCGGTGTGCCTCATACCCTAGAAGTTTGACTCTTGATCCCCGGTGTGCCTCACACCCTAGAAGCATGACTCTTGATTCCCGGTGTACCTCACACCCTAGGAGCATGACTCTTGATCCCCAGTGTGCTTCACACCCTAGAAGCATGACTCTTGATCCCCGGTGTACCTCATACCCTAGAAGCTTGACTCTTGATCCCCGGTGTGCCTCACACCCTAGAAGCTGGATTCTTGATCCTCGGTGTGCCTTACACATTAGAAGCTTGACTCTTGATCCCCGGTGTGCCTCACCCCCTAAAAGCTTGACTCTTGATCCCCGGTGTGCCTCACCCCCTAGAAGTTTGACTCTTGATCCCCGGTGTGCCTCACACCCTAGAAGCTTTACTCATGATCCCTGGTGTGCCTCACACCCTAGAAGCTTGACTCTTGATCCCCGGTGTACCTCACACCCTAGAAGCTTGACTCTTGATCTCCGGTGTGCCTCACACCCTAGAAGCTTGACTCTTGATCCCCGGTGTGCCTCACACCCTAGAAGCTTGACTCTTGATCCCCGGTGTGCCTCCCACCCTAGAAGCTTGACTCTTGATCCCCAGTGTGCCTCACACCCTAAAAGCTTGACTCTTGATCCCCAGTGTGCCTAATACGCTAGAAGCTTGACTCTTGATCTCCGGTGTACCTCACACCCTAGAAGCTTGACTCTTGATCATCAGTGTGCCTCACACCCTAGAAGCTTGACTCTTGATCCCCAGTGTGCCTCATACCCTAGAAGCATGACTCTTGATCCCCGTCGTGCCTCACACCCTAGCACCTTGACTCTTGATCCCTGGTGTGCCTCCTACCCAAGAAGCTTGACTCTTGATCCCCGGTGTGCCTCATACCCTAGAAGCTTGACTATTGATCCCCGGTGTGCCTCACACCCTAGAAGCTTGACTCTTGATCCCCGGTGTGCCTCACACCCTAGAAGCTTGACTCTTGATCCCCGGTGTGCCTCACACCCTAGAAGCTTGACTCTTGATCCCCGGTGTGCCTCATACCCTAGAAGCTTGACTCTTGATCCCCGGTGTGCCTCACACCCTAGAAGCTTGACTCTTGATCCCCGGTGTGCCTCACACCCTAGAAGTTTGACTCTTGATCCCTGGTGTGCCTCACACCCTAGAAGCTTGACTCTTGATCCCCGGGGTGCCCCAAACCCTATAAGCTTGACTCTTGATCCCCAGTGTGCCTCATACCCTAGAAGCTTGACTCTTGATCCCCGGGGTGCCCCATACCCTAGAAGCTTGACTCTTGATCCCCAATGTGCCCCATACCCTATAAGCTTGACTCTTGATCCCCAGTGTGCCTCACACCCTAGAAGCCTGACTCTTGATCCCCAGTGTGCCTCATACCCTAGAAGCTTGACTCTTGATCCCCGGGGTGCCCCAAACCCTATAAGCTTGACTCTTGATCCCCAGTGTGCCTCACACCCTAGAAGCTTGACTCTTGATCCCCGGGGTGCCCGATACCCTATAAGCTTGATCTTTGATCCCCAGTGTGCCTCACACCCTAGAAGCTTGACTCTTGATCCCCGGGGTGCCCCATACCCTATAAGCTTGACTCTTGATCCCCAGTGTGCCTCACACCCTAGAAGCTTGACTCTTGATCCCCAGTGTGCCTCACACCCTAGAAGCATGACTCTTGATCCCCAGTGTGCCTCTCACACTAGACGCTTGACTCTTGATCCCCAGTGTGCCTCACACACTAGACGCTTGACTCTTGATCCCCAGTTTCTCACACCCTAGAAGCTTGACTCTTGATCCCCGGTGTGCCTCACACCCTGGAAGCATGACTCTTGATCCCCAGTGTGCCTCACACCCTAGAAGCTTGACTCTTGATCCCCGGTGTGGCTCACACCCTAGAAGCTTGACTCTTGATCCCCGGTGTGCCTCACACCCTAGAAGCTTGACTCTTGATCCCCGGTGTGCCTCAAACCCTAGAAGCATGACTCTTGATCCCCGGTGTGCCTCACACCCTAGAAGCTTGACTCTTGATCCCCGGTGTGCCTCAAACCCTAGAAGCTTGACTCTTGATCCCCAGTGTGCCTCACACCCTAGAAGCTTGACTCTTGATCATCAGTGTGCCTCACAGCCTAGAAGCTTGACTCTTGATCATCAGTGTGCCTCACACCCTAGAAGCTTGACTCTTGATCCCCGGTGTGCCTCACACCCTAGAAGCTTGACTCTTGATCCCCGGTGTGCTTCATACCCTAGAAGCTTGACTCTTGCTCCCTAGTGTGCCTCCTACCCTAGAAGCTTTACTCTTGATCCCCAGTGTGCCTCATACCCTAGAAGCTTGACTCTTGATCCCCGGTGTGCCTCACACCCTAGAAGCTTGACTCTTGATCATCAGTGTGCCTCACACCCTAGAAGCTTGACTCTTGATCCCCAGTGTGCCTCATACCCTAGAAGCTTGACTCTTGATCCCCGGTGTGCCTCACTCCCTAGAAGCTTGACTGTTGATCCCTGGTGTGCCTCACACCCTAGAAGCTTGACTCTTGATCCCTGGTGTGTCTCCTACCCTAGAAGCTTGAATCTTGATCCCCGGTATGCCTCCTATCCTAGAGCTTGACCCTTGATCCCCGGTGTGCCTCCTATCCTAGAAGCTTGACTCTTGATCATCAGTGGGCCTCACACCCTAGAAGCTTGACTCTTGATCCCCAGTGTGCCCCATACCCTATAAGCTTGACTCTTGATCCCCAGTGTGCCTCACACCCTAGAAGCTTGACACTTGATCCCCAGTGTGCCTCATACCCTAGAAGCTTGACTCTTGATCCCCGGGGTGCCCCATACCCTATAAGCTTGACTCTTGATCCCCAGTGTGCCTCACACCCTAGAAGCTTGACTCTTGATCCCGGGGTGCCCCATACACTATAAGCTTGATCTTTGATCCCCAGTGTGCCTCACACCCTAGAAGCTTGACTCTTGATCCCCGGGGTGCCCCATACCCTATAAGCTTGACTCTTGATCCCCAGTGTGCCTCAGACCCTAGAAGCATGACTCTTGATCCCCAGTGTGCCTCACACACTAGACGCTTGACTCTTGATCCCCAGTGTGCCTCACACCGTAGAAGCTTGACTCTTGATCCCCGGTGTGCCTCACACCCTAGAAGCATGACTCTTGATCCCCAGTGTGCCTCACACCCTAGAAGCTTGACTCTTGATCCCTGGTGTGCATCCTATCCTAGAAGCTTGACTCTTGATCCCCGGTGTGCCTCCTATCCTAGAAGCTTGACTCTTGATCATCAGTGTGCCTCACACCCTAGAAGCTTGACTCTTGATCCCCAGTGTGCCTCATACCCTAGAAGCTTGACTCTTGATCCCCAGTGTGCCTCATACCCAAGAAGCTTGACTCTTGATCCCCGGTGTGCCTCATACCCTAGAAGCTTGACTCTTGATCCCCAGTGTGCCTCATACCCTAGAAGCTTGACCCTTGATCCCCGGTGTACCTCACACCCTAGAAGCTTGACTCTTGATCTCCGGTGTGCCTCACACCCTAGAAGCTTGACTCTTGATCCCCGGTGTGCCTCACACCCTAGAAGCTTGACTCTTGATCCCTGGTGTGCCTCCTACCCTAGAAGCTTGACTCTTGATCCCCGGTGTGCCTCAAACCCTAGAAGCTTGACTCTTGATCCCCAGTGTTCCTCATACCCTAGAAGCTTGACTCTTGATCGCCGGTGTGCCTCACACCCTAGAAGCTTGACTCTTGATCATCAGTGTGCCTCACACCCTAAAAGCTTGACTCTTGATCCCCGGTGTGCCTCCTACCCTAGAAGCTTGACTCTTGATCCCCAGTGTGCCTCATACCATAGAAGCTTGACTCTTGATCCCCGGTGTACCTCACACCCTAGAAGCTTGACTCTTGATCTCTGGTGTGCCTCACACCCTAGAAGCTTGACTCTTGATCCCCAGTGTGCCTCACACCCTAGAAGCTTGACTCTTGATCCCCGGTGTGCCTCCTACCCTAGAAGCTTGACTCTTGATCCCCGGTGTGCCGGCTATCCTAGAAGCTTGACTCTTGATCCCCGGTGTGCCTCCTATCCTAGAAGCTTGACTCTTGATCATCAGTGTGCCTCACACCCTAGAAGCTTGACTCTTGATCCCCAGTGTGCCTCATACCCTAGAAGCTTGACTCTTGATCCCCAGTGTGCCTCATACCCTAGAAGCTTGACTCTTGATCCCCAGTGTGCCTCAAACCCTAGAAGCTTGACTCTTGATCCCCAGTGTGCCTCCGACCCTAGAAGCTTGACTCTTGATCCCCGGTGTGCCTCCTATCCTAGAAGCTTGACTCTTGATCCCCGGTGTGCCTCACACCCTAGAAGCTTGACTCTTGATCCCCGGTGTGCCTCCTATCCTAGAAGCTTGACTCTTGATCCCCGGTGTGCCTCAAACCCTAGAAGCTTGACTCTTGATCCCCAGTGTGCCTCACACCCTAGAAGCTTGACTCTTGATCCCCGGTGTGCCTCACACCCTAGAAGCTTGACTCTTGATCCCCAGTGTGCTTCATACCCTAGAAGCTTGACTCTTGATTACCGGTGTGCCTCATACCCTAGAAGCTTGACTCTTGATCCCCAGTGTGCCTCATACCCTAGAAGCTTGACTCTTGATCCCCAGTGTGCCTCATACCCTAGAAGCTTGACTCTTGATCCCCGGTGTGCATCATACCCTAGAAGCTTGACTCTTGATCCCCAGTGTGCCTCATACCCTAGAAGCTTGACTCTTGATCCCCAGTGTGCCTCATACCCTAGAAGCTTGACTCTTGATCCCCGGTGTGCCTCCTATCCTAGAAGCTTGACTCTTGATCCCCGGTGTGCCTTCTATCCTAGAAGCTTGACTCTTGATCATCAGTGTGCCTCACACCCTAGAAGCTTGACTCTTGATCCCCAGTGTGCCTCATACCCTAGAAGCTTGACTCTTGATCCCCAGTGTGCCTCATACCCTAGAAGCTTGACTCTTGATCCCCGGTGTGCCTCATACCCTAGAAGCTTGATTCTTGATCCCTGGTGTGCCTCACACCCTAGAAGCTTGACTCTTGATCCCCGGTGTGCCTCATACCCTAGAAGCTTGACTCTTGATCCCCAGTGTGCCTCATATCCTAGAAGCTTGACTCTTGATCCCCGGTGTGCCTCATACCCTAGAAGCTTGACTCTTGATCCCCGGTGTGCCTCAATCCCTAGAAGCTTGACTCTTGATCCCTGGTGTGCCTCACACCCTAGAAGCTTGACTCTTGATCCCCGATGTGCCTCCTACTCTAGAAGCTTGAATCTTGATCCCTGGTGTACCTCCTACCCTAGAAGCTTGACTCTTGATCCCCGGTGTGTCTCCTATCCTAGAACTTGACTCTTGATCCCCGGTGTGCCTCCTATCCTAGAAGCTTGACTCTTGATCATCAGTGTGCCTCACACCCTAGAAGCTTGACTCTTGATCCCCATTGTGCCTCATACCCTAGAACCTTGACTCTTGATCCCCAGTGTGCCTTATACCCTAGAAGCTTGACTCCTGATCCCCGGTGTGCCTCATACCCTAGAAGCTTGACTCTTGATCCCCAGTGTGCCTCATACCCTAGAAGCTTGACTCTTGATCCCCGGTGTGCCTCATACCCTAGAAGCTTGACTCTTGATCCCCGGTGTGCCTCATACCCTAGAAGCTTGACTCTTGATCCCCGGTGTGCCTCATACCCTAGAAGCTTGACTCTTGATCCCTCGTGTGCCTCACACTCTAGAAGCTTGACTCTTGATCCCCGGTGTGCCTCCTACTCTAGAAGCTTGAATCTTGATCCCCGGTGTGCCTCCTACCCTAGAAGCTTGACTCTTGATCCCCGGTGTGCCTCATACCCTAGAAGCTTGACTCTTGATCCCCGGTGTGCCTCATGCCCTAGAAGCTTGACTCTTGATCCCCAGTGTGCCTCATACCCTAGAAGCTTGACTCTTGATCCCCGGTGTGCCTCATACCCTAGAAGCTTGACTCTTGATCTCTGGTGTGCCTCACACCCTAGAAGCTTGACTCTTGATCCCCGGTGTGCCTCACACCCTAGAAGCTTGACTCTTGATCCCCGGTGTGCCTCCTACCCTAGAAGCTTGACTCTTGATCCCCGGTGTGCCTCCTATCCTAGAAGCTTGACTCTTGATCCCCGGTGTGCCTCCTATCCTAGAAGCTTGACTCTTGATCATCAGTGTGCCTCACACCCTAGAAGCTTGACTCTTGATCCCCAGTGTGCCTCATACCCTAGAAGCTTGACTCTTGATCCCCAGTGTGCCTCATACCCTAGAAGCTTGACTCTTGATCCCCAGTGTGCCTCATACCCTAGAAGCTTGACTCTTGATCCCCAGTGTGCCTCAAACCCTAGAAGCTTGACTCTTGATCCCCAGTGTGCCTCCGACCCTAGAAGCTTGACTCTTGATCCCCGGTGTGCCTCCTATCCTAGAAGCTTGACTCTTGATCCCCGGTGTGCCTCCTATCCTAGAAGCTTGACTCTTGATCATCAGTGTGCCTCACACCCTAGAAGCTTGACTCTTGATCCCCAGTGTGCTTCATACCCTAGAAGCTTGACTCTTGATTACCGGTGTGCCTCATACCCTAGAAGCTTGACTCTTGATCCCCAGTGTGCCTCATACCCTAGAAGCTTGACTCTTTATCCCCAGTGTGCCTCATACCCTAGAAGCTTGACTCTAGATCCCCAGTGTGCTTCATACCCTAGAAGCTTGACTCTTGATTACCGGTGTGCCTCATACCCTAGAAGCTTGACTCTTGATCCCCAGTGTGCCTCATACCCTAGAAGCTTGACTCTTGATCCCCGGTGTGCCTCATACCCTAGAAGCTTGACTCTTGATCCCCAGTGTGCCTCATACCCTAGAAGCTTGACTCTTGATCCCCAGTGTGCCTCATACCCTAGAAGCTTGACTCTTGATCCCCGGTGTGCCTCCTATCCTAGAAGCTTGACTCTTGATCCCAGGTGTGCCTCCTACTCTAGAAGCTTGAATCTTGATCCCTCGTGTGCCTCCTACCCTAGAAGCTTGACTCTTGATCCCCGGTGTGTCTCCTATCCTAGAACTTGACTCTTGATCCCCGGTGTGCCTCCTATCCTAGAAGCTTGACTCTTGATTATCAGTGTGCCTCACACCCTAGAAGCTTGACTCTTGATCCCCATTGTGCCTCATACCCTAGAAGCTTGACTCTTGATCCCCAGTGTGCCTCATACCCTAGAAGCTTGACTCTTGATCCCCAGTGTGCCTCATACCCTAGAAGCTTGACTCTTTATCCCTGGTGTGCCTCATACCCTAGAAGCTTGACTCTTGATCCCCAGTGTGCCTCATACCCTAGAAGCTTGATTCTTGATCCCCGGTGTGCCTCCTATCCTAGAAGCTTGACTCTTGATCCCCGGTGTGCCTCCTATCCTAGAAGCTTGACTCTTGATCATCAGTGTGCCTCACACCGTAGAAGCTTGACTCTTGATCCCCAGTGTGCCTCATACCCTAGAAACTTGACTCTTGATCCCCAGTGTGCCTCATACCCTAGAAGCTTGACTCTTGATCCCCGGTGTGCCTCATACCCTAGAAGCTTGATTCTTGATCCCTGGTGTGCCTCACACCCAAGAAGCTTGACTCTTGATCCCCGGTGTGCCTCATACCCTAGAAGCTTGACTCTTGATCCCCAGTGTGCCTCATATCCTAGAAGCTTGACTCTTGATCCCCGGTGTGCCTCATACCCTAGAAGCTTGACTCTTGATCCCAGGTGTGCCTCAATCCCTAGAAGCTTGACTCTTGATCCCTGGTGTGCCTCACACCCTAGAAGCTTGACTCTTGATCCCCAGTGTGCCTCCTACTCTAGAAGCTTGAATCTTGATCCCTGGTGTGCCTCCTACCCTAGAAGCTTGACTCTTGATCCCCGGTGTGTCTCCTATCCTAGAACTTGACTCTTGATCCCCGGTGTGCCTCCTATCCTAGAAGCTTGACTCTTGATCATCAGTGTGCCTCACACCCTAGAAGCTTGACTCTTGATCCCCATTGTGCCTCATACCCTAGAAGCTTGACTCTAGATCCCCAGTGTGCCTCATACCCTAGAAGCTTGACTCTTGATCCCCGGTGTGCCTCATACCCTAGAAGCTTGACTCTTGATCCCCAGTGTACCTCATACCCTAGAAGCTTGACTCTTGATCCCTGGTGTGCCTCATACCCTAGAAGCTTGACTCTTGATCCCCGGTGTGCCTCATACCCTAGAAGCATGACTCTTGATCCCCGGTGTGCCTCATACCCTAGAAGCTTGACTCTTGATCCCTCGTGTGCCTCACACCCTAGAAGCTTGACTCTTGATCCCCGGTGTGCCTCCTACTCTAGAAGCTTGAATCTTGATCCCCGGTGTGCCTCCTACCCTAGAAGCTTGACTCTTGATCCCCAGTGTGCCTCATACCCTAGAAGCTTGACTCTTGATCCCCGGTGTGCCTCATACCCTAGAAGCTTGACTCTTGATCCCCAGTGTGCCTCATACCCTAGAAGCTTGACTCTTGATCCCCAGTGTGCCTCATACCCTAGAAGCTTGACTCTTGATCCCCGGTGTGCCTCCTATCCTAGAAGCTTGACTCTTGATCCCCGGTGTGCCTCCTATCCTAGAAGCTTGACTCTTGATCATCAGTGTGCCTCACACCCTAGAAGCTTGACTCTTGATCCCCAGTGTGCCTCATACCCTAGAAGCTTGACTCTTGATTCCCAGTGTGCCTCATAGCCTAGAAGCTTGACTCTTGATCCCCGGTGTGCCTCATACCCTAGAAGCTTGATTCTTGATCCCTGGTGTGCCTCACACCCTAGAAGCTTGACTCTTGATCCCCGGTATGCCTCATACCCTAGAAGCTTGGCTCTTGATCCCCCGTGTGCCTCATACCCTAGAAGTTTGACTCTTGATCCCCGGTGTGCCTCATACCGTAGAAGCTTGACTCTTGATCCCCGGTGTTCCTCATACCCTAGAAGCTTGACTCTTGATCCCTGGTGTGCCTCATACCCTAGAAGCTTGACTCTTGATCCC
The DNA here is from genome assembly GCF_040938575.1 of Ambystoma mexicanum. Lineage (NCBI taxonomy): Eukaryota > Metazoa > Chordata > Amphibia > Caudata > Ambystomatidae > Ambystoma > Ambystoma mexicanum. Next base: position 16,641,568 of record NC_090934.1, on the reverse strand, counting down.
CGGTGTGCCTCCTACTCTAGAAGCTTGAATCTTGATCCCTGGTGTGCCTCCTACCCTAGAAGCTTGACTCTTGATCCCCGGTGTGCCTCCTATCCTAGAGCTTGACTCTTGATCCTCGGTGTGCCTCCTATCCTAGAAGCTTGACTCTTGATCATCGGTGTGCCTCCTATCCTAGAAGCTTGACTCTTGATCATCAGTGTGCCTCACACCCTAGAAGCTTGACTCTTGATCCCCATTGTGCCTCATACCCTAGAAGCTTGACTCTTGATCCCCAGTGTGCCTCATACCCTAGAAGCTTGACTCTTGATCCCCGGTGTGCCTCATACCCTAGAAGCTTGACTCTTGATCCCCAGTGTGCCTCATACCCTAGAAGCTTGACTCTTGATCCCCAGTGTGCCTCATACCCTAGAAGCTTGACTCTTGATCCCCGGTGTGCCTCATACCCTAGAAGCTGGACTCTTGATCCCCGGTGTGCCTCATACCCTAGAAGCTTGACTCTTGATCCCCAGTATTCCTCATACCCTAGAAGCTTGACTCTTGATCCCCGGTATGCCTCACACCCTAGAAGCTAAACTCTTGATCCCCGGTGTGCCTCACACCCTAGAAGCTTGACTCTTGATCCCCAGTGTGCCTCCTACTCTAGAAGCTTGAATCTTGATCCCTGGTGTGCCTCCTAACCTAGAAGCTTGACTCTTGATCCCCGGTGTGCCTCCTATCCTAGAAGCTTGACTCTTGATCCCCGGTGTGCCTCCTATCCTAGAAGCTTGACTCTTGATCATCAGTGTGCCTCACACCCTAGAAGCTTGACTCTTGATCCCCATTGTGCCTCATACCCTAGAAGCTTGACTCTTGATCCCCAGTGTGCCTCATACCCTAGAATCTTGACTCTTGATCCCTGGTGTGCCTCCTATCCTAGAAGCTTGACTCTTGATCATCAGTGTGCCTCACACCCTAGAAGCTTGACTCTTGATCCCCAGTGGGCCTCATACCCTAGAAGCTTGACTCTTGATCCCCGGTGGGCCTCATACCCTAGAAGCTTGACTCTTGATCTCTGGTGTGCCTCCTACCCTAGAAGCTTGACTCTTGATCCCCGGTGTGCCTCCTACACTAGAAGCTTGACTCTTGATCCCCAGTGTGCCTCACACCCTAGAAGCGTTACTCTTGATCTCTGGTGTGCCTCACACCCTAGAAGCTTGACTCTTGATCCCCGGTGTGCCTCACATCCTAGAAGCTTGACTCTTGATACCCGTTGTGCCTCAAACCCTAGAAGCTTGACTCTTGATCCCCGGTGTGCCTCCTACCCTAGAAGCTTGACTCTTGATCCCCGGTGTGCCTCACACCCTAGAAGCTTGACTCTTGATCCCCAGTGTGCCTCATATCCTAGAAGCTTGACTCTTGATACCCGTTGTGCCTCATACCCTAGAAGCTTGACTCTTGATACCCATTGTGCCTCATACCCTAGAAGCTTGACTCTTGATCCCCGGTGTGCCTCACACCCTAGAAGCTTGACTCTTGATCTCCAGTGTGCCTCATTCCCTAGAAGCTTGACTCTTGATCCCCGGTGTGCCTCATACCCTAGAAGCTTGCCTCTTGATCCCCAGTGTGCCTCATACCCTAGAAGCTTGACTCTTGATCCCCAGTGTGCCTCATACCCTAGAAGCTTGACTCTTGATCCCCGGTGTGCCTCATACCCTAGAAGCTTGACTTTTGATCCCCGGTGTGCCTCATACCCTAGAAGCTTGACTCTTGATCCCCGGTGTGCCTCATACCCTAGAAGCTTGACTCTTGATCCCCGGAGTGCCTCACACCCTAGAAGCTTGACTCTTGATCCCCGGTGTGCCTCCTACTCTAGAAGCTTGAATCTTGATCCCTGGTGTGCCTCCTACCCTAGAAGCTTGACTCTTGATCCCCGGTGTGCCTCCTATCCTAGAGCTTGACTCTTGATCCCCGATGTGCCTCCTATCCTAGAAGCTTGACTCTTGATCATCAGTGTGCCTCACACCCTAGAAGCTTGACTCTTGATCCCCATTGTGCCTCATACCCTAGAAGCTTGACTCTTGATCCCCGGTGGGCCTCATACCCTAGAAGCTTGACTCTTGATCCCCGGTGTGCCTCCTATCCTAGAAGCTTGACTCTTGATCATCAGTGTGCCTCACACCCTAGAAGCTTGACTCTTGATCCCCGGTGGGCCTCATACCCTAGAATCTTGACTCTTGATCCCCGGTGGGCCTCATACCCTAGAAGCTTGACTCTTGATCTCCGGTGTGCCTTCTACCCTAGAAGCTTGACTCTTGATCCCCGGTGTGCCTCCTACCCTAGAAGCTTGACTCTTGATCCCCAGTGTGCCTCACACCCTAGAAGCGTTACTCTTGATCTCTGGTGTGCCTCACACCCTAGAAGCTTGACTCTTGATCCCTGTTGTGCCTCATATCCTAGAAGCTTGACTCTTGATACCCGTTGTGCCTCATACACTAGAAGCGTGACTCTTGATCCCCGGTGTGCCTCCTACCCTAGAAGCTTGACTCTTGATCCCCGGTTTGCCTCACACCCTAGAAGCTTGACTCTTGATCCCCAGTGTGCCTCATATCCTAGAAGCTTGACTCTTGATACCCGTTGTGCCTCATACCCTAGAAGCTTGACTCTTGATCCCCGGTGTGCCTCACACCCTAGAAGATTGACTCTTGATCCCTGGTGTGCCTCACACCCTAGAAGCTTGACTCTTGATCCCCGGTGTGCCTCATATCCTAGAAGCTTGACTCTTGATCATCAGTGTGTCTCACACCCTAGAAGCTTGACTCTTGATCCCCAGAGTGCCTCATACCCTAGAAGCTTGACTCTTGATCCCCGGTGGGCCTCATACCCTAGAAGCTTGACTCTTGATCCCCGGTGGGCCTCATACCCTAGAAGCTTGACACTTGATCTCCGGTGTGCCTCCTACCCTAGAAGCTTGACTCTTGATCCCCGGTGTGCCTCCTACCCTAGAAGCTTGACTCTTGATCCCCGGTGTGCCTCACACCCTAGAAGCGTTACTCTTGATCTCTGGTGTGCCTCACACCCTAGAAGCTTGACTCTTGATCCCCGGTGTGCCTCATACCCTAGAAGCTTGACTCTTGATCCCCGGAGTGCCTCACACCCTAGAAGCTTGACTCTTGATCCCCGGTGTGCCTCATACCCTAGAAGCTTGACTTTTGATCCCCGGTGTGCCTCATACCCTAGAAGCTTGACTCTTGATCCCCGGTGTGCCTCATACCCTAGAAGCTTGGCTCTTGATCCCCGGAGTGCCTCACACCCTAGAAGCTTGACTCTTGATCCCCGGTGTGCCTCCTACTCTAGAAGCTTGAATCTTGATCCCTGGTGTGCCTCCTACCCTAGAAGCTTGACTCTTGATCCCCGGTGTGCCTCCTATCCTAGAGCTTGACTCTTGATCCCCGATGTGCCTCCTATCCTAGAAGCTTGACTCTTGATCATCAGTGTGCCTCACACCCTAGAAGCTTGACTCTTGATCCCCATTGTGCCTCATACCCTAGAAGCTTGACTCTTGATCCCCAGTGTGCCTCATACCCTAGAAGCTTGACTCTTGATCCCCGGTGTGCCTCCTATCCTAGAAGCTTGACTCTTGATCATCAGTGTGCCTCACACCCTAGAAGCTTGACTCTTGATCTCCGGTGTGCCTTCTACCCTAGAAGCTTGTCTCTTGATCCCCGGTGTGCCTCCTACCCTAGAAGCTTGACTCTTGATCCCCAGTGTGCCTCACACCCTAGAAACGTTACTCTTGGTCTCTGGTGGGCCTCACACCCTAGAAGCTTGACTCTTGATCCCTGTTGTGCCTCATATCCTAGAAGCTTGACTCTTGATACCCGTTGTGCCTCATACACTAGAAGCGTGACTCTTGATCCCCGGTGTGCCTCCTACCCTAGAAGCTTGACTCTTGATCCCCGGTTTGCCTCACACCCTAGAAGCTTGACTCTTGATCCCCAGTGTGCCTCATATCCTAGAAGCTTGACTCTTGATACCCGTTGTGCCTCATACCCTAGAAGCTTGACTCTTGATCCCCGGTGTGCCTCACACCCTAGAAGATTGACTCTTGATCCCTGGTGTGCCTCACACCCTAGAAGCTTGACTCTTGATCCCCGGTGTGCCTCATATCCTAGAAGCTTGACTCTTGATCATCAGTGTGTCTCACACCCTAGAAGCTTGACTCTTGATCCCCAGTGTGCCTCATACCCTAGAAGCTTGACTCTTGATCCCCGGTGGGCCTCATACCCTAGAAGCTTGACTCTTGATCCCCGGTGGGCCTCATACCCTAGAAGCTTGACACTTGATCTCCGGTATGCCTCCTACCCTAGAAGCTTGACTCTTGATCCCCGGTGTGCCTCCTACCCTAGAAGCTTGACTCCTGATCCCCGGTGTGCCTCACACCCTAGAAACGTTACTCTTGATCTCTGGTGTGCCTCACACCCTAGAAGCTTGACTCTTGATCCCCGGTGTGCCTCATACCCTAGAAGCTTGACTCTTGATCCCCAGTGTTCCTCCTATCCTAGAAGCTTGACTCTTGATCCCCGGTGTGCCTCCTATCCTAGAAGCTTGACTCTTGATCCCCGGTGTGCCTCCTATCCTAGAAGCTTGACTCTTGATCCCCGGTGTGCCTCCTATCCTAGAAGCTTGACTCTTGAGCCCTGGTGTGCCTCATACCCTAGAAGCTTGACTCTTGATCCCCGGTGTGCTTCATACCCTAGAAGCTTGACTCTTGATCCCCAGTGTGCCTCATACCCTAGAAGCTTGACTCTTGATCCCCGGTGTTCCTCATACCCTAGAAGCTTGACTCTTGATCCCCGGTGTGCCTCATACCCTAGAAGCTTGACTCTTGATCCCCGGTGTGCCTCACACCCTAGAAGCTTGACTCTTGATCCCCGGTGTGCCTCCTACTCTAGAAGCTTGAATCTTGATCCCTGGTGTGCCTCCTACCCTAGAAGCTTGACTCTTGATCCCCGGTGTGCCTCCTATCCTAGAGCTTGACTCTTGATCCCCGGTGTGCCTCCTATCCTAGAAGCTTGACTCTTGATCATCAGTGTGCCTCACACCCTAGAAGCTTGACTCTTGATCCCCATTGTGCCTCATACCCTAGAAGCTTGACTCTTGATCCCCAGTGTGCCTCATACCCTAGAATCTTGACTCTTGATCCCTGGTGTGCCTTCTATCCTAGAAGCTTGACTCTTGATCATCAGTGTGCCTCACACCCTAGAAGCTTGACTCTTGATCCCCGGTGGGCCTCATACCCTAGAAGCTTGACTCTTGATCCCCGGTGGGCCTCATACCCTAGAAGCTTGACTCTTGATCTCCGGTGTGCCTCCTACCCTAGAAGCTTGACTCTTGATCCCCGGTGTGCCTCCTACCCTAGAAGGTTGACTCTTGATCCCCAGTGTGCCTCACACCCTAGAAGCGTTACTCTTGATCTCTGGTGTGCCTCACACCCTAGAAGCTTGACTCTTGATCCCCGGTGTGCCTCACATCCTAGAAGCTTGACTCTTGATACCCGTTGTGCCTCATACCCTAGAAGCTTGACTCTTGATCCCCGGTGTGCCTCCTACCCTAGAAGCTTGACTCTTGATCCCCGGTGTGCCTCACACCCTAGAAGCTTGACTCTTGATCCCCAGTGTGCCTCATATCCTAGAAGCTTGACTCTTGATACCCGTTGTGCCTCATACCCTAGAAGCTTGACTCTTGATCCCCGGTGTGCCTCACACCCTAGAAGCTTGACTCTTGATCCCTGGTGTGCCTCACACCCTAGAAGCTTGACTCTTGATCCCTGGTGTGCCTCATATCCTAGAAGCTTGACTCTTGATCATCAGTGTGTCTCACACCCTAGAAGCTTGACTCTTGATCCCCAGTGTGCCTCATACCCTAGAAGCTTGACTCTTGATCCCCGGTGGGCCTGATACCCTAGAAGCTTGACTCTTGATCCCCGGTGGGCCTCATACCCTAGAAGCTTGACACTTGATCTCCGGTGTGCCTCCTACCCTAGAAGCTTGACTCTTGATCTCCGGTGTGCCTCGTACCCTAGAAGCTTGACTCTTGATCCCCGGTGTGCCTCACACCCTAGAAGCGTTACTCTTGATCTCTGGTGTGCCTCACACCCTAGAAGCTTGACTCTTGATCCCCGGTGTGCCTCATACCCTAGAAGCTTGACTCTTGATCCCCGGTGTGCCTCCTATCCTAGAAGCTTGACTCTTGATCCCCGGTGTGCCTCCTATCCTAGAAGCTTGACTCTTGATCCCCGGTGTGCCTCCTATCCTAGAATCTTGACTCTTGATCCCCGGTGTGCCTCCTATCCTAGAAGCTTGACTCTTGATCCCTGGTGTGCCTCATACCCTAGAAGCTTGACTCTTGATCCCCGGTGTGCTTCATACCCTAGAAGCTTGACTCTTGATCCCCGGTGTGCCTCACACCCTAGAAGCTTGACTCTTGATCCCTGGTGTGCCTCCCACCTTAGAAGCTTGACTCTTGATCCCTGGTGTGCCTCACACCCTAGAAGCTTGACTCTTGATCCCTGGTGTGCCTCCCACCCTAGAAGCTTGACTCTTGATCCCCGGTGTGCCTCACACCCTAGAAGCTTGACTCTTGATCCCTGGTGTGCCTCACACCCTAGAAGCTTGACTCTTGATCCCTGGTGTGCCTCCCACCCTAGAAGCTTGACTCTGGATCCCCGGTGTGCCTCCTATCCTAGAAGCTTGACTCTTGATCCCTGGTGTGCCTCCTATCCTAGAAGCTTGACTCTTTATCCCCGGTGTGCCTCCTATCCTAGAAGCTTGACTCTTGATCCCTGGTGTGCCTGATACCCTAGAAGCTTGACTCTTGATCCCCGGTGTGCTTCATACCCCAGAAGCTTGACTCTTGATCCCCGGTGTGCCTCACACCCTAGAAGCTTGACTATTGATCCCTGGTGTGCCTCCCACCTTAGAAGCTTGACTCTTGATCCCCGGTGTGCCTCACACCCTAGAAGCGTTACTCTTGATCTCCGGTGTGCCTGACTCTTGATCCCCGTTGTGCCTCCTATCCTAGAAGCTTGACTCTTGATCCCTGGTGTGCCTCCTATCCTAGAAGCTTGACTCTTGATCCCCGGTGTGCCTCCTATCTTAGAAGCTTGACTCTTTATCCCCGGTGTGCCTCCTATCCTAGAAGCTTGACTCTTGATCCCCGGTGTGCCTCATACCCTAGAAGCTTGACTCTTGATCCCCGGTGTGCTTCATACCCTAGAAGCTTGACTCTTGATCCCCGGTGTGCCTCACACCCTAGAAGCTTGACTCTTGATCCCTGGTGTGCCTCCCACCTTAGAAGCTTGACTCTTGATCCCCGGTGTGCCTCACACCCTAGAAGCTTGACTCTTGATCCCTGGTGTGCCTCCCACCTTAGAAGCTTGACTCTTGATCCCTGGTGTGCCTCCCACCTTAGAAGCTTGACTCTTGATCCCTGGTGTGCCTCCCACCCTAGAAGCTTGACTCTTGATCCCTGGTGTGCCTCCCACCCTAGAAGCTTGACTCTTGATCCCCGGTGTGCCTCCTATCCTAGAAGCTTGACTCTTGATCCTTGGTCTGCCTCCTATCCTAGAAGCTTGACTCTTTATCCCCGGTGTGCCTCCTATCCTAGAAGCTTGACTCTTGATCCCCGGTGTGCCTCACACCCTAGAAGCGTTACTCTTGATCTCTGGTGTGCCTCACACCCTAGAAGCTTGACTCTTGATCCCCGGTGTGCCTCATACCCTAGAAGCTTGACTCTTGATCCCCGGTGTGCCTCCTATCCTAGAAGCTTGACTCTTGATCCCCGGTGTGCCTCCTATCCTAGAAGCTTGACTCTTGATCCCCGGTGTGCCTCCTATCCTAGAATCTTGACTCTTGATCCCCGGTGTGCCTCCTATCCTAGAAGCTTGACTCTTGATCCCTGGTGTGCCTCATACCCTAGAAGCTTGACTCTTGATCCCCGGTGTGCTTCATACCCTAGAAGCTTGACTCTTGATCCCCGGTGTGCCTCACACCCTAGAAGCTTGACTCTTGATCCCTGGTGTGCCTCCCACCTTAGAAGCTTGACTCTTGATCCCTGGTGTGCCTCACACCCTAGAAGCTTGACTCTTGATCCCTGGTGTGCCTCCCACCCTAGAAGCTTGACTCTTGATACCTGGTGTGCCTCACACCCTAGAAGCTTGACTCTTGATCCCTGGTGTGCCTCCCACCCTAGAAGCTTGACTCTTGATCCCTGGTGTGCCTCCCACCCTAGAAGCTTGACTCTTGATCCCCGGTGTGCCTCCTATCCTAGAAGCTTGACTCTTGATCCCTGGTGTGCCTCCTATCCTAGAAGCTTGACTCTTTATCCCCGGTGTGCCTCCTATCCTAGAAGCTTGACTCTTGATCCCTGGTGTGCCTGATACCCTAGAAGCTTGACTCTTGATCCCCGGTGTGCTTCATACCCCAGAAGCTTGACTCTTGATCCCCGGTGTGCCTCACACCCTAGAAGCTTGACTCTTGATCCCTGGTGTGCCTCCCACCTTAGAAGCTTGACTCTTGATCCCCGGTGTGCCTCACACCCTAGAAGCGTTACTCTTGATCTCCGGTGTGCCTGACTCTTGATCCCCGTTGTGCCTCCTATCCTAGAAGCTTGACTCTTGATCCCTGGTGTGCCTCCTATCCTAGAAGCTTGACTCTTGATCCCCGGTGTGCCTCCTATCTTAGAAGCTTGACTCTTTATCCCCGGTGTGCCTCCTATCCTAGAAGCTTGACTCTTGATCCCCGGTGTGCCTCATACCCTAGAAGCTTGACTCTTGATCCCCGGTGTGCTTCATACCCTAGAAGCTTGACTCTTGATCCCCGGTGTGCCTCACACCCTAGAAGCTTGACTCTTGATCCCTGGTGTGCCTCCCACCTTAGAAGCTTGACTCTTGATCCCCGGTGTGCCTCACACCCTAGAAGCTTGACTCTTGATCCCTGGTGTGCCTCCCACCTTAGAAGCTTGACTCTTGATCCCTGGTGTGCCTCCCACCTTAGAAGCTTGACTCTTGATCCCTGGTGTGCCTCCCACCCTAGAAGCTTGACTCTTGATCCCTGGTGTGCCTCCCACCCTAGAAGCTTGACTCTTGATCCCCGGTGTGCCTCCTATCCTAGAAGCTTGACTCTTGATCCTTGGTGTGCCTCCTATCCTAGAAGCTTGACTCTTTATCCCCGGTGTGCCTCCTATCCTAGAAGCTTGACTCTTGATCCCTGGTGTGCCTGATACCCTAGAAGCTTGACTCTTGATCCCCGGTGTGCTTCATACCCCAGAAGCTTGACTCTTGATCCCCGGTGTGCCTCACACCCTAGAAGCTTGACTCTTGATCCCTGGTGTGCCTCCCACCTTAGAAGCTTGACTCTTGATCCCCGGTGTGCCTCACACCCTAGAAGCGTTACTCTTGATCTCCGGTGTGCCTGACTCTTGATCCCCGTTGTGCCTCCTATCCTAGAAGCTTGACTCTTGATCCCTGGTGTGCCTCCTATCCTAGAAGCTTGACTCTTGATCCCCGGTGTGCCTCCTATCTTAGAAGCTTGACTCTTTATCCCCGGTGTGCCTCCTATCCTAGAAGCTTGACTCTTGATCCCCGGTGTGCCTCATACCCTAGAAGCTTGACTCTTGATACCCGTTGTGCCTCATACCCTAGAAGCTTGACTCTTGATCCCCGGTGTGCCTCCTACCCTAGAAGCTTGACTCTTGATCCCCGGTGTGCCTCACACCCTAGAAGCTTGACTCTTGATCCCCAGTGTGCCTCATATCCTAGAAGCTTGACTCTTGATACCCGTTGTGCCTCATACCCTAGAAGCTTGACTCTTGATCCCCGGTGTGCCTCACACCCTAGAAGCTTGACTCTTGATCCCTGGTGTGCCTCACACCCTAGAAGCTTGACTCTTGATCCCCGGTGTGCCTCATATCCTAGAAGCTTGACTCTTGATCATCAGTGTGTCTCACACCCTAGAAGCTTGACTCTTGATCCCCAGTGTGCCTCATACCCTAGAAGCTTGACTCTTGATCCCCGGTGGGCCTGATACCCTAGAAGCTTGACTCTTGATCCCCGGTGGGCCTCATACCCTAGAAGCTTGACACTTGATCTCCGGTGTGCCTCCTACCCTAGAAGCTTGACTCTTGATCTCCGGTGTGCCTCGTACCCTAGAAGCTTGACTCTTGATCCCCGGTGTGCCTCACACCCTAGAAACGTTACTCTTGATCTCTGGTGTGCCTCACACCCTAGAAGCTTGACTCTTGATCCCCGGTGTGCCTCATACCCTAGAAGCTTGACTCGTGATCCCCGGTGTGCCTCCTATCCTAGAAGCTTGACTCTTGATCCCCGGTGTGCCTCCTATCCTAGAAGCTTGACTCTTGATCCCCGGTGTGCCTCCTATCCTAGAAGCTTGACTCTTGATCCCCGGTGTGCCTCCTATCCTAGAAGCTTGACTCTTGATCCCTGGTGTGCCTCATACCCTAGAAGCTTGACTCTTGATCCCCGGTGTGCTTCATACCCTAGAAGCTTGACTCTTGATCCCCGGTGTGCCTCACACCCTAGAAGCTTGACTCTTGATCCCTGGTGTGCCTCCCACCTTAGAAGCTTGACTCTTGATCCCTGGTGTGCCTCACACCCTAGAAGCTTGACTCTTGATCCCTGGTGTGCCTCCCACCCTAGAAGCTTGACTCTTGATCCCCGGTGTGCCTCACACCCTAGAAGCTTGACTCTTGATCCCTGGTGTGCCTCCCACCCTAGAAGCTTGACTCTTGATCCCTGGTGTGCCTCCCACCCTAGAAGCTTGACTCTTGATCCCCGGTGTGCCTCCTATCCTAGAAGCTTGACTCTTGATTCCTGGTGTGCCTCCTATCCTAGAAGCTTGACTCTTTATCCCCGGTGTGCCTCCTATCCTAGAAGCTTGACTCTTGATCCCTGGTGTGCCTGATACCCTAGAAGCTTGACTCTTGATCCCCGGTGTGCTTCATACCCCAGAAGCTTGACTCTTGATCCCCGGTGTGCCTCACACCCTAGAAGCTTGACTCTTGATCCCTGGTGTGCCTCCCACCTTAGAAGCTTGACTCTTGATCCCCGGTGTGCCTCACACCCTAGAAGCGTTACTCTTGATCTCCGGTGTGCCTGACTCTTGATCCCCGTTGTGCCTCCTATCCTAGAAGCTTGACTCTTGATCCCTGGTGTGCCTCCTATCCTAGAAGCTTGACTCTTGATCCCCGGTGTGCCTCCTATCTTAGAAGCTTGACTCTTTATCCCCGGTGTGCCTCCTATCCTAGAAGCTTGACTCTTGATCCCCGGTGTGCCTCATACCCTAGAAGCTTGACTCTTGATCCCCGGTGTGCTTCATACCCTAGAAGCTTGACTCTTGATCCCCGGTGTGCCTCACACCCTAGAAGCTTGACTCTTGATCCCTGGTGTGCCTCCCACCTTAGAAGCTTGACTCTTGATCCCCGGTGTGCCTCACACCCTAGAAGCTTGACTCTTGATCCCTGGTGTGCCTCCCACCTTAGAAGCTTGACTCTTGATCCCTGGTGTGCCTCCCACCTTAGAAGCTTGACTCTTGATCCCTGGTGTGCCTCCCACCCTAGAAGCTTGACTCTTGATCCCTGGTGTGCCTCCCACCCTAGAAGCTTGACTCTTGATCCCCGGTGTGCCTCCTATCCTAGAAGCTTGACTCTTGATCCCTGGTGTGCCTCCTATCCTAGAAGCTTGACTCTTTATCCCCGGTGTGCCTCCTATCCTAGAAGCTTGACTCTTGATCCCTGGTGTGCCTGATACCCTAGAAGCTTGACTCTTGATCCCCGGTGTGCTTCATACCCCAGAAGCTTGACTCTTGATCCCCGGTGTGCCTCACACCCTAGAAGCTTGACTCTTGATCCCTGGTGTGCCTCCCACCTTAGAAGCTTGACTCTTGATCCCCGGTGTGCCTCACACCCTAGAAGCGTTACTCTTGATCTCCGGTGTGCCTGACTCTTGATCCCCGTTGTGCCTCCTATCCTAGAAGCTTGACTCTTGATCCCTGGTGTGCCTCCTATCCTAGAAGCTTGACTCTTGATCCCCGGTGTGCCTCCTATCTTAGAAGCTTGACTCTTTATCCCCGGTGTGCCTCCTATCCTAGAAGCTTGACTCTTGATCCCCGGTGTGCCTCATACCCTAGAAGCTTGACTCTTGATACCCGTTGTGCCTCATACCCTAGAAGCTTGACTCTTGATCCCCGGTGTGCCTCCTACCCTAGAAGCTTGACTCTTGATCCCCGGTGTGCCTCACACCCTAGAAGCTTGACTCTTGATCCCCGGTGTGCCTCATATCCTAGAAGCTTGACTCTTGATACCCGTTGTGCCTCATACCCTAGAAGCTTGACTCTTGATCCCCGGTGTGCCTCACACCCTAGAAGCTTGACTCTTGATCCCTGGTGTGCCTCACACCCTAGAAGCTTGACTCTTGATCCCCGGTGTGCCTCATATCCTAGAAGCTTGACTCTTGATCATCAGTGTGTCTCACACCCTAGAAGCTTGACTCTTGATCCCCAGTGTGCCTCATACCCTAGAAGCTTGACTCTTGATCCCCGGTGGGCCTGATACCCTAGAAGCTTGACTCTTGATCCCCGGTGGGCCTCATACCCTAGAAGCTTGACACTTGATCTCCGGTGTGCCTCCTACCCTAGAAGCTTGACTCTTGATCTCCGGTGTGCCTCGTACCCTAGAAGCTTGACTCTTGATCCCCGGTGTGCCTCACACCCTAGAAGCGTTACTCTTGATCTCTGGTGTGCCTCACACCCTAGAAGCTTGACTCTTGATCCCCGGTGTGCCTCATACCCTAGAAGCTTGACTCTTGATCCCCGGTGTGCCTCCTATCCTAGAAGCTTGACTCTTGATCCCCGGTGTGCCTCCTATCCTAGAAGCTTGACTCTTGATCCCCGGTGTGCCTCCTATCCTAGAAGCTTGACTCTTGATCCCCGGTGTGCCTCCTATCCTAGAAGCTTGACTCTTGATCCCCGGTGTGCCTCATACCCTAGAAGCTTGACTCTTGATCCCCGGTGTGCTTCATACCCTAGAAGCTTGACTCTTGATCCCCGGTGTGCCTCACACCCTAGAAGCTTGACTCTTGATCCCTGGTGTGCCTCCCACCTTAGAAGCTTGACTCTTGATCCCTGGTGTGCCTCACACCCTAGAAGCTTGACTCTTGATCCCTGGTGTGCCTCCCACCCTAGAAGCTTGACTCTTGATCCCCGGTGTGCCTCACACCCTAGAAGCTTGACTCTTGATCCCTGGTGTGCCTCCCACCCTAGAAGCTTGACTCTTGATCCCTGGTGTGCCTCCCACCCTAGAAGCTTGACTCTTGATCCCCGGTGTGCCTCCTATCCTAGAAGCTTGACTCTTGATCCCTGGTGTGCCTCCTATCATAGAAGCTTGACTCTTTATCCCCGGTGTGCCTCCTATCCTAGAAGCTTGACTCTTGATCCCTGGTGTGCCTGATACCCTAGAAGCTTGACTCTTGATCCCCGGTGTGCTTCATACCCCAGAAGCTTGACTCTTGATCCCCGGTGTGCCTCACACCCTAGAAGCTTGACTCTTGATCCCTGGTGTGCCTCCCACCTTAGAAGCTTGACTCTTGATCCCCGGTGTGCCTCACACCCTAGAAGCATTACTCTTGATCTCCGGTGTGCCTGACTCTTGATCCCCGTTGTGCCTCCTATCCTAGAAGCTTGACTCTTGATCCCTGGTGTGCCTCCTATCCTAGAAGCTTGACTCTTGATCCCCGGTGTGCCTCCTATCTTAGAAGCTTGACTCTTTATCCCCGGTGTGCCTCCTATCCTAGAAGCTTGACTCTTGATCCCCGGTGTGCCTCATACCCTAGAAGCTTGACTCTTGATCCCCGGTGTGCTTCATACCCTAGAAGCTTGACTCTTGATCCCCGGTGTGCCTCACACCCTAGAAGCTTGACTCTTGATACCTGGTGTGCCTCCCACCTTAGAAGCTTGACTCTTGATCCCCGGTGTGCCTCACACCCTAGAAGCGTTACTCTTGATCTCCGGTGTGCCTGACTCTTGATCCCCGTTGTGCCTCCTATCCTAGAAGCTTGACTCTTGATCCCTGGTGTGCCTCCTATCCTAGAAGCTTGACTCTTGATCCCCGGTGTGCCTCCTATCTTAGAAGCTTGACTCTTTATCCCCGGTGTGCCTCCTATCCTAGAAGCTTGACTCTTGATCCCCGGTGTGCCTCATACCCTAGAAGCTTGACTCTTGATCCCCGGTGTGCTTCATACCCTAGAAGCTTGACTCTTGATCCCCGGTGTGCCTCACACCCTAGAAGCTTGACTCTTGATCCCTGGTGTGCCTCCCACCTTAGAAGCTTGACTCTTGATCCCCGGTGTGCCTCACACCCTAGAAGCTTGACTCTTGATCCCTGGTGTGCCTCCCACCTTAGAAGCTTGACTCTTGATCCCTGGTGTGCCTCCCACCTTAGAAGCTTGACTCTTGATCCCTGGTGTGCCTCCCACCCTAGAAGCTTGACTCTTGATCCCCGGTGTGCCTCCTATCCTAGAAGCTTGACTCTTGATCCTTGGTCTGCCTCCTATCCTAGAAGCTTGACTCTTTATCCCCGGTGTGCCTCCTATCCTAGAAGCTTGACTCTTGATCCCCGGTGTGCCTCACACCCTAGAAGCGTTACTCTTGATCTCTGGTGTGCCTCACACCCTAGAAGCTTGACTCTTGATCCCCGGTGTGCTTCATACCCCAGAAGCTTGACTCTTGATCCCCGGTGTGCCTCACACCCTAGAAGCTTGACTCTTGATCCCTGGTGTGCCTCCCACCTTAGAAGCTTGACTCTTGATCCCCGGTGTGCCTCACACCCTAGAAGCGTTACTCTTGATCTCCGGTGTGCCTGACTCTTGATCCCCGTTGTGCCTCCTATCCTAGAAGCTTGACTCTTGATCCCTGGTGTGCCTCCTATCCTAGAAGCTTGACTCTTGATCCCCGGTGTGCCTCCTATCTTAGAAGCTTGACTCTTTATCCCCGGTGTGCCTCCTATCCTAGAAGCTTGACTCTTGATCCCCGGTGTGCCTCATACCCTAGAAGCTTGACTCTTGATACCCGTTGTGCCTCATACCCTAGAAGCTTGACTCTTGATCCCCGGTGTGCCTCACACCCTAGAAGCTTGACTCTTGATCCCTGGTGTGCCTCCCACCTTAGAAGCTTGACTCTTGATCCCTGGTGTGCCTCACACCCTAGAAGCTTGACTCTTGATCCCTGGTGTGCCTCCCACCTTAGAAGCTTGACTCTTGATCCCCGGTGTGCCTCACACCCTAGAAGCGTTACTCTTGATCTCCGGTGTGCCTGACTCTTGATCCCCGTTGTGCCTCCTATCCTAGAAGCTTGACTCTTGATCCCTGGTGTGCCTCCTATCCTAGAAGCTTGACTCTTGATCCCCGGTGTGCCTCCTATCTTAGAAGCTTGACTCTTTATCCCCGGTGTGCCTCCTATCCTAGAAGCTTGACTCTTGATCCCCGGTGTGCCTCATACCCTAGAAGCTTGACTCTTGATCCCCGGTGTGCTTCATACCCTAGAAGCTTGACTCTTGATCCCCGGTGTGCCTCACACCCTAGAAGCTTGACTCTTGATCCCTGGTGTGCCTCCCACCTTAGAAGCTTGACTCTTGATCCCCGGTGTGCCTCACACCCTAGAAGCTTGACTCTTGATCCCTGGTGTGCCTCCCACCTTAGAAGCTTGACTCTTGATCCCTGGTGTGCCTCCCACCTTAGAAGCTTGACTCTTGATCCCTGGTGTGCCTCCCACCCTAGAAGCTTGACTCTTGATCCCTGGTGTGCCTCCCACCCTAGAAGCTTGACTCTTGATCCCCGGTGTGCCTCCTATCCTAGAAGCTTGACTCTTGATCCCTGGTGTGCCTCCTATCCTAGAAGCTTGACTCTTTATCCCCGGTGTGCCTCCTATCCTAGAAGCTTGACTCTTGATCCCTGGTGTGCCTGATACCCTAGAAGCTTGACTCTTGATCCCCGGTGTGCTTCATACCCCAGAAGCTTGACTCTTGATCCCCGGTGTGCCTCACACCCTAGAAGCTTGACTCTTGATCCCTGGTGTGCCTCCCACCTTAGAAGCTTGACTCTTGATCCCCGGTGTGCCTCACACCCTAGAAGCGTTACTCTTGATCTCCGGTGTGCCTGACTCTTGATCCCCGTTGTGCCTCCTATCCTAGAAGCTTGACTCTTGATCCCTGGTGTGCCTCCTATCCTAGAAGCTTGACTCTTGATCCCCGGTGTGCCTCCTATCTTAGAAGCTTGACTCTTTATCCCCGGTGTGCCTCCTATCCTAGAAGCTTGACTCTTGATCCCCGGTGTGCCTCATACCCTAGAAGCTTGACTCTTGATACCCGTTGTGCCTCATACCCTAGAAGCTTGACTCTTGATCCCCGGTGTGCCTCCTACCCTAGAAGCTTGACTCTTGATCCCCGGTGTGCCTCACACCCTAGAAGCTTGACTCTTGATCCCCAGTGTGCCTCATATCCTAGAAGCTTGACTCTTGATACCCGTTGTGCCTCATACCCTAGAAGCTTGACTCTTGATCCCCGGTGTGCCTCACACCCTAGAAGCTTGACTCTTGATCCCTGGTGTGCCTCACACCCTAGAAGCTTGACTCTTGATCCCCGGTGTGCCTCATATCCTAGAAGCTTGACTCTTGATCCCCGGTGGGCCTGATACCCTAGAAGCTTGACTCTTGATCCCCGGTGGGCCTCATACCCTAGAAGCTTGACACTTGATCTCCGGTGTGCCTCCTACCCTAGAAGCTTGACTCTTGATCTCCGGTGTGCCTCGTACCCTAGAAGCTTGACTCTTGATCCCCGGTGTGCCTCACACCCTAGAAGCGTTACTCTTGATCTCTGGTGTGCCTCACACCCTAGAAGCTTGACTCTTGATCCCCGGTGTGCCTCATACCCTAGAAGCTTGACTCTTGATCCCCGGTGTGCCTCCTATCCTAGAAGCTTGACTCTTGATCCCCGGTGTGCCTCCTATCCTAGAAGCTTGACTCTTGATCCCCGGTGTGCCTCCTATCCTAGAAGCTTGACTCTTGATCCCCGGTGTGCCTCCTATCCTAGAAGCTTGACTCTTGATCCCTGGTGTGCCTCATACCCTAGAAGCTTGACTCTTGATCCCCGGTGTGCTTCATACCCTAGAAGCTTGACTCTTGATCCCCGGTGTGCCTCACACCCTAGAAGCTTGACTCTTGATCCCTGGTGTGCCTCCCACCTTAGAAGCTTGACTCTTGATCCCTGGTGTGCCTCACACCCTAGAAGCTTGACTCTTGATCCCTGGTGTGCCTCCCACCCTAGAAGCTTGACTCTTGATCCCCGGTGTGCCTCACACCCTAGAAGCTTGACTCTTGATCCCTGGTGTGCCTCCCACCCTAGAAGCTTGACTCTTGATCCCTGGTGTGCCTCCCACCCTAGAAGCTTGACTCTTGATCCCCGGTGTGCCTCCTATCCTAGAAGCTTGACTCTTGATCCCTGGTGTGCCTCCTATCCTAGAAGCTTGACTCTTTATCCCCGGTGTGCCTCCTATCCTAGAAGCTTGACTCTTGATCCCTGGTGTGCCTGATACCCTAGAAGCTTGACTCTTGATCCCCGGTGTGCTTCATACCCCAGAAGCTTGACTCTTGATCCCCGGTGTGCCTCACACCCTAGAAGCTTGACTCTTGATCCCTGGTGTGCCTCCCACCTTAGAAGCTTGACTCTTGATCCCCGGTGTGCCTCACACCCTAGAAGCGTTACTCTTGATCTCCGGTGTGCCTGACTCTTGATCCCCGTTGTGCCTCCTATCCTAGAACCTTGACTCTTGATCCCTGGTGTGCCTCCTATCCTAGAAGCTTGACTCTTGATCCCCGGTGTGCCTCCTATCTTAGAAGCTTGACTCTTTATCCCCGGTGTGCCTCCTATCCTAGAAGCTTGACTCTTGATCCCCAGTGTGCCTCATACCCTAGAAGCTTGACTCTTGATCCCCGGTGTGCTTCATACCCTAGAAGCTTGACTCTTGATCCCCGGTGTGCCTCACACCCTAGAAGCTTGACTCTTGATCCCTGGTGTGCCTCCCACCTTAGAAGCTTGACTCTTGATCCCCGGTGTGCCTCACACCCTAGAAGCTTGACTCTTGATCCCTGGTGTGCCTCCCACCCTAGAAGCTTGACTCTTGATCCCCGGTGTGCCGTGGGGTTCATCTGTACCTTATTCAGTTGCACAGTGCCCATGGTTGCCATCTTCTTGTAGGTCTGTGCAATGCTCAAATTGTGAATAAATACGTGCCAAGGCCCAAATATTTTTCGAGCATGCTGCTCCACATTGGTGCAGGCATCTCCCCACTCACTGCTGCCACCCCCCCACCCCCCCACACCCCACATGGCTTCTCCCAACGCTGTCTACATATTGAGGGTTAAAGGAGAAGCTTCCTGGGATTCTTTGTGGCTGATGGATGCTAAGGCTATGTCAGCTGTGTGATTACAGCACACAGTAACATAGTATACTGTTATTGTATGGTTCATAGTGCAGACCTAGCTCTAGAGACCTTTGCAATGTGTGGAAGCCGGCGTAGGGCATGGCATTATTTGGACAGTAGTGTAGTGCTCTTGGCGGGAAGGTGGAACTACGTGGAATTAGACGTGAAGGAGGCATTGCTAGAGGAGCCACATGGTTAGTGTTTCGCGGAGCGGGAGGATGGTGAGGGCCTTCCAAGCGTGCAGCTGGATGTATTTCCAGAAGGTGGAGGCACGGCAGAGGGATCTGCGGGTCTTCGCTTTGCCGGCTAGCTTTGATGCCAACCTTTTGATGGATTCACTACAGGAGGCGTGAGAACCTCCAGGGGTGTGTAGTTTAGCCGCCAGCCATGTTGAGGTGCCGTTCATGACTACTTTGCCGCTGATTGGAGCAGTTTTGAATCGGATCCTTGCATGGCAGGGGGGCCGGTAAAGTTAGTGCATGGGGTGCAGAGATGCGGTTGAATTTGCGGGAGCCTGTAAGGTAGAAGGCTGCGGCATGGTGGACAGCCTTTAATGGGGCCAGATGTGTAGCTACAAGCCCAGTTATAAGGGTGTTTCCTCGTCAATGTGGGAGATCACGGGAGCCTTAACCACAGTGTCACAGTTATACGGGGAATAAAGGGTTGGATTTTGTGAAGAGTGTTGATCTGTAGCCAGGATGTTTGTTTTTTGTTGGCTATGTGCTTTTGGAAGGAGTGGATACTATTGTGTCTTGAAATGAAACAAATGTTGAAGTACTTTTTTAAACACATAGGGCCCGATTCATGGAAAAATTAGCATTTAGCCCGAGAACGACACTGCACCAGCTTGCGCGCAGAATGAAAAATGCACGCTCCGTGTATTTATAGAATTGTCTGCGCAAAGTAACCGTATACGCAAGTCATGGCCGGAACGCTCCCAGCACGCCCCAACACAAGGCAAAAACGGCCAGGACAGTTACCTTTGCATGCTCCCCTGGGCGCGACTACACACAACCATCAAACAGTGTGTGGTGTCCCCCGCAAGCAGGCCTAAATCTCAGTAACCCTGCGCAGGGTCCCCCCATAACTGTTACCGGCACCCTAACAACATGCCTATGATTTATCGTAACTTGGGCAAAACTTGGAAAATCTGCATCCAGACCCCCGCAAACCATGCCTGCACCCTGCCGCACTGTATACGCGTTCCCCTAAGTCAGATCGGAACCACAGTTGCATACACGCCCCCCTAGATCCGACACCTGATCTTACTCCCGCGCAGTGAATCCTATGCGCAAGTGTCTGTACATCTGCCTTCGGGTGGCGGATAGTATGAGGGCTTTGCATGGCCATTTACCCACTGAGAGGTGATGCGCAAGGATCCATGAATACATATCATTCCACGCAATAGTGGCCGTGCGATGGGCTGCCTTCAGGTCGACCCTCGTAACGCCCACTTTTTGCCTTGTTCTTCCTCATTTTCCGTGTTCCGCCCCCTACCCAGCACTCTGCGCAAGCCATGCCCACGCTCCGCTGCGTGGTGTTTCACGCAAGGCACTCGGCCTCTCGCAGTGATGTGCAGAGCCTGCACGAAGTTCACGCAAACCATGAATCGGGCCCAGGGTCATCACCATTCACATTCTGCTTTCATTCCAAATGTGAGAAGTGAGACTTGGTGACCATCTTCCCGCCGAGAAGCGAGTGAATGTGATTAATTCTCCTGGTGAATCGATGGACGAATGCAGATGAAACCAATGCTAAGCTGATGAACTTGCCTGTCAAACCCTTCAGCAACATGCCCTCGCATAGGCTGGCACTCAGGGCTGGCACCCCTCTTCAGCAGTGACCTTGTGGCACTCGGGGCTGGCACCCCTCTTCAGCAGTGACCTTGTGGCACTCAGGGCTGGCACCCCTCTTCAGCAGTGACCTTGTCCCTGGAATTGCCCCTGTCTTGGGGCTGTCGCCAGCCCTCCCTGCTGCGACACTGCTGTCGGTTATTACAGCAGCAGAGCAGCAGCAGTGTCACGCAGGCTGCCTGGGGCAGTGTGCTGCCTGACCTCCATGGGTCTCCAGCATGGTCACCTCACAGCATGAACGTATATAGCTAGAGCGGTAGCGCCAGCCTGGGCCTGGACACGTGTCTCTGTATGCTGGCATGCATGGAGAATAACAAGCCCTGCCGGCATACAGAGATACGTGTCCAGTGGTGATTCTTGACATGTGATTGCTATTGGTTGAGAGGTCAAATATAAAAGGTATTAAAACACCACACCGGGTCAAATAAAGTCTGAGAGAATAAGTACCACGGCTCAGAAATAAGTGCCAGGGCTGAGACCTGGCAACCCCCAAACCCACAGATGAAGGCCTGGGCCTATGAGACTGGCCTGATGCCACCCTGCGCCTGGCGGTGTTTCCCTCCACTGCTCAGTGTGGTTTCCAGGAAGCATAGGATGGTGGGCGCATCACTACTTCCACGCTGAGCACCTTTCTTGGCAGAATGTGCCTAATGCCATGGTTGCCCTCCGCTGGCACAGTTTGCGTTTCTTGCTGTGCACTTAATATCATGTTCTGCTCCCCCAGCAGTGACCAGGGTCGGACTGGGGCATAAAATTGCCTCGGGCACCAATGAAAAAGTGGCCCACATCTGCAAATGGCAATTCATTCCTTTTGTGGCAGACAGTTAACCTCTGGGCTAGGTGGTCCTTGAAACACCTGGAAATGCTGTGAGAGGCAGTGTGATAAGATGAGCCACACTCAATAATAGTTTTTATTTCTTGATAATGCTATGCAGTTACAGAAAACCTTAGCATTTTGTTTAATCACAGATAACTTGTTACATACAAAAGTTATATACTGAATATACAATAATTGTTAGCTTAAAAATATCCAGCAAGCAATAGTTCATGAAATTCATAATAAAAGACTTTTCATCAGATGTCACCATATTAACTGCATGAAGTAGTGGGTGAGAGACTCAGACACTCTTCCCAGAAGTGGACGCTTTCAAGAGAATCACTAGAAAAGCAACATCCTCTCACCTTCAGGTGTCCACAAAGAACCCGCCAATGTTCAATAGTTTCGATTTGGCCTTTGCACTTACAAAGCCTGCAAAGCCAGTTCCCACTCTCCCCCGCCCTTCCTTATCTATGTCTTAGCTCTTGCACTATCTGAAATGTCGTCAGGCCTAGTACGGTAGTCGCCTGTCTGTTTCCATTTCCTTCCACCTCTCCCCCTCCCTTCCTTATCTATGTTTTAGCTCTTGCACTATCTGAAATGTCGTCAGGCCTAGTACGATAGTCGCTTGTTTTCTTCCTCCCCTCCCTTCCTGCACCCCTCTCTCTCACCTTTTGTTTTCTCCGTCTCTACCAGAAATGTCGTCAGGCCTAGTACGGTAGTCGCCTGTCTGTTTCCATTTCCTTCCACCTCTCCCCCTCCCTTCCTTATCTATGTCTTAGCTCTTGCACTATCTGAAATGTCGTCAGGCCGAGTACTATAGTTAATTTCACATCCTTACTGTTCACGGCCTGTAAGAATGTCATTGTAATTTCCCGTGTTCCCTCCCTTGCCTTGAAGCGCTTTGAAACACATTGTGTATAGGCGCTATATAAATAAACTATCATATCATAGAACTAGTTCTCACGCGGTAGCTTTATTATAGGACCAATAACTCCCAAAGTTGTTATTTCGGTCCCTCTGAAAGGAATTTACGTCATCTTTAGAATAAGGAGCTCATTTATAAAACGGTGGCAGGAAATGGAATCATTTCTCAATCGTTGTTTCCCTTAAAACTGTGACTTTGTGTTTCTAGTCCGATACAAGTGTCTTCTGTTTTATATTGTTAATCTAGATGTTTAAGACAAAAGGTCAAATAGAATCTGCCAGCACTCCTATCACATCGAGAAAAAGGCATTGGCGGCGATTTGCTATCCTATGAAAACGTTGCCACACTTTTACTTTGTCCAAGAGGGAGGCCGGCTTCCATGTTCATATTTGAATGCAAGAAGAGCCTCTTTTAATTTCTGTGAGGGTTCTGAGGGACACCCAGCCAACTCTAAATGTGTCATTGCAACCTTAACAGAGCGGCTTTCCAGAACCTGGCCTCTATGGTAGCAGCCCAGTATCCAGGTCACAAGTGGCCACAGGTGTGATTGTCTGCTCACAGATTAGCATACTGTGGTTTCGAGAATGACCTCCATCATTACTGTGGAACAGTCAATAATGATGAAGAGGCAGGGTCAATGGGCGCACCCCTGGAGGATCAGTACCGTGTCAGGTGCCCGGCTCTCTCTGGGGCTACCCTTTCCTCAGGGCATGCAGTGCTCACGCCTAGGCACTTCTCATCATGTGTTCCCATCCTGGGTGCCCCAATCTGATTGACCTAGAGTCCGCAAAAACAGACCGGGAAGCTCTCCCAGTAAACAGCGACAGTCTGTCAATTGCTGTTCTGACAGGTCTGTTGCAAGGGTGACACCTTCAACTGACCCATCTGTGTGTGCAGGAGGTCTGGGAGGCGATCGGTCTCCTCCTCAGTCTCTCCATCAGTCATCCAGGCTATGATGGGGTTTTAGCTGGTTGACATGAAAGACCCTGCACACCTGTTTCACGCCAATGAGATAATTCACCTCACTGACCTTTTTCAGTACACAGTAAGGCCCAGTCCACTTGTCCTGAAGGGCACTGTGTTTGACAGGCTCCATAATCCACACCCACTGTCCTGGAGAATAGACTGTCACTGTGGGCTTCTGGTCGTGCCAGTGCTTCATCAGCTGCGGACTAAACCTCTAGGTTCTTTGTCGACTGTTCCATGTACTTTGCCATTCTAGACCAAAGGCCAAGTATATAGTACACCACATCTCGAGTGGGGGAGGAGGGGTTACCCTCCCATCCCTCTCTCACTAGACTGAGGGAACCTCATACAGGGTGTCCAAACAGAAGCTCAAAGGGGCTAAACCCTACTCCGTTCTGTGGCACCTCCCTGTAGGCAAACAGTAGGCATGGCAGGAGAATATCCCATTTTCTCCTCAGGTGCTCTTCCAAGCCACCATGCCTTTCAGGGTCTTGTTGAACCGCTCAACATGCCCGTTGGTTTGTCGATGGAAGGCTGTGGAGAACCGGTAGGTGACTCCACACTCTTCCCACATAGCCTTCGTATACGCTGATATGAAGTTTGATCCCCTGTTAAAAGCGACTACCTTGGGGAATCCAACACGGGAGAATATCCCAATCAGAGCCTTCGCAACCACGGGGGCTTTGATGCTCCTCAAAGTGACAGCCTGAGGGTATCTTTTGTCGTCGTCTACCACAAGCAAGATGTGTCTGGAGTGTTGAGAAACCAAACTTGCCTCCCTGAGGGGTAGTTGGTGAGAAACACTACTTAGGTTGTCTTCCTCGCCATCTTCCCTTTGTGGAAGGTCTTGTCTGTATGGGTACACGGGACCTAGCCCATCCCCTGAGGTCTCTTCTCCAGAAACCCTAGCTTCTACCCTAGCTTATACCCAAGCTTGGAGGCTGGTCAGCAGCTTAAAAATCCTGGTGCTGTGGGATTGTCCCTGTAAAGACTGGACGGTGGTGTATGTATTCTGCTCTCTATATGATAGAGGAGAGGCACAGAGGACCCCAGCCAAGATTCTCTATTTGGTAGCTATGGTCGAGCAATCAAGGCCTAGCTTCTCAGGAGGTGATGCAGGCTGGTTCTTAAGTACAGTGTAGTCCCCAAGCACCCACAAAGGAATGTCCACACACTGTATTAGTTAAAACACAGTCTTCATATAATTAATATTCAAGGTTATGTACACTATCACAATAACTCACTTTGTGCTCAGAAAATCAATAATGGTAAATATATACAGTTCTAAAGTGGTACCACAATTATTATCAGATCTCATTAAAGTGCATCAACTATACTGTCAAAATGTCACACAGATCAATAACAAGGAACCCAGCAATAGAAATAGGAAGGAAAGCAAGATGGTTGAAACAATAGGCAGAATACTGGCCTCTACCGTTAAGCACAGTTCTGTGTGGAGATCCCCCCACCTGGGCAACCTGTAAAGCAATGATGTATCACAAGCCCAGTCCATATATTGTTCTATGAGTCTTATTTCCCTCTACAATAGTTCTACAGCCCCAATGTACCTGGAATTGTAGCGTTCGTCGTCGGGGAATCGATGGCCTTTCTTGAGTGCCCTTCCTTTAAGGCAGGAGTCACGGGTCATCGAACGTCTGATGGAGAACAGGGTGAACTACGGCGTTGAAGTGGCAGCTTCGTTCCTAGCGGTGCTTGTGGACGACGGAGCGTTGGCGTCCTGCAAGGAAGAGGCGTGCGGGGCACCTCGGTGACGGTAGTCCTGGACTGCAAAGAGATGTTAAAGAACTGTGGCCCAGCAAGGGCGTCGAGTCGTCGGCCTCTCTGTGGTCTTTAGGTGGCAGGAAACCCACCGGCAGATGCTCCTCGGCACGTCGACGGTCGGGCCTTCTCCAGCAGGATAAATCGGGCGGCGATGCAGATGGGAGCGTCCTTGGATCAAATGAAGTTCTTAGGCAAACGGGAGCACGGCGGCTCCAGTAGGCTACGGCGGTCGTTGACAGAGGTGGACAACAGTCCGGGCGCTTCTCTTTGGGATTCCGCGGCAGTCCCCGTCGCTGGTCGGCAGCCTTTCGTAGGTCTGTCTACCAGGGAGCTTTGGCAAAGATTAGCTGGTGCACGATGGTCCCTCGTAGCTCGGTAAGAGGGCGCCTTACCAGGACCTCTCTGGGTCAGTCCTTGGAGACACAGCAGCTTTCAGATTGTGAAGGAGAGCAACAGCAATTCTTCTCCTCCAGCAGGGCTTCAAGGTCAAGCTTCAGTTTCACTGCAGTTACTCTTCAGCTTCTGAACACGAATTCTAGCAGTGAAAGGCCCCTAGATATACTAGTTGATCGCCCATTCACTCTGCTGGGTCACACTCAGGCAACCAATCGGTCAGAAGGGCATTCAGGCAGGCAGTCAGCCAATCAGGCTCACAGTGCATTCAGGCCATTCACTCCTCTCCAGACACTCACAACAAGTTATGTGTATTGGGACAAGTACCCAGTCATTCAACACTCCACACTGCATTCATACCAGTTTCGGACAGGGCTGTCTCAGTCATTGTGTCAAACACCAGATACTAGACACCCACAACATAGAATGCATATTCATCACACATTCCATTCACCCAGGTCCCACCCACAGGGTGTACCCAGAACATACAGTCACTGGGAAGGCTCCAGCCAGTCTGGCCTGAACTTCACAACAACACCAGAAATGGAACTTCCACCCAATAGCTGGTCCGGGGAAAGGGACAGAGTCAGGGCTTCCCAGGACTTTGGGAAAACAAGGTAACAGCCAATAGAAAGCAAGAGGCCACAGGGGCCATCTTGTTTTCCATCAGGAATCAACTGATTCCAATGGCAGGGCCTGAGTATCCCAAAATGAAGGATACTCAGAGCACCTGTCGAATTTAGCATGGAGCTGCCACCAGCCCATACCCTGCTCTGTGGGCCACACACAAGTGCCCAAAATCATACACTAGGGGCACAGGGTTATACCCCCACCCATGGGTGCCATAAGGGTATCCCATGGGTCTGTACACCAAACCAAAAGTGAGAGCTGCACCGCCAGGAGTGCCACATGAACTCCTGCGCGGAAAACACGACAGAACACACGATAAAAAGCAGTAAAGGACAAGGATACGGAGGCCCCGCATTTCCAGCATCACAGTCAACCCCCCAGACTGAGGTTAGGGTGCCTAATCTCCCACGAGATAGACACCCTCATCCAGACGGTCAACATACCTTCTGGAAAGGCCATCTGTATTATCATGACTCTTCCCTGTTCTATGCTCTATGGTGAAGTCTAGCTCTTGCTGGCTAATGGACCACCTGAGCAGTTTTGGGTTTTCACCCTTCATCTGCATAAGCCACGTCAGTGGCTTATGATCTGTTTGGACCTTGAAGGTAGACCCTGTAAGGTAGGGCCTAAAACGCTTAAGGCTCCAAACTATGCTAAAACATTCCTTTTCAACAGTAGCCACCTAAATTCTCTACCCTTGAGTTGTCTACTGATGAATATGATAGGATGTTCCCTACCTTTGTCATCTAACTGGGACAAGACAGCTCCAATTCCGGTGTCGCAGGCATCTGTCTGGACGATAAAGGGTCGGCTTTAGTTAGGCGCACACAACACAGGTGCCCTACACAGACTTTCTTTCAAGCCATCAAAGGCCCTCTGACAGTCTTCAGTCCAATTGACCTTCCTAGATTGTTTGGGTGAAGTCAGAGCTGTCAGTGTTGCAGCTATGGTTCCATAGTCTGCCATTAAATTGCGATAGTACCCAGTGAGGCCCAAAAAGGCTCTCACCTGGGTTTGAGTAGTGGGAGCCTCCCAGTCACGTACATCCTGTACCTTACTGGGGAGAGGTTGGATTTGACCCCCTCCTACCTCATGACCAAGATATGTGACTTTCCCGTGAGCTATCTGGCAATTGGTGGCCTTGATAGTGAGGTTAGCCCTTTTCAAGGCCTGCAACACCTTATCCAGATGTGTCAAATGCTCTTCCCAGGTGGGACTGTAGACGGCAATGTCGTCTAAGTAGGCCACACAAAAGGCCTCCAGCCCACTGAGCGCATGATTGACCAATCTCTGGAAGGTGGCAGGGGCATTCTTCAACCCAAAAGGCATGACCCTAAACTGGTAGAGTCCCTCTGGTGTTAAGAACGCCGTCTTTTCCTTGGCATGGTCCGTCAGAGCTATTTGCCAATAGCCTGAGGTAAGGTCAAAGGTGCTCACAAATTTGCCAGCACCTATGGTGTCCATGAGTTCATCAGTCCGGGGCAATGGGTGCGTGTCAGTTTTGGTGACGGCATTGACTCCTCGGTAGTCCACACAGAACCTCCAATCCTTGGTACCTGCCTGGGAACTTGCCTTGGGGACAAGGACCACGGGACTGGACCAGGGAATGGTTGAGGGTTCAATAACACCCAGATCCAACATCTTGGTGACCTCAGCCTGGATGTGGTTCTTAACAGTATCCGACATACGGTAGCAGCTGCTTTTGACAGGCACACTGTCACCAATATCAATTTCATGCCTACACCACGGTGTAAGGCATGGTGTCAGTGAAAACAGAGAGGCATACTGCCGGTGCAAAGCCCTGCAGGCCCTCTGCTGCTCTGTCGTCAGATCTGGAGAGAGATGTACTCCCTCCACTGAGCCATCCTGAGGGTTGCTATGCAGCAAATCATGAAGGGGCTCACTCTCATCCTCTTCTTGCTCTGAAGCTAGCAAGAGACATGAGACTTCTGCTCGCCTGTGGAAAGGCTTGAGCCGATTAACATGGAATACCTGAGATCTACCCCTGGGATTCCCATGTCAACCAGATAGTTGACCTCGCCCATCTTGGAGATTATCCGGAAGGGTCCAGTCCATTTATCTGCCAATGCCCGCGGCTTGGTAGGCTCCATCACGAGGACCTCCTGTCCCGGAGTCCAATCCACTTGCGATGCTTTAAGGTCATGCCAGTACTTATTCAATTCCTGGCTGGCCTTGAGATTCGCTGTTGCCTGACCCATCATCTGTGTCATCCTCCGTCTGAGGCCTACCGCATAGTCCCCCACTTGCTTGACGGGACCTGGAAGGGTGGCCTCCAAACCTTCTCTGATGAAGGCAAGGGGCCCCCTCACGGGATGTCCAAAGAGTAACTCAAAGGGGCTGAAACCAACACCCTCTTGAGGTACCTCTCTGTAAGAAAACAGCAGGCATGGCAGAAGAAGATCCCACTTCTTCCTTAGGGGCTCTTCCAAAGCACCTAGCATGCCCTTGAGAGTTTTGTTAAATCTCTCAACCAGACTATTGGTCTGGGTGGTAAGAGGTGAAGAACTTATAGGTTACCCCGCACTCTTTCCACATGGTTTTCATGTAACTAGACATGAAGATGGATCCTCTGTCAGAGACAATCTCCTTAGGGAATCCAACACGGGTGAAAATGCCCAGGAGAGCCCTGGCAAACACCTTGGCAGTTACAGTCCGAAGGGGTATAGCCTCAGGGTACCTGGTGGCAATATCGACCAAGACCAGGATGAACCGATGTCCACCTGAAGTGGTAGGGTCAAGGGGACCGACAATGTCGATGCCCACCCTCTCAAACGGTGTGCCAACCACTGGCAATGGTTTCAGTGGGGCAATGACACTGCCTCCAGTCTTGCCAGACAACTGACACATTGTGCAGGTCCTGCAGTGGGACTCCACGTCTACTCCCATCCGTGGCCAGTAGAAATGGGCAGAGAGCCTCTGCTTAGTCTTCTTGCTCCCAAGATGACCAGCCAAGGGCACCTCATGCGCCAACTGCAGCAGGATGGGCCTGTAAACCTGGGGTACCACCAACCTCTTGAGGGCACCAGGTTCAGGCTTAGTGGGCTCACTAACAAGGAGCTCACCCTCCCAATAGATTCAGAATGTCCTAGGCACTTCTCCTTGTTCCTGGGACAGGGCCTGTTTCCTCAGACCCTCGAGAGAGTGGCACTCTCTCTGTCCCTTACAGAAGTCCGCCCAGGAGGGTCCCCCTTCAGCTAACAAGCATTGAAGGTCGGGATGATCCTCCGGGTTGAGAACCTCTCCCACAGCAGAGTCTTCTGGCTCTTCTCCCACAGGAGGTGAGACGGGATTCACTACTGGACCCAGCCCGTCCGGAGCATGGATCCCAATGGGTGCTGTCGGAACAGCAGGAAGAGCAGGGGCTCCCTCCACAGAGGTGGCCTTCTTACTCTTCCGTTTCCTTCATGCCTTGGGTTTCCCCATCGGCAAGGGTACCGGGCTTGCAGCCGGACCCTGTGTGACCTGCGATCGGGTGACCGCCATAGCAGCCATGGATAGACCATCCGTGATCATCCCCAACTCGACCAAATCGTTTCCTAACAAAATGTTTGCAGGCACATTGTCCTGAACCAGGACCGGAAGCTTTGCTGTCTTGTCTCCAATCGTAATGTTGACTAAGGCTACAGGCGATAATTTGGGAGGCCCACCAGCTAACCTGGTGGTTCTCAGAGGAGCACCTACATAGCCCTCTGGCTTGAGCAGAGTCCTGTCCACCACTGTCATGCTTGCCCCAGTGTCTCTCAAACCAGTAGAAGGCTGGCCATTCAAGAGGACACTTCTCAATAACCTACGAGTGTTCTGTGGGATAGTCGCCAATACTTCTGCGTACTGGTCCCAGGCCCCAAGAGACACTAAGGAAATCTCTACAGGAGCACCGAAGGTGAGACCAGTAGAGGAGGGGAGGACAGTGGCCTCCACCTCAGGTACGGAGTAGGGGTAGTCAGGCTGACAGCCTGGACTCCAAGTGCCTTACCCTTAGACTTGGGGTCACCCCTTCGGTGGTCCAGAGCCCCACAATCCCAACATGTGCCAGGAGTGTGGGGTACGGTACTGGAGCCACTGGGACCCTGATTTGCAGCAGGCAGACCACTACTCTTACTCCCACCCACAACAGACTTATCCCCACTAGGTTTTTGGGTCTTCGGAGAGGAAGGTTTTGGTTTACCCGACTGTGACTGCTTTTGGGACTCCTCAGCTTTCTGAGAGGTCCCCTTTTCTTTGTCCTTGTCCTTCCCACTGGAGTCCTTAGGGGACACCGGGTGGGAGACCCACTTGTCAGCCAACCTAGCCAGCTTAAAGGGGTCCAAAATGTTCTGGTCAGCAACATACTGACGCAGCTCTGGTGAACAGGCTTCAGAAAAATGCTCAAAAAACAAGAGGTGGGACAATTCATCAAACGTTTTCACTTTGTAACCATCAATCCACCCCATCATGTTCATGTGCGCAGCACTCACCCAGTAATCCAAGACAAATTCTCTCATTTCTCAAAATCCCTGAACCTCTTAAGGTATTGGGTAGGTGTCCTGCCAAACTTGGCAATCAAAGCAGACTTCATGCACTCATACTGACCCCTTTCTTCCACACTTAGTTTCAGAATACAGTCATATCCAGTCTGAGGCACTCTGCTTAACAAACACTTAGCCCAATCTCTCTTATCCACATCATGAATTGCACAAGCCATTTCAAACGCTTCAATCCATTGGAGGATATCAAAACCCTCCGCATACACACCAACCGAATCTTTCATAAAATTGGTTGCTGGGGACCTGACACTCTCAACGGGGTTTAGCTGAATTTTCCACTCTAGCTCTCTCTAGCTGGATTCGCTGACATTCAGTGTCCTTGTCTTTGAGTTCAAGAACCCTATTCTTGAGTTCCACTTGTTGTGCCAACTCCTCTTTCTTAAGCTCAGCATCTATTTCCAACTTGCAATATTCAAAGGCCAATTTCATCCTTAATAACTCAAGCTCCAAGAAATGGCTGGGGTTTGGAACAGAGGCAGCAGGAATGGTGGTATTCCCAGAATCAGATTCAGCACCAACCCTCGGGTTAGAGTCCTCATTGGTTGCATCCCCCCCATCAAGGGTTTCACAATCAGTCTGGTAGTCCACCAGGGCAGCTATCAGCTCAGCCCTAGACTTATCCACAAAGTCTAACTACCTGGCTTCACAAGCACTCTGGAGAGCTTCTAAGCTCATCCGAGTCAATTTACCATTCGCAATAGATTACATTGCTTGTAAGGCAGTTATCTTGTACACAACTAAACCTTAATTTAACAAAGTGCAGATATCCTTGTAAGTGGCACGGTTATACACTGATTCTTAAAACCATAAGCATCCCGCCGCTGCCACCAGTGTAAAGACTGGAGGGGGGTGTCTGTACTTCTGCTCTCTATATGGTAGAGGAGAGGCACAGAGGACCCCAGCCAAGATTCGCTATTTGGTAGCTATGGTCGAGCAATCAAGGCCTAGCTTCTCAGGAGGTGATGCAGGCTGGTTCTTAAGTACAGTCAAGTCCCCAAGCCCCCACAAAGGAATGTCCACACACTGTATTAGTTAAAACACAGTCTTTATATAATTAATATTCAAGGTTATGTACACTATCACAATAACTCACTTTGTACTCAGAAAATCAATAATGGTAAATATATACAGTTCTAAAGTGGTACCGCAATTATTATCAGATCTCATTAAAGTGCATCAACTATACTGTCAAAATGTCACACAGATCAATAACAAGGAACCCAGCAATAGAAATAGGAAGGAAAGCAAGATGGTTGAAACAATAGGCAGAATACTGGCCTCTACCATTAAGCACAGTTCTGTGTGGAGATCCCCCCACCTGGGCAACCTGTAAAGCAAAAATGTATCACAAGCCCAGTCCATATATTGTTCTATGAGTCTTATTTCCCTCTACAATAGTTCTACAGCCGCAATGTACCTGGAATTGTAGCGTTCGTCGTTGGAGAATCGATGGCCTTTCTTGAGTGCCCCCTCTTTAAGGCAGGAGTCACGGGTTGTCGAACGTCCGACGGAGAACAGGGTGAACTACGGCAATGAAGTGGTAGCTTCATTCCTAGCGGTGCTCGTTGACGATGGAGCGTTGGCGTCCTGCAAGGAAGAGGCGTGCGGGGCACCTCAGTGACGGTAGTTCTGGACCGCAAAGAGATGTTAAAGAACTGTGGCCCAGCAAGGGCGTCGAGTCGTCGGCATCTCTGTGGTCTTTAGGTGGCAGGAAACCCACCGGCAGAAGCTCCTCGGTCCATCGACGGTTGGGCCTTCTCCAGCAGGATAAATCGGGCGGCGATGCAGACTAGAGCGTCCTTGGATCAAATGAAGTTCTTAGGCAAACGGGAGCACGGCAGCTCCAGTAGGCTATGGCGGTCGTCGACAGAGGCGGACAACAGTCCGGGCGCTTCTCTTTGGGGTTCCGCGGCAGTCCCCGTCTCTCGTCGGCAGCCTGTCATAGATCTGTCTACCAGGGAGCTTTGGCAAAGATCAGCTGGTGCACGATGGTCCCTCGTAGCTCGGGAAGCGGGCGCCTTACCAGGTCCTCTCTGGGTCAGTCCTTGGAGACACAGCAGCTTTCAGATTGATGAAGGAGAGCAACAGCAATTCTTCTCTTCCAGCAGGGCTTCAAGGTTAAGCTTCAGTTTCACTCCAGTTACTCTTCAGCTTCTGAACACGAATTCTAGCAGTGAGAGGCCCCTAGATATACTAGTTGATCTCCCATTCATTCTGCTGGGTCACACTCAGGCAACCAATCGGTCAGAAGGGCATTCATGCAGGCAGGCATTCAATCAGGTGCATAGTGCATTCAGGCCATTCACTTCTCTTCAGACACTCACAACAAGTTATGTGTATTGGGACAAGTACCCAGCCATTCAACACTCCACACTGCATTCATGCCAGTTTCGGACAGGGCTGTCTCAATCATTGTGTCATACACCAGATACTAGACACCCACAACACAGAATGTGTATTCGTCACACACTCCATTCACCCAGGTCCCACCCACAGGGTGTACCCACAACATACAGTCACTGGGAAGGCTCCAGCCAGTCTGGCCTGGACTTCACAACAACACCATATATGGAACTTCCACCTAACAGCCGGTCAGGGGATGGGACGGAGTCAGGGCTTCCCAGGACTTTGGGAAAACAAGGTAATATGCAATAGAAAGCAAGAGGCCACAGGGACCATCTTGTTTTCTATCAGGAATCAACTGATTCCAATGGCCGGGCCTGGGTATCCCAAAATGGAGGATACTCAGAGCACCTGTCAAATTCAGCATGGAGCTGCCACCAGCCCATACCCTGCTCTGTGGGCCACACACAGGTGCCCAAAAACATACACTAGGGGCACAGGGTTGTACCCCCACCCATGGGTGCCATAAGGGTATCCCATGGGTCTGTACACCAAACCAAA
Source organism: Ambystoma mexicanum (assembly GCF_040938575.1). Classification (NCBI taxonomy): domain Eukaryota; kingdom Metazoa; phylum Chordata; class Amphibia; order Caudata; family Ambystomatidae; genus Ambystoma; species Ambystoma mexicanum. The sequence continues at coordinate 16,608,228 of NC_090934.1, read as the reverse complement.
AGAGAGAGCTGCACTGCCAGGAGCCCCACATGAACTCCTGCGCAGAAAACACGACAGAAAACACGATAAAAATCAGTAAAGGACAAGGATACGGAGGTACTGTCCCTCCAATGCATTTCCAGCATCACAGTCCCTGCTCTTGACATAGGATGTGCAGGACATCTTTACTCATGCGTTTCACAGTCTCTATATCAAGATCCATGGCTATTTAAAAATACCTAGCAGTGACTTAACGTTGACTGCAACAGTCCTTTTTTATCGTTGGGTGACTAAGCTGTGCGGCAAGGCTCCAACTGGATCCGACCGTCTGCCACCAATGGGACAAATAAACTTCTGGGGCACCAGTGGCCCAGGTGTGAATATCGGTTTCTATCGTGAATATTAGCTTGCTTCACATCTAGACAGGATTGTGAATATTATCTTGCCTCACATCTAGACAGGCTTGTGAATATTCGCTCGCGTCACATCTAGACAGGATTGTGAATATTAGCCTGTGCCACATTTAGAAAGAGTTGTGAATATTAGCTTGCTTCACATCTAGACAGGATTGTGAATATTCGCTCGCGTCACATCTAGACAGGATTGTAAATATTAGCCTGTGCCACATTTAGAAAGAGTTGTGAATATTAGCTTGCTTCACATCTAGACAGGCTTGTGAATATTATCTTGCCTCACATCTAGACAGGATTGTGAATATTATCTTGCCTCACATCTAGACAGGCTTGTGAATATTAGCCTGTGTCACATTTAGATAGAATTGTGAAGATATTCACGCGCCACATCTGGAAAGAATTTGGAAATTAGCATGCACCACTTCTAGATAGTGAGGCCACTAACCAACACACTAACAATCTCACCCTTTTGCACCTCTCAAACTCTAACCAAACACAGCCACACCTCTAAAACACACCAAACTTCACTACACTGCAACAACAAAACAAATCACACACAGCCTTGCGCAACAGAACACGACCACTATCAACCAAAATCCTCACCTAAGCTCAGCGATCAGTGTTAACCGAACTGAAGCTGCCAACAGCACATCACTGCTCTCTTGCAGCTTTCCCGCTCGCTCTCACTAACTCACCCCACCCCTTTCCTTTTCAGATTCGCCAGAGCACCAGTGGACCACTCCGTTGGTGATAGTGCGCAATACAAATGTCCATTAACATTAACATTAACCATCAATCAGCCTCACACCTCTAGTGCACCAGAATGGATCAGAACGCATTGTAGTAAACAAGCATATAATTAAAATGATAAACTTACTTGTCCAATTTTGGTAACTTGGACAGAACGGCAGGCTTATCGCCTCTAAAGGCTGTACATCATTGGTCATTCGCAAAACAGCGAAAACAAAATTATTACCCAATGATAAAATGAGTGTCCAGTCAAGGTTGTATACAAATATCTGCTTAATTATTATCACAACAGACAATCTAATAACACTACTAGATACAGCCCACCCTGTAAAGGAATGCAGAGGACAGACAGTTTCTAAGAGGGGGAAAAGGGATGCACCCTGGAAACGGACAGGAGGGTAGTTGGTGTGTTTAATGACCACAATCGTTTTTTTTAAAGGCTTTTTGGCTTCAGCAAAAAGGAAGAAATGGTCTTAAAATGTCTCGAGGGGCCTTTTGGGAAGGATCAGGGCGACAGAACTACGATTTACCCATTGCTGTAGTTGTTCTTGGTGCTCAATGGCGTCGAGACGACTTCAGGGCACTTTTCAGGCCTCTGCGACAGAGCTCACGTTGGGAGTCAGTGGCAGGTATCAGGCAGCAAGACGGGTCGGCAAGCGAAGCTTGGCAGGTTGGCCTTCACGGTGACTCGGGGTCAGGAGCCATTGTCTCAGTGCTGATCAGCAGTTCTGAGGTACTGGTCGAGACGTCTCGGGTTCCTTCAGCGACTGCGGCTTGACTGTGGTAGCTCGAGGCTTGACGGTGGTTAGCGTGGCAGGTGGTTGCGGATCGAAGAACTCGACTGGCTCAAGAATGTCCTTTAAGGTGGACGGCGGCAGGCGCTTGTCGCTGCACTTCTCCCCAACTCTTGAATGGGCTTGAGAAAGCCCATTAAGGTGGGCGACCCAGAGCTAGAGTGTGTTGCAGGCAGCTGTCTTGTCCTTGGTTTTGAGTTCAGAGACCTTCTGGCACTCCCTGTCCAGTGAGCTTGCTGCAGAGCCTAATCGGGCACACCGTGTGCCAGCTGGGTACCGGTCCTGAAGCAGCTGGAGGGGCTTCTGGGTTCTTTTCTCTTCTCTTCCCTGGGAGAACTTAAGGGGAGGGATCTTGCTTTCCCCTTTGGATGTTCCTGGCCTTCCTGCGCCGGCGGAAGCTGTAAGGCAGACTATACCTGCAGCCAGGGTTCAAGGAGGAGTTCTTCTTTGTGCTTCCTGTGAAGTCATCAGATGATCTCCCTAAAGAGGGGTCCAGCCCTCTTTTAAAGCCAAGTGGGCCACAGTGATTGTTGTAGGCTGAGCCTACCTAAGTGAACCAATCCTAGGGTCTCTACCAATGCTGTTTTGTATGTGCGAGGTCATAACCAAAGTGCTTTGCAACAGGAAAAGGTAAGGGGGTTCTACAGGAACAAGGGGTGTCCCAGAGCCAATATGGCAGAACCCTTCTCTCAATAGAAAGAACTCTGGGCTCACTGCCGCTCGCCTTCCTGTCTGCTGTGATCAAAGATCCTCTCCGTTTAATGGTTCTCCCTGTGTGGTTCCTTTTAAAGCGGCAGATCTCGCTTGAAGGTGTTTATGTTTATGTTTATTGAGTTTATATAGTGCTTTACCCCAAAGCGCTTTACAGAATAACAACAGGTACAATAATGAAAGAAGCATCATTTACAAACATGAAACAAACCACTGGAGCAGTATGCAGAACAATGTACTCAAAAGGAGGGGAAGAGAGGGGGAGGGGGGGAGAGGATGCAGGTGAAGGGGGTGTCGTTGTCTGATATGAGGTCAGCGGGAGTGGGAGGCAGGGGGAAGGAGGGAGGTGAAGGGGGGAGACCCCAGGTGACCTCCTATGCCCTTGGTGGTTACAGTATCCAATGTGAGGTCATCGTGAGGAGGGGGAAGGAGGGAGGGGAAGAGGAAGGGGGCACGGGTTTGAGGGGGGAGAGAGGTAGGGAAGGAGAGTCAGGGGGGGTGTGGAAGAAGGGCTTTCAGGGAGGAGTGGAAAGATGAATAGGTGGGGGTGGAGCGGATAGAGAGAGGTAGGGGGTTCCAGTTGAGGGGGGCCAAGAGTTGGAAGGAGCGGAAGCGTAAGGATGCACAAGATGCTGGGGGTACAGTGGGAAGGTTGAGATCGGCTGAGCGGAGAGAGCAGGAGGGAGAGTAAAATGAGAGGAGGGAGGGGAGATAGGGGGGGCAAGGTCATGGAGAGATTTGTAAACAAGGCAGAGAAATTGACATTTCAGTTGTGAGAGGAAGGGGAGCCAGCCGAGTTGAGTGAGGTAGAGATAGAGTCTCGAGGGCCGAGGAGACATAGAGTGCAGATAGAGGAGTGGTAGAATGATTTTAGGAGAGTCAGGTGAGAGACAGGGAGTCCAAAGAGAAGAGAGGAGCAGTAGAAGAGGCGGGAGAAAATAAGGGAGGAGATTAGGAGTTTAGAAGCGTAAAAGGTGAGGGAGGAGCAGATCATGCAGATGTTGAAAAGGTGGTGCCGACAGGCACGAGAGGTTAGAGAGATGTGGTTGGAGAAGGAGAGAGAGGAGTCGATATGGAGGCCAAGATTGCGGGCATGGGTCGAGATGGGGAGATTGGAAGGGGGAAAGTGCATGAAAGGAGGAGAGGAAGGTGAGAGAGTGTTAGGAGGAAGGAAAAGCACTTCAGTCTTGTCAGTATTGAGGGAAAGAAAATGGGATGACATACAGTTTTTTATGGCCGTAAAACAGGAAGAGAGAGTGTGGTGGAGGTCGGAGGTGAAGGAAGAAAAGGAGATAAAGAGTTGGGTATAATCAGCATAGAAGTGGTGGGAGATGCCGAAAGACGAGAGGACTGGGGCGAGAAGGGAGGTATAGAGAGAGGAAAGGTCTGAGTATGGAGCCCTGGGGATCGCCATAGTTCAGGGGGAAGTTGAGGAGGTGCAGCTGCCCCAGGAGACAGTAAAGGATCGGTTGGAGAGGTAAGAGGAGAGCCAGGAGATGACAGAGCCTTTGAAGCAGAAGGAGGCCTGAGTGCTGAGAAGTAAGGGGTGATCTACGGTGTCAAAGGCTGCAGACAGATCAAGGATGATGAGAATTGAGGATTGCTTAGCGTGACGAGCAGTGAAGAGAGAATTGAGTACATAAGTGAGAGCAGTCTCAATGGAGTGTTTAGGGTGGAAACCAGATTGAGTGGTGGGGAGGAGGGAGTGAGAGGAGACGAAAGGTGAGAGTTGAGAGTAGGCTATGCACTCGAGGAGCTTGGAGATGAAGGGGAGAAGGGAGATTGATCTGAAGTTGGAGACAAGAAGAGGGCTAGCGGAAGGTTTTTTCAGGATAGGGATGATGGTAGCGTGTTTGAAAGCTGTAGGAAAGGTAGCAGAGGAGAGACAGATGTTAAAGAAGGTGGTTAGGTAGGAGATGAGGAGAGGGTAGACTTTGGGGATGGGATCAGAGGGGGCAGCGGTAGGGTGAGTTTTGGACAGGAGACGGGAGACACAGGATGAGATGATAGGAGAGAAGTTGGACATTGTATTGTATTGTTTGCTATTTGTATTGCGCACCAGACCCAAAGGTAACAGAGCGTAGAGCATAAGATAATTCGAAGCTTGGTTGCACAGAAAACGTACAGAAATAACAAGTTAAACACAGGCGATGAATGTGGTGCACAGGTGAGAATGACATATAGAGATGCAATGTACGGAAAACATACAAATAAGTCGTAGTAGCATGAGTAACATAGGAGAAATACTGTACAGTTTGAAGGCAGGTATTTACACGTATTTACAGTCAGTATTGACAGTCAATGTGTAATACAGTGGCAAGTAGCAGCTATAAGTCTGAGTCTTTAAGCCAATTAATCGTGCTCTTGCGGAAATTGTGGAAATTGTGGAAGGACATATTAGCAGAGATGGAAGAGGAGGAGGGGGAAGGAGGGGAGAAGGAAGGAGAGGAGAGGATGTTTTGGCATAGAGAGAGAATTTTGGATGAGAAGAAGTTGGCAAAGTTGGAGGGAGAGAGGGGCGAGTTGGGGGAAGGATCAGAAGTAGGAGGGGAAAGGAGGCGAGAGAGCGTCTGGAAGATACAGCGGGGGTGAGAAGTTTGTGAGTGGAGGAGGTTAGAGTAGTAGGAGCGCTTGGCAGATGTGAGGCAAGAGTCGTAGAGAGAGTGATATGAAAAATAGGAGGATTGATTAGTCAGAGAAGGGGATTTGAGCCAGCATTGTTCGGGGCGACGGATGAGGCGACGAATGGACAGAAGGTGAGGGGAGAGCCAGGGTTGGGAAGGTTTGTGAGAGGGTGAGAAGGGAGTAAGAGGATAGAGTTGGTCAAGACTGGAGGATATAGAGGAGGACCGTGAGGAGAGGGCCTCATCGGCTGAGAGGGATGAGAAGTCAGGGAGAGTGGGAAGGGAGGAAGAAGAGGAGTCAAGGAAGAGAGAAGGGTTGAATTTTCAGAGATCACGACGAGAGAAGGAGTGAGAGGAGGGAGAGGGGAGGACAGTGAGGAGGGGGGAGGAGTAAGGGAGAAGGAGAGCAAGGCGTGGTCGGACAGATAGTTGGGAAGAGACGTTATGGGGGAGGAAGAGTAAGATGAGAGAAAGGTGAATCGCGAGTGGAGCCAGAGGAGTGGGTGGGGGGGTAGGCAGTGGGGAGAGGAGGTAAGAGTCAAGTAAAGAGTGGAGAGGGCGAGAATGAGATGAGGTGGAGAGAGGGAGGTTAAAATCACAGAGGACAGAGAGAGGAGTATGGGAGGGAGAAATGAGGGAGAGAAGATGGTCCAGATCTTCATAGAAAGAAGAGAGGGGAACGGGAGGTCTGTAAATAATTAAGAAGGAGATCACATGAGGGTGAGTGAGGGTTTGAAGAGAAATTCAAAGGAGGAGAAGTTAGGGAGAGATAAGGATGGAGATGTGGAAAGACTTTTAGGGTGAAATATGAGGCCGACGCCGCCTCTGCAACCTGAGGGGTGTGGGACATGAAGGAAGTCGGAAGAGGGGGTTAGAGGGAGATGCAGGAATAATGGAATTGAAGGGCGGGATCCAAGTCTCGGTGATGCAGAGGAAGTGAAGGTTGAGTCGGAAGAACCGATCAAGGGCCGCAGTGGCTTTGTTGCAGATGGACCGGGCATTCCAGAGGGCGATGTTGATGATGCTGGAGGGATTGGTGGTGGGGAGGTGGATAAGATTAGAGCGAGAATGGGTTGTGGGTGGCGGAAGGGATGGGCAGGAAGGAGGTGAGAAAGTGGGGAGGACATGAGGATGAGCGGAAGGTGAAGGAAGAGGAGGAGGGAGAGGGAGAGGGGGAGGGAGGGAGGCTGACAGAGGGAAAGGCAGGTAGAGTGCATGACAGGAAGGGGATGAGAGTAAGTGCTGGTGGCCACACAGCAGAGTGCCCACAATTGGAGTAAGTATCAGGAGCTGTTGCAGGTTCATTGGAGGAGAGGGAGAGGGTGAGGTTTTAGGGAAGATGGATGGAGAGTCACAGCAGTTGAGTGAAGGTAGCAGCAGCAGAGCGTCGGAGGGTGAATTGGTGAGGGTGGTAGGCTCCTTTGGAGATCAGCAGCAGAGCGTTGGAGGGTGAATTGGTGAGGGTGGTAGGCTCCTTTGGAGATCAGCAGCAGAGCGTCTGAGGGTGAATTGGTGAGGGTGGTAGGATCCTTTGGAGATCAGCAGCAGAGCGTCTGAGGGTGAATTGGTGAGGGTGGTAGGCTCCTTTGGAGATCAGCAGCAGAGCGTCGGAGGGTGAATTGGTGAGGGTGGTAGGCTCCTTTGGAGATCAGCAGCAGAGCGTCTGAGGGTGAATTGGTGAGGGTGGTAGGCTCCTTTGGAGATCAGCAGCAGAGCGTCTGAGGGTGAATTGGTGAGGGTGGTAGGATCCTTTGGAGATCAGCAGCAGAGTGTCTGAGGGTGAATTGGCGAGGGTGGTAGGATCCTTTGGAGATCAGCAGCAGAGCGTCTGAGGGTGGATTTGTGAGGGTGGTGGGATCCTTTGGAGATCAGCAGCACAGCGTCTGAGGGTGAATTGGTGAGGGTGGTAGGATCCTTTGGAATTGGTGAGGGTGGAGGGATCCTTTGGAGATCAGCAGCCGAGCGTCTGAGGGCGAATTGGTGAGGGTGGTGGGATCCTTTGGAGATCAGCAGCAGAGCGTTGGAGAGGTGAGAACAGCAGGGCCCAAGATTAGAAATTGCAGCAGGGAATGATCAAGGGCATTTGGGGAAATCGGGAAGATTCAAGGGGAGGAAGAGCAGCAGTGAGTGAGTCCAGGGTAGTGAGGTGAGTGGCAGAGGCCAAGGAGGAGGAGGAGGAGGACCAGCTTTGATGGTAGTCACAGTGGTGGAAATGACTGATGCAGCTGCAAGCAGAGAGCCAGACAGGGCGACAGTTCACAGGTGGTCTGTAGTATGGAGGGCAAAATGACGTGCCCGCATTGCGGCTACAGTCCGTTGCAGCAGAGCGCAGGCAGGCTGGGTCACTCTCTGGTCTGCGGCAGTGCTGGGTTGAACGGGGGGCAGGCATAGCGAGGTGGAGGAGGGAGGACCAGTTCTGGCTTCTGTAAACCACATTCTTATATCTTATGAATGGGGTGTCCCCTAGCAGGGATTGTCTACTGCAACACTGCACTCAGACATGCAGTTAACTGTCATTAATACTGACTCCGCCCTACTGGCGTGCCTGACATGTGACTGGCGCTGCTCCGGCCCTACTGGCGTGCCTGACATGTGACTGGCACTGCTCCAGCCCTACTGGCGTGCCTGACATGTGACTGGCACTGCTCCAGCCCTACTGGCGTGCCTGACATGTGACTGGCACTGCTCCAGCCCTACTGGCATGCCTGACATGTGACTGTCGCTGCTCCTGCCCTTTTGGCGTGCCTGACATGTGACTGTCGCTGCTCCTGCCCTTTTGGCGTGCCTGACATGTGACTGTCTCTGCTCCAGCCCTACTGGCGTGCCTGACATGTGACTGGCACTGCTCCAGCCCTACTGGCGTGCCTGACATGTGACTGTCTCTGCTCCGGCCCTACTGGCGTGACTGACATGTGACTGTCTCTGCTCCAGCCCTACTGGCGTGTCTGACATGTGACTGGCGCTGCTCCGGCCCTACTGGCGTGCCTGACATGTGACTGGCACTGCTCCAGCCCTACTGGTGTGCCTGACATCCGACTGACACTGCTCCAGCCCTACTGGCATGCCTGACATGTGACTGGCACTGCTCCAGCCCTACTGGCGTGCCTGACATGTGACTGGCACTGCTCCAGCCCTTCTGGCGTGCCTGAGATATGACTGACTCTGTGCCAGCCCTACTATGTGACTGACTCTGTGCCAGCCCTACTGGCGTGCCTGACATGTGACTGTCGCTGCTCCGGCCCTACTGGCGTGCCTGACATGTGACTGTCGCTGCTCCGGTCCTACTGGCGTGCCTGACATGTGACTGTCTCTGCTCCAACCCTACTGGTGTGCCTGACATGTGACTGTCTTTGCTCCAGCCCTACTGGCGTGCCTGACATGTGACTGTCACTGCTCCAGCCCTACTGGCGTGCCTGACATGTGACTGTCTCTGCTCCTGCCCTATTGGCATGCCTGACATGTGACTGTCGCTGCTCCAGCCCTACTGCCGTACCTGACATGTGACTGACTCTGCTCCAGCCCTACTGGCATGCCTGATATGTGACTGTCACTGCTCCAGCCCTACTGGCGTGCCTGACATGTGACTGCCGCTGCTCCACCCCTACTGGCGTGACTGACATGTGACTGTCGCTGCTCCGGTCCTACTGGCGTGCCTGACATGTGACTGGCGCTGCTCCGGCCCTACTGGCGTGCCTGACATGTGACTGTCGCTGCTCCAGCCCTACTGGCGTGCCTGACATGTGACTGACTCTGTGCCAGCCCTACTATGTGACTGACTCTGTGCCAGCCCTACTGGTGTGCCTGACATGTGACTGTCGCTGCTCCGGCCCTACTGACGAGACTGACATGTGACTGGCACTGCTCCGGCCCTACTGGTGTGCCTGACATGTGACTGTCGCTGCTCCAGCCCTATTGGCGTGCCTGACATGTGACTGTCCTGCTCCAGCACTACTGGCGTGCTTCACATGTGACTGTCGCTGATCCAGCCCTACTGGCTTGCCTGACATGTGACTGTCGCTGCTCCAGTCCTACTGGCATGCCTGACATGTGACTGTCTCTGCTCCAGCCCTATTGGCGTGCCTGACATGTGACTGGTGCTGCTCCGGCCCTACTGGCGTGCCTGAAATCCAAATGACGCTGCTCCACCCCTACTGGCGTGCCTGACATGTGACTGTCTCTGCTCCAGCCCTTCTGGCGTGCCTGACATGTGACTGTCTCTGCTCCAGCCCTACTGGCGTGCCTGAAATGTGACTGGCGCTGCTCCGGCCCTACTGGTGTGCCTGACATCCAACTGACACTGCTCCAGCCCTACTGGCGTGCCTGACATGTGACTGGCGCTGCTCCGGCCCTACTTGCGTGCCTGACATGTGACTGTCTCTGCTCCAGCCCTACTGGCGTGCCTGGCATCCAACTGACCCTGCTCCAGCCCTACTGGCGTGCCTGACATGTGACTGGCGCTGCTCCGGCCCTACTGGTGTGCCTGACATCCAACTGACACTGCTCCAGCCCTACTGGCGTGCCTGACATGTGACTGTCTCTGCTCCAGCCCTACTGGCGTGCCTGACATGTGACTGTCGCTGCTCCAGCCCTACTGGCGTGCCTGACATGTGACTGGCGCTGCTCCGGCCCTACTGGCGTGCCTGACATGTGACTGTCTCTGCTCCGGCCCTACTGGCGTGCCTGACATGTGACTGTCTCTGCTCCAGCCCTACTGGCGTGCCTGACATGTGACTGTCGCTGCTCCAGCCCTACTGGCGTGCCTGACATGTGACTGGCGCTGCTCCGGCCCTACTGGCGTGCCTGACATGTGACTGTCTCTGCTCCGGCCCTACTGGCGTGCCTGACATGTGACTGCCTCTGCTCCAGCCCTACTGGCGTGTCTGACATGTGACTGGCGCTGATCCGGCCCTACTGGCGTGCCTGACATGTGACTGTCTCTGCTCCAGCCCTACTGGCGTGCCTGACATGTGACTGTCGTGCCCTTCAACACCTTCAACTTAAGTACAAGTTCATACAAGACAAATCTCATACTTTGTGAAAGGGAATGTAACCATCCCGCTCAAATAACACACATTACCAGCATAACTATTCTTAAATAAGTCCACGTCAATTTATTAAGTGTTAAAACCACTTTAGAAAAATTAAAAAAGAGAGAGAGAAAGAACAGCAGCATATATATTAATCATAGTACATCACAAAAGACACAGGGCCTCACTACACGGATGGCGGTAAGGGTTTACCGGTACCGGTATTTTACCGGTACCGGTAAATCCTTACCGCCTTACTACGAGGTCTCTTTGCGGGTTGGGGAATTTAACACCTGCTTTTTTCAGGCGTTAAAAACCAACTCGCAAAGGGACCAGTGGAGCTAATTACGGTACCGCAATTTACGGTACCGTAATTAGCGCCTTCCCCATTCCCAAAGAGCCCTATGGGGCAAAAATGGGAATGGGGAAGGGCAATGGTGGAAGGGGGAATTACCGCCCCGCCAACCTTGGAATGGGGCGGTAATTCCCCTTTCCACCAAGGTGGTGCCGGTATTTTACCGGCATGAACCATGGCGCTAATAGCACCATGGTTCACCGCCATCCGTGTAATGAGGCCCACATTCTTCTCGCTCAATTCTTAAAACAGTGTACTTTGTATGGGGTTTGTTGTCTTAATAACAACCACTATGTTCTCTTCAGTAGTTTGCAGATACAAGGCTATATTATTTGGCTAGTCTATTGTCAAGTGTCGACATGTTTCGGCCTTTTTTTGGGGATGAAACCATATCCCTAGTGTCTCTGCGACCAAAGTGTTTTTACGGCCTTCTTCAGGACAGACAATTTCTTTCAAGATGGTGGGCACCTCTTTCAAATTCCCGTAACAGGTAAAGCACAATATCCTGGTTGGACCTGAGCTTCACGCTAGCTTAATCCTAGTCGTGGCAGGGCTTGATTTCTACCCCCGAATATTCACGGATCAACTCTGCTTTATTCAGAAATTCCAAACTGTGTTAGGAACTTAATTCCTAACACACGCGTTCAAATCGTCGTGCTGCCGTATGCGGGGCAAACTCCACAGGACAATAAAGCTTCACAGCTCGAAGTCCGCACATGTATGTAGGATATCGAGTGAGACGCATCTACATACACGTGCGGTTTCACGGTGCGGACTTCGAGCTGTGAAGCTTTATTGTCCTGTGGAGTTTGCCCCGCATAGGGCAGCACGACGATTTGAACGCTTGTGTTAGGAATTAAGTTCCTAACACAGTTTGGAATTTCCGAATAAAGCAGAGTTGATCCGTGAATATTCGGGGGTAGAAATCAAGCCCTGCCACGACTAGGATTAAGCTAGCGTGAAGCTCAGTGCCTGACATGTGACTGACTCTGCTCCAGCCCTACTGGCGTGCCTGACATGTGACTGACTCTGGCGTGCCTGACTTGTGACTGACTCTGCTCCAGTGCTTTTAGAGGCATGCCTCTGCGGTGAGATCCGCATCTCGCATGGGCCAGACAGGGGCTTTTCTCTTTCCTGGTAGTAAAGCGCCGTGCAGACACACAGGTCAATAGCTGCGCCCGCAGGCGCTATATGGAGCGCCCGTGAGCCCTGGGAAATGACACAGCCAACAGCTGCGCGTGACGGATGGAGTGACTACAGAGGCTCCAGGCACTCAACACATGAGGCGAATGTGCTCCGGGCAGCGGGGTGGCCTGATTTATAGGCGGGAAGAAATGCCCGCTGGCAGGTGGTGTGAGCACCACGGGACCTGGGACATCCCTCCCGCCCCCCCCACCCCCACTATCTGCCACCGCAGAACTAGGGCACTCTCCATGCTCTCTAGGCGATTTGGCTGATCTGACAGGAGGGGCTGGTGAGGTGAGGCCAGTAGCCCTGCCCCTGCCCGAGTATGACGGGAAGGGGGGTCGCCCAGGCTCTCGTCACAGTACCTGCCTGCGGGCTACACACACAGGAACCCCCGGGAAGCGACCCCGACACAGACACATGAGATCTGGCTGCACATGGCCACTCCTTATGTGACCATCCAGGTGGTCGGAACTACATCTCCCTCCCGCCCCGGCTAGCCCAGTCAATGGTGGGGGATCATGGGAGCGGTAGTCCAGAGCATCTGGAGAGGGGCAGGTTGCAGACCCCTGCCCTGAATCATGCGCCTCTTCAGGTGTTTGCGAGGCGGAGCTCTGGGCCTTATGTGTCGCACGAGTGGGTGCTGTTACGTTCCGCCCTGCGTCCCGCTACGCGGTGACGCAGGGCGTCCTAAATAAAAGCCCCGCCCCCGCGTTCGGGAGGCAGTTCCGGGGCCGACCTGTAATGAGCGTGGGTGTATGATTCTTTCAGCTCCCGCTGGAGCTGCGCCACAGGCCGCGCGGCCTACTCGCATTACGCCAGCCCCCGCGCGCAGGCCGCGGGCCATCGACATAACAATGGCGACGAGGAGAGACGAACTCCACGACAGGCTCGGTGCTCTGAAGGCACCATAACGCCACACAGCCATCGCGGCTAAATTTTTGGACACCCGGTGGGGGTGCCATCACACACGTGACCCCCCCACCCCAAAAAAAAAAAAAAAAAAAAAAAAAAATGTTTCTCTCCCTCATCCATTCATGCTCTCTGCCACTAAGACCATAGTCCTTCCCTCCGGAAACGGGAGAACCAGGTGGCATCGGACATCCAACACAAGAGAGCAGCATCACAGTGTGTGGGGAGTGCCAGGCCCTGAGTTGTAACACGGCGCCTGGGTACGGCGGCACCTCCAAGGTAGGCCCAACGTCGCAGCATTGGTGGCCGTCGGAGGCACCTACGACAACACGGATCAGGTCCACGCCAACATGGCGGCCGGCACATCCACGCCTGGGCCCTCCACGCCGTCCAGAATTGCGGCAAACCTGTCCATGACTCCACCTCGAACACAAGGCACTTCGTCGACACTGGTCCAGCCGTTTGACCCTTTCACGGATCCGTCGTCATGCGGACCCAGATGGCAGCTGTGGATCCAGAAGTTCGAGATGGCGATGGAGTGCAAAGAGATCACAGCGCCCAGGAAACTGAAGGCACACCTGCTACTCAGCGTGGGTGACGAGGTACTGCGCATTTTCAATTCCCTGAACGTTGATGATGGCCTGGATGGGTACCGAAGCGCGAAAGATGCCCTCACCGATCACTTCCTCCCTCAACTAAACCCAGACTATGAGACGTTTCTTTTCTGCACCACCTTACAGGCAGCGGAGGAAACCCTTGATGCGTACCATACCCCCCTGAGAAAACTAGCCATGTCCTGTGAATTCACGAACGTGGAGAGGGAAATCAGGAGGCAGATCATCAACGGGATTCATTCGGAAAAATTGAGGCGCCTGATACTTAGCGAGAAGGGCATCCCCCTACAGCGGATCCTTGAACTAGGACGTCAGAGGGAACTGGCACACACCAGAGCAGCCAACATGGAGGCCACGCTACACAGGCTGCAACCTGCGCTCAACACGGCTATGGTGGCCCGCATCAGCAACAAACAATCCTCGAGAGACGACAACAGTGGCGGATACGGCCAAAACAGGTGGCAACCGCGCATTCCGGGACCCACAGAGTGTGGCTGGTGCGGTGGCCCACGACATGGCCGTCGCAACTGTCCTGCTCAAGGCACCACATGTGGAGCATGTGGCCGGAAGGACCATTACGCGAAGGTATGCCGATCAACGGACACCCCCATACAGCCCCTGCAGAACCAGCCGGAGAAGGTCGCGACCAAGAAAAAGAAACAAGCCAGTGCCAGAAGGGTCGCAGTGGCCAGCTCTTCCACGGAGGATGAAGGGGATGATGTCTCGGCGATGCTGCAGGCCCCCTCCAAGGACACAGACAGGAAAGGAAGGAAGGTATACCTGGTGTCTGCACTATGCCAGGACCTCGGACCTCGAAGAAAAGCCGCCCGAAGGCGCAAATGCATGGTAACCATCCAAAACCAGTGCATTCTGATGACCATCGACACAGGCGCTTCGGTGAACGTCATGCCTGAAAGCATCTTCCTGACTCTAAGTCCTCCACCAGAGCTGAAAAGCACCGACACTCTGTTGTATGCATACGGCTGTCGAAAGCCCCTGCCGGTAATTGGCAGGTTCCGCACCACGCTGGAACACGGAAAAAACAGACTATGGTCCAAAGTCTATGTTGTGAAGGCAGGTGTTGAGAGCCTCCTGAGTGGGGACGCAGCGGAGGACTTGGGAGTGGTCCAATTCATCTGCCATGTCAACGAAGAAAAGGAAGTGGAGCAGATGCTGAACCAATACCCTGACTTGCAAGAAGGCATAGGCTGTCTAAGAGGCAAAACCATCAAACTTCATATTGATGAGACAGTGCAGCCGAAAGCCGTCCGGCACCGGAGAACACCTTTCCACATGAGAGAACAAGTGGAGCAGGAACTCAAGGCACTGGAAGAAGCGGGTATCATTGAGGAGGTTACAGGGCCCACACCGTGGGTCTCTCCAATGGTGGTAACACGGAAGCCTAAGCAGCCTGGAAAGGTGCGGATCTGCATAGACATGCGCCTCCCCAACACTGCCATTAAAAGGGAACGCCACATAACCCCAACAATCGACGAGATTGTGGCTGACCTCACAGGGTCGAGTATATTTTCAAAGATTGATCTCAAGGCGGGGTATCATCAACTCAAACTCCACAGAGACTCTCGATACATAACAACGTTCTCTACACATTTGGGGCTGCGGAGATACAAACGCCTAAGTTTCGGAATATCGTCTGCTGCGGAGGTGTTCCAGCAAACCATCCAGGAGGTCATCCGGGGCATCCCTGGTGTTCTCAACGTGAGCGATGATATTCTGATTCACGCCCCCGACAAAGAAACACACATCAAGAGGCTTCACGCCCTACTGGGCCGACTACAAGATGTTGGGCTCACAATACACCGGGAAAAGTGCGAGTTCCTCAAATCGGAGATCACTTTTTTCGGATAAAAGTTTGGCAGCACAGGCATCTCCCCTGACCCGCAGAAGGTCGCAGACATCCAGGCGGCAAGCCCACCGATGACCCCCACAGAAGTGCGCAGTTTTTTAGGCATGGCCACCTACTGCGGGAGGTTCATCCGAAACCTGGCCACACTATCTGAGCCGCTGCGGGAACTCACGAAGGCCAACGTCAAGTGGGAATGGGGGCCAACATGCCAGGACTCGTTCGAAAGCATCAAGGACTCCCTCTCAGCTGACACCAAGATGGCCTACTATAACACTGAACTGCCCACAGAACTATTCGTAGATGCCAGCCCCGTGGGGCTCGGAGCCATCCTAATGCAAGTCACGAGGGAAGGGGAGAAGAGACCGATTGCATATGCATCGAGAGCCCTCACAGAGACCGAACAAAGGTACTCACACATCGAAAAGGAGGCCATCGCCGTGCTGTGGGGGTGCCGACATTTTCACCTCTACCTATATGGGCGTCACTTCACGACGATCACGGACCACAAGCCCCTACTACCAATCTTCATGGGAACATCAGCACACCCTCCGGCACGAATCACCAAGTGGTTACTGCACCTCCAGCAATATGACTTTAATCTCGTCTACCAACCAGGCAGCGGAAACCCGGCGGATTTTCTCTCCAGGCATCCGCGAGAGGCCACTCAACAAGAGATCCAAGTAGCGGCAGAGACAGAGGAACACATATGCCAAGTGGTGCGCGCAATGAGGCCTAAGGCGGTGAGCATCGAGGAAATCGAGGCGGAAACGCACCAGGACCCGTGTTGTGACTTAGTGAAAGATGCCATCCTTTCCGGTGACTGGAAGACTTTCATGAGACACACACACAACAGAACAGCGGAAGCAAAAGGGTTTTTGTCCGGCATATTCACAGTGCGGCAAGACTTGTCAGTCACGGAAGGTGGACTGTTACTACGAGGAAACCGCATCGTGATCCCTCTCAAACTACAGGACAGGATAGTGGCCCTAGCACATGAAGGACACCAAGGACTGGTAAGGACGAAAGCCCGCATTCGGCACCGAGTATGGTTTCCCCAGATCGAGGAGCGGGTCGAGACACTCGTTGCCACGTGCCTATCCTGTCAGATAACGGGGGCCCCGCCAGACCCGGAACCCATCATATCAGCAGAACGGGGTCGCTCTCGCTGGGAGGCCATCAGCATTGACTTTTGCAAGCTCCGAGAGGGCCTCCACCTGTTGGTGGCCGTCGATGATCACTCCCGATACCCGGAAGTTGAGGTAGTTGAGTCCACCGCAGCTGAAGTGGTCATTCCGGCCCTAGAGAAAATGTTCGCAACCCACGGGCTACCTATCTCAATCAAAAGCGACAATGGGCCGCCGTTTACAGGGGAGGACTTCAAAAAGTATCTACAGGAACTCAATGTGAAATATCATCACATCACTCCAAGACACCCCCAGGCAAATGGGGACGTAGAACGATTTATGAGGACTATCAACAAGGTGCTCAGAGTATCCAAGGCTAACGCCAGCCCCTGGAAGGTTGACCTCTTCCGATTCCTCCGAAATTACCGGGTCACGCCTCACAGCACAACCAGCGTACCGCCAGCGGACCTCATGTTCGGCACCGTTATCAGATCCTCGATCCCGCATCACCCAAGCAGAACCCCGGACACGGTAAACGAGGAACGCACAGAGAGAAGGAGAAGGGATGCCAACGAACACATGAGTGGCAAGCGGAGAGCGAGGCCGTCCCATCATCAAGTGGGTGACCAGGTCATCATGCTACGAAACCCCTCCAAGTCAAAACTCGACACCAGGTACGAGGAACTTCCATGGACCGTCAGCAACCGGCATGGAACCATGGTAACTGTGACACGAGGAAGCCGCCAAGTGACGAGGAATGCGTCATGGTTCAAGGCCATACCACGTACACTGTGGACCGAGAAGGAGGGCCATCGGGAAGGCGAGGACACTCCTCCCAGTGAAGAAGAGCCAGAGGCCATCCCTGAGGAGAATGGAGCGCGGGATGGAAACTGGGAGCCGGTGGAGGAACCTGGCCTCGAGGGCCCGAACAGCGAAGATGGAACAGAGCCTGAAGCAATGGGGAATGACCCCCGCGAAGGGCGATACAGACTGAGAACAACGACGAGACCGCCAGCCAAGCTAAGTGACTATGTGTGGTAACTGCTGCATTGGTGCCATGAACCCCAATGGCAGGGTGGCTGAGTGTTGAAGACTGAAAGCCTATGTTGGACTTCGCCGTTGTTTGGCAGTTAGAGTTGTGTGTTTTGTTTTGTTTTATAATAAAGGAGGAATGTTACGTTCCGCCCTGCGTCCCGCTACGCGGTGACGCAGGGCGTCCTAAATAAAAGCCCCGCCCCCGCGTTCGGGAGGCAGTTCCGGGGCCGACCTGTAATGAGCGTGGGTGTATGATTCTTTCAGCTCCCGCTGGAGCTGCGCCACAGGCCGCGCGGCCTACTCGCATTACGCCAGCCCCCGCGCGCAGGCCGCGGGCCATCGACATAACAGGTGCACACCGATGACTTTCTTTCAGACAGAGAAGAATTCACTGCTGTGTTGGGACGGGTTCGGGGAGTGTCGCCTGAGTGAACTGATGACGTGGCAGGAAGACCTGCAAAGGCACGCGAGCTGAGAGGGATGCTGCAGAGCGCTCGCTGCCCGGCTCCATTGCTTCTTGGCGCTTTCAGAAGATTCCTCCTGGCGGCCTGATGAGCAGAGAGGAGTCTTGGCGTGTTGCTGCCCCAGAGGCGGGCACCTGTCGCCTCGCCGATCGGAGGCCCTTCCAGGGATGCACAGCAGGCCGGCCCATCGGGCCCCTCTGGTTCGGTACTTTTGACAGGGGGCGGGGTCGGAGCCCACACAGAGGAATTTCATGAAGCAGTCATGGAGTTTATGTGGTTTCATCATCCAAATATTGAAAGCCAACATGTTCACCCCCAAAAGTGCATCCCTGTTTCTCTTTCATCGTGCTTCCTCTTTTTAGTTACCTGTGGAATATTGGGGGCGGGGGCGCGGGTCTGCCCATGTTTCCCCTTAAACTCCCAAGCACCCCCTCCCCCCCCCCACACCAGCCTCTCCTTTCAGGTCTGCACAATATAAACTCGGAGTGTGCTGCTGGTCATGCAGTTTGGAGATTCATTTGAAAGGATACTTATTTGGCTGAGACGCTGACCTGTGAATTCATGTTGCGGTCGGCAGCCCTGATGAAGGCCAGGTGTGAACTCGTGCTGAGGTCAACGGCCCTGATGAAGGTAAGGTCTGAATAAATGCTGAGGTCAGCGGCCCTGATGAAGGTAAGGTGTGAATACATGCTGAGGTCAGCAGCCCTGATGAAGGCTAGGTGTGAACTCATGCTGAGGTGGGCAGCCCTGATGAAGGCAAGGTGTGAACTCATGCTGAGGTCGGCAGCCCTGATGAAGACAAGGTGTGAACTCATGCTGAGGTCGGCAGCCCCGATGAAGGCAAGGTGTGAATTCATGTTGCGGTCGGCAGCCCCGATCAAGGCTAGGTGTGAATTCATGCTGAGGTCGGCAGCCCTGATGAAGGCAAGGTGTGAACTCATGCTGAGGTCGGCAGCCCTGATGAAGGCAAGGTGTGAACTCATGCTGAGGTCAACATCCCTGATGAAGGCAAGGTGTGAACTCGTGCTGAGGTCAACAGCCCTGATGAAGGAAAGGTGAGAACTCATGCGGAGGTCGGCAGCCCTGATGAAGGCCAGGTGTGAACTGATGCTGAGGTCGGCAGCCCTGGTGAAGGCCACGTGTGAACTCGTGCTGAGGTCAACAGCCCTGATGAAGGCAAGGTGAGAACTCATGCTGAGGTCGGCAACCCTGATGAAGGCCAGGTGTGAACTCATGCTGAGGTTGGCAGCCCTGATGAAGGCCAGGTGTGAACTCATGCTGAGGTCAACAGCCCTGATGAAGGTAAGGTGTGAACTCATGCTGAGGTCAACAGCCCTGATGAAGGCAAGGAGTGAATAAATGCTGAGGTCAGCAGCCCTGATGAAGGCAAGGTGTAAATAAATGCTGAGGTCAGCGGCCCTGATGAAGACTAGGTTTTAAATCATGCTGAGGTCGGAAACCCTGATGAAGGCTATGTGTGAATTAAT
The DNA here is from genome assembly GCF_040938575.1 of Ambystoma mexicanum. Taxonomy (NCBI): domain Eukaryota; kingdom Metazoa; phylum Chordata; class Amphibia; order Caudata; family Ambystomatidae; genus Ambystoma; species Ambystoma mexicanum. Next base: position 16,588,887 of record NC_090934.1, on the reverse strand, counting down.
GCAGAGGTCAGCAACCCTAATGAAGGCTAGGTGGGAATTAATGCTGAGGTTGGCAGCCGCGATGAAGGCTAGGTGTGAATTCAAGCTCGGGTCGCCAGCCCTGATGAAGGCTAGGTGTGAATTCAAGCTCGGGTCGCCAGCCCTGATGAAGGCTAGGTGTGAATTCATGCTGAGGTTGGCAGCCCTGATGAAGGCTAGGTGTGAATTCATGCTGAGGTTGGCAGCCCTGATGAAGGCTAGGTGTGAATTCAAGCTCGGGTCGCCAGCCCTGATGAAGGCTAGGTGTGAATTCAAGCTCGGGTCGCCAGCCCTGATGAAGGCTAGGTGTGAATTCAAGCTCGGGTCGCCAGCCCTGATGAAGGCTAGGTGTGAATTCAAGCTCGGGTCGCCAGCCCTGATGAAGGCTAGGTGTGAATTCATGTAGACGTCGGCAGCCCTGATGAAGGCTAGGTGTGAATTCATGAAGAGGTTGGCTGCCCTGATGAAGGCTAGGTGTGAATTCAAGCTTGCGTCGGCAGCCCTGATGAAGGATAGATGTGAATTCCTGCTGAGGTCGGCAGCTCCGATGAAGGCTAGGTGTGAATTCCTGCTGAGGTCGGCAGCTCCGATGAAGGCTAGGTAATATCTAAAGGCAAATAAATTATCGCAAGTGGATAATTTAACATATTTAGGGCCTGGTTCATGGAAAAGTGCGCATTTCCCCTGCAATTGCCACATGCCGAAAACGACACTGCGCAAGTCTTCTTCCAGAATAAAAAATGCGCGCCCTGCGTAGTCATGCAATTTACTGCACAAAGTAACCGTATTCGCAAGTCACGCCCCGAACAGCCCCGACACGCCCCCGCGCAAAGCATCAACAGACAGAACAGCTACATTTGCATGCTCACCTGGGCATGATTACACATACGTTCAACAGTACGTGCAGAACCCTGCAAACAGGCCTGCATCTCGGGGACCATGCGCAGGTTCCCCCATAACCGTTGCCTGAACCCCGACAACATGCGTATGATACTTCGTAACTTGGGTAAAAGTGAGAAAATGCGAACCCCATGAACCATTCCTGCACCCCGCTAACTGCGTACGCGCACCACTAAGTTAGATCGGAACCCCATATGCGTGCATGTACCCCTAAATCCAGCATGTGAACCCAGCTCTGTGCAGTGATTCCTATGCGCAAGTGGCTGTATGCCTACCTTCGGGTGGCATAGAGATCGAGGGATTTGTATGGCCATTTCTCTGCTGAAAGGCTGACTGGGTGGTTCCATGAATACGTGTTGTTAGGCACAATTGTGGGCACATGAGTGACTGCCTGCATGCCGTCTCTCGCAATCCCACTTTTTCCCATTTTCTTCCCCATTTTCTTTGTTCTGCCCCCTTCCCAGCCCGATGCACAAGCCAAGCCCACGCTCTGCGTGATCTCACACGCAAGGTTCTCGAAGGCTCCCAGATACGTGCCGAGCCTGCGCGAACTCCATGCAAGTCCAGGAAAAGTACTGAGCATTCGATTCCATGAATCAATGTACGGGATTACGCACGCAGTTTGGCACGCAGGCCCTCTATTTCCCAGGCAAATAATTCCATGAATCAGGCCCTAAGCTTTTCTATTACTAGTAGGCCGAGTACGTCATACATAAGATATGATATGATATGGCATTTGTAACGCGCCTATACACAAGTGTTTCAAGAGACTTGATGGTGCATAGAGTTGATACCATAGCAACCCAAATATCTAAGATACATTATAATATCGTACACATTTGATTCCCCCACTGATTAAATTGTTTGAGGGTAAAGTAATACCAAAGTTATTATATGGAGTCGACTTGCCTCAGGCATGGGTACTTGAGCTTATGGTACAAAATGAAGCATGCATTTGGCGTAGAGTATTGAAGATGCCACAGCAATTAGATAGGAGTTGGGATTAAGATCTCTCTTAGTTAGAGCCAAATGTCACTATTCATTGCGCTATCGAAAGATTCTAATTCCACCAACTGATTCCTTTTATGGTGACTCTTTTATGTCACAATCCAAAAAGGAACTAGTGGTCGAGCAGTTCCTTGAAAAGTGTAATGGCATATCGTCAGAAAAAGAATTGGGTGTTGCTGATCTTATGTCTAATCCTTCTACGGTAAAGGTGAGGTTCTATAACAGGGACTGGTTGGACACTTTGATTGTTTACATGACTACAGGCCTTATTATTATTATAATGGTATCTACTGCACGCGGACCGAGCTTCGAGAAGCAACGCAGCGCTTTATAGAGGTATACAACAATACAGACACACATCAGAGCACTTTACAGAGCTATACATCAGGATGCATAACGGAGCACTTTTCAGAGGTAACAACAGAACGGATGTAAAGCGGGGTAGGATAAAGAGGGGCACCGAACTGTACAGGGTGGCGGGGAGGAGAGGAACGGACGGCGTCTAGCCAGTTCGGTGGTGCAGGTGTGATGAGATGGTCTAGGTGTTGAGGAGGTGCTCCTTCAAGAGGTGGGTTTTGAGTTCTTTTCTGAATTGTAGGAGTGTGGGGGCGAGTCTAATGCTGAAGGAGGGGAGGTTCCATACTCTTGGGGCATAGGCAGAGAAGGCTTGTTTTGTGGGGAGGACGATGGGAGGCCTTTGAAAAGGGCATTGCCCCCATCCAGTTGTGATATGACCAGTGCTTCAATGGTGGATCTAATGCTGCCTGGATGGAAGAAGGGCTTGACTTTCCGCATGAGGGATAGCTGATACCAAGCTGTCTGGCTTTTCTTAGCTATGTGTGTCTTTAAGGAGAGGTGTTTGTCGATGTGGAACCTGAGGGACTTGGCGCAGGACGTGAGCCCGGGTGTGAAGCCCTCAGGGTTCATGGTTGATAGCCAGGTCTGGATGTCTGGGTGTTTGGTGTTGTTGGTGAGGAGTAGGAATTCGGTCTTGGAGAGGTTTAAATTCAAGTACGCACTGGACATCCAAGACTGGATCAGCGAGAGGCAGGTTTTGAGCCTATGGATGTCCTTGATGGAGTCGATCTTGAGGTATAACTGTGTATCGTCGGCGTATTGTTGGATGTGTGTGTCTGTGGCTAGGAGAACAGATATACACCCGGGGTGGTATACAGAGGGGCACAGAGGAGGGCTACAGCTGTACCCAGTGGCAGGCAGGAGACTGGCGGGCACCGTCCAGCGAGTCAGGTGGCACGAGGGGCGATGAGATGGCCGAGGTGTTAGCCATTTCTTCTACCTATTGTTGCAAATTGGTATACCCTGAACGTTAGCGACCGGGCATTATTTACTGGAGAAATTAGTGCAGTTGGACCAATAACATGCAAAATAAATAAAAGCTAAACTCTGCAAAATGTTTTACCACATTAAAATGCTAAATAACTGCAACCAACGTTGAAACTAGGTTGACATTACTTTTCCAACATTTAAATGCAGTAAAAATGTGTGCCTAGTGTTACTGGATTGTTTTTACCGAGAGACAAGTTGGAAGAAAATCGAAAATAAATGCAGTAAAAATGTGTAGTGTTGCTGGATTGGTTTTATTGAGAAACAAGTAGAAAAAATTCCCAAAAAAATCCTCCACTTTAAGACCAAACATCCTTGCTTGTTAAAAAACCAAAATAAATCCTGTAAAAATGCATGCCTGCCAATTAGTGTTTAGAGGATTGTTTTCACTGAGAAACATGTCAGTAAACATCCAAAATAAATCCTTCAACCCAAGACAAATAAATGCTTGCTTGGAAAAAATCCCCCAAAAATCCAAAATAAATGCTAAAAAATCTGCAGCTTGAAAACAAGACAGAAGCCTCTACCTTATTTAAAATCTGCTATTTTCTTAGCCAAATCTGACTCATACAATAACCGCATCCAGAATACCAAATCCAACACAAAGGAACTATTCAGCATTCTTAGAGAGCTGGAGTCACAAACACAGCCTCCAAATACCTGCATCAAGGACACCACGTGGTGCCAAAACATTCAAAAAGCACTATTAGACAAGATTGGGCTCCTACAAAAGAAAATTGAAACTAAAAAAGCCAACCTAACTCTGAACCATCCTGCTCACTCATCAGCGACCCCATCCCTTCCCCAACCCAACCTATTCAAATTCTCCCCACTCAGCGTCAAGGAAGTAGAAAACCATCGAGATGCACGGGTGACATCTGCCCTGCTCCCATCATAAAAGAATCAGCGAAGGAGATTGCCCCATTCATTACCTCGCTGATCAACGCCTCCTTCAAGGCCAATTAAATCCCTACTAACCTGAAGGACGTATGGATCATGCCACTCCTTAAGAAACCATCCCTCGATCTCAACAACCCCTCCAACTATAGACCAATCACCCCGGTACCCTTCCTCTTGAAGATCATCGACAGTGCAGCCTACTTACAAATCCAGCACCACTTGGAAAGCAACAATCTACTAGAGCTACGACAATCCGGATTCCGACCTAGACATGGTACAGAAACTGCCCTGATAGATCTAGTAACCCAAATTGAGAACATTAAAGACTCAGGCAACCTTGCCTTCCTTCTCTTATTAGACCTAGTCAACCACAAAACTCTCTGCAAACACTTTTCCACTGCAGCCCACTTCTCCACTGATGCCATCACTTGGATCCAATCATTCCTGAACAACAGAACAACAGAACTCCTCCCTCGACTGTCACATGTGGGTTCCCACAAGGCTCATGTGTCTCCCCCTCACTCTACAACATATTCACCAAACCACTCTTCAACAAACTCGACCAACTGGGCATATCCAACACTAACTACGCTGATGATACACAAATTATCATACACATCACAGGCAACCACGACTGTGGCTCACAACGACTCAACGACATCTACCTGATCATCCAAGCCTGGATGGCACAACACGGTCTCTGCCTCAATGAGGACGAGACCGAACTTCTCCTAGTGGGACCCCAAGCTAGACTCACCAAATTAGACAACAAATTCAACACCTTTAATATTGACAGCAATGACATCAAAGTATCTAAAGATGTCAAAACATTAGGTAGGTACATTGATGCCACCCTCTCGCTAAGTAAACAAATCAACACCACTGCGTCCACCACGGCCTACACGTGCAAGCTTCTCAATGCCTGCAGACCATTCGTGATGCCAGAAAATTGCACCGCCTTGGCCAGAGCACTGGTACTTACCAAGTTGGACTACTGCAATGCGCGATATCTAGGCACCAGTCAACACAATCTGCACACACTCCAAATCTATCAAAACAATGCACTCAGAGCAGCGACCAATTTCTCCCCAAAAATGCACATCTCAGATCCAAGACACAATGTCCACTGGTTCTCCATCAACCAAAGAATTCAATTCAAGGCTCTGTCCCTAGTTCACAAATGCATACACAACCAAGCACCTAAATACCTCTCAGACAAATTCAAACTCAACACTTCTGCCAGACAAACTAGATCGTCCCACTCCAACCTCCTCACCGCACCTAGGTACAAACTGGAAAAAGCAACGGGCAGAAGCTACCCAGTCCTCGCAGCCAAAACTTGGAACACACTACCGCCCAACATCAGGCTAGAACCTTCCATTCTTAAATTCCGCAATGGAGCCAAAACCTGGCTTACTCAAAATGAAAACTAATTCACAATATCTAAACTCGTCCTAAATACTCTCTTTCCCGATCATGTAATCTGTGTACAGATGTCTGTGTTCTTGTTAATTATGTAAAACATGTATGTACTGTACCTCTGTTCATCTACCATGCGTGTAATCCTGATGCTCCATGTCTGATACTCTATATATGCATATCTGTCTGTACCTAAGAAATGTGCCCAGTTGCCACAGGACTCAGTGCGCTATATGAATAAACTACAATACAATGCAAAAGAAGCAATCCCAAAACAATCCAAGAAGTGACTTTCTTTTTTGCTAGGCCGGGTGCCCTGGACTGGCGCCTGTCTAACATGTTGTGTTGGGACAGGGCCAAGAATAGAAATAACCAGGATTGGTTCCCAGGAAGCTCGCGCTCAGCGTGGCCCCGGAAGCGGCTCCCAAAATATTATCGGCATCAAGGGCTGCTGTCCTCCCAAAATAAATACAGAGCAGGAGTGAGGCTGGAGCCTGGGCTGCCCTGCTCCAGCCCCCAGCTCTGACCCCGCAGCTTTCCTGCGCATGCGCTCGCTGTCCTTTCCCTGCCCAGTCCATCCCTCTGTGTGACCCCTCCCAGCCGCACCCTAGACCCCAAAGCTTCGTGTTTCTCAGTTCCCCTCCCCTCCACCCCACCAAGCCCATCCCTGAAGCCCCCCACCCCTTCCCCATTCTGCGCCTGTCACTCCTGTAACCTGTCCTTTCCCTGCCCATCTCTCTGTGTGACCCCTCCCAGCTGCACCTAGACCACAAATCTTCCTGTTCTTACCCCTTCCCTCGCTTCCACCCCACCAAGCCCATCCCTGAAGCTCCCCCTTCCCCATTCTGCACCTGTCACTCCTGTAACCTGTCCTTTCCCTGCCCATCTCTCTGTGTGACCCCTCCCAGCTGCACCTAGACCACAAAGCTTCGTGTTTCTCAGTTCCCCTCCCCTCCACCCCACCAAGCCCATCCCTGAAGCTCCCCACCCCTTCCCCATTCTGCGCCTGTCACTCCTGTAGCCTGTCCTTTCTCTGCCCAGTCCATCTCTCTGTGTGACCCCTCCCAGCCGCACCTAGACCCCAATGCTTCGTGTTCCTGAGTTCCCCTCCCCTCCACCCTGCCCTGCCCATCCCTGAAGATCCCCCACCCCTTCCCATTCTGCGCCTGTCACTCCTGTAGCCTGCCCTTTCCCTGCCCAGTCCATCTCTCTGTGTGACCCCTCCCAGCTGCACCTAGACCACAAATCTTCCTGTTCTTACCCCTTCCCTCGCTTCCACCCCACCAAGCCCATCCCTGAAGCTCCACCCTTCCCCATTCTGCGCCTGTCACTCCTGTAACCTGTCCTTTCCCGGCCCATCTCTCTGTGTGACCCCTCCCAGCCGCACCTAGACCCCAATGCTTCCTGTTCTTACCCCTTCCCTCCCCTCCCCTCCACCCTGCCCAGCCCATCCCTGAAGATCCCCCACCCCTTCCCATTCTGCGCCTGTCACTCCGGTAGCCTGCCCTTTCCCTGCCCAGTCCATCTCTCTGTGTGACCCCTCCCAGCTGCACCTAGACCCCAAATCTTCCTGTTCTTACCCCTTCCCTCGCTTCCACCCCACCAAGCCTATCCCTGAAGCTCCCCCTTCCCCATTCTGCGCCTGTCACTCCTGTAACCTGTCCTTTCCCTGCCCAGTCCATCTCTCTGTGTGACCCCTCCCAGCCGTACCCTAGACCCCAAAGCTTTGTGTTCCTCAGTTCCCCTCCCCTCCACCCCGCCCAGCCCATCCTTGAAGCTCCCCATCCTTCCCCATTCTGCGCCTGTCACTCCTGTAGCCTGCCCTTTCCCTGTCCAGTCCATCTCTCTGTGTGACCCCTCCCAGCCGCACCTAGACCCCAATGCTTCCTGTTCTTACCCCTTCCCTCCCCTCCACCCCGCCCAGCCCATCCCTGAAGATCCCCCACCCCTTCCCCATTCTGCGCCTGTCACTCCTGTAGCCTGCCCTTTCCCTGCCCAGTCCATCTCTCTGTGTGACCCCTCCCAGCCGCACCTAGACCCCAAATCTTCCTGGTCTTACCCCTTCCTTCGACTCTACCCCACCAAGCCCATCCCTGAAGCTCCCCCACTCCTTCCCCATTCTGCGCCTGTTACTCCTGTAACCTGTCCGTTCCCTGCCCATTTCTCTGTGTGACCCCTCCCAGCCGCACCTAGACCCCAATGCTTCCTGTTCTTACCCTTCACTCCCCTCCACCCCGCCCAGCCCATCCCTGAAGATCCCCCACCCCTTCCCCATTCTGCGCCTGTCACTCCTGTAACCTGTCCGTTCCCTGCCCATCTCTCTGTGTGACCCCTCCCAGCCGCACCTAGACCCCAATGCTTCCTGTTCTTACCCCTTCCCTCCCCTCCCCCCCGCCCAGCCCATCCCTGAAGATCCCCCACCCCTTCCCCATTCTGCGCCTGTCACTCCTGTAACCTGTCCGTTCCCTGCCCATCTCTCTGTGTGACCCCTCCCAGCCGCACCTAGACCCCAATGCTTCCTGTTCTTACCCTTCCCTCCCCTCCCCCCGCCCAGCCCATCCCTGAAGATCCCCCACCCCTTCCCCATTCTGCGCCTGTCACTCCTGTAACCTGTCCGTTCCCTGCCCATCTCTCTGTGTGACCCCTCCCAGCCGCACCTAGACCCCAAATCTTCCTGTTCTTACCCCTTCCCTCCCCTCCCCCCCGCCCAGCCCATCCCTGAAGATCCCCACCCCTTCCCCATTCTGCGCCTGTCACTCCTGTAGCCTATCCGTTCCCTGCCCATCTCTCTGTGTGACCCCTCCCAGCCGCACCTAGACCCCAATGCTTCCTGTTTTTACCCTTCACTCCCCTCCACCCCGCCCAGCCCATCCCTGAAGCTCCCCCGCCCCTTCCCCATTCTGCGCCTGTCACTCCTCTAGCCTGTCCTTTCCCTGCCCTTTCACACCCCTATCAGTTTCCTATCTAAACCCTATCCTGCCCGTTCTCCACCCATGTACCTTTCTGAACCCTACTTCTCCGCCAATCCCCTTTCCATCCCAGTGATTAGCCCCTGCCCTTTCCCACCCTACCCTTTCTCTGCCGCTCCGCCCTGCCCATCATCAGCCCTTGCTCAGCACTTGGCAGCTCCTTGAAGCAGAGATTATAGACTATGGAAGCACTCGATGGATAGCGCTGCGAGGCCGGCGGGAGAGGGCGCTTGCCTTCCACGCCCAAACACGAGTCCATTGTTCTGCGGGGAAAGCAGGTCCACGCGCTGGGTTCTGCCAGCGAATGAAATCTTCACTCATAAAGCGTGAGTGCACGGGCGGGGAGCTCGGCTCTGCCCCTCCGCTCTTATGCTGCGCCAGCTGGGTCACCCCCTAGAGCCCTGTGCGTGGCCACTGCGCCCCGCCCGGGCGCCCCAGCCCTTGCCAGGCATCCTCCTGCTTTCCGTGTCTCGAGTCTTGAGTGGTGAAAGGGTCTAATGCGCGCGCAGGGAGAGGGGTGCGGGACTCGGGGGAACTTCAAGGCCCCTCACACAGCGCCTCGCAGGCCAGGCCCAGAACCCGAAGCCCTATGCAAGCTCTACTCAAGCCTTTGCCTTCACTCTTTGACAGTAGTTTGGCCTTGATAAACTGATTCGTCAGGGCACTGTTGGCACCCCCGGCTGCCAGGGTGCGCCCCAGTAAAGGTGCCCCTGCAGCACTCCGCCAGAAGTGCCACCATTGGTCTGAGGAAGAGTGCTGTTATTGTCCAATGCAGCCACTATCTAGAGGGGCCTGTCTGCAAACTTGCGTGTGCCACACACGGCTGGGCGGTTTGATTTCCTCTTTAGGGTTCAGTGTGCACCCCAAGGTATACTACTGAACCAGTTCAAGTATATGGCAACCTTTACTGACCCACTTCTTGCCGCTGATGCCAATGGGCACCACGGGCGCAACAAAACCTACATTTTGGGGTGTGGCGGGGCGAACTGGTGATTGCAGGGGCCACTTAAAAAAAGGGGACGCGGCTCACTTGAAGGCTCCACCCCCTCTGTTGTACCCCCAAGGGTAAGCACAATATGCCAGCGAGCATGAACTTGTTGTTGGATTTCAAGGCAACATACACATTATGTTGCTTTGATAATTTCTAAATACCATGGACAGCAACTTTTGAAAAATGTTCTTGAGAAAAAAAAGTAAATTTTACACCATAGCACTTGTACATGTAAGGTCATACCACAGAGATAAATGGCTAGACTGCCTGCACCAAAATGCCAGTGTAGCCACGTAATAACAGATGCCATGCCTGCTTTATTACAGAGGCCCAAGTTCTAAGTGACTAGACTGACTGAACCAACATACTATTCTAGCCACATAACACATATGCCGAAGAAAGTGCGCACATAACCCCCCTACCCTCGCATATCAAAATACACATAAGGCCTGAATCATAGAAAATGTGCATAGACCCTGCCAAGTCCTCTGCGCCACTACACCACTTTGCACGTACGTGCATGCAAAACCATGTAATGCACGATCCGCGTATTCATGGAATCTGAACCGCAAAGTAATCCGAGGTGCAAGTAGCGGACGGAACGCCCACCAGATGCCCACAAGCAAAGCAGATCTAGCCCTATCTACCAACCTATGCGCCCTCCTAATCCGCGAAGGCATGAACCGCAGCAATACTGCATGCCGTCTGCCCGCATTCAAGGCAGCACCCCGGCAACACTGTGTATGGTACCCAGTAATTCATAACTGCACCCCACAATGTGCATTGTATGCTTCGTAAGCCAAATAAATATGCATGCAAACCTTGTAAACTATGGCTGCAACCCGCTAATCTGCATACACGCACCCCTAACTGCAATTGGCACCCCAACTGCGTGCCTGTACCCCTATATTTCCAATCAGAGCTTTCCTTTTGGCGTTCATTCCTATGCGATTTGAACTTTGCCCATGCCTTCATGTGGCGGTGAGATCGTGAGCTTTGCGTGCGGATTTCCACAGCGCGCAATGTTGCGTGTTGAGATCCATGAATACGCTTGGTTTTGAGCAGTGTTGGGCGTGCATTTTCCTTGTGCCGGGCATTCCTCCACACGCCCACGTAATGCCTTGTTCTTCCTCATTCTGGGTGGGGTGATGGGGAATATGCATGTGCCGCCCTCTGTTTACTTCTTTGCGTAGGCCCCTCCCACACTTTGCGTGGGGTCTCGCGCAAGCCACTCGACAGCATGCAGAGACAGGACGGACCTACGCGCAGTACCCACAAGGACGGGGACATGCATGCAGAGTTCAGTTCCATGAATCGGTAAACAGACTTTTGCACGCTGATTAGGGCTCAAAGTCACTTTTCAGCACGCAAAAAATTCTATAAATCAGGACCGTAATGCGGGTATTGTTTGGCTCGCATCCGTGGGGAGGGGGCTGAAGTGAGCACTTCATTTTGCTGAGCCGATGGACGTCTTGAAAGTAGCAGCTTTAAAGTTTCACTGCGTTTTGCAAGCGCATTTTTCTGATTCTGCACAAACGCAGTAAGACTTGAATGCGGCCAGTTTCAGGCAAGGCTTTCCTCCACGCCTCTCTGCCAATAGCAGGTGCGCACATCAGCCACTTCCAGCGGTGCATCTGGGTTGGAGGGGGCGATCCCTTCAAATGTTGGGGTAGACATTAACTTGAGAGACGGTGGGGCAGGGGCAACCTTAATTGTTTGGGGGCTACTAACTTCTATACACATTCTAATGAGACTGTTCTGGTGAAGCTTCACTGTTACAAGCAGTTGACTCCCTACTTTAAGTCTAAAAGCACCCACTTAAGGACTGCTGTGAGAATGAGTGGTCTCCTGTCCCCTCTCTACCTTTCCAGTCACTTCCCTGGCATGCAAGTACTAACCCCCCCGTCACGACTTCAATTGCCTAAAAATGTATGTATGTGAATACAGGAGCTGACAGCGAAATGCTTTATGTTAGTAATTGCCGGCCCTTTGTTAACAGGAAAGCCCATCTGTGCCCGGTCAGGTCAGCCAGGTCGGCTAATATTTCAGGGGGCATGGGGCTAGAGCCCGATCAGCTCAATGGTGTTGCGCCACGACTGGGGCCTTCCAGGAGCCACCGCTACCTCCCCTAGCAGTGACGTCAGAAGCACCAGTAAAAACGTGTATTATCGGGATCTGGGGTATCATATGCTGAACTAGCGCACACACTCTGCACTCTCTCTGCTCTGTCTGTCTATCTCCCTCTACCTCTATCTCACTCCGGGCCTGATTCATGGAATAAATTGCATGGAAAATAGGGTACTTGCACGCCATTCTGCACGCAAATTCATGGAATCGAATGCGTGGTACTTTTGCTGGACTTGCGGCGAGTTCGCGCTGGCTCGGCACATCTCTGCGAGCCGTCAAGGGCCTTACATGAGACTCCATGCACAGCGTGGGCGTGGCTTGTGCAGAGGGCTGGGTACGCATTAGGTAAAGCAGCCCCAGCTGTTGCTGATAGATGGGCGACTGGGGAATTACCAGGAGTATCTTGAAAAAGGGGTGGGGTGTTGCTTTCTTTAGGGTTAAGAATAGAGTGAGGGCAGCAGATAGAGAGGAACCCCCGAGGTGGCAACCAGCTGAAAAGTTGGAGACATACATTGTCATTGCACGTGTTCTGCAGGGATGTTGCCATAACACTGAGTGCACGGTGTCCATGAGGAACACACTGAGTGCACGGCGTCTATAAGGATCACGCTGAGTGCACGGTGTCCATAAGGATCAGACTGAGTGCACGGTGTCCATAAGGATCACACTGAGTGCACGGTGTCTATAAGGATCACACTGAGTGCACAGTGTCCATAAGGATCACACTTAGTGCACGGTGTCCATAAGGATCACACAGAGTGCACGGTGTCCATAAGGATCACACTGAGTGCACGGTATCCATCAGGATCACACTGAGTGCACAGTGTCCATAAGGATCACACTTAGTGCACGGTGTCCATAAGGATCACACTAGTGCACGGTGTCCAGAAGGATCACACTGAGTGCACAGTGTCGATAAGGATCACACTGAGTGCAGGGTGTCCATAAGGATCACACTGAGTGCACGGTCTCCAAAAGGATCACACTGAGTGCACGGTGTCTATAAGGATCACACTTAGTGCACGGTGTCCATAAGGATCACACTGAGTGCACGGTGTCCATAAGGATCACACTGAGTGCACGGTATCCATCAGGATCACACTGAGTGCACAGTGTCCATAAGGATCACACTTAGTGCACGGTGTCCATAAGGATCACACTAGTGCACGGTATCCATACAGATCACACTAGTGCACGGTGTCCATAAGGATCACACTTAGTGCACGGTGTCCATAAGGATCACTCTGAGTGCACGGTGTCCATAAGGATCACACTGAGTGCACGGTGTCCAAACGGGCAGAGTTCAGGGGTTGCAGCCAATCTCTGCAGAGGCTGCTGGGGGTCTAACAGACCTTGGAAGGGACAGGTTTAAAATTGTGTTTCATTTTTTCTTTTTTTTGTGTTATTAGTGTTTGCACGTTCTGTGACATATGTGTGCTGCAGCCCGACCAACCAATAATGGACCACCACTCATAATTAAACATTGTCCTGGTTTTGCCTCGGCGCAACGCTTTGCAAAATGAAGGACATTCTGGGAGACAAGATATGATGTTTTCTCTGCACAAGAACGTACTAAAAAGGGAAATAATGTTACTGGGCCGTTCTCTGCAACATTTACAGTGATGACTGCCAGTACATATATTATGGACCCTATTCATGGAAAAGTGCGCAGAAATCCTGCAACCCCCGAGTGCTGAGAACGTCACTGCGCGAGCCTGTGCGCAGAGGTTTTTCTGAGCGCTCTGCGTATTCATGGAATTGTTTGCGCAAAGTAACCGCATTTGCAAGTCGTGGCCTGAACGCCCCCAACACGCCCCCACGGAAATCAAAAACAGCCAGAAACAGACACTTTTGCGTGCTCCCCGGGTGCAAATACATGTACCCTTAAAACAGTGCGTGGGGTCCCCCGTAAGCAGGCCTGGATCTTGGGGACCCTGCACGGGGTCTCCCATAACTGTTACCAGCACCACAACAACATGCGTAAAATGTATTGTAACTCGGGTAAAACTCTGAAAATCTGCGTGCGAACCCCCATAAACCGTTCCTGCACCCTGCTACACTATGCACGAGCACTCCTAAGTTAGATCAGAACCACAGCTTCATGCACGCACCCCTAAATTCGACACCCGATCTTACCTCTGCGGAGTGATTCCTATGTGAAGGTGTCTGTACGTCTGCCTTTGGGTGGGGGCTAGTATGAGGGCTTTGCGTTGCCATTTCCCTGCCGGGAGGTTGCGCAGTCGGATCCCTAAATACGTATTGTTCCGTGCAATACCTTACTTTACTTTACTTGATTACATTATAACGCAATCACATAGATCCATAGGCTTTAGGGAGCAGACTGACTCACAAGCAAAAAACAAAGAAGGGTGCTAGCTCAAGCAGAAAGGGTAGAACAGGCCAATGATCAAAACCAGTCAGAGATCTAAGCAAACAACAACGTCTGAAGCCTCTTTTTACAACAATATAAAGGTGGGATGTCTCGCGGAACTCAAAAGGAAGAATTTTTAAAATCATATATAAAAAGATTTCTACTGGTCGGTTGGAAGGTGGGCCAGGTCAACACAACATAGGAACAGACATTATTTCAAGGAGAATTTTTTTTTTTTTTTTAATTTGTTCACATAATGGCAATGAAATACTGTGTTGTATCTGGATGTTTTTAATATAATTCATGTTAAACATCAGATATTCATAGAAAATGCAAGGCGTCATAAAAGACAATACCTCAAATGTAACCATGCGGACACGCTGTTTCTATTAAGGTAGCGAGGAACAGAACTCCCTCCACGTGATCCAAGGTTCACAAGGATTGAGGCTGTAACTCTCTAAGACATGTCATGAAATCCTGCACAGGTACAGAAAAAAATGTAATCAAGGTTAAAGTGCATTAAGTCCAAAATGCATTGAATCAAAGTGCATGAAATCTAAAGTGCATTGAGTCTAAAATGCATTGAATCAAAGTGCGTGAAATCTAAAGTGCATTGAGTCTTAAAATGCATTGAATCAAAGTGCATGAAATCTAAAGTGCATTGAGTCTAAAAATGTACTGAATCAAAGTGCATGAAATCTAAAGTGCATGGAGTATTTTTAAACATGTCTGTAGATTCAATACTTGGCACATCACTCCATAGCCTGGGAGCGATCGCATAGAAAGCTCCCTTCAGGGCCTTCTCAGGTCTGCATCTAGGATTCAATAGGACATCCTGATTATTTGCCTTCAGCAATCTGTCATGGCTTTTATTTGTGAGTAGGGTTTGCAGATATGTCAGCATCTTACCCTGCCCGCACTTTTGGGTTATGACAAGGACTCTGAAGCGAATTCTAGATTCCACCGGAAGCCATTGAAGCGAGCGTCTCGCTGTGGTTATATGGTCTCTGCGATAGAGTCCTAATACCACCCTAACTGCTCCGTTTTGGATTACCTGCAGTTTCTTACAGGTAGTCTCATTAATTCCGATCAAAAGCCTAGAGCAGTAATCGATCTTGGCTCCTAATATTGCTCTTGCAATCGTCTCTGCATTGATCTGCGAGATCAACGACCTAATAGTGCGTGTGCAGTGGACTGCCTGTGGGTCGTCCCTTGTAACGCCCACTTTTTCGCATGTTCTTGCCCGTTTTGTTGTTCCGCCCCTTTCCCCACCCTCTGCGCAAGCCACGCCCACGCTCTGCGTGGTGTCTCACATAAGGCACTCGACCGCTCGTAGGGCTGTGCCGGGCTGCTGCGAAATCCACCCAAGTCCAAGGAAAATCCAGCACATTCGATTCCATGGATCGATGAATGGGATCACGCACGCAGTTTGGCGTGCAAGTTCCCTATTTTTCATGCACATAATACCATGAATCGGGCCCTAAGGTAACGCTTACTGAGCAAAAGCACTTTAGCAACATCTAGAATAACCATATACATTATTTTCTGACAAAATCTTACCATTCCAAGATAGCCCTATTGCGCTTTGTTGAAATGCCCCTTTGAGAAAGGGCAATAGGACAAATAGTTCCAATGGCGATACAATGACTTCAACGTCTGCCCCTCCTGAGGGAGGTCGGGGGGAGGGGAGTGAGTGCTGTCCTGCTTCTGGTTATAGGAGACAGTTTCTCAGGGTTGGTAGGTGGTATCAGTTTGAGGACGACTGTGTGCACCCCTAGTCTCCAAGGAACAGACATACTTGGAGAAATATGTCTAGGATTAGCACATGTAAGACATTATTGACCACCTCTAAGCCAACCAGAATGCTCGGAATGCGGTCATTAACTATTGTGGTTTTATGTACACATTCAACGGGCAACACAGGGGGTTGACGGCCCGTGGTCTCAGTTAACAGCCCGAGCGAAGCAAGGGCCATTAACGTGGGCCGCGGGCCGTCACCCCCCGCTGCTGCTTGTGGAACAGGTACATAAAGCCATTAGCACCCCGGGTTACCAAAGCGGCAACCCGGGGTGCTAAAAAAGTGTTTTCTTTCTACAATGGGATGCCGCGCACGTCCCATAGTAGGAAGGAAAATCCTTTACCAACATGGCCGCCATGGAAAGGGAAGAGGGGCACTGTACGAGCCCCTCTTTCCTTTCCATGGCAGCCGTGGGAAGCTGAAAGGAGGTGGCAAGGGCCACATCAGCCGAAATAAGTTAAATGGGAGGGTGGGAGGGGTTGATAAAGAAAGAAAAACGGGGACGGAGGGTGGGGGGAAGATGGCGGCGGAGAGAGACGTCCGTCAGGCGGCTTTTGACGTGGGCTTTTACCGGTGGTTCAAGCCTGTGTTCTTAGCCACCTGATTGGCTAGCTCACCCGCCCGGGGTACTAATGTTGATTAAACGCTGATAATTCGGACATCAGAAGCTGCCAGGAGAAACGGCAGAAAGCTTTTTCTGCATTCAAGAAACAGCCATGCAATTTTTCGAGCAAGATTTTCATCAAGACACTCCCTCTTTGTGAGTATTTCCTTTCGCTGCAACGTGACAGGCAAAGTCCAATGTAAGGCACTAAAGTGAAAGCGGAATCACGGAACATGCTTTCACTTTCGCACAGGGAACCCCTTTACTTTACATTACGTCCAGTTCCAGTTATCCAATGTTCAATGGTCACCTTATATGTGCAGCCTTGTTATTTACATATCACAAAATACAACCATGGGTAATTTAATAACACGTTTTGTCCATTTGTTTTTCTCACTGTGCTAACGGCCTTAAATGCCTCGGGCTTGAGGGACAGGCCATTATCTTGCAATGATGACCCCTCCTTGGACCATATCATGCTAGCTCTGACGTCAGAATGTGCCGTGCCATAACTTATAGCGAACTACTTCTGCCGTCACAAACATCCCACAATGGCCCTCTACAGCTACCTCTCGTTGCACGCAACAATTCCCCATCAGGCTTGTTCTGACGTCACACAAAGCCTGTGGTAATTGGTAACTTCAGCAAAGGCGCGTTCTGACGTCACACGCAGCCTGTGGTAAGGTAACTTCCGCAAAGGCGCGTTCTGATGTCACACGCAGCCTGTGCTAAGGTAACTTCAGCACAGGCTCGTTCTGACATCACACGCAGCCCGTGGTAAGGTAACTTCAGCACAAGCTCGTTCTGATGTCACACGCAGCCTATGGAAAGGTAACTTCAGCACAGGCTCGTTCTGACGTCACACGCAGCCTGTGGTAAGGTAGCTTCATCACAGGCTCGTTCTGACGCCAGGCGCAGCCTATGGAAAGGTAACTTCAGCACAGGCTCGTTCTGACATCACACGCAGCCTGTGGTAAGGTAACTTCAGCAAAAGCTCGTTCTGACGTCACACGCAGCCTGTGGTAAGGTAACTTCAGCACAGGCACGTTCTGATGTCACACGCAGCCTGTGGTAAGGTAACTTCAGCAAAGGCGCGTTCTGACGTCACACACAGCCTGTGGTAAGGTAACTTCAGCACAGGCTCATTCTGAGGTCACACACAGCCTCGGGTAAGGTAACTTCAGCACAGACTCGTTCTGACGCCAGACGCAGCCTATGGAAAGGTAACTTCAGCACAGGCTCGTTCTGACGTCACACGCAGCCTGTGGTAAGGTAACTTCAGCAAAGGCGCGTTCTGATGTCTCACGCAGCCTCAGGTAAGGTAACTTCAGCACAAGCTCGTTCTGACGTCACACACAGCCTGTGGTGAGGTAACTTCAGCACAGGCTCGCTCTGACGTCTCATGCAGCCTCAAGTAAGGTAACTTCAGCACAGGCTCGTTCTGACGCCAGATGCAGCCTCTGGAAAGGTAACTTCCGCACAGGCTTGTTCTGACGTCACACGAAGCCTGTGGTAAGGTAACTTCAGCACAGGCTGGTTCTGACGCCAGACGCAGCCTATGGAAAGGTAACTTCAGCACAGGCTCGTTCTGACGTCACACGCAGCCTGTGGTAAGGTAACTTCAGCACAGGCTCGTTCTGACGCCACACGCAGCCTGTGGTAAGGTAACTTCAGCAAAGGCGCGTTCTGATGTCACACGTAGCCTCAGGTAAGGTAACTTCAGCATAGGATCATTCTGACGTCACACACAGCCTCGGGTAAGGTAACTTCAGCACAGGCTTGTTCTGACGCCAGGCGCAGCCTATGGAAAGGTAACTTCAGCACAGGCTCGTTCTGACGCCACACGCAGCCTGTGGTAAGGTAACTTCAGCAAAGGCGCGTTCTGATGTCACACTCAGCCTCAGGTAAGGTAAATTCAGTACACGCTCGTTCTGACGTCACACGCAGCCTGTAGTAAGGTAACTTCAGCACAGGCTCGTTCTGACATCTCACGCAGCCTCAAGTAAGGTAACTTCAGCACAGGCTCGTTCTGATGCCAGATGCAGCCTCTGGAAAGGTAACTTCCGCACAGGCTTGTTCTGACGTCACACGAAGCCTGTGGTAAGGTAACTTCTGCACAGGCTCGTTCTGACGTCACACGCAGCCTCGGGTAAGGTAACTTCAGCACAGGCTCGTTCTGACGTCACATGCAGCCTCGGGTAAGGTAATTTCAGAACAGGCTTTTTCTGATGTCACAAGCAGCCTGTGGTAAGGTAACTTCAGCAAAGGCTCGTTCTGACGTCACACGCAGCCTCGGGTAAGGTAACTTCAGCACAGGCTCGTTCTGACGCCAGACGCAGCCTCTGGAAAGGTAACTTCAGCACAGGCTTGTTCTGACGTCACACAACGCCTGTGGTAAGGTAACTTCCGCACAGGCTCGTTCTGATGTCACACACAGCCTGTGGTAAGTTAACTTCAGCACAGGCTCGTTCTGACGCCACACACAGCCTCAGGTAAGGTAACTTCAGCACAGGCTCTTTCTGACGCCAGACACAGCCGATGGAAAGGTAACTTCAGCACAAGCTCGTTCTGACGTCACACGCCTCCTCTTGAAAGGTAACTTCAGCACTGGCGCGTTATGACATCACACGCAGCCTGTGGTAAGGTAACTTCAGCACAGGGGCGTTCTGACGCGAGACGCAGCCTGTGGTAAGGTAACTTCAGCACAGGCTCGTTCTGATGTCACACACAGCCTGTGGTAAGTTAACTTCAGCACAGGCTCGTTCTGACGCCACACACAGCCTCAGGTAAGGTAACTTCAGCACAGGCTCTTTCTGACGCCAGACACAGCCGATGGAAAGGTAACTTCAGCACAGGCTCGTTCTGACGTCACACGCCTCCTCTGGAAAGGTAACTTCAGCACTGGCGCGTTATGACATCACACGCAGCCTGTGGTAAGGTAACTTCCGCACAGGCTCGTTCTGATGCCACACGCAGCCTGTGGTAAGGTAACTTCAGCACAGGCTCGTTCTGACGCCACACGCAGCCTCGGGTAAGGTAACTTCAGCACAGGCTCGTTCTGATGACAGACGCAGCCTATGGAAAGGTAACTTCAGCACAGGCTCGTTCTGACGTCACACGCCGCCTCTGGAAAGGTAACTTCAGCACCGGCGCATTATGACATCACACGCAGCCTGTGGTAAGGTAACTTCAGCACAGGCTCGTTCTGCCGACAAACGCAGCCTCTGGAAAGGTAACCAGCACAGGCTTGTTCTAACGTCACACACAGCCTGTGGTAAGGTAACTTCAGCACAGGCTCGTTCTGATGTCACATGCAGCCTGTGGTAAGGTAACTTCAACACAGGCTTGTTCTGACGCCAGACGCAACCCCTGGAAAGGTAACTTCAGCACAGGCTCATTCTGACGCCAGACACAGCCTCGGGTAAGGTAACTTCAGCACAGGCTCGTTCTGATGCCAGACGCAGCCTCTGGAAAGGTAACTTCAGCACAGGCTTGCTCTGATGCCAGACGCAGCCTGTGGTAAGGTAACTTCAGTACAGGCTCGTTCTGACGCCACACGCAGCCTGTGGTAAGGTAACTTCAGCACAGGCGCGTTCTGATGTCACACGCAGCCTGTGGTAAGGTAACTTCTGCACGGGCTTGTTCTGACGACAGACACAGCCTCTGGAAAGGTAACTTCAGCACAGGCTTGTTCTGACGTCACACACAGCCTGTGGTAAGGTAACTTCAGCACAGGCTCGTTCTGATGTCACACGCAGCCTGTGGTAAGGTAACTTCAACACAGGCTTGTTCTGATGCCAGACGCAGCCCCTGGAAAGGTAACTTCAGCACAGGCTCCTCTGACGCCAGACGCTGCCTCGGGTAAGGTAACTTCAGCACAGGCTCGTTCTGATGCCAGACGCAGCCCCTGGAAAGGTAACTTCAGCACAGGCTCGTTCTGACACCAGACGCAACCTGTGGTAAGGTAACTTCAGCACAGGCTCGTCCTGATGCCACACGCAGCCGCCACACGCAGCCTGTGGTAAGGTAACTTCATCACAGGCACGTTCTGATGTCACACGCAGCCTGTGGTAAGGTAACTTCTGCACAGGCTCGTTCTGACGACAGACGCAGCCTCTGGAAGGGTAACTTCAGCACAGGCTTGTTCTGACGTCACACACAGCCTGTGGTAAGGTAACTTCAGCACAGGTGCGTTATGATGTCACACAAAGCCTGTGGTAAGGTAACTTCAACACAGGCTTGTTCTGATGCCAGACGCAGCCCCTGGAAAGGTAACTTCAGCACAGGCTCGTTCTGACATCACACGCAGCCTGTGGTAAGGTAACTTCAGCACAGGCTTGTTCTGATGCCAGACGCAGCCCCTGGAAAGGTAACTTCAGCACAGGCTCGTTCTGATGTCAGACGAAGCCTCTGGAAAGGTAACTTCAGCACAGGCTCGTTCTGACGTCACACGCAGCCTCTGGTAAGGTAGCACAGGCGCGTTCTGCCTCTGGTGATTTATATCGGGTGAGTTGGGACTTCAGTAGCCCGGACCGGGCCGCCTCCGGCCTTATATCGAACTCACCATTGTTGAGCCCGACGCCAGAGGGGTGCTGTAGTAACCTATGGAACCAAGAGTTAAACGCATCTCCGGGGGACCAAGGAACTCAGGCGGCTTGACATCACCGGGCGTGCGGGGGGGGGGGGGGGGGGCAACGGGTATGATACAGGACCCTCAGTCTACGGGGAGAGGATGCTGCAGGCTTCCATTCTCCCGGGCCCTTGGGCCTAGCCTGGGCCCCTGGGCCTCGCCTGGCCCCTGCAGCTGGAGCCTGTACAATATGATTCAGAGATTGACAACCGAGCGAGCGGGGTGGTGGGGGCGGGGGGGGGGCGGCCGAGACTCCTTGGGGTCACCTTGATGCACAGCAACGGGGAGGGGGCTTTGCCTAAGACACCCAGTTTCCATGGCGACCGATTAGATGACGCTAGCAGCAGAGGCTGCCCATTGGGCGGCACTTGTCATATCACGAATGCACCACGGACACCCACCCACATGCAGCCCCTGCCGCCTCGTACATAGCGCCTGGACACCACCTGAATTAGCGCTATGCAGGTTCACGACACAAGATTTCTTACCGACTTGGGCTTCTTGGTGGGGGTCAGGTTCTCGTAGTTGGCCTTGGCGTCTTCCGAGGAGGACTGCGCCCCTGCAGGCTGGGCACCCCCAGACTTGCCTGTCCCATGGGCACGGACGTCTTTGGGGTCTCTGGGCCCGCCCTGGTTCATCTCCGGGTCTTCCACCGAGCCTTCTCAGTGCATGGGGGTGGGGGAGCGAGTGCAGAGGGCGGGGTGGGGGGGGGGGCGGTAGGTGCAGGTACGTTCAGCGGGGGCTGGGCGGTGCAGTAGCCGCGCGCTGCCGCAGTCCGCAGCGGGAACAGGTGCACGGTGCTGCTGGCGCGCGGTGCAGTGCAGGTTGGTGCAGTCGGTGCGCCCTGGATATAGACACAGAGCGCCTGCTGTCAGTGTCAGCTCTATATATGGACACTCGGATCTTGGGTTCCTGGTTACTGGATCTGGTGCCTGGGGGGGGGGGGGCAGGGTGGGAGGATGATGCTGCAGAGCTCTTAACTCTTTCCACGCTGAGGTCCAGAGCAGCCAGTGTCTGCAGGAAGCTGTGGGGGTGCGTGCGGTGTTGCAGGGGAGCTCTGATCTCTCCCTCACACGTTCATTTTGACGCCACCCTTATGATATGATATTCTATTTATAGCGCTCCCATACACCAGTGTTTCAAGGCGCAACTAGGCAAGGGAGGGGTACAAGGAAGGACACATCAACGATCTGAGAACGCGCAAGTGCAGGGGAGAGAGAAGGGGGAAAGTAAAAGGGGCTGGGAGGAGTGCAAAGTGCTGAACACGTGATCAAAACAACAACATATAGTGAAGCCAGCAGGTGGCAAGTGCAAGAATTAAGCGCAGATAACGGGTGCTTAAGTGCAGGAAAGGAAGGGGACTGTAGGGTTGCAGATACAGACCAAAGTGCAAGGGTTGCCGGGAGGCAGTGCGGGTGTGCAGCTGGGTGGACAGGGACCTGGGCCCGAGTTCAGAGGGTGGAGATCAGCAGGGGAGAGGAAGAGAGAAGGCAGAAGCAAAGAGGAAGGTCTTAAAGTGCCTCCGGAACCAGAGATGGTTCTCCTCAAGTTTCAGGGGAGCAGGGAGCCGGTTCCAGAGATAGGCCCCAGCTGAAGAAAGAGATCTACCCCCAACTCGTTGCTTGGAGAAGCGACTGACCCTGAGGGAGTTGGAGGTGGTGGATGAGTGAAGAGCTCGAGTAGGAAGGTATTTCTGAAGGGAGAGTTGAAGATATTGCGGACACAGGCCCCATTATTATTTAATGTATTATATTACATTATAATAACCATGTCCGAGTTAATACCCCCTCTCCCACCTCCAACCTCCCCACACTCGTCTTACTCTGCCCTCCCCCCCCCTTGCTTTGTAATTCCTCTGGGGGAAATCCCCTATAGAGGGGCCTCAGGATGGCTGCGAGGCTGGTGTGAACCGGGAACGGCCCCAAACACGGGGTTCAAGTAAGGGGAGGGGGGACGGAAGGGGCTGCAACATGGAAAACACAGGAGGGGTACTGCAAAACTGGGGCAAAGCAAGGTGCTGGGGACTCCTGCAAAGAAGACAAACTGGGGAGAGGGCAAACATTGGAGTCAAAGGGGCTGGGGCGAAATGCCTACTGCCCTGCAGGAGTACAGGGATGAGGAGTGGCTAAGCACCCCCTGAACAGGTACAGTGCTCTCAAACCAGCAGTGCCCTGGGGGAGTACAGGGATGAGGAGTGGCTTAAGTGACTACTGAACACCACACTACTTCTGAACCAGCAGTGCCCTGCAGGAGTACAGGGATGAGGAATGGCTTAAGCGCCTACTGAACGCCACACTACTATTGAACCAGCAGTGCCCTGCAGGAGTACAGGGATGAAGAGTGGCTTAAGCACCTACTCAATGCCACACTACTACTAAACCAGCAGTGCGCTGCAGGAGTACCGGGATGAGGAGTGGCCTAAGCTCCTACTCAATGCCACACTACTACTAAACCAGCAGTGCACTGCAGGAGTAAAGAGATGAGGAGGGGCTTAAGCGGCTACTCAACGCCATACTACTAAACCAGCAGTGCTCTGCAGGAGTAGAGGGACCAGCAGTGCCCTGTAGGAGTACAGGGACCAGCACTGCCCTGCAGGAGTACAGGGATGGGGAGTGGCTTAAGTGCCTACTCAACACTATACTACCAAACCAGCAGTGCTCTGTAGGAGTACAGGGATGAGGAGTGGCTTAAGCGCCCACTGAACGCCACACTACTACTGAACCAGCAGTGCCCTGCAGGAGTATAGGGATGAGGAGTGGCTTAAGCAACCTACTCAACGCCACAATACTACTGAACCAGCAGTGCCCTGCAGGAGTATAGGAATGAGGAGTGGTTTAAGCAACCTACTCAAAGCCACACTACTATTGACTATTGCACCTACTCCACACCTGCCTGACAGTTGAGGATTATACCTATGTCATGTCTAACCATGCCACAGCCCAAACATGCAACTGTTTATGACCTGCTTATCCTTACCTACAATCACGAGGATTACCATAAGTATTCAGATATCACACCTCGTACTAGGCCTTCTTGCCATAATGGCCTCTGCCTCGTTTGCCTCATGTCCACGTAAGGACAGAAACTCGAGATTGAGAGCTAGACTGTCCCGCCACCACGAACCTTCTACTAGCTATACCATTAGAGGTTTCCTATGCAAGGCTACCCAAACTTTGGACTAGCAAATAAACGTACGCAACACCTGTCCTTTAATCATCTGCCCGCTGTGCCCGCTATCCGCCCGGCCACAACCCAAAATAATTACCAAAGAGCTACTAAAACTAAACAACTTCGTACTACTAAACCTACAAGTACCCTACCAGCATCTGGCTCGCTTATCAATGCCAGATCTATGGTGGCTCATGCCTCTGGTATTGCGGACACTATAACTAATCAGAATCTGGACCTGTTAGCCATAACTGAAACTTGGCTCCACGATGCTACAGGCCCCACTATTATGCTAGCCTTACCAGAGGGTTACCAAGTACTAAGAGCAGACAGACCAAACGCCAGAGGCGGAGGTCTAGCCATTATACATAAATCTAACCTACCGATTAGGTTGACTACCACCCCATCGTTCCAGTCCGAGACACTTACAGCTAAATTGTTCCTCTCTAGTAATCGTACGCTCACCATCTATGTGATCTATAGAGCACCTGGACCTATAGGCTCATTTGAGGACGAGCTAAACAGCATCCTGACTAACAATACAAAGGACCATGTGCAAATTTGGCTGCTGGGCGATTTCAACCTCGGCTTTAACGATTGTAATGATAAACGTGCCCCATCCGTAGAGTCACTACTGAAGGACTATAGGCTAACACAAAAAGTCCTTACCCCTACACACACTAAAGGAAGAACCTTAGATTGGGTTGCTGACCTCAATTGTAATATTAATATCACTTATATAATACCTCAATCTTGGACCGACCACCACTTAATTACCTTCTCTGCCTCACTTGACCTTAGCCGCCCTAAAACATCAGTGTTGGCAACACCCCTACACACTAGGAGGAAAAAAGACATTACGGCTGAAAATCTACTACCTCATCTCCTCCCGACTCTTGACAATATATCTAACAATACAGACCCTACCCTACTGGTGGAAGTCTTCAATATTACCATGACAAATGCTCTTGACACTATCACCCCGATTGAAATTTGCAAAGGTAGACAGACAGCTCACTTGAATAATTGGTTCACACCACAACTGAAAGAATTTAGGACTCAAAAAAGAAAGTTGCAATCTATCTGGCACCACTCGCCTACCGAGGAGAATAAAAATAAGTTAACTAATCATTCTAAATTGCACAAAAAGAAAATTATCAGTACTAAAAAGAACACCTTTAATGATAGGATATCTAAGGCTAAATCAGACACAAAGGAATTATTCTCTATCCTTCGAGAAATGGAATCACCAATACCCCAGGTCGACAATACTCCTAAAAATAAGCTTTTGTGTACTAATATACAAAATGCCCCCTCGGGTAAAATTAGCTCCCTCCAAAGCAAAATTGCTAAAAAGAAAGCATCCGTGCTCCTGCCGGTTGAGCTCCCTCCTCAGCAGCAATTGCAGTCAAACCTACACAACAACACCCCCCTACCATTTAGCTTCAAACAAATATCCATTGTCGAGACAGAAAAAATTATACTCTCACTCAAATCTTCTAATTTTAGAGGAGATAAGTGTCCAGCCCAAATTATAAAGGATGTAGCTAGAGACCTAGCCTCCTTCACCTCGCAGCCCATTAATGCTTCCTTCAAGACAAACTTTGTGCCCAGCAATCTCAAACAATCTTGGGTGCTACCATTGCTCAAAAAACAAACTTTGGACCCTTCCATAGCAACTAACTACAGACCGATTACTACAGTCCATTTCTTACTAAAAATCATCGACAGAGTAGCTTATTTACAAATTCAGGACTATTTAGAGATTTAGAGATGAATAACCTTCTAGACTCACTTCAGTCAGGCTTCCGCCCCCTTCATGGCACAGAAACAGCCTTGATTGACCTCAAGACCCAAATTGACGAGTTGAAGGACAACGGCAAATCAGCTATGCTACTCCTCCTTGACCTATCGGCAGCTTTCGACCTGGTGGATCATGCAGTCTTATGTAACCATCTAGGTCAGCTGCCCTTTTCTCAAGTGAAGCCATAACCTGGGTGCAATCCTTCCTTGCGAACCGTACAATGAGAGTCTTCTCCCCTTTAGCAGCTGCGGACCCCATACAAGTCTCCTGCGGTGTGCCTCAAGCATCGTGTGCATCTCCTACCATGTACAATATCTTTACTAAGCCCTTGTTTGATAAGTTGGACAGATTGGGTGTCACCTACACCAACTACGCAGATGACACTTAATCCTCATCCCCCTTTCGGGCAACTTCCAGGAAGACTTGGCCGTGGTAAATAGGATATATCTCCTCATTCGGGCGTGGATGGCATCCCATGGCCTCTGCCTGAACGACGAGAAAACAGAGCTTTTGATCCTTGGCTCAGAGGCAGCTATCAAAAAACCTAACCCTAGTTACACCTCAGTCAACATCAATAACAATGTCATAAAAGTGATGCCTGCAGTTAAAACGCTAGGATTCTATCTAGACTCTGCACTCACCTTCAAGAAGCAAATTAACTCGCTAGCATCGTCTACAGCACACACATGTAAGCTGATCCGAGCCCGCAGACCATTCCTCTCGGAGACTAGCTGCAACACCCTAGCTAATGCACTAATTCTCTCCAGACTGGATTACTGCAATGCTTTATATGCCGGATCCAATAAGTACATGATTGATAAAATGCAAAGACTGCAAAATAATGCCCTCAGAGCAGCCCTGAATATCCAGAACAGAGAGCACATCTCTGCATTCAGAAGAGAAGCCCACTGGCTTAATAATAAGGATAGAATCTCCCTGAAAACTCTCTCCCTTACTTCTTAATGTCTTCACAACATAACGCCCCCCTACCTCATAGAGTAAACAAGAGAACCTCTCACCGTCCCACGAGGAAGGCCAATGCCCACACCCTTGAGGTGCCTGGATACAAATGGATGACTGCCGGCGGCTCTAGCTTCCCGGTCATAGCTGCCCAATCCTGAAATGGACTCCCTTTAGACCTTAGAACCGACCTACCATACTCTAGTGTCAGAAGGAAACTCCTTACCTGGCTACGGACTAATGATGTAAACCCGACCGCCTCACCTCCTATCTGACTCCTCGTCTGACCTACTTACTCATGAAATCCCCTATAGGACTGCTATGCCTGACCATTGTTAACTGTATACTTCCCTGAACCCCTAGCCTGTACCTTGACATCCATTCTGGGACGACTTGGTCACTGCTTTTTACAACCACAGTTATGTCCTCACTCTTTACAACCGTTTATTACTCATTGTATGTACCTACCTCTGTAACCTAGCCTCCTAAATATTCTGCAATGTTCTGTAACTAAGTTCTTAAGTATCCTTGTAATGTTTGCGCCCAGTTACCTGAGGGATTTGGGCTGCGCTATATTAAATAAACAAACAAACAAATCAGCAGTGCCCTGCAGGAGTATAGGGATGAGGAGTGGCTTAAATGCCTACTTATGCCACACTACTACTGAACCAGCAGTGCCCTGCAGGAGTACAGGGATGAGGAGTGGCTTAAGTGCCTACTCAACACCCCACTACTACTAAACCAGCAGTGCCCTGCAGGAGTACAGGGATGAGGAGTGGCCTAAGCTCCTACTCAATGCCACACTACTACTAAACCAGCAGTGCCCTGCAGGAGTACAGGAATGAGGAGTGTCTTAAGCGGCTATTCAACTCCATACTACTAAACCAGCAGTGCTCTGCAGGGGTTATAGGTCAAAGGATCGACAGCAAAGGGTTGAATGACAAAAGGTTCGAGTCAATAGTCTCGAAAACAAAAGGTTTGAATTATTTGTTTTTTTATATATATTTCTTTTTTTGGGGGCCCCCCCAAACCCTGTTTTTGTGGTAAAAAAACACTTTTTTTACCTACACGGAAACCAAAAAATACATATATAAATAAAAATAAAAATTCAAACCTTTGGTTTTCGACCCTATTGACTCTCACCTTTTGCATTCAAGCCTTTTGTAATCGATCCTTTGACTGGACACCCTCTGCAGGAGTACAGGGACCAGCAGTGCCCTGCAGGAGTAGAGGGACGAGGAGTGGCTTAAGTGTCTACTCAATGCCATACTACTAAACCAGCAGTGCCCTGCAGGAGTACAGGGACGAGGAGTGGCTTAAGCACCTACTCAATGCCATACTACTAAACCAGCAGTGCCCTGCAGGAGTACAGGGATGAGGAGGGGCTTAAGTGTCTACTCAATTCCATACTACTAAACCAGCAGTGCCCTGCAGGAGTACAGGGATGAGGAGGGGCTTAAGCGCCTACTCAACACCATACTACTAAACCAGCAGTGCCCCAGTCATAAAGGCGAAGCAGTCAGAACAGGAATGGTGCACCCCCTACACCCGCCAGGAGGGGGTGTCAGCCAGCACAGAAGCATCCAAAACAAAAGTACCAAACTAAAATAATGTCCAACCAAGATCCTATAAAAATAGGAGTCTTTAATTAAACTAAAAATACAAACACATGAATAAAAACCCCAACAGCCTTCCCCTGTGAAGTGAGACTTTGTCCTGAAAGGGAGCACGCTGGCTCTGAAGACAGGGATGGGCAGGCAATAGTGTCTGCAGCAATGAGCAACTTCAAAGCATATGTCTTTCAAAGGTCAAAGGTGGGGTCTTAAATGTCTCCGGGACCATTAAATAACCAGGTTTTATACACGAAGGATACAATTGGTGGTTATCATTGTGCAGTGACCATTATAGCACGTGGCCCATCTTAGCTGGACATCTGAAAAGGCGTTAATCGACCATAATACCCTCACAGGTCTATTGAGGGTGATCCTACAGAATGTCCTTTTTATCCTCCAGCATTCTGAACCTAGCAACATATTAGATCTACCGATTAGCTTTAGAATTGGCTAAGCAAAGACACACTGAATGTGTAAGGTTCTGTATCATCAGACATTTCTGGCTTGTGTAACCTCACTGGGCCACACCACTTCACTTGGCTGACCGCAGAATGGGAATTAGCAAAGGACCACTGTCCACCCCACACTATACACGGAGCCTGAGCTCCAGATATCAGAGGATGGTATCGTGATTATGTATCACCAGAGTACGGTCCCGACCTCCCCATGAAACATTAAGCCAACCTGAGTTTGAGGTACTTGTGCACAGGCACTGAAGGCAGTAGCATCTAGCCTCGACTGGGACCCGCCATTTACACAAATGACGTCATTGTGGGGCGCCACCCCTTCTGAGGGAACGAGTCCCTCTTAGGGCACGTGCTGAGGTCACGTGTCTGTGTGATGCAGAGAATAAACGGGACGAGCCATTTCCAGCTAGTCAGTCGATGCTGACTGACTAGCTGCCTGCTACTACTGGGCAACGCTGTCTATGATGCCCCCCCCCCATATCAGCAGAGCCCCTGATGAGGAATTCTGCATCCAGGTGTCCGCGGAGTCCCTGCCGGGCAACTCTGCATGAGGGTACCGGTGCCCAGCTGGGCAACTCCTGCACCGTCCATGGTGTTGGCCTGGGAGCCCCCAGGCCATTGAAGCGGCAGTGTGTTCACAGGCTGACAGGGTGCCCCCTGTCCCTGGATGTCGGCTTGGTGCCCCCAGCCTTGGTCTGCCTGGCATGCTTGACCGCAGGCCAGGACATAACAGTAATTATGGCATGACATCATCACGTTTACTGCACGCGCCGCTATTTGTAGCGGCCATTTTGTTCACTCGACTTGTGCAGCCGTGGGCAGGCACGGGAGACAGGAAGTGTCGTTATTCAGCATTTTTTGATTTATGCAAAAAGTAAAGACCACATTTTTTTTAAACCGCTTGGGAACTATACATCACAATGAAAGATTACTCTATAGCGTAACTATACCATCTAATTCATTTAAAACTTGTGTCCTGCCACTGCAGGGGAAGACAATTGAAGTCTTCTCCTGGAGCCAACAGCGAATAACCATATCTACATCCTCATAGCCCATACACCCCTGAGGAGGGGAGTAGATAGACCATACATATGTGAAATACTATTCTGTAATATTATCCAGAACGTTTTTGCAGCGCACATATTGAGAAGATGTGACCACACTATAATGGTAAGCTTCACTTCGCAGACAGACCGTGGGTCTATTCTGATTCTTGGCACGTACCACGCCCAGTTCAGCCATCTTTACTCAGCTCGTAGCCTCACAGCTACCATCCTTACTCAGCTCGTAGCCTCACAGCTACCATCCTTACTCAGCTCATAGTGTCACAGCTACCATCCTTACTCAGCTCGTAGCATCACAGCTACCATCCTTACTCAGCTCATAGTGTCACAGCTACCATCCTTACTCAGCTCGTAGCATCACAGCTACCATCCTTACTCAGCTCGTAGCATCTCAGCTACCATCCTTACTCAGCTCGTATCGTCATAGCTACCATCCTTACTCAGCTCATAGCGTCACAGCTACCATCCTTACTCAGCTCGTAGCCTCACAGCTACCATCCTTACTCAGCTCATAGTGTCACAGCTACCATCCTTACTCAGCTCGTAGCATCACAGCTACCATCCTTACTCAGCTCATAGTGTCACAGCTACCATCCTTACTCAGCTCGTAGCATCACAGCTACCATCCTTACTCAGCTCGTAGCATCTCAGCTACCATCCTTACTCAGCTCGTATCGTCATAGCTACCATCCTTACTCAGCTCATAGCGTCACAGCTACCATCCTTACTCAGCTCGTAGCCTCACAGCTACCATCCTTACTCAGCTCATAGTGTCACAGCTACCATCCTTACTCAGCTCATAGCGTCACATCTACCAACCTTACTCAGCTCGTAGCCTCACAGCTACCATCCTTACTCAGCTCGTAGCATCGCAGCTACCATCCTTACTCAGCTCATAGTGTCACAGCTACCATCCTTACTCAGCTCATAGTGTCACAGCTACCATCCTTACTCAGCTCGTACCGTCACAACTACCATCCTTACTCAGCTCGTAACGTCACAGCTACCATCCTTCCTCAGCTCATAGCGTCACAGCTACCATCCTTACTCAGCTGGTAGCGTCACAGCTACCATCCTTACTCAGTTCGTAGTGTACGTCACAGCTACCATCCTTACTCAGCTCATAGTGTCACAGCTACCATCCTTACTCAGCTCATAGTGTCACAGCTACCATCCTTACTCAGCTCGTAGCATCACAGCTACCATCCTTACTCAGCTTGTAGCATCTCATCTACCATCCTTTCTCAGCTCATATCGTCACAGCTACCATCCTTACTCAGCTCATAGCATCACAGCTACC
This sequence comes from Ambystoma mexicanum, assembly GCF_040938575.1. Classification (NCBI taxonomy): domain Eukaryota; kingdom Metazoa; phylum Chordata; class Amphibia; order Caudata; family Ambystomatidae; genus Ambystoma; species Ambystoma mexicanum. The sequence goes on along the minus strand of NC_090934.1, from coordinate 16,557,432 downwards.
ATCCTTACTCAGCTCATAGCGTCACAGCTACCATCCTTACTCAGCTCGTAGCGGCACAGCTACCATCGTTACTCAGTTTGTAGCGTCACAGCTACCATCCTTACTCAGCTCGTATCGTCACAGCTACCATCCATACTCAGCTCATAGCGTCACAGCTACCACCCTTACTCAGCTCGTAGCGTCACAGCTACCACCCTTACTCAGCTCATAGCGTCACAGCTACCATCCTTACTCAGCTCGTAGCCTCACAGCTACCATCCTTACTCAGCTCATAGTGTCACAGCTACCATCCTTACTCAGCTCGTAGCATCACAGCTACCATCCTTACTCAGCTCATAGTGTCACAGCTACCATCCTTACTCAGCTCGTAGCATCACAGCTACCATCCTTACTCAGCTCGTAGCATCTCAGCTACCATCCTTACTCAGCTCGTATCGTCATAGCTACCATCCTTACTCAGCTCATAGCGTCACAGCTACCATCCTTACTCAGCTCGTAGCCTCACAGCTACCATCCTTACTCAGCTCATAGTGTCACAGCTACCATCCTTACTCAGCTCATAGCGTCACATCTACCAACCTTACTCAGCTCGTAGCCTCACAGCTACCATCCTTACTCAGCTCGTAGCATCGCAGCTACCATCCTTACTCAGCTCATAGTGTCACAGCTACCATCCTTACTCAGCTCATAGTGTCACAGCTACCATCCTTACTCAGCTCGTACCGTCACAACTACCATCCTTACTCAGCTCGTAACGTCACAGCTACCATCCTTCCTCAGCTCATAGCGTCACAGCTACCATCCTTACTCAGCTGGTAGCGTCACAGCTACCATCCTTACTCAGTTCGTAGTGTACGTCACAGCTACCATCCTTACTCAGCTCATAGTGTCACAGCTACCATCCTTACTCAGCTCATAGTGTCACAGCTACCATCCTTACTCAGCTCGTAGCATCACAGCTACCATCCTTACTCAGCTTGTAGCATCTCATCTACCATCCTTTCTCAGCTCATATCGTCACAGCTACCATCCTTACTCAGCTCATAGCATCACAGCTACCATCCTTACTCAGCTCATAGCGTCACAGCTACCATCCTTACTCAGCTCGTAGCGGCACAGCTACCATCGTTACTCAGTTTGTAGCGTCACAGCTACCATCCTTACTCAGCTCGTATCGTCACAGCTACCATCCATACTCAGCTCATAGCGTCACAGCTACCACCCTTACTCAGCTCGTAGCGTCACAGCTACCACCCTTACTCAGCTCGTAGCGACACAGCTACCATCCTTACTCAGCTTGTAGCGTCACAGCTACCATCCTTTCTCAGCTCGTATCGTCATAGCTACCACCCTTACTCAGCTCATAGCATCACAGCTACCATCCTTACTCAGCTCGTAGCATCACAGCTACCATCCTTACTCAGCTCGGAGCGTCACAGCTACCATCCTTACTCCGCTCGTAGCGTCACAGCTAGCATCCTTACTCAGCTCGTAGCATCACAGCTACCATCCTTACTCAGCTCATAGCATCACAGCTACCATCCTTACTCAGCTAGTAGCGCCACAGCTATCATCCTTACTCAGCTTGTAGCGTCACAGCTACCATACTTACTCAGCTCAGAGCATCACAGCTACCACCCTTACTCAGCTCGTAGCGTCACAGCTACCACCCTTATTCAGCTCATAGCGTCACAGCTACCACCCTTACTCAGCTCGTAGCGTCACAGATACCACCCTTACTCAGCTCATAGCGTCACAGCTACCACCCTTACTCAGCTCGTAGCATCACAGCTACCATCCTTACTCAGCTCATAGCAGCACAGCTACCATCCTTACTCAGCTCGTAGCGTCACAGCTACCATCCTTACTCAGCTCGTAGCGTCACAGCTAGCATCCTTACTCAGCTCGTAGCATCACAGCTACCATCCTTACTCAGCTCGTAGCGTCACAGCTACCATCCTTACTCAGCTCATAGCATCACAGCTACCACCCTTACTCAGCTCGTAGCGTCACAGCTACCACACTTACTCAGCTCGTAGCATCACAACTACCATCCTTACTCACCTCATAGCATCACAGCTACCATCCTTACTCAGCTCGTAGCGTCACAGCTACCATCCTTACTCAGCTCGTAGCGTCACAGCTACCATCCTTACTCAGCTCGTAGCGTCACAGCTACCATCCTTACTCAGCTCGTAGCGTCACAGCTACCATCCTTACTCAGCTCGTAGCATCACAGCTACCATCCTTACTCAGCTAGTAGCGCCACAGCTATCATCCTTACTCAGCTTGTAGCGTCACAGCTACCATCCTTACTCAACTTGTAGCGTCACAGCTACCATCCTTACTCAGCTCGTAGTGTAACAGCTACCATCCTTACTCAGCTCGTAGCGTCACAGCTACCATCCTTACTCAGCTCGTAGCGTCACAGCTAGCATCCTTACTCAGCTCGTAGCATCACAGCTACCATCCTTACTCAGCTCGTAGCATCACAGCTACCATCCTTACTCAGCTAGTAGCGCCACAGCTATCATCCTTACTCAGCTTGTAGCGTCACAGCTACCATACTTACTCAGCTCAGAGCATCACAGCTACCACCCTTACTCAGTTCGTAGCGTCACAGCTACCACCCTTACTCAGCTCATAGCGTCACAGCTACCACCCTTACTCAGCTCTTAGCGTCACAGCTACCACCCTTACTCAGCTCGTAGCGACACAGCTACCATCCTTACTCAGCTCGTAGCGTCACAGCTACCATACTTACTCAGCTCAGAGCATCACAGCTACCACCCTTACTCAGCTCGTAGCATCTCAGCTACCATCCTTTCTCAGCTCGTATCGTCATAGCTACCACCCTTACTCAGCTCATAGCATCACAGCTACCACCCTTACTCAGCTCGTAGCGTCACAGCTACCACCCTTACTCAGCTCGTAGCGTCACAGCTACCACCCTTACTCAGCTCGTAGCGACACAGCTACCATCCTTACTCAGCTTGTAGCATCACAGCTACCATACTTACTCAGCTCAGAGCATCACAGCTACCACCCTTACTCAGCTCGTAGCATCTCAGCTACCATCCTTTTCAGCTTGTATCGTCATAGCTACCACCCTTACTCAGCTCATAGCATCACAGCTACCACCCTTACTCAGCTCGTAGCGTCACAGCTACCACCCTTACTCAGCTCGTAGCGTCACAGCTACCACCCTTACTCAGCTCATAGCGTCACAGCTACCACCCTTACTCAGCTCGTAGTGTCACAGCTACAACCCTTACTCAGCTCGTAGCGACACAGCTACCATCCTTACTCAGCTTGTAGCGTCACAGCTACCATACTTATTCAGCTCAGAGCATCACAGCTACCACCCTTACTCAGCTCGTAGCATCTCAGCTACCATCCTTTCTCAGCTCGTATCGTCATAGCTACCACACTTACTCAGCTCATAGCATCACAGCTACCATCCTTACTCAGCTCGTAACATCACAGCTACCATCCTTACTCAGCTCGTAGCGTCACAGCTACCATCCTTACTCAGCTCGTAGTGTCACAGCTAGCATCCTTACTCAGCTCGTAGCATCACAGCTACCATCCTTACTCAGCTCGTAGCATCACAGCTACCATCCTTACTCAGCTCGTAGCGTCACAGCTACCATCCTTACTCAGCTCGTAGCATCACAGCTACCATCCTTACTCAGCTAGTAGCGCCACAGCTACCATCCTTACTCAGCTTGTAGCGTCACAGCTACTATACTTACTCAGCTCAGAGCATCACAGCTACCACCCTTACTCAGCTCATAGCGTCACAGCTACCACCCTTACTCAGCTCATAGCGTCACAGCTACCATCCTTTCTCAGCTTGTAGCGTCACAGCTACCATCCTTACTCAGCTCAGAGCATCACAGCTACCACCCTTACTCAGCTCATAGCGTCACAGCTACCACCCTTACTCAGCTCATAGCGTCACAGCTACCATCCTTTCTCAGCTCGTAGCGTCACAGCTACCATCCTTACTCAGCTCGTAGCGTCACAGCTACCATCCTTACTCAGCTCGTAGCGTCACAGCTAGCATCCTTACTCAGCTCGTAGCATCACAGCTACCATCCTTACTCAGCTCATAGCATCACAGCTACCATCCTTACTCAGCTAGTAGCGCCACAGCTATCATCTTTACTCAGCTTGTAGCGTCACAGCTACCATACTTACTCAGCTCAGAGCATCACAGCTACCACCCTTACTCAGCTCGTAGCGACACAGCTACCACCCTTACTCAGCTCGTAGCGTCACAGCTACCACCCTTACTCAGCTCGTAGCATCACAGCTACCATCCTTACTCAGCTCATAGCAGCACAGCTACCATCCTTACTCAGCTCGTAGCGTCACAGCTACCATCCTTACTCAGCTCGTAGCGTCACAGCTAGCATCCTTACTCAGCTCGTAGCATCACAGCTACCATCCTTACTCAGCTCGTAGCGTCACAGCTACCATCCTTACTCAGCTCATAGCATCACAGCTACCACCCTTAGTCAGCTCGTAGCGTCACAGCTACCACCCTTACTCAGCTCGTAGCATCACAACTACCACCCTTACTCAGCTCATAGCATCACAGCTACCATCCTTACTCAGCTCGTAGCGTCACAGCTACCATCCTTACTCAGCTCGTAGCGTCACAGCTACCATCCTTACTCAGCTCGTAGCGTCACAGCTACCATCCTTACTCAGCTCGTAGCGTCACAGCTACCATCCTTACTCAGCTCGTAGCGTCACAGCTACCATCCTTACTCAGCTCATAGCATCACAGCTACCATCCTTACTCAGCTAGTAGCGCCACAGCTATCATCCTTACTCAGCTTGTAGCGTCACAGCTACCATACTTACTCAGCTCAGAGCATCACAGCTACCACCCTTACTCAGCTCGTAGCGTCACAGCTACCACCCTTACTCAGCTCGTAGCGTCACAGCTACCACCCTTACTCAGCTCGTAGCATCACAGCTACCATCCTTACTCAGCTCATAGCAGCACAGCTACCATCCTTACTCAGCTCGTAGCGTCACAGCTACCATCCTTACTCAGCTCGTAGCATCACAGCTACCATCCTTACTCAGCTCGTAGCGTCACAGCTACCATCCTTACTCAGCTCATAGCATCACAGCTACCACCCTTAGTCAGCTCGTAGCGTCACAGCTACCACCCTTACTCAGCTCGTAGCATCACAACTACCACCCTTACTCAGCTCATAGCATCACAGCTACCATCCTTACTCAGCTCGTAGCGTCACAGCTACCATCCTTACTCAGCTCGTAGCGTCACAGCTACCATCCTTACTCAGCTCGTAGCGTCACAGCTACCATCCTTACTCAGCTCGTAGCGTCACAGCTACCATCCTTACTCAGCTCGTAGCGTCACAGCTACCATCCTTACTCAGCTCATAGCATCCCAGCTACCATCCTTACTCAGCTAGTAGCGCCACAGCTATCATCCTTACTCAGCTTGTATCGTCACAGCTACCATCCTTACTCAACTCGTAGCGTCACAGCTACCATCCTTACTCAGCTCGTAGTGTAACAGCTACCATCCTTACTCAGCTCGTAGCGTCACAGCTACCATCCTTACTCAGCTCGTAGCGTCACAGCTAGCATCCTTACTCAGCTCGTAACATCACAGCTACCATCCTTACTCAGCTCATAGCATCACAGCTATCATCCTTACTCAGCTTGTAGCGTCACAGCTACCATCCTTACTCAGCTCGTAGCCTCACAGCTACCATCCTTACTCAGCTCATAGTGTCACAGCTACCATCCTTACTCAGCTCGTAGCATCACAGCTACCATCCTTACTCAGCTCATAGTGTCACAGCTACCATCCTTACTCAGCTCGTAGCATCACAGCTACCATCCTTACTCAGCTCGTAGCATCTCAGCTACCATCCTTACTCAGCTCGTATCGTCATAGCTACCATCCTTACTCAGCTCATAGCGTCACAGCTACCATCCTTACTCAGCTCGTAGCCTCACAGCTACCATCCTTACTCAGCTCATAGTGTCACAGCTACCATCCTTACTCAGCTCATAGCGTCACATCTACCAACCTTACTCAGCTCGTAGCCTCACAGCTACCATCCTTACTCAGCTCGTAGCATCGCAGCTACCATCCTTACTCAGCTCATAGTGTCACAGCTACCATCCTTACTCAGCTCATAGTGTCACAGCTACCATCCTTACTCAGCTCGTACCGTCACAACTACCATCCTTACTCAGCTCGTAACGTCACAGCTACCATCCTTCCTCAGCTCATAGCGTCACAGCTACCATCCTTACTCAGCTGGTAGCGTCACAGCTACCATCCTTACTCAGTTCGTAGTGTACGTCACAGCTACCATCCTTACTCAGCTCATAGTGTCACAGCTACCATCCTTACTCAGCTCATAGTGTCACAGCTACCATCCTTACTCAGCTCGTAGCATCACAGCTACCATCCTTACTCAGCTTGTAGCATCTCATCTACCATCCTTTCTCAGCTCATATCGTCACAGCTACCATCCTTACTCAGCTCATAGCATCACAGCTACCATCCTTACTCAGCTCATAGCGTCACAGCTACCATCCTTACTCAGCTCGTAGCGGCACAGCTACCATCGTTACTCAGTTTGTAGCGTCACAGCTACCATCCTTACTCAGCTCGTATCGTCACAGCTACCATCCATACTCAGCTCATAGCGTCACAGCTACCACCCTTACTCAGCTCGTAGCGTCACAGCTACCACCCTTACTCAGCTCGTAGCGACACAGCTACCATCCTTACTCAGCTTGTAGCGTCACAGCTACCATCCTTTCTCAGCTCGTATCGTCATAGCTACCACCCTTACTCAGCTCATAGCATCACAGCTACCATCCTTACTCAGCTCGTAGCATCACAGCTACCATCCTTACTCAGCTCGGAGCGTCACAGCTACCATCCTTACTCAGCTCGTAGCGTCACAGCTAGCATCCTTACTCAGCTCGTAGCATCACAGCTACCATCCTTACTCAGCTCATAGCATCACAGCTACCATCCTTACTCAGCTAGTAGCGCCACAGCTATCATCCTTACTCAGCTTGTAGCGTCACAGCTACCATACTTACTCAGCTCAGAGCATCACAGCTACCACCCTTACTCAGCTCGTAGCGTCACAGCTACCACCCTTATTCAGCTCATAGCGTCACAGCTACCACCCTTACTCAGCTCGTAGCGTCACAGATACCACCCTTACTCAGCTCATAGCGTCACAGCTACCACCCTTACTCAGCTCGTAGCATCACAGCTACCATCCTTACTCAGCTCATAGCAGCACAGCTACCATCCTTACTCAGCTCGTAGCGTCACAGCTACCATCCTTACTCAGCTCGTAGCGTCACAGCTAGCATCCTTACTCAGCTCGTAGCATCACAGCTACCATCCTTACTCAGCTCGTAGCGTCACAGCTACCATCCTTACTCAGCTCATAGCATCACAGCTACCACCCTTACTCAGCTCGTAGCGTCACAGCTACCACACTTACTCAGCTCGTAGCATCACAACTACCATCCTTACTCACCTCATAGCATCACAGCTACCATCCTTACTCAGCTCGTAGCGTCACAGCTACCATCCTTACTCAGCTCGTAGCGTCACAGCTACCATCCTTACTCAGCTCGTAGCGTCACAGCTACCATCCTTACTCAGCTCGTAGCGTCACAGCTACCATCCTTACTCAGCTCGTAGCATCACAGCTACCATCCTTACTCAGCTAGTAGCGCCACAGCTATCATCCTTACTCAGCTTGTAGCGTCACAGCTACCATCCTTACTCAACTTGTAGCGTCACAGCTACCATCCTTACTCAGCTCGTAGTGTAACAGCTACCATCCTTACTCAGCTCGTAGCGTCACAGCTACCATCCTTACTCAGCTCGTAGCGTCACAGCTAGCATCCTTACTCAGCTCGTAGCATCACAGCTACCATCCTTACTCAGCTCGTAGCATCACAGCTACCATCCTTACTCAGCTAGTAGCGCCACAGCTATCATCCTTACTCAGCTTGTAGCGTCACAGCTACCATACTTACTCAGCTCAGAGCATCACAGCTACCACCCTTACTCAGTTCGTAGCGTCACAGCTACCACCCTTACTCAGCTCATAGCGTCACAGCTACCACCCTTACTCAGCTCTTAGCGTCACAGCTACCACCCTTACTCAGCTCGTAGCGACACAGCTACCATCCTTACTCAGCTCGTAGCGTCACAGCTACCATACTTACTCAGCTCAGAGCATCACAGCTACCACCCTTACTCAGCTCGTAGCATCTCAGCTACCATCCTTTCTCAGCTCGTATCGTCATAGCTACCACCCTTACTCAGCTCATAGCATCACAGCTACCACCCTTACTCAGCTCGTAGCGTCACAGCTACCACCCTTACTCAGCTCGTAGCGTCACAGCTACCACCCTTACTCAGCTCGTAGCGACACAGCTACCATCCTTACTCAGCTTGTAGCATCACAGCTACCATACTTACTCAGCTCAGAGCATCACAGCTACCACCCTTACTCAGCTCGTAGCATCTCAGCTACCATCCTTTTCAGCTTGTATCGTCATAGCTACCACCCTTACTCAGCTCATAGCATCACAGCTACCACCCTTACTCAGCTCGTAGCGTCACAGCTACCACCCTTACTCAGCTCGTAGCGTCACAGCTACCACCCTTACTCAGCTCATAGCGTCACAGCTACCACCCTTACTCAGCTCGTAGTGTCACAGCTACAACCCTTACTCAGCTCGTAGCGACACAGCTACCATCCTTACTCAGCTTGTAGCGTCACAGCTACCATACTTATTCAGCTCAGAGCATCACAGCTACCACCCTTACTCAGCTCGTAGCATCTCAGCTACCATCCTTTCTCAGCTCGTATCGTCATAGCTACCACACTTACTCAGCTCATAGCATCACAGCTACCATCCTTACTCAGCTCGTAACATCACAGCTACCATCCTTACTCAGCTCGTAGCGTCACAGCTACCATCCTTACTCAGCTCGTAGTGTCACAGCTAGCATCCTTACTCAGCTCGTAGCATCACAGCTACCATCCTTACTCAGCTCGTAGCATCACAGCTACCATCCTTACTCAGCTCGTAGCGTCACAGCTACCATCCTTACTCAGCTCGTAGCATCACAGCTACCATCCTTACTCAGCTAGTAGCGCCACAGCTACCATCCTTACTCAGCTTGTAGCGTCACAGCTACTATACTTACTCAGCTCAGAGCATCACAGCTACCACCCTTACTCAGCTCATAGCGTCACAGCTACCACCCTTACTCAGCTCATAGCGTCACAGCTACCATCCTTTCTCAGCTTGTAGCGTCACAGCTACCATCCTTACTCAGCTCAGAGCATCACAGCTACCACCCTTACTCAGCTCATAGCGTCACAGCTACCACCCTTACTCAGCTCATAGCGTCACAGCTACCATCCTTTCTCAGCTCGTAGCGTCACAGCTACCATCCTTACTCAGCTCGTAGCGTCACAGCTACCATCCTTACTCAGCTCGTAGCGTCACAGCTAGCATCCTTACTCAGCTCGTAGCATCACAGCTACCATCCTTACTCAGCTCATAGCATCACAGCTACCATCCTTACTCAGCTAGTAGCGCCACAGCTATCATCTTTACTCAGCTTGTAGCGTCACAGCTACCATACTTACTCAGCTCAGAGCATCACAGCTACCACCCTTACTCAGCTCGTAGCGACACAGCTACCACCCTTACTCAGCTCGTAGCGTCACAGCTACCACCCTTACTCAGCTCGTAGCATCACAGCTACCATCCTTACTCAGCTCATAGCAGCACAGCTACCATCCTTACTCAGCTCGTAGCGTCACAGCTACCATCCTTACTCAGCTCGTAGCGTCACAGCTAGCATCCTTACTCAGCTCGTAGCATCACAGCTACCATCCTTACTCAGCTCGTAGCGTCACAGCTACCATCCTTACTCAGCTCATAGCATCACAGCTACCACCCTTAGTCAGCTCGTAGCGTCACAGCTACCACCCTTACTCAGCTCGTAGCATCACAACTACCACCCTTACTCAGCTCATAGCATCACAGCTACCATCCTTACTCAGCTCGTAGCGTCACAGCTACCATCCTTACTCAGCTCGTAGCGTCACAGCTACCATCCTTACTCAGCTCGTAGCGTCACAGCTACCATCCTTACTCAGCTCGTAGCGTCACAGCTACCATCCTTACTCAGCTCGTAGCGTCACAGCTACCATCCTTACTCAGCTCATAGCATCACAGCTACCATCCTTACTCAGCTAGTAGCGCCACAGCTATCATCCTTACTCAGCTTGTAGCGTCACAGCTACCATACTTACTCAGCTCAGAGCATCACAGCTACCACCCTTACTCAGCTCGTAGCGTCACAGCTACCACCCTTACTCAGCTCGTAGCGTCACAGCTACCACCCTTACTCAGCTCGTAGCATCACAGCTACCATCCTTACTCAGCTCATAGCAGCACAGCTACCATCCTTACTCAGCTCGTAGCGTCACAGCTACCATCCTTACTCAGCTCGTAGCATCACAGCTACCATCCTTACTCAGCTCGTAGCGTCACAGCTACCATCCTTACTCAGCTCATAGCATCACAGCTACCACCCTTAGTCAGCTCGTAGCGTCACAGCTACCACCCTTACTCAGCTCGTAGCATCACAACTACCACCCTTACTCAGCTCATAGCATCACAGCTACCATCCTTACTCAGCTCGTAGCGTCACAGCTACCATCCTTACTCAGCTCGTAGCGTCACAGCTACCATCCTTACTCAGCTCGTAGCGTCACAGCTACCATCCTTACTCAGCTCGTAGCGTCACAGCTACCATCCTTACTCAGCTCGTAGCGTCACAGCTACCATCCTTACTCAGCTCATAGCATCCCAGCTACCATCCTTACTCAGCTAGTAGCGCCACAGCTATCATCCTTACTCAGCTTGTATCGTCACAGCTACCATCCTTACTCAACTCGTAGCGTCACAGCTACCATCCTTACTCAGCTCGTAGTGTAACAGCTACCATCCTTACTCAGCTCGTAGCGTCACAGCTACCATCCTTACTCAGCTCGTAGCGTCACAGCTAGCATCCTTACTCAGCTCGTAACATCACAGCTACCATCCTTACTCAGCTCATAGCATCACAGCTATCATCCTTACTCAGCTTGTAGCGTCACAGCTACCATCCTTACTCAGCTTGTAGCGTCACAGCTACCATACTTACTCAGCTCAGAGCATCACAGCTACCACCCTTACTCAGCTCATAGCGTCACAGCTACCACCCTTACTCAGCTCTTAGCGTCACAGCTACCACCCTTACTCAGCTCGTAGCGACACAGCTACCATCCTTACTCAGCTTGTAGCGTCACAGCTACCATACTTACTCAGCTCAGAGCATCACAGCTACCACCCTTACTCAGCTCGTAGCATCTCAGCTACCATCCTTTCTCAGCTCGTATCGTCATAGCTACCACCCTTACTCAGCTCATAGCATCACAGCTACCACCCTTACTCAGCTCGTAGCGTCACAGCTACCACCCTTACTCAGCTCGTAGCGTCACAGCTACCACCCTTACTCAGCTCGTAGCGACACAGCTACCATCCTTACTCAGCTTGTAGCGTCACAGCTACCATACTTACTCAGCTCAGAGCATCACAGCTACCACCCTTACTCAGCTCATAGCATCACAGCTACCACCCTTACTCAGCTCGTAGCATCTCAGCTACCATCCTTTCTCAGCTTGTATCGTCATAGCTACCACCCTTACTCAGCTCATAGCATCACAGCTACCACCCTTACTCAGCTCGTAGCGTCACAGCTACCACCCTTACTCAGCTCGTAGCGTCACAGCTACCACCCTTACTCAGCTCATAGCGTCACAGCTACCACCCTTACTCAGCTCGTAGTGACACAGCTACCATCCTTACTCAGCTTGTAGCGTCACAGCTACCATACTTACTCAGCTCAGAGCATCACAGCTACCACCCTTACTCAGCTCGTAGCATCTCAGCTACCATCCTTTCTCAGCTCGTATCGTCATAGCTACCACACTTACTCAGCTCATAGCATCACAGCTACCATCCTTACTCAGCTCGTAGCATCACAGCTACCATCCTTACTCAGCTCATAGCGTCACAGCTACCATCCTTACTCAGCTCGTAGCGTCACAGCTAGCATCCTTACTCAGCTCGTAGCATCACAGCTACCATCCTTACTCAGCTCATAGCATCACAGCTACCATCCTTACTCAGCTAGTAGCGCCACAGCTATCATCCTTACTCAGCTTGTAGCATCACAGCTACCATACTTACTCAGCTCAGAGCATCACAGCTACCACCCTTACTCAGCTCGTAGCGTCACAGCTACCACCCTTACTCAGCTCATAGCGTCACAGCTACCACCCTTACTCAGCTCGTAGCGTCACAGCTACCACCCTTACTTAGCTCATAGCATCACAGCTACCACCCTTACTCAGCTCGTAGCGTCACAGCTACCACCCTCACTCAGCTCGTAGCATCACAGCTACCATCCTTACTCAGCTCATAGCAGCACAGCTACCATCCTTACTCAGCTCGTAGCGTCACAGCTACCATCCTTACTCAGCTTGTAGCGTCACAGCTAGCATCCTTACTCAGCTCGTAGCATCACAGCTACCATCCTTACCCAGCTCGTAGCATCACAGCTACCATCCTTACTCAGCTCGTAGCGTCACAGCTACCATCCTTACTCAGCTCATAGCATCACAGCTACCATCCTTACTCAGCTAGTAGCGCCACAGCTACCATCCTTACTCAGCTTGTAGCGTCACAGCTACCATACTTACTCAGCTCAGAGCATCACAGCTACCACCCTTACTCAGCTCGTAGCGTCACAGCTACCACCCTTACTCAGCTCATAGCGTCACAGCTACCACCCTTACTCAGCTCGTAGCGTCAGAGCTACCACCGTTACTCAGCTTGTAGCGTCACAGCTACCATCCTTACTCAGCTCGTAGCGTCACAGCTACCATCCTTACTCAGCTCATAGGGTCACAGCTACAATCCTTACTCAGCTCATAGCATCACAGCTACCATCCTTACTCAGCTCATAGCGTCACAGCTACTATCCTTACTCAGCTCATGGCATCACAGCTACCACCCTTACTCAGCTCATAACGTCACAGCTACCACCCTTACTCAGCTCGTAGCGTCACAGCTACCACCCTTACTCAGCTCGTAGCGACACAGCTAGCATCCTTACTCAGCTTGTAGCGTCACAGCTACCACCCTTACTCAGCTCGTAGCGTCACAGCTATCATCCTTACTCAGCTTGTAGCGTCACAGCTACCATCCTTACTCAACTCGTAGCGTCACAGCTAGCATCCTTACTCAGCTAGTAGCGCCACAGCTACCATCCTTACTCAGCTTGTAGCGTCACAGCTAGCATCCTTACTCAGCTCGTAGCATCACAGCTACCACCCTTACTCAGCTCGTAGCGACACAGCTAGCATCCTTACTCAGCTTGTAGCGTCACAGCTACCGCCCTTACTCAGCTCGTAGCGACACAGCTACCACCCTTACTCAGCTCGTAGCGTCACAGCTACCACCCTTACTCAGCTCGTAGCGACACAGCTAGCATCCTTACTCAGCTTGTAGCGTCACAGCTACCACCCTTACTCAGCTCGTAGCGACACAGCTACCACCCTTACTCAGCTCGTCGCGACACAGCTACCACCCTTACTCAGCTCGTAGCGACACAGCTAGCATCCTTACTTTGCTCGTCGCGACACAGCTACCACCCTTACTCAGCTCGTAGCGACACAGCTAGCATCCTTACTTTGCTCGTAGCGACACAGCTACCATCCTTACTCCGCTCCTAACATCACAGCTAAGATGCTCCGTGAGCACCTGATCACATCATTTTAAGGAGCGATTTTGTTTCGATTAGGGATTATGTTTTTATTGATTGAGCTTTTACAACCCCCTTTGGTGTAGATCCTATTTACAGGAGGAAGACATTCTGTGCACTTAGAATACTGAGTGGAGATTATTCTGACTAGAGGAATTCATGCACGTCTGCTGGTAAAGGAGAGGTGAAGCATTCGCCAACCTTTCCCTGCATCATTGACCTGATGACCTTATCATCTTTAGGCTCCCAGGGACGGAACGCTCTACACATACATTATTCAGCCCCCTGAATTATACCTCCAGGGAGTTGCTGCCGCTAGGACCGTGGAGATTCTACGATAGAGGCTTATACATTAATGTATGATGTAATAGATGGAATTATAACTATGAACTCAGCTATTTTGTGGAGTACACTGATATAAACTTACCTTTGTTCATTGTTGGTGGAAATACCAAGATTTATACCCAAATAAGCTTATCTTTTTCTGATTATTTTTAGAAATAACAACCTGTCAAGGTTCCTGATGAAGAGAGGATTTCTCGAAACGCGTTGGGTCCCAACAATACATTTGATTTATTGAATATAAGTCTTTATTTTGAATATATAATGTAGTGAAATGTTGCATGTTCACAAAATGATTCTATACCAAGCAGGTTATTAGACACTAATCCATTTAGAGACTTTCTAGTAAGGATTTGGCTACTTTTTGGCCAGTGAAAGTGTGCAGGGGACGTGAGTTCCCTAATTTTGGGAACGTACCCTATTCACCCTCCAGGGCCCTTGAAAATAGGCCAGGGGCACAGAACCAATGTAAATACCTTAATTCTCTTCTTGGGGGGCTCGACAGCGCAGAGTCAGGATTCATAGCACTTTCCAAGACATCAATTTAATGTAGAGATGGTCACATCAGGTGCTCCCAATGGATTGAGTCAACGTTAAGACAGTCGAGTTGGTTAGAAGTGGTCCACCGATGGTGTGTGGTCTTGCAGCAGGGATGGGCTCAAATACAGCTGGAGACAGGCAGCCTCAAAGCACTTTCAAAAAGTGGTGAGTGTCAAAGGCAGCTCCAGCGGTCCTGCAGCGGCTCCAAAATTACTAAATATCAGTTAAGTCATCTTGAAAGGAGTTTCAGATGGAAAACATAGCTCAGAGCTTTTCTTTAGCTTTTTGGTTTCTGGGGGACCCCCTCTTGAGTCTCCAGGGTTATGGTGGGTCCCTCGTCTGCCCTTCACAGCCAGTAAGGTTGTCAGAGAGCACTTGCAAGTGTTGCCACCAGCATTGAGCAGGGTCTTGGTTATCTGTGTTCAGGCAGCAGACAGGCCTTTTCCAAACAGCTGTTCACCCCAAATGGTCCTCTGGGATGGGTGAGGGCAGGGTCTTGCTCCCTCCTTAGAGTCTTCAACTTCACCTCAATGGCACAGGACTTTGGGGAGACTGCACCCCAATAAAGTTGCAAGTGAAAGCTTCTTTTCTGATCTCCAAAGAGGATTCCTCTTAAGAAACCAGGCTGACAAAATGCCATGAAAAGGGGTTTTGCCACTACAACTGTGAATTCCCATGGGCCATCATATCAAACAAGATTTGGATTATATGCAGTTATGAATCCAATTGCCACCAGGCCTTGGTGGTACACAATTACATAGACTTTGAATCAGGATTGTCCATGGTGAAGGGTTTCCCCCTGGCTGTTTTGAGGAATGCGCACGTTCCATGTTGCTGGGGTGTCAGAAGATAGTCCCAGCAGAGACACATGCTTCCAGTCTACTTTTCAGGGTGGGGCATTATGAAAGTGAGCCTGATTAGACAGCTCACTTTCTAAGGCAGAACTGCCACTATAAGTTTCTGTTTCAAAAATCAAAAAAAGCTCTGGATTGCCTACCCACAAAGATGGCATTCTCTCATGGGGTCTCCTGCGTACCTGGGGAACAGGGTGTGGGTACAGAATAGTCATGGCAAACAAGTGTACCTGTCAACATGGAAAACACACGAGGAAGAGCATAGCAAGCATCAGATGCAAGAGGTACCTTCCAACATGGGACACACAGCTAGGAGAAAACACAAAACATCAATGACCATGGGGCACCTGCAAGCATGTGGAATACAGGAGGGGGAACATAGAAAACACAAGAATCAATGGGCCGCCTGCCAGCATGGGCAACACAAGAGGCTGAACATATAAAACATCGGAAGCAATAGGGCACCTGCCAGCATGGGCAACACAGGAGGGTGAACATAGAAAACAGCAAAAGCAATGGGGGCACCTGCCAACATGGGCACCACAGGAGTGTGAACACAGAAAACATCAAAAGCTGTAGGGCACCTGCCAGCATGGGCATCACAGGAGGGTGACCACATAAAACATCAAAAGCAATGGGACACAAGCCAGCATGGGCATCACAGGAGGGTGAACATATAAAACAGCGGAAGCAATGGGGCACCTGTCAGCATGGGTACCACAGGAGAGTGAACATAGAAAACAGTAAACGAAATTGGGCACCTGCCAGCATGGGCGACACAGGAGGGTGAACATAGAAAACATCAAAAGCAATGGGGCACCTGTCAATATGGGCATCACAGGAGGGTAAACAAACAAAACATCAAAAGCAATGGGGCACCTGCCAGCATGTGCACCACAGGAGGTTGAACATAGAAAACAGCAAAAGCAATGGGGCACCTGCCAGCATGGGCACCACAGGAGGGTGAACATGGAAAACATCAAAAGAAATGGGGCACCTGTCAACATGAGCAACACAGGAGGGTGAACATAAGAAACACCAGAAGCACTGGGCCACCTGCCAGCATGGGCAACACAGGAGGGTGAACGTAGAAAACAGCAAAAGCAATGGGACACCTGCCAGCATGGGCATAACAGGAGGGTGAACATATAAAACACTGGAAGCAATGGGACACCTTCCAGCATGGGCAGCACAAGTGGGTGAACATAGAAAAGATCAAAAGCAATGGGGCACCTGGGAGCATGGGTGACACTGGAGGGTGAACATAGAAAACATCAAAAGCAATGGGGAACCTGCCAGGATGGGCACCACAGGAGGGTGAATATAGACAACAGCAGAAGCAATGGGGCACCTGCCAGCATGGGTGACACTGGAGGGTGAACATAGAAAACATCAAAAGCAATGGGGCACCTGCCAGCATGGGCATCTCAGGAGGGGGATAATAGAAAACATCGAAGCAAGGGGGCACCTGTCAGCATGGGCACCACAGGAGGGTGAACAAAGAAAACAGCAAAAGCAATCAGGCACCTTCCAGCATGGGCAACACAGGAGGGTGAACATAGAAAACATCAAAAGCAATGGGCACCTGCCATCATGGGCAACACAGAAGGGTGAACATAGAAAACAGCAAAAGCAATGGAGCACCTGCTAGCATGGGCATGACAGGAGGGTGAAAATAGAAAACATCAGAAGCAATGGGGCACCTGTCAGCATGTGCACCACAGGGGGGTGAACATAGAAAACACCAAAAAAGCAATGGGGCACCTGGCAGCATGGGAATCACAGGAGTGTGAACATAGAAAACACCAGAAGCAATGGGGCACCTGCCAGGATTGGCAACACAGGAGGGTGAACATAGAAGACATCAAAAGCAATGGGGCACCTGCCAACATGGGCATCACAGGAGGGTGAACATAGAAAACACTGGAAGCAATGGGGCACCTGCCAGGATGGGCAACACAGGAGGGTGAACATAGAAAACAAATAAAAAAGCAATGGGGCACCTGCCAGGATGGGTAACACAGGAGGGTGAACATAGAAAACACTGGAAGCAATGGGGCACCTGGCATCATGGGCAACAGAGGAGGGTGAACATAGAAAACACCAAAAAAGCAATGGGGCACCTGGCAGCATGGGAATCACAGGAGTGTGAACATAGAAAACACCAGAAGCAATGGGGCACCTGCCAGGATTGGCAACACAGGAGGGTGAACATAGAAGACATCAAAAGCAATGGGGCACCTGCCAACATGGGCATCACAGGAGGGTGAACATAGAAAACACTGGAAGCAATGGGGCACCTGCCAGGATGGGCAACACAGGAGGGTGAACATAGAAAACAACAAAAAAAGCAATGGGGCACCTGCCAGGATGGGTAACACAGGAGGGTGAACATAGAAAACACTGGAAGCAATGGGGCACCTGGCAGCATGGGCAACAGAGGAGGGTTAACATAGAAAACAACAAAAAAGCAATGGGGCACCTGGACGCATGGGAATCACAGGAGGGTGATCATAGAAAACAGCAAAAGCAATGGGGAAATCAATGGGGCACCTGCCAGCATCAGCAACACAGGAAGGTGGGCATAGAAAACAGCAAAAGCAATGGGGCACCTGCCAGCATGGTAATCACAGGAGGGTGAACATAGAAAACACCGGAAGCAATGGGGCACCTGCCAGCATTGGCAACACAGGAGGGTGAACATATACAACATCAAAAGCAATGGGGAACACAATGGGGCACCTGGCAGCATGGGCAACAGGGGAGGGTGAACATAGAAAACAGCAAAAGCAATGGGGAAAGCAAAGGGGCACCTTCCAGCATCAGCAACTCAGGAGGGTGAACATAGAAAACATCAGAGGCAATGGGTCACCTGGCAGCATGGGCAACAGAGGAGGGTGAACATAGAAAACACTGGAAGAAATAGGGGTTCCTGCCAGCATTGGCAACACAGCAGGGTGAACATACACAACATCAAAAGCAAGGGGGAAAGTAATGGGGCACATTCCAGCATGGGCAAGAGAGGAAGGTGAATGCAGAAAACATCAAAAGCAATGGAGCACCTGGCAGCATGTGCAACACAGGAGGGTGAACATAGAAAACAGCAAAAGCAATGGGGAAAGCAATGGGACACCTGCCAGCATCGGCAACACGGGAGAGTGAACATAGAAAGCATAAAAAGCAATGGGGCACCTGCGAGCATGGGCACCACAGGAAGGTGAACATAGAAAACAGCAAAAGCAATGGGGAAAGAAATGGGGCACCTGCCAGCATCAGCAACACAGGAGGCTGAACATAGAAAAGAGCAAAAGCACCGGGGCACCTGCCAGCATGGGAATCACAGAAGGGTGAACATAGAAAACACTGGAAGCAATGGGTCACCTGCCAGCATTGGCAACACGGGAAGGTGAACATGCACAATATCAAAAGCAATGGGGAAAGCACCTGGCAGCATGGGCAACAGAGGCGGGTGAACATAGGAAACAGCAAAAGCAATGGGGAAAGCAAAGGGGGCACCTGCCAGCACCGGCAATTCAGGAGGGTGAACATAGAAAACATCAAAAGCAATGGGGCACCTGCCAGAATGGGCAACACAGGTAGGTGATCATAGAAAACATCAGAAGCAATGGAGCACCTGGCAGCATGGGCAATGCAGGAGGGTGAACATAGAAAACACTGGAAGAAATGGGACTCCTGCCAGTATTGGCAACACAGGAGGGTAAACATACACAACATCAAAAGTAATGGGGAAAGCAATGGGGCACCTTCCAGCATGGGCAAGACAGGAGGATGGAAATAGAAAACATTAAAAGCAATGGGACACGTGGCAGCATGGGCAGCAGAGGAGGGTGAACATGGAAAACAGCACAAGCAATGGGGAAAGTAATGGGGCACCTGACAGCATCGGCAACCCAGGAGGGTGAACATAGAAAACAGCAAAAGCAATGGGGCACCTTCCAGCATGGGCAAGACAGGAGGGTGAATATAGAAAACATCAAAAGCAATGGGACACGTGGCAGCATGGGCAGCACAGGAGAGTGAACATAGAAAACACTGGAAGCAATGGGGCACCTGCCAGCATCAGAAACCCAGGAGGGTGAACATAGAAAACAGCAAAAGCAATGGGGCACCTGCCAGCATGGGCATCACAGGAGGGTGAAAATAGAAAACACTGGAAGCAATGGGGCACCGGCCAGTATTGGCAACACAGGAGGGTGAACATACACAACATCAAAAGTAATGGAGAAAGCAATGGGGCACCTTCCAGCATGGGCAAGACAGGAGGGTGAACATAGAAAACAGCAAAAGCAATGGGGCACCTGCCAGCATGGACATCACAGGAGGATGAACATGGAAAACAGCAAAAGCAATGGGGAAAGCAATGGGGCACCTGCCAGCATCGGCAACCCAGGAGGGTGAACATAGAAAACAGCAAAAGCAATGGTGCACCTGCCAGCATGGACATCACAGGAGGTTGAACATAGAAAACACTGGAAGCAATGGGGCACCTGCCAGCATTGGCAACACAGGAGGGTGAACATACACAATATCAAAAGCAATGGGGAAAGCAATGGGGCACCTTCCAGCATGGGCAAGACAGGAGAGTGAATATAGAAAACATCAAAAGCAATGAGGCACCTGCCAGCATGGACAGCACAGAAGAGTGAACATAGAAAACAGTGGAAGCAATGGGACACCTGCCAGCATGGGCAACACAGAAGGGTGAAAATAGAAAACATCAAAGGCAATGGGGCACCTGCCAGAATGGGCACCACAGGAGGATGAACATAGAAAACACCAGAAGCAATGGGCCACCTGCCAGCATCGGAACACAGGAGGGTGAACATAGAAAACATCAAAAGCAATGGGGCACCGGCCAGCATGGGCACCACAGGAGGGTGAACACAGAAAACATCAAAAGCATGGGGCACCTGCCAGCATTGGCATCAAAGGAGGTTGAACATAGAAAACCTCAAAAGCAATGGGGCACCAGCCAGCATGGGCACCACAGGAGGGTGAACACAGAAAACATCAAAAGCATGGGGCACCTGCCAGCATTGGCATCAAAGGAGGTTGAACATAGAAAACCTCAAAAGCAATGGGGCATCTGCCAGCATGGGCACCACAGGAGGGTGAACCCAGAAAACATCAAAAGCATGGGGCACCTGCCAGCATTGGCATCAAAGGAGGTTGAACATAGAAAACCTCAAAAGCAATGGGGCACCTGCCAGCAAGGGCAACACAGGAGGGTGAACCACGGCTGAAACATGCCTGGGGTTCCCTGTGTTCCAGTGCAGGGGGCACATGGCCCCAGCAGTTGAGACATGGCTTCTCCTTTCAGTGACATGGCATATGACTGCCCCCCTCCTGTAATGGAACATGATGGTGTTGAAGGCTTCTGAGAGAAATGATAGAGGTTACGATGCATTCAAAGCCTTGTATTTTTCACTATTTAATTTGACTGCTTTTCACCTCCAGAATGTCATTTCTCAGGCACCATTCGCCAGTAGGTAAACCCACAGAATACAATGTGTAAGGTAACCCAGTTGCTTGATGCACCTGCTGCAGAGATCAGTGTGCAAGCTGCAGGACACACGTTTGCATCTTGCATGAGCCAGCACAGCCGTTCATCCTTACGAGGCAGATGAAATCAGGCTCCTTGGGTTGGCTTGTGCCCTCCTGTCTGTGGAAGGGGGAGCTAGAGCAGCAACCGTGCCTCTACTCCCATTGAAGCTTTCCCTACACCCCCACAATGCGCGAGTGATGTGATATTATATGATTTGGCATTTATAATGCACCTACAAACAAGTGTTTCAAGGCACAACGAGGCAAGGGAGGGGGAACAGAGGGAAGACAGACAACGATCCTACTAGGCCAAGTGACATTCAGATCGTGCAAGTGCAGGGGGGAAGGGAAGGGGAAAAGGAAGAGGCGGGGCAGTGCAGTACATCGGCTAACAGTAAATAAATAAGACAATAAATAAAAGTGTGGCCAGCTGATGACAAGTGCAAGGGTAAGAACAGGCATCAGGTGTCAAGTGCTAGTAGAGGCTGTAGGGATACAGAAACAGCCCCCAAGCGCAAGGGTTGTCAGCGGGCACTGCAGGTGTGCAATTGGCGGGGAGGGGACATGGGTCTGAGATCAGATGGTAGCCAGGTAAACCAGTGCAGCTTCAGTTATGATATATTTTATTTGTATCGCGCTCGTACACAAGTGTTTCAGAGCGCGACTAGGCAAGGGAGGGGAACAGGGGAGAACACAAACGCAACAACAACAATGATCTTACTAGGCCCAGTGACATTGGGAACGCACAAGTGCATAGGAGAGGGTGGAGGGGAAAAATGCATGGAAGGGGGGAGAGTGGAAAGTGCGGAGCAGAGGAGAGCAGATTAATGATAACAAATAAAAATGAATAGAAAATGGAGGCAATAAACAGTGATAGTGCAGCCAGAAAGTGGCAAGTGCTGTGTTTAAGGCAGCAGACTGGGTAAGTCTGATAAGTGCTGAAAAAGAAGAAAAATGGGGGGGGGAGGGCTGTAAGGGTACAGATACAGTCCCCAGTGCAATGAATGGCTAGGAGGCAGTGCAGGAGGGTGGCAGGGTGAGCAGGTACCTGGGCCCAAGGAACAGAGGGTGGCCAGGTGCACAGTGCCAAGAGAGAGCAGATCAGCAGGGGAGCAGAGGAGAGAAAGCAGAAACAAAGAGGAAGGTCTTGAGGTGCTACAAGAACCAGAGATGGTTCTCCTCAAGTTTCAGAGAGGCAGAGAGGCTGTTCCAGAGGGAGGCCCCAGCAGAAGTAAGAGATGTACCTCCAACCCGTTGCTTGGAGAAGCGACTAACCCTGAGGGAGTTGGAGGCGGATGAGCGAAGAGCTCCAGAGGGAAGATATTTAGGAAGAGAGAGTTGAAGGTATTGAGGACCCAGGCCCCAGAAGGCCTTGTGAACGATGCAGAAGGTTTTGAATTCAATCCTCGCCGCCACTGGGAGTGGTGTCAGGAGCCGGCACCGGCATGTCATAGATGATGGTAGAAACACTCTAGTCACGTGGCCAGTGGCATTATCCATGCCCAAGACTAGTGTGCTCCCTACAGCCCCCTTCAACGCTTTGAAACACAATGTACTTGATGTATAAGCGCCTTACAAATACACAATACATAAATGCATAAACCAGGCAGCAGGGGTTGACCCCATGGCCTCAGTCATCAGACCGTGGGGGGAGTGGATGGTAACATCATGCTGGTAGCCTGTGTGCACAGTCAATGCCCATGCCCTATGCAAAGTCCCCCCCACCTTCGCTTACGACACGTCGTGAGTGACACATCCATTGTTCCACCTTTGTGTTAGGGGTGCATATCACAAGAAACTGAGCCCCATGGCCGGTCAGCAAGCTACAGCGGGGTTCTCAGCACCTGCTGCGCCCGTGCTGTGCCCGTGCTGTGCCCGTGCTGTCTTGATCAATAGTGTCATTAATCCTAAGTAGCAAACACTATAGTATATCAAAGCATATACCAGTGAGAGGTTTGTGTCGTGCACACCTCTACACGATCATGATTTCAGAAACCAAAGGAATATAAGAGCCATGAATGTAGAGAGATTTGCCCAGGACCACACAGATTGGTCAAGTCGGGACGCTGGGCTGCAAGCCTGTGTTTTCTGCTCCACAGTCTGCATTTTCTTCAAGACTTTGGACTACACAGTTTTGCATCAACATGCAATCTTGGGTCAATGTGTTAATATCCCCCCAAAAATGTCGCCATACAAGAATGGCACCTTTTTTCTTGCAGCGATATTAATGTATAAAACCTGCAGGGGACACCCCTGCAACCCCCATATTTTTTTAAAGGGAGCGGGCGACAGCCTTGCATCCCCTGCCCCCATTTATCCATAAATTATCCCCATAAAGACTGAGCATAAAGTGCCATCAGCTCCTCTCTCCTGCCAGTCCCAAATAGCCACACAGCCACAGTGAAGGAGAAGGAAGGACTAGCCCAGTGAAGTGCTGCACATCTGCACTTTCACGCTGCTCTCGAGGGGCTCTGGCTTCTAGCTGAAGTCACTTTGTTTTCTAGTTCCACTGTGTAGTTTTTTTTCCACTATAAATGCGCCCTACACCAGTGCTGGTGGAACATTGTTCAGAGTGGGGGTGCTGCCCAGTGCCGCCCCCTCCCCAAAAGCATATATTTTGTGAACAATATATGTGCTACTGAATCAGAGAGTGTAAATGCAACGCTTTCAGGAGAGCCATCTACGTAGTCCCTGTAACAATCAGGTCAATCAGTGCGTTTTATGAGCTGGTGTGACAGAAGAGCATGTGAAGAGCATGTGAAGAGCATGTGAAGAGCATGTGAAGAGCATGTGAGCATTCGCCATGGAAATGGCTCCTAATGCCAGGAAATGACTAGAATCAGAACGCACCATGGAAATGGCTCCTAATGCCAGGAATGACTAGAATCAGCCTGCACCATGGAAATGGCTCCTAATGCCAGGAATGACTAGAATCAGCCCGCACGATGGAAATGGCTCCTAATGCCTGGAATGACTAGAAGCAGCCTGCACCATGGAAATGGCTCCTAATGCCAGGAATGACTAGAATCAGCCCGCACGATGGAAATGGCTCCTAATGCCTGGAATGACTAGAAGCAGCCTGCACCATGGAAATGGCTCCTAATGCCAGGAATGACTAGAATCAGCCTGCACCATGGAAATGGCTCCTAATGCCAGGAATGACTAGAATCAGCCTGCACCATGGAAATGGCTCCTAATGCCAGGAATGACTAGAATCAGCCTGCACCAAGGAAATGGCTCCTAATGCCAGGAATGACTAGAATCAGCCCGCACGATGGAAATGGCTCCTAATGCCTGGAATGACTAGAAGCAGCCTGCACCATGGAAATGGCTCCTAATGCCAGGAATGACTAGAATCAGCCTGCACCATGGAAATGGCTCCTAATGCCAGGAAATGACTGTCATCAGCCTGCACCATGGAAATGGCTTCCTAATGCCAGGAATGACTAGAATAAGCCTGCACCATGGAAATGGCTTCCTAATGCCAGGAATGACTAGAATCAGCCTGCACCATGGAAATGGCTTCCTAATGCCAGGAAATGAGTAGAATCAGCCCGCACAATGGAAATGGCTTCCTAATGCCAGGAATGACTAGAAGCAGCCTGCACCATGGAAATGGCTCCTAATGCTAGGAATGACTAGAATTAGCCTGCACCATGGAAATGGCTCCTAATGCCAGGAATGACTAGAATCAGCACGCACCATGGAATTGGCTCCTAATGCCAGGAATGACTAGAAGCAGCCTGCACAATGGAAATGGCTCCTAATACAGGAATGACTAGAAGCAGCCTGCACCATGGAAATGGCTCCTAATGCCAGGAATGACTAGAATCAGCCCGCACGATGGAAATGGCTCCTAATGCCTGGAATGACTAGAAGCAGCCTGCACCATGGAAATGGCTCCTAATGCCAGGAATGACTAGAATCAGCCTGCACCATGGAAATGGCTCCTAATGCCAGGAAATGACTGTCATCAGCCTGCACCATGGAAATGGCTTCCTAATGCCAGGAATGACTAGAATCAGCCTGCACCAATGAAATGGCTTCCTAATGCCAGGAATGACTAGAATCAGCCTGCACCATGGAAATGGCTCCTAATGCCAGGAATGACTAGAATCAGCCTGCACCATGGAAATGGCTCCTAATGCCAGGAATGACTAGAATCAGCCTACACCATGGAAATGGCTCCTAATGCCAGGAATGACTAGAATCAGCCTGCACCATGGAAATGGCTCCTAATGCCAGGAATGACTAGAATCAGCCTGCACCATGGAAATGGCTCCTAATGCCAGGAAATGACTGTCATCAGCCTGCACCATGGAAATGGCTCCTAATGCCAGGAAATGACTAGAATCAGAACGCACCATGGAAATGGCTCCTAATGCCAGGAAATGACTAGAATCAGCCTGCACCATGGAAATGGCTCCTAATGCCAGGAATGACT
Organism: Ambystoma mexicanum; assembly: GCF_040938575.1. NCBI lineage: Eukaryota > Metazoa > Chordata > Amphibia > Caudata > Ambystomatidae > Ambystoma > Ambystoma mexicanum. The sequence goes on along the minus strand of NC_090934.1, from coordinate 16,531,745 downwards.
AGAATCAGCCTGCACCATGGAAATGGCTCCTAATGCCAGATAAATAACTAGAAGCAGCCTGCACCATGGAAATGGCTCCTAATGCCAGGAAATGACTAGAATCAGAACGCACCATGGAAACGGCTCCTAATGCCAGGAATGACTAGAAGCAGCCTGCACCATGGAAATGGCTCCTAATGCCAGGAAATGACTGTCATCAGCCTGCACCATGGAAATGGCTCCTAATGCCAGGAATGACTAGAATCAGCCTGCACCATGGAAATGGCTCCTAATGCCAGGAAATGACTGTCATCAGCCTGCACCATGGAAATGGCTCCTAATGCCAGGAAATGACTAGAAGCAGCCTGCACCATGGAAATGGCTCCTAATGCCAGGAAATGACTAGAATCAGAACGCACCATGGAAATGGCTCCTAATGCCAGGAAATGACTAGAATCAGCCTGCACCATGGAAATGGCTCCTAATGCCAGATAAATAACTAGAAGCAGCCTGCACCATGGAAATGGCTTCCTAATGCCAGGAATGACTAGAATCAGCCCGCACCATGGAAATGGCTCCTAATGCCAGGAATGACTAGAATCAGCCTGCACCATGGAAATGGCTCCTAATGCCAGGAATGACTAGAATCAGCCTGCACCATGGAAATGGCTCCTAATGCCAGATAAATAACTAGAAGCAGCCTGCACCATGGAAATGGCTCCTAATGCCAGGAAATGACTAGAATCAGCCTGCACCATGGAAATGGCTTCCTAATGCCAGGAATGACTAGAATCAGCCTGCACCATGGAAATGGCTCCTAATGCCAGGAATGACTAGAATCAGCCTGCACCATGGAAATGGCTCCTAATGCCAGGAATGACTAGAATCAGCCTGCACCATGGAAATGGCTCCTAATGCCAGGAATGACTAGAATCAGCCTGCACCATGGAAATGGCTTCCTAATGCCAGGAAATGACTAGAATCAGCCCGCACAATGGAAATGGCTTCCTAATGCCAGGAAATGACTAGAATCAGCCCGCTCCATGGAAATGGCTCCTAATGCCAGGAATGACTAGAATCAGCCTGCACCATGGAAATGGCTCCTAATGCCAGGAATGACTAGAAGCAGCCTGCACCATGGAAATGGCTCCTAATGCCAGGAATGACTAGAAGCAGCCTGCACCATGGAAATGGCTCCTAATGCCAGGAATGACTAGAAGCAGTCCACACCATGGAAATGGCTCCTAATGCCAGGAATGACTAGAATCAGCCTGCACCATGGAAATGGCTCCTAATGCCAGGAATGACTAGAATCAGCCTGCACCATGGAAATGGCTCCTAATGCCAGGAATGACTAGAATCAGCCTGCACCATGGAAATGGCTCCTAATGCCAGGAAATTAGTAGAATCAGCCCGCACCATGGAAATGGCTCCTAATGCCAGGAAATGACTAGAATCAGCCTGCACCATGGAAATGGCTCCTAATGCCAGGAATGACTAGAATCAGCCTGCACCATGGAAATGGCTCCTAATGCTAGAAAAATACTAGAAGCAGCCCACACCATGGAAATGGCTCCTAATGCCAGGAAATGACTAGAATCAGCCTGCACCATGGAAATGGCTCCTAATGCTAGGAAAATACTAGAAGCAGCCCACACCATGGAAATGGCTCCTAATGCCAGGAATGACTAGAATCAGCCTGCACCATGGAAATGGCTCCTAATGCCAGGAAATGACTAGAATCAGCCTGCACCATGGAAATGGCTCCTAATGCTAGGAAAATACTAGAAGCAGCCCACACCATGGAAATGGCTCCTAATGCCAGGAAATGACTATAATCAGCCTGCACCATGGAAATGGCTCCAAATGCCAGGAAAATACTAGAAGCAGCCCACACCATGGAAATGGCTCCTAATGCCAGGAAAATACTAGAAGCAGCCCACGCCATGGAAATGGCTCCTAATGCCAGGAAATGACTATAATCAGCCTGCACCATGGAAATGGTTTCCTATTGCCAGGAAATGACTAGAAGCAGCCCACACCATGGAAATGGCTCCTAATGCCAGGAAATGACTAGAATCAGCCCGCACCATGGAAATGGCGTCCTATTGCCAGGAAATGACTAGAATCAGCCTGCACCATGGAAATGGCTCCAAATGCCAGGAAATAACTAGCCTGCACCAGGGAAATGGCTTCCTATTGCCAGGAAATGTCTAGAAGCAGCCTGCACCATGGAAATGGCTCCAAATGCCAGGAAATAACTAGAATCAGCCTGCACCAGGGAAATGGCTTCCTATTGCCAGGAAATGACTAGAAGCAGCCTGCACCATGGAAATGGCTTCCTAATGCCAGGAAATGACTAGAATCAGCCCGCACCATGGAAATGGCTTGCTATTGCCAGGAAATGACTAGAAGCAGCCTGCACCATGGAAATGGCTTCCTAATGCCAGGAATGACTAGAATCAGCCCACACCATGGAAATGGCTCCTAATGCCAGGAAATGACTAGAATCAGCCCGCACCATGGAAATGGCTTCCTATTGCCAGGAAATGGCCAGAAGCAGCCTGCACCATGAAAATGGCTCCTAATGCCAGGAAATAACTAGAAGCAGCCTGCACCATGGAAATGGATTCCTATTGCCAGGAAATGGGTAGAAGCAGCCTACACCATGGAAATGGCTCCCAATGCCAGGAAATAACTAGAAGCAGCCTGCACCATGGAAATGGCTCCTAATGCCAGGAATGACTAGAATCAGCCTGCACCATGGAAATGGCTTCCTAATGCCAGGAAATGACTAGAATCAGAACGCACCATGGAAATGGCTCCTAATGCCAGGAATGACTAGAAGCAGCCTGCACCATGGAAATGGCTCCTAATGCCAGGAAGTGACTAGAATCAGCCCGCACCATGGAAATGGCTTCCTATTGCCAGGAAATGACTAGAAGCAGCCTGCACCATGGAAATGGCTTCATATTGCCAGGAAATGGCTAGAAGCAGCCTGCACCATGAAAATGGCTCCTAATGCCAGGAAATAACTAGAAGCAGCCTGCACCATGGAAATGGCTTCCTATTGCCAGGAAATGAGTAGAAGCAGCCTGCACCATGGAAATGGCTCGTAATGCCAGGAAATAAATAGAAGCAGCCTGCACCATGGAAATGGCTCCTAATGCCAGGAATGACTAGAAGCAGCCTGCACCATGGAAATGGCTTCCTAATGCCAGGAAATGACTACAATCAGCCCGCACCATGGAAATGGCTCCTAATGTCAGGAAATGACTAGAATCAGCCCGCACCATGGAAATGGCTACTAATGCCAGGAAATGACTAGAAGCAGCCTGCACCATGGAATTGGCTTCCTAATGCCAGGAAATGACAAGAATCAGCTCGCACCATGAAAATGGCTCCCTAATGCCAGGAAATGAGTAGAATCAGCCCGCACCATGGAAATGGCTTTTAATGCCAGGAAATAACTAGAATCAGCCCGCACCATGGAAATGGCTTCTTAATGCCAGTAAATGACTAGAATCAGCCTGCACCATGGAAATGGCTCCTATTGCCAGGAAATGGCTAGAAGCAGCCTGCACTATGGAAATGGCTCCTAATGCCAGGAAATAACTCGAAGCAGCCTGCACCATGGAAATGGCTTCCTAATGCCAGGAAATGACTAGAATCAGCCTGCACCATGGAAATGGCTCCTAATGCCAGGAAATGACTAGAATCAGCCCGCACCATGGAAATGTCTTCCTATTGCCAGGAAATGACTAGAAGCAGCCTGCACCATGGAAATGTCTTCCTATTGCCAGGAAATGGCTAGAAGCAGCGTGCACCACGAAAATGGCTCCTAATGCCATGAAATAACTAGAAGTACCCTGCACCATGGAAATGGCTTCCTATTGCCAGGAAATGGGTAGAAGCAGCCTGCACCATGGAAATGACTCCTTATGCCAGGAAATGACTAGAATCAGCCTGCACCATGGAAATGGCTTCCTAATGCCAGGATATGACTTGAATCAGCCTGCACCATGGAAATGGCTTCCTAATGCCAGGAAATGACTAGAATCAGCCCGCACAATGGAAATGGCTCCTAATGCCAGGAAATGACTAGAAGCAGCCTGTACCATGGAAATGGCTCCTAATGCCAGGAATGACTAGAATCAGCCCGCACCATGGAAATGGCTTCCTAATGCCAGAAAATTACTAGAATCAGCCCACACCATGGAAATGCTTCCTAATGCCAAGAAATGACTAGAATCAGCCTGTACCATGGAAATGGCTCCTAAGGCCAGAAATAACTAGAAGCAGCCTGCACCATGGAAATGGCTTCCTAATGAAAGGAAATGACTAGAATCAGCCCGCACCATGGAAATGGCTCCTAATGCCAGGAATGACTAGAATCAGCCTGCACCATGGAAATGCCTTCCTAATGCCAGGAAATGACTAGAATCAACCTGCACCATGGAAATGGCTTCCTAATGCCAGGAAATGACTAGAATCAGCCCGCACAATGGAAATGTCTCCTAATGCCAGGAAATTACTAGAAGCAGCCTGCACCATGGAAATGGCTCCTAATGCCAGGAATGACTAGAATCAGCCTGCACCATGGAAATGGCTTCCCTAATGCCAGGAAATTACTAGAATCAGCCCGCACCATGGAAGTGCCTTCCTAATGCCAAGAAAAGACTAGAATCAGCCTGCACCATGAAAATGTGTCCTAATGCCAGGAAATAACTAGAAGGAGCCTGTACCATGGAATTTGCTTCCTAATGCCAGGAAATGACTAGTATCAGCCCGCACCATGGAAATGGCTCCTAAGGCCAGGAATAACTAGAAGCAGCTTGCACCATGGAAATGGCTCCTAATGCCAGGAAATAACTAGAATCAGCCTGCACCATGGAAATGGCTCCTAATGCCAGGAAATGACTAGAATCAGCCCGCACCATGGAAATGGTACCTAATGCCAGGAATGACTAGAAGCAGCCTGCACCATGGAAATGGCTTCCTAATGCCAGGAATGACTAGAAGCAGCCTGCACCATGGAAATGGCTTCTTAATGCCAGGAAATGACGAGAAGCAGCCTGCACCATGGAAATGTCTCCTAATGCCAGGAAATGACTAGAATCAGCCTGCACTATGGACATGGTTTCCTAATGCCAGGAATGACTAGAATCAGCCTGCACCATGGAAATGGCTTCCAAATGCCAGGAAATGACTAGAATCAGCCCGCTCCATGGAAATGGCTCCTAATGCCAGGAAATGACTAGAATCAGCCTGCACTATGGACATGGTTTCCTAATGCCAGGAATGACTAGAATCAGCCTGCACCATGGAAATGGCTTCCAAATGCCAGGAAATGACTAGAATCAGCCCGCACAATGGGAATGGCTTCCCAATGCCAGGAATGACTAGAATCAGCCTGCACCATGGAAATGGCTCCTAATGCCAGGAATGACTAGAATCAGCCTGCACCATGGAAATGGCTCCTAATGCCAGGAATGACTAGAAGCAACCTGCACCATGGAAATGGCTCCTAATGCCAGGAAATGACTAGAATCAGCCTGCACCATGGAAATGGCTTCCTATTGCCAGGAATGACTAGAAGAAGCCTGCACCATGGAAATGGCTCCTAATGCCAGGAATGACTAGAATCATCCTGCACCATGGAAATGGCTCCTAATGCCAGGAATGACTAGAATCGGCCTGCACCATGGAAATGGCTCCTAATGCCAGGAATGACTAGAATCGGCCTGCACCATGGAAATGGCTTCCTAATGCCAGGAAATGACTAGAATCAGCCCGCACAATGGAAATGGCTTCCTAATGCCAGGAAATGACTAGAATCAGCCTGCACCATGGAAATGGCTCCTAATGCCAGGAAATGACTAGAATCAGCCTGCACCATGGAAATGGCTTCTTATTGCCAGGAAATGACTAGAAGCAGCCTGCGCAATGGAAATGACTTCCTATTGCCAGGAAATGGGTAGAAGCAACCTGCACCAAGGAAATGGCTCCTAGTGCCAGGAAATAACTAGAAGCAGCCTGCACCATGGAAATGGCTTCCTATTGCAAGGAAATGGGTAGAAGCAGCCTGCACCATGGAAATGGCTCCTAATGCCAGGAAATAACTAGAAGCAGCCTGCACCATGGAAATGGCTTCCTAATGCCAGGAAATTACTAGAATCAGCCCGCACCATGGAAATGGCTCCTAATGCAAGGAAATGACTAGAAGCAGCCTGCACCATGGAAATGGCCCCTAATGCCAGGAATGACTAGAATCATCCTGCACCATGGAAATGCCTTCCTAATGCCAGGAAATGAGTAGAATCATCCTGCACCATGGAAATGGCTCCTAATGCCAGGAGATAACTAGAAGCAGCCTGCACAATGGAAATGGCTCCTAATGCCAGGAATGACTAGAAGCAGCCTGCACCATGGAAATGGCTCCTAATGCCAGGAAATGACTAGAATCAGCCCACACCATGGAAATGGCTCCTAATGCCAGGAATGACTAGAAGCAGCTTGCACCATAGAAATGGCTCCTAATGCCAGGAAATAACTAGAAGCAGCCTGCACCATGGAAATGGCTTCCTATTGCCCGGAAATGACTAGAAGCAGCCTGCACCATGGAAATGGCTTCCTAATGCCAGGAATGACTAGAATCAGCCTGCACCATGGAAATGGCTCCTAATGCTAGGAAATGACTAGAATCAGCCCGCACCATGGAAATGGCTTCCTATTGCCAGGAAATGACTAGAAGCAGCCTGCACCATGGAAATGGCTTCCTAATGCCAGGAATGACTAGAATCAGCCTGCACCATGGAAATGGCTCCTAATGCCAGGAATGACTAGAATCAGCCTGCACCATGGAAATGGCTCCTAATGCCAGGAATGACTAGAAGCAGCCTGCACCATGGAAATGGCTCCTAATGCCAGGAAATGACTAGAATCAGCCCACACCATGGAAATGGCTCCTAATGACAGGAATGACTAGAAGCAGCTTGCACCATAGAAATGGCTCCTAATGCCAGGAAATAACTAGAAGCAGCCTGCACCATGAAAATGGCTTCCTATTGCCAGGAAATGACTAGAATCAGCCGGCACCATGGAAATGGCTCCTAATGCCAGGAAATGACTAGAATCAGCCCACACCATGGAAATGGTTCGTAATGCCAGGAATGACTAGAAGCAGCTTGCACCATAGAAATGGCTCCTAATGCCAGGAAATAACTAGAAGCAGCCTGCACCATGGAAATGGCTCCTAATGCCAGGAAATGACTAGAATCAGCCTGCACCATGGAAATGGCTTCCTAATGCCAGGAAATGACGAGAAGCAGCCTGCACCATGGAAATGGCTCCTAATGCCAGGAAATGACTAGAATCAGCCAGCACCATGGAAATGGCTTCCTATTGCCAGGAAATGACTAGAATCAGCCGGCACCATGGAAATGGCTCCTAATGCCAGGAAATGACTAGAATCAGCCCACACCATGGAAATGGTTCAAAATGCCAGGAATGACTAGAAGCAGCTTGCACCATAGAAATGGCTCCTAATGCCAGGAAATAACTAGAAGCAGCCTGCACCATGGAAATGGCTCCTAACGCCAGGAAATGACTAGAATCAGCCTGCACCATGGAAATGGCTCCTAATGTCAGGAAATGACTAGAATCAGCCTGCACTATGGACATGGTTTCCTAATGCCAGGAAATGACTAGAATCAGGCCACACCATGGAAATGGCTCCTAATGCCAGGAATGACTAGAATCAGCCTGCACCATGGAAATGGCTTCCAAATGCCAGGAAATGACTATAATCAGCCCGCTCCATGGAAATGGCTCCTAATGCCAGGAAATGACTAGAAGCAGCCTGCACCATGGAAATGGCTCCTAATGCCAGGAATGACTAGAATCAGCCTTCACCATGGAAATGGCTTCCTAATGCCAGGAAATGACTAGAATCAGCCCGCACAATGGGAATGGCTTCCCAATGCCAGGAAATTACTAGAATCAGCCCGCACCATGGAAATGGCTCCTAATGCCAGGAAATGACTAGAACCAGCCTGCACCATGGAAATGGCTTCCTATTGCCAGCAATGACTAGAAGCAGCCTGCACCATGGAAATGGCTTCCTAATGCCAGGAATGACTAGAATCAGCCTGCACCATGGAAATGGCTCCTAATGCCAGGAATGACTAGAAGCAGCCTGCACCATGGAAATGGCTCCTAATGCCAGGAAATGACTAGAATCAGCCTGCACCATGGAAATGGCTCCTAATGCCAGGAATGACTAGAATCATCCTGCAACATGGAAATGGCTCCTAATGCCAGGAATGACTAGAATCAGCACGCACCATGGAAATGGCTCCTAATGGCAGGAATGACTAGAATCGGCCTGCACCATGGAAATGGCTCCTAATGCCAGGAATGACTAGAATCGGCCTGCACCATGGAAATGGCTTCCTAATGCCAGGAAATGACTAGAATCTGCCCGCACAATGGAAATGGCTTCCTAATGCCAGGAAATGACTAGAATCAGCCTGCAGCATGGAAATGGCTCCTAATGCCAGGAAATGACTAGAATCAGCCTGCACCATGGAAATGGCTTCTTATTGCCAGGAAATGACTAGAAGCAGCCTGCGCAATGGAAATGACTTCCTATTGCCAGGAAATGGGTAGAAGCAACCTGCACCAAGGAAATGGCTCCTAGTGCCAGGAAATAACCAGAAGCAGCCTGCACCATGGAAATGGCTTCCTATTGCAAGGAAATGGGTAGAAGCAGCCTGCACCATGGAAATGGCTCCTAATGCCAGGAAATAACTAGACGCAGCCTGCACCATGGAAATGGCTTCCTAATGCCAGGAAATGACTAGAATCAGCCCGCACCATGGAAATGGCTCCTAATGCAAGGAAATGACTAGAAGCAGCCTGCACCATGGAAATGACCCCTAATGCCAGGAATGACTAGAATCATCCTGCACCATGGAAATGCCTTCCTAATTCCAGGAAATGAGTAGAATCATCCTGCACCATGGAAATGGCTCCTAATGCCAGGAGATAACTAGAAGCAGCCTGCACAATGGAAATGGCTCCTAATGCCAGGAATGACTAGAAGCAGCCTGCACCATGGAAATGGCTCCTAATGCCAGGAAATGACTAGAATCAGCCCACACCATGGAAATGGCTCCTAATGCCAGGAATGACTAGAAGCAGCTTGCACCATAGAAATGGCTCCTAATGCCAGGAAATAACTAGAAGCAGCCTGCACCATGAAAATGGCTTCCTAATGCCAGGAAATAACTAGAAGCAGCCTGCACCATGGAAATGGCTTCCTATTGCCAGGAAATGACTAGAAGCAGCCTGCACCATGCAAATGGCTTCCTATTGCCAGGAAATGACTAGAAGCAGCCTGCACCATGGAAATGGCTTCCTAATGCCAGGAATGACTAGAATCAGCCTGCACCATGGAAATGCCTCCTAATGCCAGGAATGACTAGAATCAGCCTGCACCATGGAAATGGCTCCTAATGCCAGGAATGACTAGAAGCAGCCTGCACCATGGAAATGGCTCCTAATGCCAGGAAATGACTAGAATCAGCCCACACCATGGAAATGGCTCCTAATGCCAGGAATGACTAGAAGCAGCTTGCACCATAGAAATGGCTCCTAATGCCAGGAAATAACTAGAAGCAGCCTGCACCATGAAAATGGCTTCCTATTGCCAGGAAATGACTAGAATCAGCCCACACCATGGAAATGGTTCCTAATGCCAGGAATGACTAGAAGCAGCTTGCACCATAGAAATGGCTCCTAATGCCAGGAAATAACTAGAAGCAGCCTGCACCATGGAAATGGCTCCTAATGCCAGGAAATGACTAGAATCAGCCTGCACCATGGAAATGGCTTCCTAATGCCAGGAAATGACTAGGAGCAGCCTGCACCATGGAAATGGCTCCTAATGCCAGGAAATGACTAGAATCAGCCAGCACCATGGAAATGGCTTCCTATTGCCAGGAAATGACTAGAATCAGCCGGCACCATGGAAATGGCTCCTAATGCCAGGAAATGACTAGAATCAGCCCACACCATGGAAATGGTTCCTAATGCCAGGAATGACTAGAAGCAGCTTGCACCATGGAAATGGCTCCTTATGCCAGGAAATAACTAGAAGCAGCCTGCACCATGGAAATGGCTCCTAATGCCAGGAAATTACTAGAATCAGCCTGCACCATGGAAATGGCTTCCTAATGCCAGGAAATCACTAGAAGCAGCCTGCACCATGGAAATGGCTCCTAATGCCAGGAAATTACTAGAATCAGCCAGCACGCACCATTTAAATGGCTCCTAATGCCAGGAATGACTAGAATCAGCCCGCACAATGGAAATGGCTCCTAATGCCAGGAATGACTAGAATCAGCCCGCACAATGGAAATTGCTTCCTAATGCCAGCAAATGGCTAGAATCAGCCCTCACCATGGAAATGGCTCCTAATGCCAGGAAATGACTAGAATCAGCCCGCTCCATGGAAATGGCTCCTAATGCCAGGAATGACTAGAATCAGCCTGCACCATGGAAATGGCTCCTAATGCCAGGAATGACTAGAATCAGCCTGCACCATGGAAATGGCTCCTAATGCCAGGAATGACTAGAATCAGCCTGCACCATGGAAATGGCTCCTAATGCCAGGAAATGACTAGAATCAGCCCGCTCCATGGATATGGCTCCTAATGCCAGGAATGACTAGAATCAGCCCGCACCATGGAAATGGCTCCTAATGCCAGGAATGACTAGAATCAGCCTGCACCATGGAAAAGGCTTCCTAATGCCAGGAAATGACTAGAATCAGCCCGCACAATGGAAATGGCTTCCTAATGCCAGGAAATGACTAGAATCAGCCTGCACCATGGAAATGGCTTCCTATTGCCAGGAATGACTAGAAGCAGCCTACACCATGGAAATGGCTCCTAATGCCAGGAATGACTAGATTCATCCTGCACCATGGAAATGGCTCCTAATGCCAGGAATGACTAGAATCAGCACGCAACATGGAAATGGCTCCTAATGCCAGGAATGACTAGAATCAGCCTGCACCATGGAAATGGCTCCTAATGCCAGGAATGACTAGAATCAGCCTGCACCATGGAAATGGCTTCCTAATGCCAGGAAATGACTAGAATCAGCCGGCACCATGGAAATGGCTCCTAATGCCAGGAAATGACTAGAATCAGCCCACACCATGGAAATGGTTCCTAATGCCAGGAATGACTAGAAGCAGCTTGCACCATAGAAATGTCTCCTAATGCCAGGAAATGACTAGAAGCAGCCTGCACCATGGAAATGGCTCCTAATGCCAGGAAATGACTAGAATCAGCCAGCACGCACCATTTAAATGGCTCCTAATGCCAGGAATGACTAGAATCAGCCCGCACAATGGAAATGGCTCCTAATGCCAGGAATGACTAGAATCAGCCCGCACAATGGAAATTGCTTCCTAATGCCAGGAAATGGCTAGAATCAGCCCTCACCATGGAAATGGCTCCTAATGCCAGGAAATGACTAGAATCAGCCCGCTCCATGGAAATGGCTCCTAATGCCAGGAATGACTAGAATCAGCCTGCACCATGGAAATGGCTCCTAATGCCAGGAATGACTAGAAGCAGCCTGCACCATGGAAATGGCTCCTAATGCCAAGAATGACTAGAATCAGCCTGCACTATGGAAATGGCTCCTAATGCCAGGAAATGACTAGAATCAGCCCGCTCCATGGATATGGCTCCTAATGCCAGGAATGACTAGAATCAGCCCGCACCATGGAAATGGCTCCTAATGCCAGGAATGACTAGAATCAGCCTGCACCATTGAAAAGGCTTCCTAATGCCAGGAAATGACTAGAATCAGCCCGCACAATGGAAATGGCTTCCTAATGCCAGGAAATGACTAGAATCAGCCTGCACCATGGAAATGGCTCCTAATGCCAGGAATGACTAGAATCATCCTGCACCATGGAAATGGCTCCTAATGCCAGGAATGACTAGAATCAGCCTGCACCATCGAAATGGCTTCTTATTGCCAGGAAATGACTAAAAGCAGCCTGCGCAATGGAAATGGCTTCCTATTGCCAGGAAATGGGTAGAAGCAACCTGCACCATGGAAATGGCTTCTAATGCCAGGAAATAACTAGAAGCAGCCTGCACCATGGAAATGGCTTCCTATTCCAAGGAAATGGGTAGAAGCAGCCTGCACCATGGAAATGGCTCCTAATGCAAGGAAATAACTAGAAGCAGCCTGCACCATGGAAATGGCTTCCTAATGCCAGGAAATGACTAGAATCAGCCCGCACCATGGAAAGGGCTCCTAATGCAAGGAAATGACTAGAAGCAGCCTGCACCATGGAAATGGCCCCTAATGCCAGGAATGACTAGAATCATCCTGCACCATGGAAATGGCTTCCTAATGCCAGGAAATGACTATCATCAGCCTGCACAATGGAAATGGCTCCTAATGCCAGGAATGACTAGAAGCAGCTTGCACCATGGAAATGGCTTCCTAATGCCAGGAAATGACTAGAATCAGTCCGCGCCATGGAAATGGCTCCTAATGCCAGGAATGACTAGAAGTAGCCTGCACCTTGGAAATGGCTCCTAATGCCAGGAAATGACTAGAATCAGCCCACACCATGGAAATGGCTCCTAATGCCAGGAATGACTAGAAGCAGCTTGCACCATAGAAATGGCTCCTAATGCCAGGAAATAACTAGAAGCAGCCTGCACCATGGAAATGGCTTCCTATTGCCAGGAAATGACTAGAATCAGCCTGCACCATGGAAATGGCTCCTAATGCCAGGAAATGACTAGAATCAGCCTGCACCATGGAAATGGCTTCTAATGCCAGGAAATGACTAGGAGCAGCCTGCACCATGGAAATGGCTCCTAATGCCAGGAAAGGACTAGAATCAGCCAGCCCGCACCATTTAAATGGCTCCTAATGCCAGGAATGACTAGAATCAGCCCGCACAATGGAAATGGCTCCTAATGCCAGGAATGACTAGAATCAGCCCGCTCCATGGAAATGGCTCCTAATGCCAGGAATGACTAGAAGCAGCCTGCACCATGGAAATGGCTCCTAATGCCAGGAACGACTAGAATCAGCCTGCACCATGGAAATGGCTTCCTAATGCCAGGAAATGACTAGAATCAGCCCGCACAATGGAAATGGCTCCTAATGCCAGGAAATGACTAGAATCAGCCCGCACCATGGAAACGGCTCCTAATGCCAGGAATGACTAGAATCAGCCCGCACCGTGGAAATGGCTTCCTAATGCCAGAAAATTACTATAATCAGCCCACACCATGGAAATGCTTCCTAATGCCAGGAAATGACTAGAATCAGCCTGCACCATGGAAATGGCTCCCAATGACAGGAATGACTAGAATCAGCCTGCACCATGGAAATGGCTTCCTAATGCCAGGAAATTACGAGAATCAGCCCGCACCATGGAAATGGCTCCTAATGCCAGGAATGACTAGAATCAGCCTGCACCATGGAAATGGCTCCTAATGCCAGGAATGACTAGAATCGGCCTGCACCATGGAAATGGCTTCCTAATGCCAGGAAATGACTGGAACCAGCCCGCACAATGGAAATGACTTCCTAATGCCAGGAAATGATTAGAATCAGCCTGCACCATGGAAATGGCTCCTAATGCCAGCAAATGACTAGAATCAGCCTGCACCATGGAAATGGCTTCTTATTGCCAGGAAAAGACTAGAAGCAGCCTGCACAATGGAAATGGCTTCCTATTGCCAGGAAATGGGTAGAAGCAGCCTGCACAATGGAAATGGCTTCCTATTGCCAGGAAATGGGTAGAAGCAACCTGCACCAAGGAAATGGCTCCTAATGCCAGGAAATAACTAGAAGCAGTCTGCACCATGGAAATGGCTTCCTATTGCAAGGAAATGGGTAGAAGCAGCCTGCACCATGGACATGGCTCCTAATGCCAGGAAATAACTAGAAGCAGCCTGCACCATGGAAATGGCTTACTAATGCCAGGAAATGACTAGAATCAGCCCGCACCATGGAAATGGCTCCTAATGCAAGGAAATGACTAGAAGCAGCCTGCACCATGGAAATGGCCCCTAATGCCAGGAATGACTAGAATCATCCTGCACCATGGAAATGCCTTCCTAATGCCAGGAATGACTAGAATCATCCTGCACCATGGAAATGCCTTCCTAATGCCAGGAAATGAGTAGAATCATCCTGCACCATGGAAATGGCTCCTAATGCCAGGAATGACTAGAAGCAGATGCACCATGGAAATGGCTTCCTAATGCCAGGAAATTACTAGAATCAGTCCGCGCCATGGAAATGGCTCCTAATGCAAGGAATGACTACAAGCAGCCTGCACCATGGAAATGGCTCCTAATGCCAGGAATGACTAGAAGCAGCTTGCACCATAGAAATGGCTCCTAATGCCAGGGAATGACTAGAAGCAGCCTGCACCATGGAAATGGTTTCCTAATGCCAGGAAATGACTAGAATCAGTCCGCGCCATGGAAATGGCTCCTAATGCAAGGAATGACTACAAACAGCCTGCACCATGGAAATGGCTCCTAATGCCAGGAAATGACTAGAATCAGCCCACACCATGGAAATGGCTCCTAATGCCAGGAATGACTAGAAGCAGCTTGCACCATAGAAATGGCTCCTAATGCCAGGAAATAACTAGAAGCAGCCTGCACCATGGAAATGGCTTCCTATTGCCAGGAAATGACTAGAATCAGCCAGCACGCACCATTTAAATGGCACCTAATGCCAGGAATGACTAGAATCAGCCCGCACAATGGAAATTGCTTCCTAATGCCAGGAAATGACTAGAATCAGCCCGCACAATGGAAATGGCTCCTAATGCCAGGAAATGACTAGAAGCAGCCTGTACCATGGAAATGGCTCCTAATGCCAGGAATGAGTAGAATCAGCCCGCACCATGGAAATGGCTTCCTAATGCCAGAAAATTACTAGAATCAGCCCACACCATGGAAATGCTTCCTAATGCCAAGAAATGACTAGAATCAGCCTGTACCATGGGTATGGCTCCTAAGGCCAGAAATAACTAGAAGCAGCCTGCACCATGGAAATGGCTTCCTAATGAAAGGAAATGACTAGAATCAGCCCGCACCATGGAAATGGCTCCTAATGCCAGGAATGACTAGAATCAGCCTGCACCATGGAAATGCCTTCCTAATGCCAGGAAATGACTAGAATCAACCTGCACCATGGAAATGGCTTCCTAATGCCAGGAAATGACTAGAATCAGCCCGCACAATGGAAATGTCTCCTAATGCCAGGAAATTACTAGAAGCAGCCTGCACCATGGAAATGGCTCCTAATGCCAGGAATGACTAGAATCAGCCTGCACCATGGAAATGGCTTCCCTAATGCCAGGAAATTACTAGAATCAGCCCGCACCATGGAAGTGCCTTCCTAATGCCAAGAAAAGACTAGAATCAGCCTGCACCATGAAAATGTGTCCTAATGCCAGGAAATAACTAGAAGGAGCCTGTACCATGGAATTTGCTTCCTAATGCCAGGAAATGACTAGTATCAGCCCGCACCATGGAAATGGCTCCTAAGGCCAGGAATGACTAGAAGCAGCTTGCACCATGGAAATGGCTCCTAATGCCAGGAAATAACTAGAATCAGCCTGCACCATGGAAATGGCTCCTAATGCCAGGAAATGACTAGAATCAGCCCGCACCATGGAAATGGTACCTAATGCCAGGAATGACTAGAAGCAGCCTGCACGATGGAAATGGCTTCCTAATGCCAGGAATGACTAGAAGCAGCCTGCACCATGGAAATGGCTTCTTAATGCCAGGAAATGACGAGAAGCAGCCTGCACCATGGAAATGTCTCCTAATGCCAGGAAATGACTAGAATCAGCCTGCACTATGGACATGGTTTCCTAATGCCAGGAATGACTAGAATCAGCCTGCACCATGGAAATGGCTTCCAAATGCCAGGAAATGACTAGAATCAGCCCGCTCCATGGAAATGGCTCCTAATGCCAGGAAATGACTAGAATCAGCCTGCACTATGGACATGGTTTCCTAATGCCAGGAATGACTAGAATCAGCCTGCACCATGGAAATGGCTTCCAAATGCCAGGAAATGACTAGAATCAGCCCGCACAATGGGAATGGCTTCCCAATGCCAGGAAATTACTAGAATCAGCCCGCACCATGGAAATGGCTCCTAATGCCAGGAAATGACTAGAACCAGCCTGCACCATGGAAATGGCTTCCTATTGCCAGCAATGACTAGAAGCAGCCTGCACCATGGAAATGGCTTCCTAATGCCAGGAATGACTAGAATCAGCCTGCACCATGGAAATGGCTCCTAATGCCAGGAATGACTAGAAGCAACCTGCACCATGGAAATGGCTCCTAATGCCAGGAAATGACTAGAATCAGCCTGCACCATGGAAATGGCTTCCTATTGCCAGGAATGACTAGAAGAAGCCTGCACCATGGAAATGGCTCCTAATGCCAGGAATGACTAGAATCATCCTGCACCATGGAAATGGCTCCTAATGCCAGGAATGACTAGAATCGGCCTGCACCATGGAAATGGCTCCTAATGCCAGGAATGACTAGAATCGGCCTGCACCATGGAAATGGCTTCCTAATGCCAGGAAATGACTAGAATCAGCCCGCACAATGGAAATGGCTTCCTAATGCCAGGAAATGACTAGAATCAGCCTGCACCATGGAAATGGCTCCTAATGCCAGGAAATGACTAGAATCAGCCTGCACCATGGAAATGGCTTCTTATTGCCAGGAAATGACTAGAAGCAGCCTGCGCAATGGAAATGACTTCCTATTGCCAGGAAATGGGTAGAAGCAACCTGCACCAAGGAAATGGCTCCTAGTGCCAGGAAATAACTAGAAGCAGCCTGCACCATGGAAATGGCTTCCTATTGCAAGGAAATGGGTAGAAGCAGCCTGCACCATGGAAATGGCTCCTAATGCCAGGAAATAACTAGAAGCAGCCTGCACCATGGAAATGGCTTCCTAATGCCAGGAAATGACTAGAATCAGCCCGCACCATGGAAATGGCTCCTAATGCAAGGAAATGACTAGAAGCAGCCTGCACCATGGAAATGGCCCCTAATGCCAGGAATGACTAGAATCATCCTGCACCATGGAAATGCCTTCCTAATGCCAGGAAATGAGTAGAATCATCCTGCACCATGGAAATGGCTCCTAATGCCAGGAGATAACTAGAAGCAGCCTGCACAATGGAAATGGCTCCTAATGCCAGGAATGACTAGAAGCAGCCTGCACCATGGAAATGGCTCCTAATGCCAGGAAATGACTAGAATCAGCCCACACCATGGAAATGGCTCCTAATGCCAGGAATGACTAGAAGCAGCTTGCACCATAGAAATGGCTCCTAATGCCAGGAAATAACTAGAAGCAGCCTGCACCATGGAAATGGCTTCCTATTGCCCGGAAATGACTAGAAGCAGCCTGCACCATGGAAATGGCTTCCTAATGCCAGGAATGACTAGAATCAGCCTGCACCATGGAAATGGCTCCTAATGCTAGGAAATGACTAGAATCAGCCCGCACCATGGAAATGGCTTCCTATTGCCAGGAAATGACTAGAAGCAGCCTGCACCATGGAAATGGCTTCCTAATGCCAGGAATGACTAGAATCAGCCTGCACCATGGAAATGGCTCCTAATGCCAGGAATGACTAGAATCAGCCTGCACCATGGAAATGGCTCCTAATGCCAGGAATGACTAGAAGCAGCCTGCACCATGGAAATGGCTCCTAATGCCAGGAAATGACTAGAATCAGCCCACACCATGGAAATGGCTCCTAATGACAGGAATGACTAGAAGCAGCTTGCACCATAGAAATGGCTCCTAATGCCAGGAAATAACTAGAAGCAGCCTGCACCATGAAAATGGCTTCCTATTGCCAGGAAATGACTAGAATCAGCCGGCACCATGGAAATGGCTCCTAATGCCAGGAAATGACTAGAATCAGCCCACACCATGGAAATGGTTCGTAATGCCAGGAATGACTAGAAGCAGCTTGCACCATAGAAATGGCTCCTAATGCCAGGAAATAACTAGAAGCAGCCTGCACCATGGAAATGGCTCCTAATGCCAGGAAATGACTAGAATCAGCCTGCACCATGGAAATGGCTTCCTAATGCCAGGAAATGACTAGAAGCAGCCTGCACCATGGAAATGGCTCCTAATGCCAGGAAATGACTAGAATCAGCCAGCACCATGGAAATGGCTTCCTATTGCCAGGAAATGACTAGAATCAGCCGGCACCATGGAAATGGCTCCTAATGCCAGGAAATGACTAGAATCAGCCCACACTATGGAAATGGTTCAAAATGCCAGGAATGACTAGAAGCAGCTTGCACCATAGAAATGGCTCCTAATGCCAGGAAATAACTAGAAGCAGCCTGCACCATGGAAATGGCTCCTAACGCCAGGAAATGACTAGAATCAGCCTGCACCATGGAAATGGCTCCTAATGCCAGGAAATGACTAGAATCAGCCTGCACTATGGACATGGTTTCCTAATGCCAGGAAATGACTAGAATCAGGCCGCACCATGGAAATGGCTCCTAATGCCAGGAATGACTAGAATCAGCCTGCACCATGGAAATGGCTTCCAAATGCCAGGAAATGACTATAATCAGCCCGCTCCATGGAAATGGCTCCTAATGCCAGGAAATGACTAGAAGCAGCCTGCACCATGGAAATGGCTCCTAATGCCAGGAATGACTAGAATCAGCCTGCACCATGGAAATGGCTTCCTAATGCCAGGAAATGACTAGAATCAGCCCGCACCATGGAAATGGCTCCTAATGCCAGGAAATGACTAGAACCAGCCTGCACCATGGAAATGGCTTCCTATTGCCAGCAATGACTAGAAGCAGCATGCACCATGGAAATGGCTTCCTAATGCCAGGAATGACTAGAATCAGCCTGCACCATGGAAATGGCTCCTAATGCCAGGAATGACTAGAAGAAGCCTGCACCATGGAAATGGCTCCTAATGCCAGGAAATGACTAGAATCAGCCTGCACCATGGAAATGGCTCCTAATGCCAGGAATGACTAGAATCAGCCCGCACAATGGGAATGGCTTCCCAATGCCAGGAAATTACTAGAATCAGCCCGCACCATGGAAATGGCTCCTAATGCCAGGAAATGACTAGAACCAGCCTGCACCATGGAAATGGCTTCCTATTGCCAGCAATGACTAGAAGCAGCCTGCACCATGGAAATGGCTTCCTAATGCCAGGAATGACTAGAATCAGCCTGCACCATGGAAATGGCTCCTAATGCCAGGAATGACTAGAAGCAGCCTGCACCATGGAAATGGCTCCTAATGCCAGGAAATGACTAGAATCAGCCTGCACCATGGAAATGGCTCCTAATGCCAGGAATGACTAGAATCATCCTGCAACATGGAAATGGCTCCTAATGCCAGGAATGACTAGAATCAGCACGCACCATGGAAATGGCTCCTAATGGCAGGAATGACTAGAATCGGCCTGCACCATGGAAATGGCTCCTAATGCCAGGAATGACTAGAATCGGCCTGCACCATGGAAATGGCTTCCTAATGCCAGGAAATGACTAGAATCTGCCCGCACAATGGAAATGGCTTCCTAATGCCAGGAAATTACTAGAATCAGCCTGCAGCATGGAAATGGCTCCTAATGCCAGGAAATGACTAGAATCCGCCTGCACCATGGAAATGGCTTCTTATTGCCAGGAAATGACTAGAAGCAGCCTGCGCAATGGAAATGACTTCCTATTGCCAGGAAATGGGTAGAAGCAACCTGCACCAAGGAAATGGCTCCTAGTGCCAGGAAATAACCAGAAGCAGCCTGCACCATGGAAATGGCTTCCTATTGCAAGGAAATGGGTAGAAGCAGCCTGCACCATGGAAATGGCTCCTAATGCCAGGAAATAACTAGACGCAGCCTGTACCATGGAAATGGCTTCCTAATGCCAGGAAATGACTAGAATCAGCCCGCACCATGGAAATGGCTCCTAATGCAAGGAAATGACTAGAAGCAGCCTGCACCATGGAAATGACCCCTAATGCCAGGAATGACTAGAATCATCCTGCACCATGGAAATGCCTTCCTAATGCCAGGAAATGAGTAGAATCATCCTGCACCATGGAAATGGCTCCTAATGCCAGGAGATAACTAGAAGCAGCCTGCACAATGGAAATGGCTCCTAATGCCAGGAATGACTAGAAGCAGCCTGCACCATGGAAATGGCTCCTAATGCCAGGAAATGACTAGAATCAGCCCACACCATGGAAATGGCTCCTAATGCCAGGAATGACTAGAAGCAGCTTGCACCATAGAAATGGCTCCTAATGCCAGGAAATAACTAGAAGCAGCCTGCACCATGGAAATGGCTTCCTATTGCCAGGAAATGACTAGAAGCAGCCTGCACCATGGAAATGGCTTCCTAATGCCAGGAATGACTAGAATCAGCCTGCACCATGGAAATGGCTCCTAATGCCAGGAAATGACTAGAATCAGCCCGCACCATGCAAATGGCTTCCTATTGCCAGGAAATGACTAGAAGCAGCCTGCACCATGGAAATGGCTTCCTAATGCCAGGAATGACTAGAATCAGCCTGCACCATGGAAATGCCTCCTAATGCCAGGAATGACTAGAATCAGCCTGCACCATGGAAATGGCTCCTAATGCCAGGAATGACTAGAAGCAGCCTGCACCATGGAAATGGCTCCTAATGCCAGGAAATGACTAGAATCAGCCCACACCATGGAAATGGCTCCTAATGCCAGGAATGACTAGAAGCAGCTTGCACCATAGAAATGGCTCCTAATGCCAGGAAATAACTAGAAGCAGCCTGCACCATGAAAATGGCTTCCTATTGCCAGGAAATGACTAGAATCAGCCGGCACCATGGAAATGGCTCCTAATGCCAGGAAATGACTAGAATCAGCCCACACCATGGAAATGGTTCCTAATGCCAGGAATGACTAGAAGCAGCTTGCACCATAGAAATGGCTCTTAATGCCAGGAAATAACTAGAAGCAGCCTGCACCATGGAAATGGCTCCTAATGCCAGGAAATGACTAGAATCAGCCTGCACCATGGAAATGGCTTCCTAATGCCAGGAAATGACTAGGAGCAGCCTGCACCATGGAAATGGCTCCTAATGCCAGGAAATGACTAGAATCAGCCAGCACCATGGAAATGGCTTCCTATTGCCAGGAAATGACTAGAATCAGCCGGCACCATGGAAATGGCTCCTAATGCCAGGAAATGACTAGAATCAGCCCACACCATGGAAATGGTTCCTAATGCCAGGAATGACTAGAAGCAGCTTGCACCATGGAAATGGCTCCTTATGCCAGGAAATAACTAGAAGCAGCCTGCACCATGGAAATGGCTCCTAATGCCAGGAAATTACTAGAATCAGCCTGCACCATGGAAATGGCTTCCTAATGCCAGGAAATCACTAGAAGCAGCCTGCACCATGGAAATGGCTCCTAATGCCAGGAAATTACTAGAATCAGCCAGCACGCACCATTTAAATGGCTCCTAATGCCAGGAATGACTAGAATCAGCCCGCACAATGGAAATGGCTCCTAATGCCAGGAATGACTAGAATCAGCCCGCACAATGGAAATTGCTTCCTAATGCCAGCAAATGGCTAGAATCAGCCCTCACCATGGAAATGGCTCCTAATGCCAGGAAATGACTAGAATCAGCCCGCTCCATGGAAATGGCTCCTAATGCCAGGAATGACTAGAATCAGCCTGCACCATGGAAATGGCTCCTAATGCCAGGAATGACTAGAATCAGCCTGCACCATGGAAATGGCTCCTAATGCCAGGAATGACTAGAATCAGCCTGCACCATGGAAATGGCTCCTAATGCCAGGAAATGACTAGAATCAGCCCGCTCCATGGATATGGCTCCTAATGCCAGGAATGACTAGAATCAGCCTGCACCATGGAAATGGCTCCTAATGCCAGGAATGACTAGAATCAGCCTGCACCATGGAAAAGGCTTCCTAATGCCAGGAAATGACTAGAATCAGCCCGCACAATGGAAATGGCTTCCTAATGCCAGGAAATGACTAGAATCAGCCTGCACCATGGAAATGGCTTCCTATTGCCAGGAATGACTAGAAGCAGCCTACACCATGGAAATGTCTCCTAATGCCAGGAATGACTAGATTCATCCTGCACCATGGAAATGGCTCCTAATGCCAGGAATGACTAGAATCAGCACGCAACATGGAAATGGCTCCTAATGCCAGGAATGACTAGAATCAGCCTGCACCATGGAAATGGCTCCTAATGCCAGGAATGACTAGAATCAGCCTGCACCATGGAAATGGCTTCCTAATGCCAGGAAATGACTAGAATCAGCCGGCACCATGGAAATGGCTCCTAATGCCAGGAAATGACTAGAATCAGCCCACACCATGGAAATGGTTCCTAATGCCAGGAATGACTAGAAGCAGCTTGCACCATAGAAATGGCTCCTAATGCCAGGAAATGACTAGAAGCAGCCTGCACCATGGAAATGGCTCCTAATGCCAGGAAATGACTAGAATCAGCCAGCACGCACCATTTAAATGGCTCCTAATGCCAGGAATGACTAGAATCAGCCCGCACAATGGAAATGGCTCCTAATGCCAGGAATGACTAGAATCAGCCCGCACAATGGAAATTGCTTCCTAATGCCAGGAAATGGCTAGAATCAGCCCTCACCATGGAAATGGCTCCTAATGCCAGGAAATGACTAGAATCAGCCCGCTCCATGGAAATGGCTCCTAATGCCAGGAATGACTAGAATCAGCCTGCACCATGGAAATGGCTCCTAATGCCAGGAATGACTAGAAGCAGCCTGCACCATGGAAATGGCTCCTAATGCCAAGAATGACTAGAATCAGCCTGCACTATGGAAATGGCTCCTAATGCCAGGAAATGACTAGAATCAGCCCGCTCCATGGATATGGCTCCTAATGCCAGGAATGACTAGAATCAGCCCGCACCATGGAAATGGCTCCTAATGCCAGGAATGACTAGAATCAGCCTGCACCATTGAAAAGGCTTCCTAATGCCAGGAAATGACTAGAATCAGCCCGCACAATGGAAATGGCTTCCTAATGCCAGGAAATGACTAGAATCAGCCTGCACCATGGAAATGGCTCCTAATGCCAGGAATGACTAGAATCATCCTGCACCATGGAAATGGCTCCTAAAGCCAGGAATGACTAGAATCAGCCTGCACCATCGAAATGGCTTCTTATTGCCAGGAAATGACTAAAAGCAGCCTGCGCAATGGAAATGGCTTCCTATTGCCAGGAAATGGGTAGAAGCAACCTGCACCATGGAAATGGCTTCTAATGCCAGGAAATAACTAGAAGCAGCCTGCACCATGGAAATGGCTTCCTATTCCAAGGAAATGGGTAGAAGCAGCCTGCACCATGGAAATGGCTCCTAATGCCAGGAAATAACTAGAAGCAGCCTGCACCATGGAAATGGCTTCCTAATGCCAGGAAATGACTAGAATCAGCCCGCACCATGGAAAGGGCTCCTAATGCAAGGAAATGACTAGAAGCAGCCTGCACCATGGAAATGGCCCCTAATGCCAGGAATGACTAGAATCATCCTGCACCATGGAAATGGCTTCCTAATGCCAGGAAATGACTATCATCAGCCTGCACAATGGAAATGGCTCCTAATGCCAGGAATGACTAGAAGCAGCCTGCACCATGGAAATGGCTTCCTAATGCCAGGAAATGACTAGAATCAGTCCGCGCCATGGAAATGGCTCCTAATGCCAGGAATGACTAGAAGTAGCCTGCACCTTGGAAATGGCTCCTAATGCCAGGAAATGACTAGAATCAGCCCACACCATGGAAATGGCTCCTAATGCCAGGAATGACTAGAAGCAGCTTGCACCATAGAAATGGCTCCTAATGCCAGGAAATAACTAGAAGCAGCCTGCACCATGGAAATGGCTTCCTATTGCCAGGAAATGACTAGAATCAGCCTGCACCATGGAAATGGCTCCTAATGCCAGGAAATGACTAGAATCAGCCTGCACCATGGAAATGGCTTCCTAATGCCAGGAAATGACTAGGAGCAGCCTGCACCATGGAAATGGCTCCTAATGCCAGGAAAGGACTAGAATCAGCCAGCCCGCACCATTTAAATGGCTCCTAATGCCAGGAATGACTAGAATCAGCCCGCACAATGGAAATGGCTCCTAATGCCAGGAATGACTAGAATCAGCCCGCTCCATGGAAATGGCTCCTAATGCCAGGAATGACTAGAAGCAGCCTGCACCATGGAAATGGCTCCTAATGCCAGGAACGACTAGAATCAGCCTGCACCATGGAAATGGCTTCCTAATGCCAGGAAATGACTAGAATCAGCCCGCACAATGGAAATGGCTCCTATGCCAGGAAATGACTAGAATCAGCCCGCACCATGGAAACGGCTCCTAATGCCAGGAATGACTAGAATCAGCCCGCACCGTGGAAATGGCTTCCTAATGCCAGAAAATTACTATAATCAGCCCACACCATGGAAATGCTTCCTAATGCCAGGAAATGACTAGAATCAGCCTGCACCATGGAAATGGCTCCCAATGACAGGAATGACTAGAATCAGCCTGCACCATGGAAATGGCTTCCTAATGCCAGGAAATTACGAGAATCAGCCCGCACCATGGAAATGGCTCCTAATGCCAGGAATGACTAGAATCAGCCTGCACCATGGAAATGGATCCTAATGCCAGGAATGACTAGAATCGGCCTGCACCATGGAAATGGCTTCCTAATGCCAGGAAATGACTAGAATCAGCCCGCACAATGGAAATGACTTCCTAATGCCAGGAAATGATTAGAATCAGCCTGCACCATGGAAATGGCTCCTAATGCCAGCAAATGACTAGAATCAGCCTGCACCATGGAAATGGCTTCTTATTGAGAGGAAATGACTAGAAGCAGCCTGCACAATGGAAATGGCTTCCTATTGCCAGGAAATGGGTAGAAGCAGCCTGCACAATGGAAATGGCTTCCTATTGCCAGGAAATGGGTAGAAGCAACCTGCACCAAGGAAATGGCTCCTAATGCCAGGAAATAACTAGAAGCAGTCTGCACCATGGAAATGGCTTCCTATTGCAAGGAAATGGGTAGAAGCAGCCTGCACCATGGACATGGCTCCTAATGCCAGGAAATAACTAGAAGCAGCCTGCACCATGGAAATGGCTTCCTAATGCCAGGAAATGACTAGAATCAGCCCGCACCATGGAAATGGCTCCTAATGCAAGGAAATGACTAGAAGCAGCCTGCACCATGGAAATGGCCCCTAATGCCAGGAATGGCTAGAATCATCCTGCACCATGGAAATGCCTTCCTAATGCCAGGAATGACTAGAATCATCCTGCACCATGGAAATGCCTTCCTAATGCCAGGAAATGAGTAGAATCATCCTGCACCATGGAAATGGCTCCTAATGCCAGGAATGACTAGAAGCAGATGCACCATGGAAATGGCTTCCAAATGCCAGGAAATGACTAGAATCAGTCCGCGCCATGGAAATGGCTCCTAATGCAAGGAATGACTACAAGCAGCCTGCACCATGGAAATGGCTCCTAATGCCAGGAATGACTAGAAGCAGCTTGCACCATAGAAATGGCTCCTAATGCCAGGGAATGACTAGAAGCAGCCTGCACCATGGAAATGGTTTCCTAATGCCAGGAAATGACTAGAATCAGTCCGCGCCATGGAAATGGCTCCTAATGCAAGGAATGACTACAAACAGCCTGCACCATGGAAATGGCTCCTAATGCCAGGAAATGACTAGAATCAGCCCACACCATGGAAATGGCTCCTAATGCCAGGAATGACTAGAAGCAGCTTGCACCATAGAAATGGCTCCTAATGCCAGGAAATAACTAGAAGCAGCCTGCACCATGGAAATGGCTTCCTATTGCCAGGAAATGACTAGAATCAGCCAGCACGCACCATTTAAATGGCACCTAATGCCAGGAATGACTAGAATCAGCCCGCACAATGGAAATTGCTTCCTAATGCCAGGAAATGGCTAGAATCAGCGCTCACCATGGAAATGGCTGCTAATGCCAGGAAATGACTAGAATCAGCCCGCTCCATGGAAATGGCTCCTAATGCCAGGAATGACTAGAATCAGCCTGCACCATTGAAATGGCTCCTAATGCCAGGAATGACTAGAAGCAGCCTGCACCATGGAAATGGCTCCTAATGCCAAGAATGACTAGAATCAGCCTGCACTATGGAAATGGCCCCTAATGCCAGGAAATGACTAGAATCAGCCCGCTCCATGGATATGGCTCCTAATGCCAGGAATGACTAGAATCAGCCCGCACCATGGAAATGGCTCCTAATGCCAGGAATGACTAGAATCAGCCTGCACCATGGAAAAGGCTTCCTAATGCCAGGAAATGACTAGAATCAGCCCGCACAATGGAAATGGCTTCCTAATGCCAGGAAATGACTAGAATCAGCCTGCACCATGGAAATGGCTCCTAATGCCAGGAATGACTAGAATCATCCTGCACCATGGAAATGGCTCCTAATGCCAGGAATGACTAGAATCAGCCTGCACCATCGAAATGGCTTCTTATTGCCAGGAAATGACTAGAAGCAGCCTGCGCAATGGAAATGGCTTCCTATTGCCAGGAAATGGGTAGAATCAACCTGCACCAAGGAAATGGCTTCTAATGCCAGGAAATAACTAGAAGCAGCCTGCACCATGGAAATGGCTTCCTATTCCAAGGAAATGGGTAGAAGCAGCCTGCACCATGGAAATGGCTCCTAATGCCAGGAAATAACTAGAAGCAGCCTGCACCATGGAAATGGCTTCCTAATGCCAGGAAATGACTAGAATCAGCCCGCACCATGGAAAGGGCTCCTAATGCAAGGAAATGACTAGAATCAGCCTTCACCATGGAAATGGCCCCTAATGCCAGGAATGACTAGAATCATCCTGCACCATGGAAATGCCTTCCTAATGCCAGTAAATGAGTAGAATCATCCTGCACCATGGAAATGGCTTCCTAATGCCAGGAAATGACTATCATCAGCTTGCACAATTGAAATTGCTCCTAATGTCAGGAATGACTAGAAGCAGCCTGCACCATGGAAATGGCTTCCTAATGCCAGGAAATCACTAGAATCAGTCCGCGCCATGGAAATGGCTCCTAATGCCAGGAATGACTAGAAGCAGCCTGCACCATGGAAATGGCTCCTAATGCCAGGAAATGACTAGAATCAGCCCACACCATGGAAATGGCTCCTAATGCCAGGAATGACTAGAAGCAGCTTGCACCATAGAAATGGCTCCTAATGCCAGGAAATAACTAGAAGCAGCCTGCACCATGGAAATGGCTTCCTATTGCCAGGAAATGACTAGAATCAGCCTGCACCATGGAAATGGCTCCTAATGCCAGGAAATGACTAGAATCAGCCTGCACCATGGAAATGGCTTCCTAATGCCAGGAAATGACTAGGAGCAGCCTGCACCATGGAAATGGCTCCTAATGCCAGGAAATGACTAGAATCAGCCTGCACCATGGAAATGGCTTCCTAATGCCAGGAATGACTAGAATCAGCCCGCACAATGGAAATGGCTCCTAATGCCAGGAATGACTAGAATCAGCCCGCACAATGGAAATGGCTCCTAATGCCAGGAAATGACTAGAATCAGCCCGCTCCATGGAAATGGCTCCTAATGCCAGGAATGACTAGAATCAGCCTGCACCATGGAAATGGCTCCTAATGCCAGGAATGACTAGAAGCAGCCTGCACCATGGAAATGGCTCCTAATGCTAGGAATGACTAGAATCAGCCTGCACCATGGAAATGGCTTCCTAATGCCAGGAAATGTCTAGAATCAGCCCGCACAATGGAAATGGCTCCTAATGCCAGGAAATGACTAGAATCAGCCCGCACCATGGAAATGGCTCCTAATGCCAGGAATGACTAGAATCAGCCCGCACCGTGGAAATGGCTTCCTAATGCCAGAAAATTACTATAATCAGCCCACACCATGGAAATGCTTCCTAATGCCAGGAAATGACTAGAATCAGCCTGCACCATGGAAATGGCTCCCAATGACAGGAATGACTAGAATCAGCCTGCACCATGGAAATGGCTTCCTAATGCCAGGAAATTACGAGAATCAGCCCGCACCATGGAAATGGCTCCTAATGCCAGGAATGACTAGAATCAGCCTGCACCATGGAAATGGCTCCTAATGCCAGGAATGACTAGAATCGGCCTGCACCATGGAAATGGCTTCCTAATGCCAGGAAATGACTAGAATCAGCCCGCACAATGGAAATGGCTTCCTAATGCCAGGAAATGATTAGAATCAGCCTGCACCATGGAAATGGCTCCTAATGCCAGGAAATGACTAGAATCAGCCTGCACCATGGAAATGGCTTCTTATTGCCAGGAAATGACTAGAAGCAGCCTGCACAATGGAAATGGCTTCCTATTGCCAGGAAATGGGTAGAAGCAACCTGCACCAAGGAAATGGGTCCTAATGCCAGGAAATAACTAGAAGCAGTCTGCACAATGGAAATGGCTTCCTATTGCAAGGAAATGGGTAGAAGCAGCCTGCACCATGGACATGGCTCCTAATGCCAGGAAATAACTAGAAGCAGCCCGCACCATGGAAATGGCTCCTAATGCAAGGAAATGACTAGAAGCAGCCTGCACCATGGAAATGGCCCCTAATGCCAGGAATGACTAGAATCATCCTGCACCATGGAAATGCCTTCCTAATGCCAGGAAATGAGTAGAATCATCCTGCACCATGGAAATGGCTCCTAATGCCAGGAGATAACTAGAAGCAGCCGGCACAATGGAAATGGCTCCTAATGCCAGGAATGACTAGAAGCAGCCTGCACCATGGAAAGGGCTTCCTAATGCCAGGAAATGACTAGAATCAGTCCGCGCCATGGAAATGGCTCCTAATGCAAGGAATGACTACAAGCAGCCTGCACCATGGAAATGGCTCCTAATGCCAGAAAATGACTAGAATCAGCCCACACCATGGAAATGGCTCAAAATGCCAGGAATGACTAGAAGCAGCTTGCACCATAGAAATGGCTCCTAATGCCAGGAAATAACTAGAAGCAGCCTGCACCATGGAAATGGCTCCTAATGCCAGGAATGACTAGAAGCAGCCTGCACCATGGAAATGGTTTCCTAATGCCAGGAAATGACTAGAACCAGTCCGCGCCATGGAAATGGCTCCTAATGCAAGGAATGACTACAAACAGCCTGCACCATGGAAATGGCTCCTAATGCCAGGAAATGACTAGAATCAGCCCACACCATGGAAATGGCTCCTAATGCCAGGAATGACTAGAAGCAGCTTGCACCATAGAAATGGCTCCTAATGCCAGGAAATAACTAGAAGCAGCCTGCACCATGGAAATGGCTTCCTAATGCCAGGAAATGACTAGAATCAGCCCGCACCATGGAAATGGCTCCTAATGCAAGGAAATGACTAGAAGCAGCCTGCACCATGGAAATGGCCCCTAATGCCAGGAATGGCTAGAATCATCCTGCACCATGGAAATGCCTTCCTAATGCCAGGAATGACTAGAATCATCCTGCACCATGGAAATGCCTTCCTAATGCCAGGAAATGAGTAGAATCATCCTGCACCATGGAAATGGCTCCTAATGCCAGGAATGACTAGAAGCAGATGCACCATGGAAATGGCTTCCAAATGCCAGGAAATGACTAGAATCAGTCCGCGCCATGGAAATGGCTCCTAATGCAAGGAATGACTACAAGCAGCCTGCACCATGGAAATGGCTCCTAATGCCAGGAATGACTAGAAGCAGCTTGCACCATAGAAATGGCTCCTAATGCCAGGGAATGACTAGAAGCAGCCTGCACCATGGAAATGGTTTCCTAATGCCAGGAAATGACTAGAATCAGTCCGCGCCATGGAAATGGCTCCTAATGCAAGGAATGACTACAAACAGCCTGCACCATGGAAATGGCTCCTAATGCCAGGAAATGACTAGAATCAGCCCACACCATGGAAATGGCTCCTAATGCCAGGAATGACTAGAAGCAGCTTGCACCATAGAAATGGCTCCTAATGCCAGGAAATAACTAGAAGCAGCCTGCACCATGGAAATGGCTTCCTATTGCCAGGAAATGACTAGAATCAGCCAGCACGCACCATTTAAATGGCACCTAATGCCAGGAATGACTAGAATCAGCCCGCACAATGGAAATTGCTTCCTAATGCCAGGAAATGGCTAGAATCAGCGCTCACCATGGAAATGGCTGCTAATGCCAGGAAATGACTAGAATCAGCCCGCTCCATGGAAATGGCTCCTAATGCCAGGAATGACTAGAATCAGCCTGCACCATTGAAATGGCTCCTAATGCCAGGAATGACTAGAAGCAGCCTGCACCATGGAAATGGCTCCTAATGCCAAGAATGACTAGAATCAGCCTGCACTATGGAAATGGCCCCTAATGCCAGGAAATGACTAGAATCAGCCCGCTCCATGGATATGGCTCCTAATGCCAGGAATGACTAGAATCAGCCCGCATCATGGAAATGGCTCCTAATGCCAGGAATGACTAGAATCAGCCTGCACCATGGAAAAGGCTTCCTAATGCCAGGAAATGACTAGAATCAGCCCGCACAATGGAAATGGCTTCCTAATGCCAGGAAATGACTAGAATCAGCCTGCACCATGGAAATGGCTCCTAATGCCAGGAATGACTAGAATCATCCTGCACCATGGAAATGGCTCCTAATGCCAGGAATGACTAGAATCAGCCTGCACCATCGAAATGGCTTCTTATTGCCAGGAAATGACTAGAAGCAGCCTGCGCAATGGAAATGGCTTCCTATTGCCAGGAAATGGGTAGAATCAACCTGCACCAAGGAAATGGCTTCTAATGCCAGGAAATAACTAGAAGCAGCCTGCACCATGGAAATGGCTTCCTATTCCAAGGAAATGGGTAGAAGCAGCCTGCACCATGGAAATGGCTCCTAATGCCAGGAAATAACTAGAAGCAGCCTGCACCATGGAAATGGCTTCCTAATGCCAGGAAATGACTAGAATCAGCCCGCACCATGGAAAGGGCTCCTAATGCAAGGAAATGACTAGAATCAGCCTTCACCATGGAAATGGCCCCTAATGCCAGGAATGACTAGAATCATCCTGCACCATGGAAATGCCTTCCTAATGCCAGTAAATGAGTAGAATCATCCTGCACCATGGAAATGGCTTCCTAATGCCAGGAAATGACTATCATCAGCTTGCACAATTGAAATTGCTCCTAATGTCAGGAATGACTAGAAGCAGCCTGCACCATGGAAATGGCTTCCTAATGCCAGGAAATCACTAGAATCAGTCTGCGCCATGGAAATGGCTCCTAATGCCAGGAATGACTAGAAGCAGCCTGCACCATGGAAATGGCTCCTAATGCCAGGAAATGACTAGAATCAGCCCACACCATGGAAATGGCTCCTAATGCCAGGAATGACTAGAAGCAGCTTGCACCATAGAAATGGCTCCTAATGCCAGGAAATAACTAGAAGCAGCCTGCACCATGGAAATGGCTTCCTATTGCCAGGAAATGACTAGAATCAGCCTGCACCATGGAAATGGCTCCTAATGCCAGGAAATGACTAGAATCAGCCTGCACCATGGAAATGGCTTCCTAATGCCAGGAAATGACTAGGAGCAGCCTGCACCATGGAAATGGCTCCTAATGCCAGGAAATGACTAGAATCAGCCTGCACCATGGAAATGGCTTCCTAATGCCAGGAATGACTAGAATCAGCCCGCACAATGGAAATGGCTCCTAATGCCAGGAATGACTAGAATCAGCCCGCACAATGGAAATGGCTCCTAATGCCAGGAAATGACTAGAATCAGCCCGCTCCATGGAAATGGCTCCTAATGCCAGGAATGACTAGAATCAGCCTGCACCATGGAAATGGCTCCTAATGCCAGGAATGACTAGAAGCAGCCTGCACCATGGAAATGGCTCCTAATGCTAGGAATGACTAGAATCAGCCTGCACCATGGAAATGGCTTCCTAATGCCAGGAAATGTCTAGAATCAGCCCGCACAATGGAAATGGCTCCTAATGCCAGGAAATGACTAGAATTAGCCCGCACCATGGAAATGGCTCCTAATGCCAGGAATGACTAGAATCAGCCCGCACCGTGGAAATGGCTTCCTAATGCCAGAAAATTACTATAATCAGCCCACACCATGGAAATGCTTCCTAATGCCAGGAAATGACTAGAATCAGCCTGCACCATGGAAATGGCTCCCAATGACAGGAATGACTAGAATCAGCCTGCACCATGGAAATGGCTTCCTAATGCCAGGAAATTACGAGAATCAGCCCGCACCATGGAAATGGCTCCTAATGCCAGGAATGACTAGAATCAGCCTGCACCATGGAAATGGCTCCTAATGCCAGGAATGACTAGAATCGGCCTGCACCATGGAAATGGCTTCCTAATGCCAGGAAATGACTAGAATCAGCCCGCACAATGGAAATGGCTTCCTAATGCCAGGAAATGATTAGAATCAGCCTGCACCATGGAAATGGCTCCTAATGCCAGGAAATGACTAGAATCAGCCTGCACCATGGAAATTGCTTCTTATTGCCAGGAAATGACTAGAAGCAGCCTGCACAATGGAAATGGCTTCCTATTGCCAGGAAATGGGTAGAAGCAACCTGCACCAAGGAAATGGGTCCTAATGCCAGGAAATAACTAGAAGCAGTCTGCACAATGGAAATGGCTTCCTATTGCAAGGAAATGGGTAGAAGCAGCCTGCACCATGGACATGGCTCCTAATGCCAGGAAATAACTAGAAGCAGCCTGCACCATGGAAATGGCTTCCTAATGCCAGGAAATGACTAGAATCAGCCCGCACCATGGAAATGGCTCCTAATGCAAGGAAATGACTAGAAGCAGCCTGCACCATGGAAATGGCTTCCTAATGCCAGGAAATGACTATCATCAGCTTGCACAATTGAAATTGCTCCTAATGTCAGGAATGACTAGAAGCAGCCTGCACCATGGAAATGGCTTCCTAATGCCAGGAAATCACTAGAATCAGTCCGCGCCATGGAAATGGCTCCTAATGCCAGGAATGACTAGAAGCAGCCTGCACCATGGAAATGGCTCCTAATGCCAGGAAATGACTAGAATCAGCCCACACCATGGAAATGGCTCCTAATGCCAGGAATGACTAGAAGCAGCCTGCACCATGGAAATGGCTCCTAATGCCAGGAAATGACTAGAATCAGCCCACACCATGGAAATGGCTCCTAATGCCAGGAATGACTAGAAGCAGCTTGCACCATAGAAATGGCTCCTAATGCCAGGAAATAACTAGAAGCAGCCTGCACCATGGAAATGGCTTCCTATTGCCAGGAAATGACTAGAATCAGCCTGCACCATGGAAATGGCTCCTAATGCCAGGAAATGACTAGAATCAGCCTGCACCATGGAAATGGCTTCCTAATGCCAGGAAATCACTAGAATCAGTCCGCGCCATGGAAATGGCTCCTAATGCCAGGAATGACTAGAAGCAGCCTGCACCATGGAAATGGCTTCCTAATGCCAGGAAATCACTAGAATCAGTCCGCGCCATGGAAATGGCTCCTAATGCCAGGAATGACTAGAAGCAGCCTGCACCATGGAAATGGCTCCTAATGCCAGGAAATGACTAGAATCAGCCCACACCATGGAAATGGCTCCTAATGCCAGGAATGACTAGAAGCAGCTTGCACCATAGAAATGGCTCCTAATGCCAGGAAATAACTAGAAGCAGCCTGCACCATGGAAATGGCTTCCTATTGCCAGGAAATGACTAGAATCAGCCTGCACCATGGAAATGGCTCCTAATGCCAGGAAATGACTAGAATCAGCCTGCACCATGGAAATGGCTTCCTAATGCCAGGAAATGACTAGGAGCAGCCTGCACCATGGAAATGGCTCCTAATGCCAGGAAATGACTAGAATCAGCCTGCACCATGGAAATGGCTTCCTAATGCCAGGAATGACTAGAATCAGCCCGCACAATGGAAATGGCTCCTAATGCCAGGAATGACTAGAATCAGCCCGCACAATGGAAATGGCTCCTAATGCCAGGAAATGACTAGAATCAGCCCGCTCCATGGAAATGGCTCCTAATGCCAGGAATGACTAGAATCAGCCTGCACCATGGAAATGGCTCCTAATGCCAGGAATGACTAGAAGCAGCCTGCACCATGGAAATGGCTCCTAATGCTAGGAATGACTAGAATCAGCCTGCACCATGGAAATGGCTTCCTAATGCCAGGAAATGTCTAGAATCAGCCCGCACAATGGAAATGGCTCCTAATGCCAGGAAATGACTAGAATCAGCCCGCACCATGGAAATGGCTCCTAATGCCAGGAATGACTAGAATCAGCCCGCACCGTGGAAATGGCTTCCTAATGCCAGAAAATTACTATAATCAGCCCACACCATGGAAATGCTTCCTAATGCCAGGAAATGACTAGAATCAGCCTGCACCATGGAAATGGCTCCCAATGACAGGAATGACTAGAATCAGCCTGCACCATGGAAATGGCTTCCTAATGCCAGGAAATTACGAGAATCAGCCCGCACCATGGAAATGGCTCCTAATGCCAGGAATGACTAGAATCAGCCTGCACCATGGAAATGGCTCCTAATGCCAGGAATGACTAGAATCGGCCTGCACCATGGAAATGGCTTCCTAATGCCAGGAAATGACTAGAATCAGCCCGCACAATGGAAATGGCTTCCTAATGCCAGGAAATGATTAGAATCAGCCTGCACCATGGAAATGGCTCCTAATGCCAGGAAATGACTAGAATCAGCCTGCACCATGGAAATGGCTTCTTATTGCCAGGAAATGACTAGAAGCAGCCTGCACAATGGAAATGGCTTCCTATTGCCAGGAAATGGGTAGAAGCAACCTGCACCAAGGAAATGGGTCCTAATGCCAGGAAATAACTAGAAGCAGTCTGCACAATGGAAATGGCTTCCTATTGCAAGGAAATGGGTAGAAGCAGCCTGCACCATGGACATGGCTCCTAATGCCAGGAAATAACTAGAAGCAGCCTGCACCATGGAAATGGCTTCCTAATGCCAGGAAATGACTAGAATCAGCCCGCACCATGGAAATGGCTCCTAATGCAAGGAAATGACTAGAAGCAGCCTGCACCATGGAAATGGCCCCTAATGCCAGGAATGACTAGAATCATCCTGCACCATGGAAATGCCTTCCTAATGCCAGGAAATGAGTAGAATCATCCTGCACCATGGAAATGGCTCCTAATGCCAGGAGATAACTAGAAGCAGCCGGCACAATGGAAATGGCTCCTAATGCCAGGAATGACTAGAAGCAGCCTGCACCATGGAAAGGGCTTCCTAATGCCAGGAAATGACTAGAATCAGTCCGCGCCATGGAAATGGCTCCTAATGCAAGGAATGACTACAAGCAGCCTGCACCATGGAAATGGCTCCTAATGCCAGAAAATGACTAGAATCAGCCCACACCATGGAAATGGCTCAAAATGCCAGGAATGACTAGAAGCAGCTTGCACCATAGAAATGGCTCCTAATGCCAGGAAATAACTAGAAGCAGCCTGCACCATGGAAATGGCTCCTAATGCCAGGAATGACTAGAAGCAGCCTGCACCATGGAAATGGTTTCCTAATGCCAGGAAATGACTAGAACCAGTCCGCGCCATGGAAATGGCTCCTAATGCAAGGAATGACTACAAACAGCCTGCACCATGGAAATGGCTCCTAATGCCAGGAAATGACTAGAATCAGCCCACACCATGGAAATGGCTCCTAATGCCAGGAATGACTAGAAGCAGCTTGCACCATAGAAATGGCTCCTAATGCCAGGAAATAACTAGAAGCAGCCTGCACCATGGAAATGGCTTCCTATTGCCAGGAAATGACTAGAATCAGCCAGCACGCACCATTTAAATGGCTCCTAATGCCAGGAATGACTAGAATCAGCCCGCACAATGGAAATGGCTCCTAATGAGAGGAATGACTAGAATCAGCCGCACAATGGAAATTGCTTCCTAATGCCAGGAAATGGCTAGAATCAGCCCTCACCATGGAAATGGCTCCTAATGCCAGGAAATGACTAGAATCAGCCCGCTCCATGGAAATGGCTCCTAATGCCAGGAATGACTAGAATCAGCCTGCACCATGGAAATGGCTCCTAATGCCAGGAATGACTAGAAGCAGCCTGCACCATGGAAATGGCTCCTAATGCCAAGAATGACTAGAATCAGCCTGCACTATGGAAATGGCTCCTAATGCCAGGAAATGACTAGAATCAGCCCGCTCCATGGATATGGCTCCTAATGCCAGGAATGACTAGAATCAGCCCGCACCATGGAAATGGCTCCTAATGCCAGGAATGACTAGAATCAGCCTGCACCATGGAAAAGGCTTCCTAATGCCACGAAATGACTAGAATCAGCCCGCACAATGGAAATGGCTTCCTAATGCCAGGAAATGACTAGAATCAGCCTGCACCATGGAAATGGCTCCTAATGCCAGGAATGACTAGAATCATCCTGCACCATGGAAATGGCTCCTAATGCCAGGAATGACTAGAATCAGCCTGCACCATCGAAATGGCTTCTTATTGCCAGGAAATGACTAGAAGCAGCCTGCGCAATGACAATGGCTTCCTATTGCCAGGAAATGGGTAGAAGCAACCTGCACCAAGGAAATGGCTTCTAATGCCAGGAAATAACTAGAAGCAGCCTGCACCATGGAAATGGCTCCTAATGCCAGGAATGACTAGAAGCAGCTTGCACCATAGAAATGGCTCCTAATGCCAGGAAATAACTAGAAGCAGCCTGCACCATGGAAATGGCTTCCTATTGCCAGGAAATGACTAGAATCAGCCTGCACCATGGAAATGGCTCCTAATGCCAGGAAATGACTAGAATCAGCCTGCACCATGGAAATGGCTTCCTAATGCCAGGAAATGACTAGGAGCAGCCTGCACCATGGAAATGGCTCCTAATGCCAGGAAATGACTAGAATCAGCCTGCACCATGGAAATGGCTTCCTAATGCCAGGAATGACTAGAATCAGCCCGCACAATGGAAATGGCTCCTAATGCCAGGAATGACTAGAATCAGCCCGCACAATGGAAATGGCTCCTAATGCCAGGAAATGACTAGAATCAGCCCGCTCCATGGAAATGGCTCCTAATGCCAGGAATGACTAGAATCAGCCTGCACCATGGAAATGGCTCCTAATGCCAGGAATGACTAGAAGCAGCCTGCACCATGGAAATGGCTCCTAATGCTAGGAATGACTAGAATCAGCCTGCACCATGGAAATGGCTTCCTAATGCCAGGAAATGACTAGAATCAGCCCGCACAATGGAAATGGCTCCTAATGCCAGGAAATGACTAGAATCAGCCCGCACCATGGAAATGGCTCCTAATGCCAGGAATGACTAGAATCAGCCCGCACCGTGGAAATGGCTTCCTAATGCCAGAAAATTACTATAATCAGCCCACACCATGGAAATGCTTCCTAATGCCAGGAAATGACTAGAATCAGCCTGCACCATGGAAATGGCTCCCAATGACAGGAATGACTAGAATCAGCCTGCACCATGGAAATGGCTTCCTAATGCCAGGAAATTACGAGAATCAGCCCGCACCATGGAAATGGCTCCTAATGCCAGGAATGACTAGAATCAGCCTGCACCATGGAAATGGCTCCTAATGCCAGGAATGACTAGAATCGGCCTGCACCATGGAAATGGCTTCCTAATGCCAGGAAATGACTAGAATCAGCCCGCACAATGGAAATGGCTTCCTAATGCCAGGAAATGATTAGAATCAGCCTGCACCATGGAAATGGCTCCTAATGCCAGGAAATGACTAGAATCAGCCTGCACCATGGAAATGGCTTCTTATTGCCAGGAAATGACTAGAAGCAGCCTGCACAATGGAAATGGCTTCCTATTGCCAGGAAATGGGTAGAAGCAACCTGCACCAAGGAAATGGGTCCTAATGCCAGGAAATAACTAGAAGCAGTCTGCACCATGGAAATGGCTTCCTATTGCAAGGAAATGGGTAGAAGCAGCCTGCACCATGGACATGGCTCCTAATGCCAGGAAATAACTAGAAGCAGCCTGCACCATGGAAATGGCTTCCTAATGCCAGGAAATGAATAGAATCAGCCCGCACCATGGAAATGGCTCCTAATGCAAGGAAATGACTAGAAGCAGCCTGCACCATGGAAATGGCCCCTAATGCCAGGAATGACTAGAATCATCCTGCACCATGGAAATGCCTTCCTAATGCCAGGAAATGAGTAGAATCATCCTGCACCATGGAAATGGCTCCTAATGCCAGGAGATAACTAGAAGCAGCCGGCACAATGGAAATGGCTCCTAATGCCAGGAATGACTAGAAGCAGCCTGCACCATGGAAATGGCTTCCTAATGCCAGGAAATGACTAGAATCAGTCCGCGCCATGGAAATGGCTCCTAATGCAAGGAATGACTACAAGCAGCCTGCACCATGGAAATGGCTCCTAATGCCAGGAAATGACTAGAATCAGCCCACACCATAGAAATGGCTCAAAATGCCAGGAATGACTAGAAGCAGCTTGCACCATAGAAATGGCTCCTAATGCCAGGAAATAACTAGAAGCAGCCTGCACCATGGAAATGGCTCCTAATGCCAGGAATGACTAGAAGCAGCCTGCACCATGGAAATGGTTTCCTAATGCCAGGAAATGACTAGAATCAGTCCGCGCCATGGAAATGGCTCCTAATGCAAGGAATGACTACAAACAGCCTGCACCATGGAAATGGCTCCTAATGCCAGGAAATGACTAGAATCAGCCCACACCATGGAAATGGCTCCTAATGCCAGGAATGACTAGAAGCAGCTTGCACCATAGAAATGGCTCCTAATGCCAGGAAATAACTAGAAGCAGCCTGCACCATGGAAATGGCTTCCTATTGCCAGGAAATGACTAGAATCAGCCAGCACGCACCATTTAAATGGCTCCTAATGCCAGGAATGACTAGAATCAGCCCGCACAATGGAAATGGCTCCTAATGCCAGGAATGACTAGAATCAGCCCGCACAATGGAAATTGCTTCCTAATGCCAGGAAATGGCTAGAATCAGCCCTCACCATGGAAATGGCTCCTAATGCCAGGAAATGACTAGAATCAGCCCGCTCCATGGAAATGGCTCCTAATGCCAGGAATGACTAGAATCAGCCTGCACCATGGAAATGGCTCCTAATGCCAGGAATGACTAGAAGCAGCCTGCACCATGGAAATGGCTCCTAATGCCAAGAATGACTAGAATCAGCCTGCACTATGGAAATGGCTCCTAATGCCAGGAAATGACTAGAATCAGCCCGCTCCATGGATATGGCTCCTAATGCCAGGAATGACTAGAATCAGCCCGCACCATGGAAATGGCTCCTAATGCCAGGAATGACTAGAATCAGCCTGCACCATGGAAAAGGCTTCCTAATGCCAGGAAATGACTAGAATCAGCCCGCACAATGGAAATGGCTTCCTAATGCCAGGAAATGACTAGAATCAGCCTGCACCATGGAAATGGCTCCTAATGCCAGGAATGACTAGAATCATCCTGCACCATGGAAATGGCTCCTAATGCCAGGAATGACTAGAATCAGCCTGCACCATCGAAATGGCTTCTTATTGCCAGGAAATGACTAGAAGCAGCCTGCGCAATGACAATGGCTTCCTATTGCCAGGAAATGGGTAGAAGCAACCTGCACCAAGGAAATGGCTTCTAATGCCAGGAAATAACTAGAAGCAGCCTGCACCATGGAAATGGCTTCCTATTCCAAGGAAATGGGTAGAAGCAGCCTGCACCATGGAAATGGCTCCTAATGCCAGGAAATAACTAGAAGCAGCCTGCACCATGGAAATGGCTTCCTAATGCCAGGAAATGACTAGAATCAGCCCGCACCATGGAAAGGGCTCCTAATGCAAGGAAATGACTAGAAGCAGCCTGCACCATGGAAATGGCCCCTAATGCCAGGAATGACTAGAATCATCCTGCATCATGGAAATGCCTTCCTAATGCCAGTAAATGAGTAGAATCATCCTGCACCATGGAAATGGCTTCCTAATGCCAGGAAATGACTATCATCAGCCTGCACAATTGAAATTGCTCCTAATGTCAGGAATGACTAGAAGCAGCCTGCACCATGGAAATGGCTTCCTAATGCCAGGAAATCACTAGAATCAGTCCGCGCCATGGAAATGGCTCCTAATGCCAGGAATGACTAGAAGCAGCCTGCACCATGGAAATGGCTCCTAATGCCAGGAAATGACTAGAATCAGCCCGCACCATGGAAATGGCTCCTAATGCCAGGAATGACTAGAAGCAGCTTGCACCATAGAAATGGCTCCTAATGCCAGGAAATAACTAGAAGCAGCCTGCACCATGGAAATGGCTTCCTATTGCCAGGAAATGACTAGAATCAGCCTGCACCATGGAAATGGCTCCTAATGCCAGGAAATGACTAGAATCAGCCTGCACCATGGAAATGGCTTCCTAATGCCAGGAAATGACTAGGAGCAGCCTGCACCATGGAAATGGCTCCTAATGCCAGGAAATGACTAGAATCAGCCTGCACCATGGAAATGGCTTCCTAATGCCAGGAATGACTAGAATCAGCCCGCACAATGGAAATGGCTCCTAATGCCAGGAATGACTAGAATCAGCCCGCACAATGGAAATGGCTCCTAATGCCAGGAAATGACTAGAATCAGCCCGCTCCATGGAAATGGCTCCTAATGCCAGGAATGACTAGAATCAGCCTGCACCATGGAAATGGCTCCTAATGCCAGGAATGACTAGAAGCAGCCTGCACCATGGAAATGGCTCCTAATGCCAGGAATGACTAGAATCAGCCTGCACCATGGAAATGGCTTCCTAATGCCAGGAAATGACTAGAATCAGCCCGCACAATGGAAATGGCTCCTAATGCCAGGAAATGACTAGAATCAGCCCGCACCATGGAAATGGCTCCTAATGCCAGGAATGACTAGAATCAGCCTGCACCATGGAAATGGCTTCCAAATGCCAGGAAATGACTAGAATCAGCCCGCTCCATGGAAATGGCTACTAATGCCAGGAAATGACTAGAAGCAGCCTGCACCATGGAAATGGCTCCTAATGCCAGGAATGACTAGAATCAGCCTGCACCATGGAAATGGCTTCCTAATGCCAGGAAATGACTAGAATCAGCCCGCACAATGGGAATGGCTTCCCAATGCCAGGAAATTACTAGAATCAGCCCGCACCATGGAAATGGCTCCTAATGCCAGGAAATGACTAGAACCAGCCTGCACCATGGAAATGGCTTCCTATTGCCAGCAATGACTAGAAGCAGCCTGCACCATGGAAATGGCTTCCTTATGCCAGGAATGACTAGAATCAGCCTGCACCATGGAAATGGCTCCTAATGCCAGGAATGACTAGAAGCAGCCTGCACCATGGAAATGGCTCCTAATGCCAGGAAATGACTAGAATCAGCCTGCACCATGGAAATGGCTTCCTATTGCCAGGAATGACTAGAAGAAGCCTGCACCATGGAAATGGCTCCTAATGCCAGGAATGACTAGAATCATCCTGCACCATGGAAATGGCTCCTAATGCCAGGAATGACTAGAATCGGCCTGCACCATGGAAATGGCTTCCTATTGCCAGCAATGACTAGAATCAGCCCGCACCGTGGAAATGGCTTCCTAATGCCAGAAAATTACTATAATCAGCCCACACCATGGAAATGCTTCCTAATGCCAGGAAATGACTAGAATCAGCCTGCACCATGGAAATGGCTCCCAATGACAGGAATGACTAGAATCAGCCTGCACCATGGAAATGGCTTCCTAATGCCAGGAAATTACGAGAATCAGCCCGCACCATGGAAATGGCTCCTAATGCCAGGAATGACTAGAATCAGCCTGCACCATGGAAATGGCTCCTAATGCTAGGAATGACTAGAATCGGCCTGCACCATGGAAATGGCTTCCTAATGCCAGGAAATGACTAGAATCAGCCCGCACAATGGAAATGACTTCCTAATGCCAGGAAATGATTAGAATCAGCCTGCACCATGGAAATGGCTCCTAATGCCAGGAAATGACTAGAATCAGCCTGCACCATGGAAATGGCTTCTTATTGCCAGGAAATGACTAGAAGCAGCCTGCACAATGGAAATGGCTTCCTATTGCCAGGAAATGGGTAGAAGCAACCTGCACCAAGGAAATGGCTCCTAATGCCAGGAAATAACTAGAAGCAGTCTGCACCATGGAAATGGCTTCCTAATGCAAGGAAATGACTAGAAGCAGCCTGCACCATGGAAATGGCCCCTAATGCCAGGAATGACTAGAATCATCCTGCACCATGGAAATGCCTTCCTAATGCCAGTAAATGAGTAGAATCATCCTGCACCATGGAAATGGCTTCCTAATGCCAGGAAATGACTATCATCAGCCTGCACAATGGAAATGGCTCCTAATGCCAGGAATGACTAGAAGCAGCCTGCACCATGGAAATGGCTTCCTAATGCCAGGAAATGACTAGAATCAGTCCGCGCCATGGAAATGGCTCCTAATGCCAGGAATGACTAGAAGCAGCCTGCACCATGGAAATGGCTCCTAATGCCAGGAAATGACTAGAATCAGCCCACACCATGGAAATGGCTCCTAATGCCAGGAATGACTAGAAGCAGCTTGCACCATAGAAATGGCTCCTAATGCCAGGAAATAACTAGAAGCAGCCTGCACCATGGAAATGGCTTCCTATTGCCAGGAAATGACTAGAATCAGCCTGCACCATGGAAATGGCTCCTAATGCCAGGAAATGACTAGAATCAGCCTGCACCATGGAAATGGCTTCCTAATGCCAGGAAATGACTAGGAGCAGCCTGCACCATGGAAATGGCTTCCTAATGCCAGGAAATGACTAGGAGCAGCCTGCACCATGGAAATGGCTCCTAATGCCAGGAAAGGACTAGAATCAGCCAGCCCGCACCATTTAAATGGCTCCTAATGCCAGGAATGACTAGAGTCAGCCCGCACAATGGAAATGGCTCCTAATGCCAGGAATGACTAGAATCAGCCCGCACAATGGAAATGGCTCCTAATGCCAGGAAATGACTAGAATCAGCCCGCTCCATGGAAATGGCTCCTAATGCCAGGAATGACCAGAATCAGCCTGCACCATGGAAATGGCTCCTAATGCCAGGAATGACTAGAAGCAGTCTGCACCATGGAAATGGCTCCTAATGCCAGGAATGACTAGAATCAGCCTGCACCATGGAAATGGCTTCCTAATGCCAGGAAATGACTAGAATCAGCCCGCACAATGGAAATGGCTCCTAATGCCAGGAAATGACTAGAATCAGCCCGCACCATGGAAATGGCTCCTAATGCCAGGAATGACTAGAATCAGCCCGCACCGTGGAAATGGCTTCCTAATGCCAGAAAATTACTATAATCAGCCCACACCATGGAAATGCTTCCTAATGCCAGGAAATGACTAGAATCAGCCTGCACCATGGAAATGGCTCCCAATGACAGGAATGACTAGAATCAGCCTGCACCATGGAAATGGCTTCCTAATGCCAGGAAATTACGAGAATCAGCCCGCACCATCGAAATGGCTCCTAATGCCAGGAATGACTAGAATCAGCCTGCACCATGGAAATGCCTCCTAATGCCAGGAATGACTAGAATCGGCCTGCACCATGGAAATGGCTTCCTAATGCCAGGAAATGACTAGAATCAGCCCGCACAATGGAAATGGCTTCCTAATGCCAGGAAATGATTAGAATCAGCCTGCACCATGGAAATGGCTCCTAATGCCAGGAAATGACTAGAATCAGCCTGCACCATGGAAATGGCTTCTTATTGCCAGGAAATGACTAGAAGCAGCCTGCACAATGGAAATGGCTTCCTATTGCCAGGAAATGGGTAGAAGCAACCTGCACCAAGGAAATGGCTCCTAATGCCAGGAAATAACTAGAAGCAGTCTGCACCATGGAAATGGCTTCCTATTGCAAGGAAATGGGTAGAAGCAGCCTGCAC
Organism: Ambystoma mexicanum; assembly: GCF_040938575.1. NCBI lineage: Eukaryota > Metazoa > Chordata > Amphibia > Caudata > Ambystomatidae > Ambystoma > Ambystoma mexicanum. Next base: position 16,487,497 of record NC_090934.1, on the reverse strand, counting down.
CATGGACATGGCTCCTAATGCCAGTAAATAACTAGAAGCAGCCTGCACCATGAAAATGGCTTCCTAATGCCAGGAAATGACTAGAATCAGCCCGCACCATGGAAATGGCTCCTAATGCAAGGAAATGACTAGAAGCAGCCTGCACCATGGAAATGGCCCCTAATGCCAGGAATGACTAGAATCATCCTGCACCATGGAAATGCCTTCCTAATGCCAGGAAATGAGTAGAATCATCCTGCACCATGGAAATGGCTCCTAATGCCAGGAGATAACTAGAAGCAGCCTGCACAATGGAAATGGCTCCTAATGCCAGGAATGACTAGAAGCAGCCTGCACCATGGAAATGGCTTCCTAATGCCAGGAAATGACTAGAATCAGTCCGCGCCATGGAAATGGCTCCTAATGCAAGGAATGACTACAAGCAGCCTGCACCATGGAAATGGCTCCTAATGCCAGGAAATGACTAGAATCAGCCCACACCATGGAAATGGCTCAAAATGCCAGGAATGACTAGAAGCAGCTTGCACCATAGAAATGGCTCCTAATGCCAGGAAATAACTAGAAGCAGCCTGCACCATGGAAATGGCTCCTAATGCCAGGAATGACTAGAAGCAGCCTGCACCATGGAAATGGTTTCCTAATGCCAGGAAATGACTAGAATCAGTCCGCGCCATGGAAATGGCTCCTAATGCAATGAATGACTACAAACAGCCTGCACCATGGAAATGGCTCCTAATGCCAGGAAATGACTAGAATCAGCCCACACCATGGAAATGGCTCCTAATGCCAGGAATGACTAGAAGCAGCTTGCGCCATAGAAATGGCTCCTAATGCCAGGAAATAACTAGAAGCAGCCTGCACCATGGAAATGGCTTCCTATTGCCAGGAAATGACTAGAATCAGCCAGCACGCACCATTTAAATGGCTCCTAATGCCAGGAATGACTAGAATCAGCCCGCACAATGGAAATGGCTCCTAATGCCAGGAATGACTAGAATCAGCCCGCACAATGGAAATTGCTTCCTAATGCCAGGAAATGGCTAGAATCAGCCCTCACCATGGAAATGGCTCCTAATGCCAGGAAATGACTAGAATCAGCCCGCTCCATGGAAATGGCTCCTAATGCCAGGAATGACTAGAATCAGCCTGCACCATGGAAATGGCTTCCTAATGCCAGGAAATGACTAGAATCAGTCCGCGCCATGGAAATGGCTCCTAATGCCAGGAATGACTAGAAGCAGCCTGCACCATGGAAATGGCTCCTAATGCCAGGAAATGACTAGAATCAGCCCACACCATGGAAATGGCTCCTAATGCCAGGAATGACTAGAAGCAGCTTGCACCATAGAAATGGCTCCTAATGCCAGGAAATAACTAGAAGCAGCCTGCACCATGGAAATGGCTTCCTATTGCCAGGAAATGACTAGAATCAGCCTGCACCATGGAAATGGCTCCTAATGCCAGGAAATGACTAGAATCAGCCTGCACCATGGAAATGGCTTCCTAATGCCAGGAAATGACTAGGAGCAGCCTGCACCATGGAAATGGCTTCCTAATGCCAGGAAATGACTAGGAGCAGCCTGCACCATGGAAATGGCTCCTAATGCCAGGAAAGGACTAGAATCAGCCAGCCCGCACCATTTAAATGGCTCCTAATGCCAGGAATGACTAGAGTCAGCCCGCACAATGGAAATGGCTCCTAATGCCAGGAATGACTAGAATCAGCCCGCACAATGGAAATGGCTCCTAATGCCAGGAAATGACTAGAATCAGCCCGCTCCATGGAAATGGCTCCTAATGCCAGGAATGACCAGAATCAGCCTGCACCATGGAAATGGCTCCTAATGCCAGGAATGACTAGAAGCAGCCTGCACCATGGAAATGGCTCCTAATGCCAGGAATGACTAGAATCAGCCTGCACCATGGAAATGGCTTCCTAATGCCAGGAAATGACTAGAATCAGCCCGCACAATGGAAATGGCTCCTAATGCCAGGAAATGACTAGAATCAGCCCGCACCATGGAAATGGCTCCTAATGCCAGGAATGACTAGAATCAGCCCGCACCGTGGAAATGGCTTCCTAATGCCAGAAAATTACTATAATCAGCCCACACCATGGAAATGCTTCCTAATGCCAGGAAATGACTAGAATCAGCCTGCACCATGGAAATGGCTCCCAATGACAGGAATGACTAGAATCAGCCTGCACCATGGAAATGGCTTCCTAATGCCAGGAAATTACGAGAATCAGCCCGCACCATCGAAATGGCTCCTAATGCCAGGAATGACTAGAATCAGCCTGCACCATGGAAATGCCTCCTAATGCCAGGAATGACTAGAATCGGCCTGCACCATGGAAATGGCTTCCTAATGCCAGGAAATGACTAGAATCAGCCCGCACAATGGAAATGGCTTCCTAATGCCAGGAAATGATTAGAATCAGCCTGCACCATGGAAATGGCTCCTAATGCCAGGAAATGACTAGAATCAGCCTGCACCATGGAAATGGCTTCTTATTGCCAGGAAATGACTAGAAGCAGCCTGCACAATGGAAATGGCTTCCTATTGCCAGGAAATGGGTAGAAGCAACCTGCACCAAGGAAATGGCTCCTAATGCCAGGAAATAACTAGAAGCAGTCTGCACCATGGAAATGGCTTCCTATTGCAAGGAAATGGGTAGAAGCAGCCTGCACCATGGACATGGCTCCTAATGCCAGTAAATAACTAGAAGCAGCCTGCACCATGAAAATGGCTTCCTAATGCCAGGAAATGACTAGAATCAGCCCGCACCATGGAAATGGCTCCTAATGCAAGGAAATGACTAGAAGCAGCCTGCACCATGGAAATGGCCCCTAATGCCAGGAATGACTAGAATCATCCTGCACCATGGAAATGCCTTCCTAATGCCAGGAAATGAGTAGAATCATCCTGCACCATGGAAATGGCTCCTAATGCCAGGAGATAACTAGAAGCAGCCTGCACAATGGAAATGGCTCCTAATGCCAGGAATGACTAGAAGCAGCCTGCACCATGGAAATGGCTTCCTAATGCCAGGAAATGACTAGAATCAGTCCGCGCCATGGAAATGGCTCCTAATGCAAGGAATGACTACAAGCAGCCTGCACCATGGAAATGGCTCCTAATGCCAGGAAATGACTAGAATCAGCCCACACCATGGAAATGGCTCAAAATGCCAGGAATGACTAGAAGCAGCTTGCACCATAGAAATGGCTCCTAATGCCAGGAAATAACTAGAAGCAGCCTGCACCATGGAAATGGCTCCTAATGCCAGGAATGACTAGAAGCAGCCTGCACCATGGAAATGGTTTCCTAATGCCAGGAAATGACTAGAATCAGTCCGCGCCATGGAAATGGCTCCTAATGCAATGAATGACTACAAACAGCCTGCACCATGGAAATGGCTCCTAATGCCAGGAAATGACTAGAATCAGCCCACACCATGGAAATGGCTCCTAATGCCAGGAATGACTAGAAGCAGCTTGCGCCATAGAAATGGCTCCTAATGCCAGGAAATAACTAGAAGCAGCCTGCACCATGGAAATGGCTTCCTATTGCCAGGAAATGACTAGAATCAGCCCTCACCATGGAAATGGCTCCTAATGCCAGGAAATGACTAGAATCAGCCCGCTCCATGGAAATGGCTCCTAATGCCAGGAATGACTAGAATCAGCCTGCACCATGGAAATGGCTCCTAATGCCAGGAATGACTAGAAGCAGCCGGCACCATGGAAATGGCTCCTAATGCCAAGAATGACTAGAATCAGCCTGCACTATGGAAATGGCTCCTAATGCCAGGAAATGACTAGAATCAGCCCGCTCCATGGATATGGCTCCTAATGCCAGGAATGACTAGAATCAGCCCGCACCATGGAAATGGCTCCTAATGCCAGGAATGACTAGAATCAGCCTGCACCATGGAAAAGGCTTCCTAATGCCAGGAAATGACTAGAATCAGCCCGCACAATGGAAATGGCTTCCTAATGCCAGGAAATGACTAGAATCAGCCTGCACCATGGAAATGGCTCCTAATGCCAGGAATGACTAGAATCATCCTGCACCATGGAAATGGCTCCTAATGCCAGGAATGACTAGAATCAGCCTGCACCATCGAAATGGCTTCTTATTGCCAGGAAATGACTAGAAGCAGCCTGCGCAATGGAAATGGCTTCCTATTGCCAGGAAATGGGTAGAAGCAACCTTCACCAAGGAAATGGCTTCTAATGCCAGGAAATAACTAGAAGCAGCCTGCACCATGGAAATGGCTTCCTATTCCAAGGAAATGGGTAGAAGCAGCCTGCACCATGGAAATGGCTCCTAATGCCAGGAAATAACTAGAAGCAGCCTGCACCATGGAAATGGCTTCCTAATGCCAGGAAATGACTAGAATCAGCCCGCACCATGGAAAGGGCTCCTAATGCAAGGAAATGACTAGAAGCAGCCTGCACCATGGAAATGGCCCCTAATGCCAGGAATGACTAGAATCATCCTGCACCATGGAAATGCCTTCCTAATGCCAGTAAATGAGTAGAATCATCCTGCACCATGGAAATGGCTTTATAATGCCAGGAAATGACTATCATCAGCCTGCACAATTGAAATTGCTCCTAATGTCAGGAATGACTAGAAGCAGCCTGCACCATGGAAATGGCTTCCTAATGCCAGGAAATCACTAGAATCAGTCCGCGCCATGGAAATGTCTCCTAATGCCAGGAATGACTAGAAGCAGCCTGCACCATGGAAATGGCTCCTAATGCCAGGAAATGACTAGAATCAGCCCACACCATGGAAATGGCTCCTAATGCCAGGAATGACTAGAAGCAGCTTGCACCATAGAAATGGCTCCTAATGCCAGGAAATGACTAGAATCAGCCTGCACCATGGAAATGGCTTCCTATTGCCAGGAAATGACTAGAATCAGCCTGCACCATGGAAATGGCTCCTAATGCCAGGAAATGACTAGAATCAGCCTGCACCATGGAAATGGCTTCCTAATGCCAGGAAATGACTAGGAGCAGCCTGCACCATGGAAATGGCTCTTAATGCCAGGAAATGACTAGAATCTGCCTGCACCATGGAAATGGCTTCCTATTGCCAGGAAATGACTAGAATCAGCCAGCACGCACCATTTAAATGGCTCCTAATGCCAGGAATGACTAGAATCAGCCCGCACAATGGAAATGGCTCCTAATGCCAGGAATGACTAGAATCAGCCCGCACAATGGAAATTGCTTCCTAATGCCAGGAAATGGCTAGAATCAGCCCTCACCATGGAAATGGCTCCTAATGCCAGGAAATGACTAGAATCAGCCCGCTCCATGGAAATGGCTCCTAATGCCAGGAATGACTAGAATCAGCCTGCACCATGGAAATGGCTCCTAATGCCAGGAATGACTAGAAGCAGCCGGCACCATGGAAATGGCTCCTAATGCCAAGAATGACTAGAATCAGCCTGCACTATGGAAATGGCTCCTAATGCCAGGAAATGACTAGAATCAGCCCGCTCCATGGATATGGCTCCTAATGCCAGGAATGACTAGAATCAGCCCGCACCATGGAAATGGCTCCTAATGCCAGGAATGACTAGAATCAGCCTGCACCATGGAAAAGGCTTCCTAATGCCAGGAAATGACTAGAATCAGCCCGCACAATGGAAATGGCTTCCTAATGCCAGGAAATGACTAGAATCAGCCTGCACCATGGAAATGGCTCCTAATGCCAGGAATGACTAGAATCATCCTGCACCATGGAAATGGCTCCTAATGCCAGGAATGACTAGAATCAGCCTGCACCATCGAAATGGCTTCTTATTGCCAGGAAATGACTAGAAGCAGCCTGCGCAATGGAAATGGCTTCCTATTGCCAGGAAATGGGTAGAAGCAACCTTCACCAAGGAAATGGCTTCTAATGCCAGGAAATAACTAGAAGCAGCCTGCACCATGGAAATGGCTTCCTATTCCAAGGAAATGGGTAGAAGCAGCCTGCACCATGGAAATGGCTCCTAATGCCAGGAAATAACTAGAAGCAGCCTGCACCATGGAAATGGCTTCCTAATGCCAGGAAATGACTAGAATCAGCCCGCACCATGGAAAGGGCTCCTAATGCAAGGAAATGACTAGAAGCAGCCTGCACCATGGAAATGGCCCCTAATGCCAGGAATGACTAGAATCATCCTGCACCATGGAAATGCCTTCCTAATGCCAGTAAATGAGTAGAATCATCCTGCACCATGGAAATGGCTTTATAATGCCAGGAAATGACTATCATCAGCCTGCACAATTGAAATTGCTCCTAATGTCAGGAATGACTAGAAGCAGCCTGCACCATGGAAATGGCTTCCTAATGCCAGGAAATCACTAGAATCAGTCCGCGCCATGGAAATGGCTCCTAATGCCAGGAATGACTAGAAGCAGCCTGCACCATGGAAATGGCTCCTAATGCCAGGAAATGACTAGAATCAGCCCACACCATGGAAATGGCTCCTAATGCCAGGAATGACTAGAAGCAGCTTGCACCATAGAAATGGCTCCTAATGCCAGGAAATGACTAGAATCAGCCTGCACCATGGAAATGGCTTCCTATTGCCAGGAAATGACTAGAATCAGCCTGCACCATGGAAATGGCTCCTAATGCCAGGAAATGACTAGAATCAGCCTGCACCATGGAAATGGCTTCCTAATGCCAGGAAATGACTAGGAGCAGCCTGCACCATGGAAATGGCTCTTAATGCCAGGAAATGACTAGAATCTGCCTGCACCATGGAAATGGCTTCCTAATGCCAGGAATGACTAGAATCAGCCCGCACAATGGAAATGGCTCCTAATGCCAGGAATGACTAGAATCAGCCCGCACAATGGAAATGGCTCCTAATGCCAGGAAATGACTAGAATCAGCCCGCTCCATGGAAATGGCTCCTAATGCCAGGAATGACTAGAATCAGCCTGCACCATGGAAATGGCTCCTAATGCCAGGAATGACTAGAAGCAGCCTGCACCATGGAAATGGCTCGTAATGCCAGGAATGACTAGAATCAGCCTGCACCATGGAAATGGCTTCCTAATGCCAGGAAATGACTAGAATCAGCCCGCACAATGGAAATGGCTCCTAATGCCAGGAAATGACTAGAATCAGCCCGCACCATGGAAATGGCTCCTAATGCCAGGAATGACTAGAATCAGCCCGCACCGTGGAAATGGCTTCCTAATGCCAGAAAATTACTATAATCAGCCCACACCATGGAAATGCTTCCTAATGCCAGGCAATGACTAGAATCAGCCTGCACCATGGAAATGGCTCCCAATGACAGGAATGACTAGAATCAGCATGCACCATGGAAATGGCTTCCTAATGCCAGGAAATTACGAGAATCAGCCCGCACCATGGAAATGGCTCCTAATGCCAGGAATGACTAGAATCAGCCTGCACTATGGAAATGGCTCCTAATGCCAGGAATGACTAGAATCGGCCTGCACCATGGAAATGGCTTCTTAATGCCAGGAAATTACTAGAATCAGCCCGCACAATGGAAATGGCTTCCTAATGCCAGGAAATGATTAGAATCAGCCTGCACCATGGAAATGGCTCCTAATGCCAGGAAATGACTAGAATCAGCCTGCACCATGGAAATGGCTTCTTATTGCCAGGAAATGACTAGAAGCAGCCTGCACAATGGAAATGGCTTCCTATTGCCAGGAAATGGGTAGAAGCAACCTGCACCAAGGAAATGGCTCCTAATGCCAGAAATAACTAGAAGCAGTCTGCACCATGGAAATGGCTTCCTATTTCAAGGAAATGGGTAGAAGCAGCCTGCACCATGGACATGGCTCCTAATGCCAGGAAATAACTAGAAGCAGCCTGCACCATGGAAATGGCTTCCTAATGCCAGGAAATTACTAGAATCAGCCCGCACCATGGAAATGGCTCCTAATGCAAGGAAATGACTAGAAGCAGCCTGCACCATGGAAATGGCCCCTAATGCCAGGAATGACTAGAATCATCCTGCACCATGGAAATGCCTTCCTAATGCCAGGAAATGAGTAGAATCATCCTGCACCATGGAAATGGCTCCTAATGCCAGGAGATAACTAGAAGCAGCCTGCACAATGGAAATGGCTCCTAATGCCAGGAATGACTAGAAGCAGCCTGCACCATGGAAATGGCTTCCTAATGCCAGGAAATTACTAGAATCAGTCCGCGCCATGGAAATGGCTCCTAATGCAAGGAATGACTACAAGCAGCCTGCACCATGGAAATGTCTCCTAATGCCAGGAAATGACTAGAATCAGCCCACACCATGGAAATGGCTCAAAATGCCAGGAATGACTAGAAGCAGCTTGCACCATAGAAATGGCTCCTAATGCCAGGAAATAACTAGAAGCAGCCTGCACCATGGAAATGGCTCCTAATGCCAGGAATGACTAGAAGCAGCCTGCACCATGGAAATGATTTCCTAATGCCAGGAAATGACTAGAATCAGTCCGCGCCATGGAAATGGCTCCTAATGCAAGGAATGACTACAAACAGCCTGCACCATGGAAATGGCTCCTAATGCCAGGAAATGACTAGAATCAGCCCACACCATGGAAATGGCTCCTAATGCCAGGAATGACTAGAAGCAGCTTGCACCATAGAAATGGCTCCTAATGCCAGGAAATAACTAGAAGCAGCCTGCACCATGGAAATGGCTTCCTATTGCCAGGAAATGACTAGAATCAGCCTTCACCATGGAAATGGCTCCTAATGCCAGGAAATGACTAGAATCAGCCCGCACCATGGAAATGGTTCCTAATGCCAGGAATGACTAGAATCAGCCTGCACCATGGAAATGGCTCCTAATGCCAAGAATGACTAGAATCAGCCTGCACCATGGAAATGGCTCCTAATGCCAGGAAATGACTAGAATCAGCCCGCACAATGGAAATGGCTTCCTAATGCCAGGAATTGACTAGAATCAGCCTGCACCATGGAAATGGCTCCTAATGCCAGGAAATGACTAGAATCAGCCTGCACCATGGAAATGGCTTCCCATTGCCAGGAATGACTAGAAGCAGCCTGCACCATGGAAATGGCTCCTAATGCCAGGAATGACTAGAATCATCCTGCACCATGGAAATGGCTCCTAATGCCAGGAATGACTAGAATCAGCACGCACCATGGAAATGGCTCCTAATGCCGGGAATTACTAGAATCAGCCTGCACCATGGAAATGGCTCCTAATGCCAGGAATGACTAGAATCAGCCTGCACCATGGAAATGGCTTCCTAATGCCAGGAAATGACTAGAATCAGCCCGCACAATGGGAATGGCTTCCTAATGCCAGGAAATTACTAGAATCAGCCCGCACCATGGAAATGGCTCCTAATGCTAGGAAACGACTAGAACCAGCCTGCACCATGGAAATGGCTTCCTATTGCCAGCAATGACTAGAAGCAGCCTGCACCATGGAAATGGCTTCCTAATGCCAGGAATGACTAGAATCAGCCTGCACCATGGAAATGGCTCCTAATGCCAGAAATGACTAGAAGCAGCCTGCACCATGGAAATGGCTCCTAATGCCAGAAATGATTAGAATCAGCCCGCACCATGGAAATGGCTCCTAATGCCAGGAATGACTAGAAATAGCCCGCACCATGGAAATGGCTCCTAATGCCAGGAATGACTAGAATCAGCCTGCACCATGGAAAAGGCTTCCTAATGCCAGGAAATGACTAGAATCAGCCCACACAATGGAAATGGCTTCCTAATGCCAGGAAATGACTAGAATCAGCCTGCACCATGGAAATGGCTCCCAATGCCAGGAAATTACTAGAATCAGCCTGCACCATGGAAATGGCTCCTAATGCCAGGAATGACTAGAATCATCCTGCACCATGGAAATGGCTCCTAATGCCAGGAATGACTAGAATCAGCACGCACCATGGAAATGGCTCCTAATGCCTGGAATGACTAGAATCAGCCTGCACCATGGAAATGGCTCCTAATGCCAGGAATGACTAGAATCGGCCTGCACCATGGAAATGGCTTCCTAATGCCAGGAAATGACTAGAATCAGCCCGCAGAATGGAAATGGCTTCCTAATGCCAGGAAATGACTAGAATCAGCCTGCACCATGGAAATGGCTCCTAATGCCAGGAAATGACTAGAATCAGCCTGCACCATGGAAATGGCTTCTTATTGCCAGGAAATGACTAGAAGCAGCCTGCGCAATGGAAATGGCTCCTAATGCAAGGAATGACTAGAAGCAGCCTGCACCATGGAAATGGCTCCTAATGCCAGGAAATGACTAGAATCAGCCAGCACGCACCATTTAAATGGCTCCTAATGCCAGGAATGACTAGAAGCAGCCTGCACCATGGAAATGGCTCCTAATGCCAGGAAATGACTAGAATCAGCCTGCACCATGGAAATGGCTTCCTATTGCCAGGAATGACTAGAAGCAGCCTGCACCATGGAAATGGCTCCTAATGCCAGGAATGACTAGAATCATCCTGCACCATGGAAATGGCTCCTAATGCCAGGAATGACTAGAATCAGCACGCACCATGGAAATGGCTCCTAATGCCAGGAATGACTAGAATCGGCCTGCACCATGGAAATGGCTCCTAATGCCAGGAATGACTAGAAGCAGCCTGCACCATGGAAATGGCTTCCTAATGCCAGGAAATGACTAGAATCAGTCCGCGCCATGGAAATGGCTCCTAATGCAAGGAATGACTAGAAGCAGCCTGCACCATGGAAATGGCTCCTAATGCCAGGAAATGACTAGAATCAGCCTGCACCATGGAAATGGCTTCCTAATGCCAGGAAATGACTAGAAGCAGCCTGCACCATGGAAATTGCTCCTAATGCCAGGAAATGACTAGAATCAGCCAGCACGCACCATTTAAATGGCTCCTAATGCCAGGAATGACTAGAATCAGCCTGCACCATGGAAATGGCTCCTAATGCCAGGAATGACAAGAAGCAGCCTGCACCATGGAAATGGCTCCTAATGCCAGGAAATGACTAGAATCAGCCTGCACCATGGAAATGGCTTCCTATTGCCAGGAATGACTAGAAGCAGCCTGCACCATGGAAATGGCTCCTAATGCCAGGAATGACTAGAATCATCCTGCACCATGGAAATGGCTCCTAATGCCAGGAATGACTAGAATCAGCACGCACCATGGAAATGGCTCCTAATGCCAGGAATGACTAGAATCGGCCTGCACCATGGAAATGGCTCCTAATGCCAGGAATGACTAGAATCAGCCCGCACAATGGAAATGGCTTCCTAATGCCAGGAAATGACTAGAATCAGCCTGCACCATGGAAATGGCTCCTAATGCCAGGAAATGACTAGAATCAGCCTGCACCATGGAAATGGCTTCTTATTGCCAGGAAATGACTAGAAGCAGCCTGCGCAATGGAAATGACTTCCTATTGCCAGGAAATGGGTAGAAGCAACCTGCACCAAGGAAATGGCTCCTAATGCCAGGAAATAACTAGAAGCAGCCTGCACCATGGAAATGGCTTCCTATTGCAAGGAAATGGGTAGAAGCAGGCTGCACCATGGAAATGGCTCCTAATGCCAGGAAATAACTAGAAGCAGCCTGCACCATGGAAATGGCTTCCTAATGCCAGGAAATGACTAGAATCAGCCCGCACCTTGGAAATGGCTCCTAATGCAAGGAAATGACTAGAAGCAGCCTGCACCATGGAAATGGCCCCTAATGCCAGGATTGACTACAATCATCCTGCACCATGGACATGCCTTCCTAATGCCAGGAAATGAGTAGAATCATCCTGCACCATGGAAATGGCTCCTAATGCCAGGAGATAACTAGAAGCAGCCTGCACAATGGAAATGGCTCCTAATGCCAGGAATGACTAGAAGCAGCCTGCACCATGGAAATGGCTCCTAATGCCAGGAAATGACTAGAATCAGCCCACACCATGGAAATGGCTCCTAATGCCAGGAATGACTAGAAGCAGCTTGCACCATAGAAATGGCCCCTAATGCCAGGAAATAACTAGAAGCAGCCTGCACCATGGAAATGGCTTCCTATTGCCAGGAAATGACTAGAAGCAGCCTGCACCATGGAAATGGCTTCCTATTGCCAGGAAATGACTAGAAGCAGCCTGCACCATGGAAATGGCTTCCTAATGCCAGGAATGACTAGAATCAGCCCGCACCATGGAAATGGCTCCTTATGCCAGGAATGACAAGAATCAGCCTGCACCATGGAAATGGCTCCTAATGCCAGGAATGACTAGAAGCAGCCTGCACCATGGAAATGGCTCCTAATGCCAGGAAATGACTAGAATCAGCCCACACCATGGAAATGGCTCCTAATGCCAGGAATGACTAGAAGCAGCTTGCACCATAGAAATGGCTCCTAATGCCAGGAAATAACTAGAAGCAGCCTGCACCATGGAAATGGCTTCCTATTGCCAGGAAATGACTAGAATCAGCCGGCACCATGGAAATGGCTCCTAATGCCAGGAAATGACTAGAATCAGCCCACACCATGGAAATGGTTCCTAATGCCAGGAATGACTAGAAGCAGCTTGCATCATAGAAATGGCTCCTAATGCCAGGAAATAACTAGAATCAGCCTGCACCATGGAAATGGCTTCCTAATGCCAGGAAATGACTAGAAGCAGCCTGCACCATGGAAATGGCTCCTAATGCCAGGAAATGACTAGAATCAGCCAGCACCATGGAAAAGGCTTCCTATTGCCAGGAAATGACTAGAATCAGCCGGCACCATGGAAATGGCTCCTAATGCCAGGAAATGACTAGAATCAGCCCACACCATGGAAATGGCTCCTAATGCCAGGAATGACTAGAAGCAGCTTGCACCATAGAAATGGCCCCTAATGCCAGGAAAGAACTAGAAGCAGCCTGCACCATGGAAATGGCTCCTAATGCCAGGAAATGACTAGAATCAGCCTGCACCATGGAAATGGCTTCCTAATGCCAGGAAATCACTAGAAGCAGCCTGCACCATGGAAATGGCTCCTAATGCCAGGAAATGACTAGAATCAGCCAGCACGCACCATTTAAATGGCTCCTAATGCCAGGAATGACTAGAATCAGCCCGCACAATGGAAATGGCTCCTAATGCCAGGAATTACTAGAATCAGCCCGCACAATGGAAATTGCTTCTTAATGCCAGCAAATGGCTAGAATCAGCCCTCACCATGGAAATGGCTCCTAATGCCAGGAAATGACTAGAATCAGCCCGCTCCATGGAAATGGCTCCTAATGCCAGGAATGACTAGAATCAGCCTGCACCATGGAAATGGCTCCTAATGCCAGGAATGACTAGAAGCAGCCTACACCATGGAAATGGCTCCTAATGCCAAGAATGACTAGAAACATCCTGCACCATGGAAATGGCTCCTAATGCCAGGAATGACTAGAATCAGCACGCACCATGGAAATGGCTCCTAATGCCAGGAATGACTAGAATCAGCCTGCACCATGGAAATGGCTCCTAATGCCAGGAATGACTAGAATCGGCCTGCACCATGGAAATGGCTTCCTAATGCCAGGAAATGACTATAATCAGCCCGCACAATGGAAATGGCTTCCTAATGCCAGGAAATGACTAGAATCAGCCTGCACCATGGAAATGGCTCCTAATGCCAGGAAATGACTAGAATCAGCCTGCACCATGGAAATGGCTTCTTATTGCCAGGAAATGACTAGAAGTAGCCTGCGCAATGGAAATGGCTTCCTATTGCCAGGAAATGGGTAGAAGCAACCTGCACCAAGGAAATGGCTCCTAATGCCAGGAAATAACTAGAAGCAGCCTGCACCATGGAAATGGCTTCCTAATGCCAGGAAATGACTAGAATCAGCCCGCACCATGGAAATGGCTCCTAATGCCAGGAAATTACTAGAAGCAGCCTGCACCATGGAAATGGCCCCTAATGCCAGGAATGACTAGAATCATCCTGCACCATGGAAATGCCTTCCTAATGCCAGGAAATGAGTAGAATCATCCTGCACCATGGAAATGGCTCCTAATGCCAGGCGATAACTAGAAGCAGCCTGCACAATGGAAATGGCTCCTAATGCCAGGAATGACTAGAATCAGCCTGCACCATGGAAATGGCTTCCTAATGCCAGGAAATGACTAGAATCAGTCCGCGCCATGGAAATGGCTCCTAATGCAAGGAATGACTAGAAGCAGCCTGCACCATGGAAATGGCTCCTAATGCCAGGAAATGACTAGAATCAGCCTGCACCATGGAAATGGCTTCCTAATGCCAGGAAATGACTAGAAGCAGCCTGCACCATGGAAATTGCTCCTAATGCCAGGAAATGACTAGAATCAGCCAGCACGCACCATTTAAATGGCTCCTAATGCCAGGAATGACTAGAATCAGCCTGCACCATGGAAATGGCTCCTAATGCCAGGAATGACAAGAAGCAGCCTGCACCATGGAAATGGCTCCTAATGCCAGGAAATGACTAGAATCAGCCTGCACCATGGAAATGGTTTCCTATTGCCAGGAATGACTAGAAGCAGCCTGCACCATGGAAATGGCTCCTAATGCCAGGAATGACTAGAATCAGCATGCACCATGGAAATGGCTCCTAATGCCAGGAATGACTAGAATCGGCCTGCACCATGGAAATGGCTCCTAATGCCAGGAATGACTAGAATCGGCCTGCACCATGGAAATGGCTTCCTAATGCCAGGAAATGACTAGAATCAGCCCGCACAATGGAAATGGCTTCCTAATGCCAGGAAATGACTAGAATCAGCCTGCACCATGGAAATGGCTCCTAATGCCAGGAAATGACTAGAATCAGCCTGCACCATGGAAATGGCTTCTTATTGCCAGGAAATGACTAGAAGCAGCCTGCGCAATGGAAATGACTTCCTATTGCCAGGAAATGGGTAGAAGCAACCTGCACCAAGGAAATGGCTCCTAGTGCCAGGAAATAACTAGAAGCAGCCTGCACCATGGAAATGGCTTCCTATTGCAAGGAAATGGGTAGAAGCAGCCTGCACCATGGAAATGGCTCCTAATGCCAGGAAATAACTAGAAGCAGCCTGCACCATGGAAATGGCTTCCTAATGCCAGGAAATGACTAGAATCAGCCCGCACCATGGAAATGGCTCCTAATGCAAGGAAATGACTAGAAGCAGCCTGCACCATGGAAATGGCCCCTAATGCCAGGAATGACTACAATCATCCTGCACCATGGACATGCCTTCCTAATGCCAGGAAATGAGTAGAATCATCCTGCACCATGGAAATGGCTCCTAATGCCAGGAGATAACTAGAAGCAGCCTGCACAATGGAAATGGCTCCTAATGCCAGGAATGACTAGAAGCAGCCTGCACCATGGAAATGGCTCCTAATGCCAGGAATGACTAGAAGCAGCTTGCACCATAGAAATGGCCCCTAATGCCAGGAAACAACTAGAAGCAGCCTGCACCATGGAAATGGCTTCCTATTGCCAGGAAATGACTAGAAGCAGCCTGCACAATGGAAATGGCTTCCTAATGCCATGAATGACTAGAATCAGCCTGCACCATGGAAATGGCTCCTAATGCCAGGAAATGACTAGAATCAGCCCGCACCATGGAAATGGCTTCCTATTGCCAGGAAATGACTAGAAGCAGCCTGCACCATGGAAATGGCTTCCTAATGCCAGCAATGACTAGAATCAGCCCGCACCATGGAAATGGCTCCTAATGCCAGGAATGACTAGAATCAGCCTACACCATGGAAATGGCTCCTAATGCCAGGAATGACTAGAAGCAGCCTGCACCATGGAAATGGCTCCTAATGCCAGGAAATGACTAGAATCAGCCCACAGCATGGAAATGGCTCCTAATGCCAGGAATGACTAGAAGCAGCTTGCACCATATAAATGGCTCCTAATGCCAGGAAATAACTAGAAGCAGCCTGCACCATGGAAATGGTTTCCTAATGCCAGGAAATGACTAGAATCAGTCCGCGCCATGGAAATGGCTCCTAATGCAATGAATGACTACAAACAGCCTGCACCATGGAAATGGCTCCTAATGCCAGGAAATGACTAGAATCAGCCCACACCATGGAAATGGCTCCTAATGCCAGGAATGACTAGAAGCAGCTTGCACCATAGAAATGGCTCCTAATGCCAGGAAATAACTAGAAGCAGCCAGCACCATGGAAATGGCTTCCTATTGCCAGGAAATGACTAGAATCAGCCAGCACGCACCATTTAAATGGCTCCTAATGCTAGGAAACGACTAGAACCAGCCTGCACCATGGAAATGGCTTCCTATTGCCAGCAATGACTAGAAGCAGCGTGCACCATGGAAATGGCTTCCTAATGCCAGGAATGACTAGAATCAGCCTGCACCATGGAAATGGCTCCTAATGCCAGGAATGACTAGAAGCAGCCTGCACCATGGAAATGGCTCCTAATGCCAGAAATGATTAGAATCAGCCCGCACCATGGAAATGGCTCCTAATGCCAGGAATGACTAGAAATAGCCCGCACCATGGAAATGGCTCCTAATGCCAGGAATGACTAGAATCAGCCTGCACCATGGAAAAGGCTTCCTAATGCCAGGAAATGACTAGTATCAGCCCACACAATGGAAATGGCTTCCTAATGCCAGGAAATGACTAGAATCAGCGTGCACCATGGAAATGGCTCCCAATGCCAGGAAATTACTAGAATCAGCCTGCACCATGGAAATGGCTCCTAATGCCAGGAATGACTAGAATCATCCTGCACCATGGAAATGGCTCCTAATGCCAGGAATGACTAGAATCAGCACGCACCATGGAAATGGCTCCTAATGCCTGGAATGACTAGAATCAGCCTGCACCATGGAAATGGCTCCTAATGCCAGGAATGACTAGAATCGGCCTGCACCATGGAAATGGCTTCCTAATGCCAGGAAATGACTAGAATCAGCCCGCACAATGTAAATGGCTTCCTAATGCCAGGAAATGACTAGAATCAGCCTGCACCATGGAAATGGCTCCTAATGCCAGGAAATGACTAGAATCAGCCCGCACAATGGAAATGGCTTCCTAATGCCAGGAAATGACTAGAATCAGTCCGCGCCATGGAAATGGCTCCTAATGCAAGGAATGACTAGAAGCAGCCTGCACCATGGAAATGGCTCCTAATGCCAGGAAATGACTAGAATCAGCCTGCACCATGGAAATGGCTTCCTAATGCCAGGAAATGACTAGAAGCAGCCTGCACCATGGAAATTGCTCCTAATGCCAGGAAATGACTAGAATCAGCCAGCACGCACCATTTAAATGGCTCCTAATGCCAGGAATGACTAGAATCAGCCTGCACCATGGAAATGGCTCCTAATGCCAGGAATGACAAGAAGCAGCCTGCACCATGGAAATGGCTCCTAATGCCAGGAAATGACTAGAATCAGCCTGCACCATGGAAATGGCTTCCTATTGCCAGGAATGACTAGAAGCAGCCTGCACCATGGAAATGGCTCCTAATGCCAGGAATGACTAGAATCATCCTGCACCATGGAAATGGCTCCTAATGCCAGGAATGACTAGAATCAGCACGCACCATGGAAATGGCTCCTAATGCCAGGAATGACTAGAATCGGCCTGCACCATGGAAATGGCTCCTAATGCCAGGAATGACTAGAATCGGCCTGCACCATGGAAATGGCTTCCTAATGCCAGGAAATGACTAGAATCAGCCCGCACAATGGAAATGGCTTCCTAATGCCAGGAAATGACTAGAATCAGCCTGCACCATGGAAATGGCTCCTAATGCCAGGAAATGACTAGAATCAGCCTGCACCATGGAAATGGCTTCTTATTGCCAGGAAATGACTAGAAGCAACCTGCGCAATGGAAATGACTTCCTATTGCCAGGAAATGGGTAGAAGCAACCTGCACCAAGGAAATGGCTCCTAGTGCCAGGAAATAACTAGAAGCAGCCTGCACCATGGAAATGGCTTCCTATTGCAAGGAAATGGGTAGAAGCAGGCTGCACCATGGAAATGGCTCCTAATGCCAGGAAATAACTAGAAGCAGCCTGCACCATGGAAATGGCTTCCTAATGCCAGGAAATGACTAGAATCAGCCCGCACCTTGGAAATGGCTCCTAATGCAAGGAAATGACTAGAAGCAGCCTGCACCATGGAAATGGCCCCTAATGCCAGGATTGACTACAATCATCCTGCACCATGGACATGCCTTCCTAATGCCAGGAAATGAGTAGAATCATCCTGCACCATGGAAATGGCTCCTAATGCCAGGAGATAACTAGAAGCAGCCTGCACAATGGAAATGGCTCCTAATGCCAGGAATGACTAGAAGCAGCCTGCACCATGGAAATGGCTCCTAATGCCAGGAAATGACTAGAATCAGCCCACACCATGGAAATGGCTCCTAATGCCAGGAATGACTAGAAGCAGCTTGCACCATAGAAATGGCCCCTAATGCCAGGAAATAACTAGAAGCAGCCTGCACCATGGAAATGGCTTCCTATTGCCAGGAAATGACTAGAAGCAGCCTGCACCATGGAAATGGCTTCCTATTGCCAGGAAATGACTAGAAGCAGCCTGCACCATGGAAATGGCTTCCTAATGCCAGGAATGACTAGAATCAGCCCGCACCATGGAAATGGCTCCTTATGCCAGGAATGACTAGAATCAGCCTGCACCATGGAAATGGCTCCTAATGCCAGGAATGACTAGAAGCAGCCTGCACCATGGAAATGGCTCCTAATGCCAGGAAATGACTAGAATCAGCCCACACCATGGAAATGGCTCCTAATGCCAGGAATGACTAGAAGCAGCTTGCACCATAGAAATGGCTCCTAATGCCAGGAAATAACTAGAAGCAGCCTGCACCATGGAAATGGCTTCCTATTGCCAGGAAATGACTAGAATCAGCCGGCACCATGGAAATGGCTCCTAATGCCAGGAAATGACTAGAATCAGCCCACACCATGGAAATGGTTCCTAATGCCAGGAATGACTAGAAGCAGCTTGCATCATAGAAATGGCTCCTAATGCCAGGAAATAACTAGAAGCAGCCTGCACCATGGAAATGGCTCCTAATGCCAGGAAATGACTAGAATCAGCCTGCACCATGGAAATGGCTTCCTTATGCCAGGAAATGACTAGAAGCAGCCTGCACCATGGAAATGGCTCCTAATGCCAGGAAATGACTAGAATCAGCCAGCACCATGGAAAAGGCTTCCTATTGCCAGGAAATGACTAGAATCAGCCGGCACCATGGAAATGGCTCCTAATGCCAGGAAATGACTAGAATCAGCCCACACCATGGAAATGGCTCCTAATGCCAGGAATGACTAGAAGCAGCTTGCACCATAGAAATGGCCCCTAATGCCAGGAAAGAACTAGAAGCAGCCTGCACCATGGAAATGGCTCCTAATGCCAGGAAATGACTAGAATCAGCCTGCACCATGGAAATGGCTTCCTAATGCCAGGAAATCACTAGAACCAGCCTGCACCATGGAAATGGCTCCTAATGCCAGGAAATGACTAGAATCAGCCAGCACGTACCATTTAAATGGCTCCTAATGCCAGGAATGACTAGAATCAGCCCGCACAATGGAAATGGCTCCTAATGCCAGGAATTACTAGAATCAGCCCGCACAATGGAAATTGCTTCTTAATGCCAGCAAATGGCTAGAATCAGCCCTCACCATGGAAATGGCTCCTAATGCCAGGAAATGACTAGAATCAGCCCGCTCCATGGAAATGGCTCCTAATGCCAGGAATGACTAGAATCAGCCTGCACCATGGAAATGGCTCCTAATGCCAGGAATGACTAGAAGCAGCCTACACCATGGAAATGGCTCCTAATGCCAAGAATGACTAGAATCATCCTGCACCATGGAAATGGCTCCTAATGCCAGGAATGACTAGAATCAGCACGCACCATGGAAATGGCTCCTAATGCCAGGAATGACTAGAATCAGCCTGCACCATGGAAATGGCTCCTAATGCCAGGAATGACTAGAATCGGCCTGCACCATGGAAATGGCTTCCTAATGCCAGGAAATGACTATAATCAGCCCGCACAATGGAAATGGCTTCCTAATGCCAGGAAATGACTAGAATCAGCCTGCACCATGGAAATG
Source organism: Ambystoma mexicanum (assembly GCF_040938575.1). NCBI lineage: Eukaryota > Metazoa > Chordata > Amphibia > Caudata > Ambystomatidae > Ambystoma > Ambystoma mexicanum. Next base: position 16,467,369 of record NC_090934.1, on the reverse strand, counting down.
GCTCCTAATGCCAGGAAATGACTAGAATCAGCCTGCACCATGGAAATGGCTTCTTATTGCCAGGAAATGACTAGAAGTAGCCTGCGCAATGGAAATGGCTTCCTATTGCCAGGAAATGGGTAGAAGCAACCTGCACCAAGGAAATGGCTCCTAATGCCAGGAAATAACTAGAAGCAGCCTGCACCATGGAAATGGCTCCTAATGCCAGGAAATGACTAGAAGCAGCCTGCACCATGGAAATGGCCCCTAATGCCAGGAATGACTAGAATCATCCTGCACCATGGAAATGCCTTCCTAATGCCAGGAAATGAGTAGAATCATCCTGCACCATGGAAATGGCTCCTAATGCCAGGAGATAACTAGAAGCAGCCTGCACAATGGAAATGGCTCCTAATGCCAGGAATGACTAGAATCAGCCTGCACCATGGAAATGGCTTCCTAATGCCAGGAAATGACTAGAATCAGTCCGCGCCATGGAAATGGCTCCTAATGCAAGGAATGACTAGAAGCAGCCTGCACCATGGAAATGGCTCCTAATGCCAGGAAATGACTAGAATCAGCCTGCACCATGGAAATGGCTTCCTAATGCCAGGAAATGACTAGAAGCAGCCTGCACCATGGAAATTGCTCCTAATGCCAGGAAATGACTAGAATCAGCCAGCACGCACCATTTAAATGGCTCCTAATGCCAGGAATGACTAGAATCAGCCTGCACCATGGAAATGGCTCCTAATGCCAGGAATGACAAGAAGCAGCCTGCACCATGGAAATGGCTCCTAATGCCAGGAAATGACTAGAATCAGCCTGCACCATGGAAATGGTTTCCTATTGCCAGGAATGACTAGAAGCAGCCTGCACCATGGAAATGGCTCCTAATGCCAGGAATGACTAGAATCAGCACGCACCATGGAAATGGCTCCTAATGCCAGGAATGACTAGAATCGGCCTGCACCATGGAAATGGCTCCTAATGCCAGGAATGACTAGAATCCGCCTGCACCATGGAAATGGCTTCCTAATGCCAGGAAATGACTAGAATCAGCCCGCACAATGGAAATGGCTTCCTAATGCCAGGAAATGACTAGAATCAGCCTGCACCATGGAAATGGCTCCTAATGCCAGGAAATGACTAGAATCAGCCTGCACCATGGAAATGGCTTATTATTGCCAGGAAATGACTAGAAGCAGCCTGCGCAATGGAAATGACTTCCTATTGCCAGGAAATGGGTAGAAGCAACCTGCACCAAGGAAATGGCTCCTAGTGCCAGGAAATAACTAGAAGCAGCCTGCACCATGGAAATGGCTTCCTATTGCAAGGAAATGGGTAGAAGCAGCCTGCACCATGGAAATGGCTCCTAATGCCAGGAAATAACTAGAAGCAGCCTGCACCATGGAAATGGCTTCCTAATGCCAGGAAATGACTAGAATCAGCCCGCACCATGGAAATGGCTCCTAATGCAAGGAAATGACTAGAAGCAGCCTGCACCATGGAAATGGCCCCTAATGCCAGGAATGACTACAATCATCCTGCACCATGGACATGCCTTCCTAATGCCAGGAAATGAGTAGAATCATCCTGCACCATGGAAATGGCTCCTAATGCCAGGAGATAACTAGAAGCAGCCTGCACAATGGAAATGGCTCCTAATGCCAGGAATGACTAGAAGCAGCCTGCACCATGGAAATGGCTCCTAATGCCAGGAAATGACTAGAATCAGCCCACACCATGGAAATGGCTCCTAATGCCAGGAATGACTAGAAGCAGCTTGCACCATAGAAATGGCCCCTAATGCCAGGAAACAACTAGAAGCAGCCTGCACCATGGAAATGGCTTCCTATTGCCAGGAAATGACTAGAAGCAGCCTGCACAATGGAAATGGCTTCCTAATGCCATGAATGACTAGAATCAGCCTGCACCATGGAAATGGCTCCTAATGCCAGGAAATGACTAGAATCAGCCCGCACCATGGAAATGGCTTCCTATTGCCAGGAAATGACTAGAAGCAGCCTGCACCATGGAAATGGCTTCCTAATGCCAGCAATGACTAGAATCAGCCCGCACCATGGAAATGGCTCCTAATGCCAGGAATGACTAGAATCAGCCTACACCATGGAAATGGCTCCTAATGCCAGGAATGACTAGAAGCAGCCTGCACCATGGAAATGGCTCCTAATGCCAGGAAATGACTAGAATCAGCCCACAGCATGGAAATGGCTCCTAATGCCAGGAATGACTAGAAGCAGCTTGCACCATATAAATGGCTCCTAATGCCAGGAAATAACTAGAAGCAGCCTGCACCATGGAAATGGTTTCCTAATGCCAGGAAATGACTAGAATCAGTCCGCGCCATGGAAATGGCTCCTAATGCAATGAATGACTACAAACAGCCTGCACCATGGAAATGGCTCCTAATGCCAGGAAATGACTAGAATCAGCCCACACCATGGAAATGGCTCCTAATGCCAGGAATGACTAGAAGCAGCTTGCACCATAGAAATGGCTCCTAATGCCAGGAAATAACTAGAAGCAGCCTGCACCATGGAAATGGCTTCCTATTGCCAGGAAATGACTAGAATCAGCCAGCACGCACCATTTAAATGGCTCCTAATGCTAGGAAACGACTAGAACCAGCCTGCACCATGGAAATGGCTTCCTATTGCCAGCAATGACTAGAAGCAGCGTGCACCATGGAAATGGCTTCCTAATGCCAGGAATGACTAGAATCAGCCTGCACCATGGAAATGGCTCCTAATGCCAGGAATGACTAGAAGCAGCCTGCACCATGGAAATGGCTCCTAATGCCAGAAATGATTAGAATCAGCCCGCACCATGGAAATGGCTCCTAATGCCAGGAATGACTAGAAATAGCCCGCACCATGGAAATGGCTCCTAATGCCAGGAATGACTAGAATCAGCCTGCACCATGGAAAAGGCTTCCTAATGCCAGGAAATGACTAGAATCAGCCCACACAATGGAAATGGCTTCCTAATGCCAGGAAATGACTAGAATCAGCGTGCACCATGGAAATGGCTCCCAATGCCAGGAAATTACTAGAATCAGCCTGCACCATGGAAATGGCTCCTAATGCCAGGAATGACTAGAATCATCCTGCACCATGGAAATGGCTCCTAATGCCAGGAATGACTAGAATCAGCACGCACCATGGAAATGGCTCCTAATGCCTGGAATGACTAGAATCAGCCTGCACCATGGAAATGGCTCCTAATGCCAGGAATGACTAGAATCGGCCTGCACCATGGAAATGGCTTCCTAATGCCAGGAAATGACTAGAATCAGCCCGCACAATGGAAATGGCTTCCTAATGCCAGGAAATGACTAGAATCAGCCTGCACCATGGAAATGGCTCCTAATGCCAGGAAATGACTAGAATCAGCCTGCACCATGGAAATGGCTTCTTATTGCCAGGAAATGACTAGAAGCAGCCTGCGCAATGGAAATGGCTTCCTATTGCCAGGAAATGGGTAGAAGCAACCTGCACCAAGGAAATGGCTCCTAATGCCAGGAAATAACTAGAAGCAGCCTGCACCATGGAAATGGCTTCCTATTGCAAGGAAATGGGTAGAAGCAGCCTGCACCATGGAAATGGCTCCTAATGCCAGGAAATAACTAGAAGCAGCCTGCACCATGGAAATGGCTTCCTAATGCCAGGAAATGACTAGAATCAGCCCGCACCATGGAAATGGCTCCTAATGCAAGGAAATTACTAGAAGCAGCCTGCACCATGGAAATGGCCCCTAATGCCAGGAATGACTAGAATCATCCTGCACCATGGAAATGCCTTCCTAATGCCAGGAAATGAGTAGAATCATCCTGCACCATAGAAATGGCTCCTAATGCCAGGAGATAACTAGAAGCAGCCTGCACAATGGAAATGGCTCCTAATGCCAGGAATGACTAGAAGCAGCCTGCACCATGGAAATGGCTTCCTAATGCCAGGAAATGACTAGAATCAGTCCGCGCCATGGAAATGGCTCCTAATGCAAGGAATGACTAGAAGCAGCCTGCACCATGGAAATGGCTCCTAATGCCAGGAAATGACTAGAATCAGCCTGCACCATGGAAATGGCTTCCTAATGCCAGGAAATGACTAGAAGCAGCCTGCACCATGGAAATTGCTCCTAATGCCAGGAATGACTAGAATCAGCCTGCACCATGGAAATGGCTCCTAATGCCAGGAATGACTAGAATCGGCCTGCACCATGGAAATGGCTTCCTAATGCCAGGAAATGACTAGAATCAGCCCGCACAATGGAAATGGCTTCCTAATGCCAGGAAATGACTAGAATCAGCCTGCACCATGGAAATGGCTCCTAATGCCAGGAAATGACTAGAATCAGCCTGCACCATGGAAATGGCTTCTTATTGCCAGGAAATGACTAGAAGCAGCCTGCGCAATGGAAATGGCTTCCTATTGCCAGGAAATGGGTAGAAGCAACCTGCACCAAGGAAATGGCTCCTAATGCCAGGAAATAACTAGAAGCAGCCTGCACCATGGAAATGGCTTCCTATTGCAAGGAAATGGGTAGAAGCAGCCTGCACCATGGAAATGGCTCCTAATGCCAGGAAATAACTAGAAGCAGCCTGCACCATGGAAATGGCTTCCTATTGCCAGGAAATGACTAGAAGCAGCCTGCACAATGGAAATGGCTTCCTAATGCCATGAATGACTAGAATCAGCCTGCACCATGGAAATGGCTCCTAATGCCAGGAAATGACTAGAATCAGCCCGCACCATGGAAATGGCTTCCTATTGCCAGGAAATGACTAGAAGCAGCCTGCACCATGGAAATGGCTTCCTAATGCCAGCAATGACTAGAATCAGCCCGCACCATGGAAATGGCTCCTAATGCCAGGAATGACTAGAATCAGCCTACACCATGGAAATGGCTCCTAATGCCAGGAATGACTAGAAGCAGCCTGCACCATGGAAATGGCTCCTAATGCCAGGAAATGACTAGAATCAGCCCACAGCATGGAAATGGCTCCTAATGCCAGGAATGACTAGAAGCAGCTTGCACCATATAAATGGCTCCTAATGCCAGGAAATAACTAGAAGCAGCCTGCACCATGGAAATGGTTTCCTAATGCCAGGAAATGACTAGAATCAGTCCGCGCCATGGAAATGGCTCCTAATGCAATGAATGACTACAAACAGCCTGCACCATGGAAATGGCTCCTAATGCCAGGAAATGACTAGAATCAGCCCACACCATGGAAATGGCTCCTAATGCCAGGAATGACTAGAAGCAGCTTGCACCATAGAAATGGCTCCTAATGCCAGGAAATAACTAGAAGCAGCCAGCACCATGGAAATGGCTTCCTATTGCCAGGAAATGACTAGAATCAGCCAGCACGCACCATTTAAATGGCTCCTAATGCTAGGAAACGACTAGAACCAGCCTGCACCATGGAAATGGCTTCCTATTGCCAGCAATGACTAGAAGCAGCGTGCACCATGGAAATGGCTTCCTAATGCCAGGAATGACTAGAATCAGCCTGCACCATGGAAATGGCTCCTAATGCCAGGAATGACTAGAAGCAGCCTGCACCATGGAAATGGCTCCTAATGCCAGAAATGATTAGAATCAGCCCGCACCATGGAAATGGCTCCTAATGCCAGGAATGACTAGAAATAGCCCGCACCATGGAAATGGCTCCTAATGCCAGGAATGACTAGAATCAGCCTGCACCATGGAAAAGGCTTCCTAATGCCAGGAAATGACTAGTATCAGCCCACACAATGGAAATGGCTTCCTAATGCCAGGAAATGACTAGAATCAGCGTGCACCATGGAAATGGCTCCCAATGCCAGGAAATTACTAGAATCAGCCTGCACCATGGAAATGGCTCCTAATGCCAGGAATGACTAGAATCATCCTGCACCATGGAAATGGCTCCTAATGCCAGGAATGACTAGAATCAGCACGCACCATGGAAATGGCTCCTAATGCCTGGAATGACTAGAATCAGCCTGCACCATGGAAATGGCTCCTAATGCCAGGAATGACTAGAATCGGCCTGCACCATGGAAATGGCTTCCTAATGCCAGGAAATGACTAGAATCAGCCCGCACAATGTAAATGGCTTCCTAATGCCAGGAAATGACTAGAATCAGCCTGCACCATGGAAATGGCTCCTAATGCCAGGAAATGACTAGAATCAGCCCGCACAATGGAAATGGCTTCCTAATGCCAGGAAATGACTAGAATCAGTCCGCGCCATGGAAATGGCTCCTAATGCAAGGAATGACTAGAAGCAGCCTGCACCATGGAAATGGCTCCTAATGCCAGGAAATGACTAGAATCAGCCTGCACCATGGAAATGGCTTCCTAATGCCAGGAAATGACTAGAAGCAGCCTGCACCATGGAAATTGCTCCTAATGCCAGGAAATGACTAGAATCAGCCAGCACGCACCATTTAAATGGCTCCTAATGCCAGGAATGACTAGAATCAGCCTGCACCATGGAAATGGCTCCTAATGCCAGGAATGACAAGAAGCAGCCTGCACCATGGAAATGGCTCCTAATGCCAGGAAATGACTAGAATCAGCCTGCACCATGGAAATGGCTTCCTATTGCCAGGAATGACTAGAAGCAGCCTGCACCATGGAAATGGCTCCTAATGCCAGGAATGACTAGAATCATCCTGCACCATGGAAATGGCTCCTAATGCCAGGAATGACTAGAATCAGCACGCACCATGGAAATGGCTCCTAATGCCAGGAATGACTAGAATCGGCCTGCACCATGGAAATGGCTCCTAATGCCAGGAATGACTAGAATCGGCCTGCACCATGGAAATGGCTTCCTAATGCCAGGAAATGACTAGAATCAGCCCGCACAATGGAAATGGCTTCCTAATGCCAGGAAATGACTAGAATCAGCCTGCACCATGGAAATGGCTCCTAATGCCAGGAAATGACTAGAATCAGCCTGCACCATGGAAATGGCTTCTTATTGCCAGGAAATGACTAGAAGCAACCTGCGCAATGGAAATGACTTCCTATTGCCAGGAAATGGGTAGAAGCAACCTGCACCAAGGAAATGGCTCCTAGTGCCAGGAAATAACTAGAAGCAGCCTGCACCATGGAAATGGCTTCCTATTGCAAGGAAATGGGTAGAAGCAGGCTGCACCATGGAAATGGCTCCTAATGCCAGGAAATAACTAGAAGCAGCCTGCACCATGGAAATGGCTTCCTAATGCCAGGAAATGACTAGAATCAGCCCGCACCTTGGAAATGGCTCCTAATGCAAGGAAATGACTAGAAGCAGCCTGCACCATGGAAATGGCCCCTAATGCCAGGATTGACTACAATCATCCTGCACCATGGACATGCCTTCCTAATGCCAGGAAATGAGTAGAATCATCCTGCACCATGGAAATGGCTCCTAATGCCAGGAGATAACTAGAAGCAGCCTGCACAATGGAAATGGCTCCTAATGCCAGGAATGACTAGAAGCAGCCTGCACCATGGAAATGGCTCCTAATGCCAGGAAATGACTAGAATCAGCCCACACCATGGAAATGGCTCCTAATGCCAGGAATGACTAGAAGCAGCTTGCACCATAGAAATGGCCCCTAATGCCAGGAAATAACTAGAAGCAGCCTGCACCATGGAAATGGCTTCCTATTGCCAGGAAATGACTAGAAGCAGCCTGCACCATGGAAATGGCTTCCTATTGCCAGGAAATGACTAGAAGCAGCCTGCACCATGGAAATGGCTTCCTAATGCCAGGAATGACTAGAATCAGCCCGCACCATGGAAATGGCTCCTTATGCCAGGAATGACTAGAATCAGCCTGCACCATGGAAATGGCTCCTAATGCCAGGAATGACTAGAAGCAGCCTGCACCATGGAAATGGCTCCTAATGCCAGGAAATGACTAGAATCAGCCCACACCATGGAAATGGCTCCTAATGCCAGGAATGACTATAAGCAGCTTGCACCATAGAAATGGCTCCTAATGCCAGGAAATAACTAGAAGCAGCCTGCACCATGGAAATGGCTTCCTATTGCCAGGAAATGACTAGAATCAGCCGGCACCATGGAAATGGCTCCTAATGCCAGGAAATGACTAGAATCAGCCCACACCATGGAAATGGTTCCTAATGCCAGGAATGACTAGAAGCAGCTTGCATCATAGAAATGGCTCCTAATGCCAGGAAATAACTAGAAGCAGCCTGCACCATGGAAATGGCTCCTAATGCCAGGAAATGACTAGAATCAGCCTGCACCATGGAAATGGCTTCCTTATGCCAGGAAATGACTAGAAGCAGCCTGCACCATGGAAATGGCTCCTAATGCCAGGAAATGACTAGAATCAGCCAGCACCATGGAAAAGGCTTCCTATTGCCAGGAAATGACTAGAATCAGCCGGCACCATGGAAATGGCTCCTAATGCCAGGAAATGACTAGAATCAGCCCACACCATGGAAATGGCTCCTAATGCCAGGAATGACTAGAAGCAGCTTGCACCATAGAAATGGCCCCTAATGCCAGGAAAGAACTAGAAGCAGCCTGCACCATGGAAATGGCTCCTAATGCCAGGAAATGACTAGAATCAGCCTGCACCATGGAAATGGCTTCCTAATGCCAGGAAATCACTAGAAGCAGCCTGCACCATGGAAATGGCTCCTAATGCCAGGAAATGACTAGAATCAGCCAGCACGTACCATTTAAATGGCTCCTAATGCCAGGAATGACTAGAATCAGCCCGCACAATGGAAATGGCTCCTAATGCCAGGAATTACTAGAATCAGCCCGCACAATGGAAATTGCTTCTTAATGCCAGCAAATGGCTAGAATCAGCCCTCACCATGGAAATGGCTCCTAATGCCAGGAAATGACTAGAATCAGCCCGCTCCATGGAAATGGCTCCTAATGCCAGGAATGACTAGAATCAGCCTGCACCATGGAAATGGCTCCTAATGCCAGGAATGACTAGAAGCAGCCTACACCATGGAAATGGCTCCTAATGCCAAGAATGACTAGAATCATCCTGCACCATGGAAATGGCTCCTAATGCCAGGAATGACTAGAATCAGCACGCACCATGGAAATGGCTCCTAATGCCAGGAATGACTAGAATCAGCCTGCACCATGGAAATGGCTCCTAATGCCAGGAATGACTAGAATCGGCCTGCACCATGGAAATGGCTTCCTAATGCCAGGAAATGACTATAATCAGCCCGCACAATGGAAATGGCTTCCTAATGCCAGGAAATGACTAGAATCAGCCTGCACCATGGAAATGGCTCCTAATGCCAGGAAATGACTAGAATCAGCCTGCACCATGGAAATGGCTTCTTATTGCCAGGAAATGACTAGAAGTAGCCTGCGCAATGGAAATGGCTTCCTATTGCCAGGAAATGGGTAGAAGCAACCTGCACCAAGGAAATGGCTCCTAATGCCAGGAAATAACTAGAAGCAGCCTGCACCATGGAAATGGCTCCTAATGCCAGGAAATGACTAGAAGCAGCCTGCACCATGGAAATGGCCCCTAATGCCAGGAATGACTAGAATCATCCTGCACCATGGAAATGCCTTCCTAATGCCAGGAAATGAGTAGAATCATCCTGCACCATGGAAATGGCTCCTAATGCCAGGAGATAACTAGAAGCAGCCTGCACAATGGAAATGGCTCCTAATGCCAGGAATGACTAGAATCAGCCTGCACCATGGAAATGGCTTCCTAATGCCAGGAAATGACTAGAATCAGTCCGCGCCATGGAAATGGCTCCTAATGCAAGGAATGACTAGAAGCAGCCTGCACCATGGAAATGGCTCCTAATGCCAGGAAATGACTAGAATCAGCCTGCACCATGGAAATGGCTTCCTAATGCCAGGAAATGACTAGAAGCAGCCTGCACCATGGAAATTGCTCCTAATGCCAGGAAATGACTAGAATCAGCCAGCACGCACCATTTAAATGGCTCCTAATGCCAGGAATGACTAGAATCAGCCTGCACCATGGAAATGGCTCCTAATGCCAGGAATGACAAGAAGCAGCCTGCACCATGGAAATGGCTCCTAATGCCAGGAAATGACTAGAATCAGCCTGCACCATGGAAATGGTTTCCTATTGCCAGGAATGACTAGAAGCAGCCTGCACCATGGAAATGGCTCCTAATGCCAGGAATGACTAGAATCAGCACGCACCATGGAAATGGCTCCTAATGCCAGGAATGACTAGAATCGGCCTGCACCATGGAAATGGCTCCTAATGCCAGGAATGACTAGAATCCGCCTGCACCATGGAAATGGCTTCCTAATGCCAGGAAATGACTAGAATCAGCCCGCACAATGGAAATGGCTTCCTAATGCCAGGAAATGACTAGAATCAGCCTGCACCATGGAAATGGCTCCTAATGCCAGGAAATGACTAGAATCAGCCTGCACCATGGAAATGGCTTATTATTGCCAGGAAATGACTAGAAGCAGCCTGCGCAATGGAAATGACTTCCTATTGCCAGGAAATGGGTAGAAGCAACCTGCACCAAGGAAATGGCTCCTAGTGCCAGGAAATAACTAGAAGCAGCCTGCACCATGGAAATGGCTTCCTATTGCAAGGAAATGGGTAGAAGCAGCCTGCACCATGGAAATGGCTCCTAATGCCAGGAAATAACTAGAAGCAGCCTGCACCATGGAAATGGCTTCCTAATGCCAGGAAATGACTAGAATCAGCCCGCACCATGGAAATGGCTCCTAATGCAAGGAAATGACTAGAAGCAGCCTGCACCATGGAAATGGCCCCTAATGCCAGGAATGACTACAATCATCCTGCACCATGGACATGCCTTCCTAATGCCAGGAAATGAGTAGAATCATCCTGCACCATGGAAATGGCTCCTAATGCCAGGAGATAACTAGAAGCAGCCTGCACAATGGAAATGGCTCCTAATGCCAGGAATGACTAGAAGCAGCCTGCACCATGGAAATGGCTCCTAATGCCAGGAAATGACTAGAATCAGCCCACACCATGGAAATGGCTCCTAATGCCAGGAATGACTAGAAGCAGCTTGCACCATAGAAATGGCCCCTAATGCCAGGAAACAACTAGAAGCAGCCTGCACCATGGAAATGGCTTCCTATTGCCAGGAAATGACTAGAAGCAGCCTGCACAATGGAAATGGCTTCCTAATGCCATGAATGACTAGAATCAGCCTGCACCATGGAAATGGCTCCTAATGCCAGGAAATGACTAGAATCAGCCCGCACCATGGAAATGGCTTCCTATTGCCAGGAAATGACTAGAAGCAGCCTGCACCATGGAAATGGCTTCCTAATGCCAGCAATGACTAGAATCAGCCCGCACCATGGAAATGGCTCCTAATGCCAGGAATGACTAGAATCAGCCTACACCATGGAAATGGCTCCTAATGCCAGGAATGACTAGAAGCAGCCTGCACCATGGAAATGGCTCCTAATGCCAGGAAATGACTAGAATCAGCCCACAGCATGGAAATGGCTCCTAATGCCAGGAATGACTAGAAGCAGCTTGCACCATATAAATGGCTCCTAATGCCAGGAAATAACTAGAAGCAGCCTGCACCATGGAAATGGTTTCCTAATGCCAGGAAATGACTAGAATCAGTCCGCGCCATGGAAATGGCTCCTAATGCAATGAATGACTACAAACAGCCTGCACCATGGAAATGGCTCCTAATGCCAGGAAATGACTAGAATCAGCCCACACCATGGAAATGGCTCCTAATGCCAGGAATGACTAGAAGCAGCTTGCACCATAGAAATGGCTCCTAATGCCAGGAAATAACTAGAAGCAGCCTGCACCATGGAAATGGCTTCCTATTGCCAGGAAATGACTAGAATCAGCCAGCACGCACCATTTAAATGGCTCCTAATGCTAGGAAACGACTAGAACCAGCCTGCACCATGGAAATGGCTTCCTATTGCCAGCAATGACTAGAAGCAGCGTGCACCATGGAAATGGCTTCCTAATGCCAGGAATGACTAGAATCAGCCTGCACCATGGAAATGGCTCCTAATGCCAGGAATGACTAGAAGCAGCCTGCACCATGGAAATGGCTCCTAATGCCAGAAATGATTAGAATCAGCCCGCACCATGGAAATGGCTCCTAATGCCAGGAATGACTAGAAATAGCCCGCACCATGGAAATGGCTCCTAATGCCAGGAATGACTAGAATCAGCCTGCACCATGGAAAAGGCTTCCTAATGCCAGGAAATGACTAGAATCAGCCCACACAATGGAAATGGCTTCCTAATGCCAGGAAATGACTAGAATCAGCGTGCACCATGGAAATGGCTCCCAATGCCAGGAAATTACTAGAATCAGCCTGCACCATGGAAATGGCTCCTAATGCCAGGAATGACTAGAATCATCCTGCACCATGGAAATGGCTCCTAATGCCAGGAATGACTAGAATCAGCACGCACCATGGAAATGGCTCCTAATGCCTGGAATGACTAGAATCAGCCTGCACCATGGAAATGGCTCCTAATGCCAGGAATGACTAGAATCGGCCTGCACCATGGAAATGGCTTCCTAATGCCAGGAAATGACTAGAATCAGCCCGCACAATGGAAATGGCTTCCTAATGCCAGGAAATGACTAGAATCAGCCTGCACCATGGAAATGGCTCCTAATGCCAGGAAATGACTAGAATCAGCCTGCACCATGGAAATGGCTTCTTATTGCCAGGAAATGACTAGAAGCAGCCTGCGCAATGGAAATGGCTTCCTATTGCCAGGAAATGGGTAGAAGCAACCTGCACCAAGGAAATGGCTCCTAATGCCAGGAAATAACTAGAAGCAGCCTGCACCATGGAAATGGCTTCCTATTGCAAGGAAATGGGTAGAAGCAGCCTGCACCATGGAAATGGCTCCTAATGCCAGGAAATAACTAGAAGCAGCCTGCACCATGGAAATGGCTTCCTAATGCCAGGAAATGACTAGAATCAGCCCGCACCATGGAAATGGCTCCTAATGCAAGGAAATTACTAGAAGCAGCCTGCACCATGGAAATGGCCCCTAATGCCAGGAATGACTAGAATCATCCTGCACCATGGAAATGCCTTCCTAATGCCAGGAAATGAGTAGAATCATCCTGCACCATAGAAATGGCTCCTAATGCCAGGAGATAACTAGAAGCAGCCTGCACAATGGAAATGGCTCCTAATGCCAGGAATGACTAGAAGCAGCCTGCACCATGGAAATGGCTTCCTAATGCCAGGAAATGACTAGAATCAGTCCGCGCCATGGAAATGGCTCCTAATGCAAGGAATGACTAGAAGCAGCCTGCACCATGGAAATGGCTCCTAATGCCAGGAAATGACTAGAATCAGCCTGCACCATGGAAATGGCTTCCTAATGCCAGGAAATGACTAGAAGCAGCCTGCACCATGGAAATTGCTCCTAATGCCAGGAAATGACTAGAATCAGCCAGCACGCACCATTTAAATGGCTCCTAATGCCAGGAATGACTAGAATCAGCCTGCACCATGGAAATGGCTCCTAATGCCAGGAATGACTAGAATCGGCCTGCACCATGGAAATGGCTTCCTAATGCCAGGAAATGACTAGAATCAGCCCGCACAATGGAAATGGCTTCCTAATGCCAGGAAATGACTAGAATCAGCCTGCACCATGGAAATGGCTCCTAATGCCAGGAAATGACTAGAATCAGCCTGCACCATGGAAATGGCTTCTTATTGCCAGGAAATGACTAGAAGCAGCCTGCGCAATGGAAATGGCTTCCTATTGCCAGGAAATGGGTAGAAGCAACCTGCACCAAGGAAATGGCTCCTAATGCCAGGAAATAACTAGAAGCAGCCTGCACCATGGAAATGGCTTCCTATTGCAAGGAAATGGGTAGAAGCAGCCTGCACCATGGAAATGGCTCCTAATGCCAGGAAATAACTAGAAGCAGCCTGCACCATGGAAATGGCTTCCTAATGCCAGGAAATGACTAGAATCAGCCCGCACCATGGAAATGGCTCCTAATGCAAGGAAATTACTAGAAGCAGCCTGCACCATGGAAATGGCCCCTAATGCCAGGAATGACTAGAATCATCCTGCACCATGGAAATGCCTTCCTAATGCCAGGAAATGAGTAGAATCATCCTGCACCATGGAAATGGCTCCTAATGCCAGGAGATAACTAGAAGCAGCCTGCACAATGGAAATGGCTCCTAATGCCAGGAATGACTAGAAGCAGCCTGCACCATGGAAATGGCTTCCTAATGCCAGGAAATGACTAGAATCAGTCCGCGCCATGGAAATGGCTCCTAATGCAAGGAATGACTAGAAGCAGCCTGCACCATGGAAATGGCTCCTAATGCCAGGAAATGACTAGAATCAGCCTGCACCATGGAAATGGCTTCCTAATGCCAGGAAATGACTAGAAGCAGCCTGCACCATGGAAATTGCTCCTAATGCCAGGAAATGACTAGAATCAGCCAGCACGCACCATTTAAATGGCTCCTAATGCCAGGAATGACTAGAATCAGCCTGCACCATGGAAATGGCTCCTAATGCCAGGAATGACAAGAAGCAGCCTGCACCATGGAAATGGCTTCCTAATGCCAGGAAATGACTAGAATCAGTCCGCGCCATGGAAATGGCTCCTAATGCAAGGAATGACTAGAAGCAGCCTGCACCATGGAAATGGCTCCTAATGCCAGGAAATGACTAGAATCAGCCTGCACCATGGAAATGGCTTCCTAATGCCAGGAAATGACTAGAAGCAGCCTGCACCATGGAAATTGCTCCTAATGCCAGGAAATGACTAGAATCAGCCAGCACGCACCATTTAAATGGCTCCTAATGCCAGGAATGACTAGAATCAGCCTGCACCATGGAAATGGCTCCTAATGCCAGGAATGACAAGAAGCAGCCTGCACCATGGAAATGGCTCCTAATGCCAGGAAATGACTAGAATCAGCCTGCACCATGGAAATGGCTTCCTATTGCCAGGAATGACTAGAAGCAGCCTGCACCATGGAAATGGCTCCTAATGCCAGGAATGACTAGAATCATCCTGCACCATGGAAATGGCTCCTAATGCCAGGAATGACTAGAATCAGCACGCACCATGGAAATGGCTCCTAATGCCAGGAATGACTAGAATCGGCCTGCACCATGGAAATGGCTCCTAATGCCAGGAATGACTAGAATCGGCCTGCACCATGGAAATGGCTTCCTAATGCCAGGAAATGACTAGAATCAGCCCGCACAATGGAAATGGCTTCCTAATGCCAGGAAATGACTAGAATCAGCCTGCACCATGGAAATGGCTCCTAATGCCAGGAAATGACTAGAATCAGCCTGCACCATGGAAATGGCTTCTTATTGCCAGGAAATGACTAGAAGCAGCCTGCGCAATGGAAATGACTTCCTATTGCCAGGAAATGGGTAGAAGCAACCTGCACCAAGGAAATGGCTCCTAGTGCCAGGAAATAACTAGAAGCAGCCTGCACCATGGAAATGTCTTCCTATTGCAAGGAAATGGGTAGAAGCAGGCTGCACCATGGAAATGGCTCCTAATGCCAGGAAATAACTAGAATCAGCCCGCACCTTGGAAATGGCTCCTAATGCAAGGAAATGACTAGAAGCAGCCTGCACCATGGAAATGGCCCCTAATGCCAGGATTGACTACAATCATCCTGCACCATGGACATGCCTTCCTAATGCCAGGAAATGAGTAGAATCATCCTGCACCATGGAAATGGCTCCTAATGCCAGGAGATAACTAGAAGCAGCCTGCACAATGGAAATGGCTCCTAATGCCAGGAATGACTAGAAGCAGCCTACACCATGGAAATGGCTCCTAATGCCAGGAAATGACTAGAATCAGCCCACACCATGGAAATGGCTCCTAATGCCAGGAATGACTAGAAGCAGCTTGCACCATAGAAATGGCCCCTAATGCCAGGAAATAACTAGAAGCAGCCTGCACCATGGAAATGGCTTCCTATTGCCAGGAAATGACTAGAAGCAGCCTGCACCATGGAAATGGCTTCCTATTGCCAGGAAATGACTAGAAGCAGCCTGCACCATGGAAATGGCTTCCTAATGCCAGGAATGACTAGAATCAGCCCGCACCATGGAAATGGCTCCTTATGCCAGGAATGACTAGAATCAGCCTGCACCATGGAAATGGCTCCTAATGCCAGGAATGACTAGAAGCAGCCTGCACCATGGAAATGGCTCCTAATGCCAGGAAATGACTAGAATCAGCCCACACCATGGAAATGGCTCCTAATGCCAGGAATGACTAGAAGCAGCTTGCACCATAGAAATGGCTCCTAGTGCCAGGAAATAACTAGAAGCAGCCTGCACCATGGAAATGGCTTCCTATTGCCAGGAAATGACTAGAATCAGCCGGCACCATGGAAATGGCTCCTAATGCCAGGAAATGACTAGAATCAGCCCACACCATGGAAATGGTTCCTAATGCCAGGAATGACTAGAAACAGCTTGCATCATAGAAGTGGCTCCTAATGCCAGGAAATAACTAGAAGCAGCCTGCACCATGGAAATGGCTCCTAATGCCAGGAAATGACTAGAATCAGCCTGCACCATGGAAATGGCTTCCTAATGCCAGGAAATGACTAGAAGCAGCCTGCACCATGGAAATGGCTCCTAATGCCAGGAAATGACTAGAATCAGCCAGCACCATGGAAAAGGCTTCCTATTGCCAGGAAATGACTAGAATCAGCCGGCACCATGGAAATGGCTCCTAATGCCAGGAAATGACTAGAATCAGCCCACACCATGGAAATGGCTCCTAATGCCAGGAATGACTAGAAGCAGCTTGCACCATAGAAATGGCCCCTAATGCCAGGAAAGAACTAGAAGCAGCCTGCACCATGGAAATGGCTACTAATGCCAGGAAATGACTAGAATCAGCCTGCACCATGGAAATGGCTTCCTAATGCCAGGAAATCACTAGAAGCAGCCTGCACCATGGAAATGGCTCCTAATGCCAGGAAATGACTAGAATCAGCCAGCACGCACCATTTAAATGGCTCCTAATGCCAGGAATGACTAGAATCAGCCCGCACAATGGAAATGGCTCCTAATGCCAGGAATTACTAGAATCAGCCCGCACAATGGAAATTGCTTCTTAATGCCAGCAAATGGCTAGAATCAGCCCTCACCATGGAAATGGCTCCTAATGCCAGGAAATGACTAGAATCAAACCGCTTCATGGAAATGGCTCCTAATGCCAGGAATGACTAGAATCAGCCTGCACCATGGAAATGGCTCCTAATGCCAGGAATGACTAGAAGCAGCCTGCACCATGGAAATGGCTCCTAATGCCAAGAATGACTAGAATCATCCTGCACCATGGAAATGGCTCCTAATGCCAGGAATGACTAGAATCAGCACGCACCATGGAAATGGCTCCTAATGCCAGGAATGACTAGAATCAGCCTGCACCATGGAAATGGCTCCTAATGCCAGGAATGACTAGAATCGGCCTGCACCATGGAAATGGCTTCCTAATGCCAGGAAATGACTAGAATCAGCCCGCACAATGGAAATGGCTTCCTAATGCCAGGAAATGACTAGAATCAGCCTGCACCATGGAAATGGCTCCTAATGCCAGGAAATGACTAGAATCAGCCTGCACCATGGAAATGGCTTCTTATTGCCAGGAAATGACTAGAAGTAGCCTGCGCAATGGAAATGGCTTCCTATTGCCAGGAAATGGGTAGAAGCAACCTGCACCAAGGAAATGGCTCCTAATGCCAGGAAATAACTGGAAGCAGCCTGCACCATGGAAATGGCTTCCTAATGCCAGGAAATGACTAGAATCAGCCCGCACCATGGAAATGGCTCCTAATGCCAGGAAATTACTAGAAGCAGCCTGCACCATGGAAATGGCCCCTAATGCCAGGAATGACTAGAATCATCCTGCACCATGGAAATGCCTTCCTAATGCCAGGAAATGAGTAGAATCATCCTGCACCATGGAAATGGCTCCTAATGCCAGGAGATAACTAGAAGCAGCCTGCACAATGGAAATGGCTCCTAATGCCAGGAATGACTAGAATCAGCCTGCACCATGGAAATGGCTTCCTAATGCCAGGAAATGACTAGAATCAGTCCGCGCCATGGAAATGGCTCCTAATGCAAGGAATGACTAGAAGCAGCCTGCACCATGGAAATGGCTCCTAATGCCAGGAAATGACTAGAATCAGCCTGCACCATGGAAATGGCTTCCTAATGCCAGGAAATGACTAGAAGCAGCCTGCACCATGGAAATTGCTCCTAATGCCAGGAAATGACTAGAATCAGCCAGCACGCACCATTTAAATGGCTCCTAATGCCAGGAATGACTAGAATCAGCCTGCACCATGGAAATGGCTCCTAATGCCAGGAATGACAAGAAGCAGCCTGCACCATGGAAATGGCTCCTAATGCCAGGAAATGACTAGAATCAGCCTGCACCATGGAAATGGCTTCCTATTGCCAGGAATGACTAGAAGCAGCCTGCACCATGGAAATGGCTCCTAATGCCAGGAATGACTAGAATCAGCACGCACCATGGAAATGGCTCCTAATGCCAGGAATGACTAGAATCGGCCTGCACCATGGAAATGGCTCCTAATGCCAGGAATGACTAGAATCGGCCTGCACCATGGAAATGGCTTCCTAATGCCAGGAAATGACTAGAATCAGCCCGCACAATGGAAATGGCTTCTTATTGCCAGGAAATGACTAGAAGCAGCCTGCGCAATGGAAATGACTTCCTATTGCCAGGAAATGGGTAGAAGCAACCTGCACCAAGGAAATGGCTCCTAGTGCCAGGAAATAACTAGAAGCAGCCTGCACCATGGAAATGGCCCCTAATGCCAGGAATGACTACAATCATCCTGCACCATGGACATGCCTTCCTAATGCCAGGAAATGAGTAGAATCATCCTGCACAATGGAAATGGCTCCTAATGCCAGGAGATAACTAGAAGCAGCCTGCACAATGGAAATGGCTCCTAATGCCAGGAAATGACTAGAAGCAGCCTGCACAATGGAAATGGCTTCCTAATGCCATGAATGACTAGAATCAGCCTGCACCATGGAAATGGCTCCTAATGCCAGGAAATGACTAGAATCAGCCCGCACCATGGAAATGGCTTCCTATTGCCAGGAAATGACTAGAAGCAGCCTGCACCATGGAAATGGCTTCCTAATGCCAGGAATGACTAGAATCAGCCCGCACCATGGAAATGGCTCCTAATGCCAGGAATGACTAGAATCAGCCTACACCATGGAAATGGCTCCTAATGCCAGGAATGACTAGAAGCAGCCTGCACCATGGAAATGGCTCCTAATGCCAGGAAATGACTAGAATCAGCCCACACCATGGAAATGGCTCCTAATGCCAGGAATTACTAGAAGCAGCTTGCACCATAGAAATGGCTCCTAATGCCAGGAAATAACTAGAAGCAGCCTGCACCATGGAAATGGTTTCCTAATGCCAGGAAATGACTAGAATCAGTCCGCGCCATGGAAATGGCTCCTAATGCAATGAATGACTACAAACAGCCTGCACCATGGAAATGGCTCCTAATGCCAGGAAATGACTAGAATCAGCCCACACCATGGACATGGCTCCTAATGCCAGGAATGACTAGAAGCAGCTTGCACCATAGAAATGGCTCCTAATGCCAGGAAATAACTAGAAGCAGCCTGCACCATGGAAATGGCTTCCTATTGCCAGGAAATGACTAGAATCAGCCAGCACGCACCATTTAAATGGCTCCTAATGCCAGGAATGACTAGAATCAGCCCGCACAATGGAAATGGCTCCTAATGCCAGGAATGACTAGAATCAGCCCGCACAATGGAAATTGCTTCCTAATGCCAGGAAATGGCTAGAATCAGCCCTCACCATGGAAATGGCTCCTAATGCCAGGAAATGACTAGAATCAGCCCGCTCCATGGAAATGGCTCCTAATGCCAGGAAATGACTAGAATCAGCCTGCACCATGGAAATGGCTCCTAATGCCAGGAATGACTAGAAGCAGCCGGCACCATGGAAATGGCTCCTAATGCCAAGAATGACTAGAATCAGCCTGCACTATGGAAATGGCTGCTAATGCCAGGAAATGACTAGAATCAGCCCGCTCCATGGATATGGCTCCTAATGCCAGGAATGACTAGAATCAGCCCGCACCATGGAAATGGCTCCTAATGCCAGGAATGACTAGAATCAGCCTGCACCATGGAAAAGGCTTCCTAATGCCAGGAAATGACTAGAATCAGCCCGCACAATGGAAATGGCTTCCTAATGCCAGGAAATGACTAGAATCAGCCTGCACCATGGAAATGGCTCCTAATGCCAGGAATGACTAGAATCATCCTGCACCATGGAAATGGCTCCTAATGCCAGGAATGACTAGAATCAGCCTGCACCATCGAAATGGCTTCTTATTGCCAGGAAATGACTAGAAGCAACCTGCACCAAGGAAATGGCTTCTAATGCCAGGAAATAACTAGAAGCAGCCTGCACCATGGAAATGGCTTCCTATTCCAAGGAAATGGGTAGAAGCAGCCTGCACCATGGAAATGGCTCCTAATGCCAGGAAATAACTAGAAGCAGCCTGCACCATGGAAATGGCTTCCTAATGCCAGGAAATGACTAGAATCATCCCGCACCATGGAAAGGGCTCCTAATGCAAGGAAATGACTAGAAGCAGCCTGCACCATGGAAATGGCCCCTAATGCCAGGAATGACTAGAATCATCCTGCACCATGGAAATGCCTTCCTAATGCCAGTAAATGAGTAGAATCATCCTGCACCATGGAAATGGCTTCCTAATGCCAGGAAATGACTATCATCAGCCTGCACAATTGAAATTGCTCCTAATGTCAGGAATGACTAGAAGCAGCCTGCACCATGGAAATGGCTTCCTAATGCCAGGAAATCACTAGAATCAGTCCGCGCCATGGAAATGGCTCCTAATGCCAGGAATGACTAGAAGCAGCCTGCACCATGGAAATGGCTCCTAATGCCAGGAAATGACTAGAATCAGCCCACACCATGGAAATGGCTCCTAATGTCAGGAATGACTAGAAGCAGCTTGCACCATAGAAATGGCTCCTAATGCCAGGAAATAACTAGAAGCAGCCTGCACCATGGAAATGGCTTCCTATTGCCAGGAAATGACTAGAATCAGCCTGCACCATGGAAATGGCTCCTAATGCCAGGAAATGACTAGAATCAGCCTGCACCATGGAAATGGCTTCCTAATGCCAGGAAATTACTAGGAGCAGCCTGCACCATGGAAATGGCTCCTAATGCCAGGAAATGACTAGAATCTGCCTGCACCATGGAAATGGCTTCCTAATGCCAGGAATGACTAGAATCAGCCCGCACAATGGAAATGGCTCCTAATGCCAGGAATGACTAGAATCAGCCCGCACAATGGAAATGGCTCCTAATGCCAGGAAATGACTAGAATCAGCCCGCTCCATGGAAATGGCTCCTAATGCCAGGAATGACTAGAATCAGCCTGCACCATGGAAATGGCTCCTAATGCCAGGAATGACTAGAAGCAGCCTGCACCATGGAAATGGCTCCTAATGCCAGGAATGACTAGAATCAGCCTGCACCATGGAAATGGCTTCCTAATGCCAGGAAATGACTAGAATCAGCCCGCACAATGGAAATGGCTCCTAATGCCAGGAAATGACTAGAATCAGCCCGCACCATGGAAATGGCTCCTAATGCCAGGAATGACTAGAATCAGCCCGCACCGTGGAAATGGCTTCCTAATGCCAGAAAATTACTATAATCAGCCCACACCATGGAAATGCTTCCTAATGCCAGGAAATGACTAGAATCAGCCTGCACCATGGAAATGGCTCCCAATGACAGGAATGACTAGAATCAGCCTGCACCATGGAAATGGCTTCCTAATGCCAGGAAATTACGAGAATCAGCCCGCACCATGGAAATGGCTCCTAATGCCAGGAATGACTAGAATCAGCCTGCACCATGGAAATGGCTCCTAATGCCAGGAATGACTAGAATCAGCCCTCACAATGGAAATGGCCTCCTAATGCCAGGAAATGATTAGAATCAGCCTGCACCATGGAAATGGCTCCTAATGCCAGGAAATGACTAGAATCAGCCTGCACCATGGAAATGGCTTCTTATTGCCAGGAAATGACTAGAAGCAGCCTGCGCAATGGAAATGGCTTCCTATTGCCAGGAAATGGGTAGAAGCAACCTGCACCAAGGAAATGGCTCCTAATGCCAGGAAATAACTAGAAGCAGCCTGCACCATGGAAATGGCTTCCTATTGCAAGGAAATGGGTAGAAGCAGCCTGCACCATGGAAATGGCTCCTAATGCCAGGAAATAACTAGAAGCAGCCTGCACCATGGAAATGGCTTCCTAATGCCAGGAAATGACTAGAATCAGCCCGCACCATGGAAATGGCTCCTAATGCAAGGAAATTACTAGAAGCAGCCTGCACCATGGAAATGGCCCCTAATGCCAGGAATGACTAGAATCATCCTGCACCATGGAAATGCCTTCCTAATGCCAGGAAATGAGTAGAATCATCCTGCACCATGGAAATGGCTCCTAATGCCAGGAGATAACTAGAAGCAGCCTGCACAATGGAAATGGCTCCTAATGCCAGGAATGACTAGAAGCAGCCTGCACCATGGAAATGGCTTCCTAATGCCAGGAAATGACTAGAATCAGTCCGCGCCATGGAAATGGCTCCTAATGCAAGGAATGACTAGAAGCAGCCTGCACCATGGAAATGGCTCCTAATGCCAGGAAATGACTAGAATCAGCCTGCACCATGGAAATGGCTTCCTAATGCCAGGAAATGACTAGAAGCAGCCTGCACCATGGAAATTGCTCCTAATGCCAGGAAATGACTAGAATCAGCCAGCACGCACCATTTAAATGGCTCCTAATGCCAGGAATGACTAGAATCAGCCTGCACCATGGAAATGGCTCCTAATGCCAGGAATGACAAGAAGCAGCCTGCACCATGGAAATGGCTTCCTAATGCCAGGAAATGACTAGAATCAGTCCGCGCCATGGAAATGGCTCCTAATGCAAGGAATGACTAGAAGCAGCCTGCACCATGGAAATGGCTCCTAATGCCAGGAAATGACTAGAATCAGCCTGCACCATGGAAATGGCTTCCTAATGCCAGGAAATGACTAGAAGCAGCCTGCACCATGGAAATTGCTCCTAATGCCAGGAAATGACTAGAATCAGCCAGCACGCACCATTTAAATGGCTCCTAATGCCAGGAATGACTAGAATCAGCCTGCACCATGGAAATGGCGCCTAATGCCAGGAATGACAAGAAGCAGCCTGCACCATGGAAATGGCTCCTAATGCCAGGAAATGACTAGAATCAGCCTGCACCATGGAAATGGCTTCCTATTGCCAGGAATGACTAGAAGCAGCCTGCACCATGGAAATGGCTCCTAATGCCAGGAATGACTAGAATCATCCTGCACCATGGAAATGGCTCCTAATGCCAGGAATGACTAGAATCAGCACGCACCATGGAAATGGCTCCTAATGCCAGGAATGACTAGAATCGGCCTGCACCATGGAAATGGCTCCTAATGCCAGGAATGACTAGAATCGGCCTGCACCATGGAAATGGCTTCCTAATGCCAGGAAATGACTAGAATCAGCCCGCACAATGGAAATGGCTTCCTAATGCCAGGAAATGACTAGAATCAGCCTGCACCATGGAAATGGCTCCTAATGCCAGGAAATGACTAGAATCAGCCTGCACCATGGAAATGGCTTCTTATTGCCAGGAAATGACTAGAAGCAGCCTGCGCAATGGAAATGACTTCCTATTGCCAGGAAATGGGTAGAAGCAACCTGCACCAAGGAAATGTCTCCTAGTGCCAGGAAATAACTAGAAGCAGCCTGCACCATGGAAATGTCTTCCTATTGCAAGGAAATGGGTAGAAGCAGGCTGCACCATGGAAATGGCTCCTAATGCCAGGAAATAACTAGAATCAGCCCGCACCTTGGAAATGGCTCCTAATGCAAGGAAATGACTAGAAGCAGCCTGCACCATGGAAATGGCCCCTAATGCCAGGATTGACTACAATCATCCTGCACCATGGACATGCCTTCCTAATGCCAGGAAATGAGTAGAATCATCCTGCACCATGGAAATGGCTCCTAATGCCAGGAGATAACTAGAAGCAGCCTGCACAATGGAAATGGCTCCTAATGCCAGGAATGACTAGAAGCAGCCTACACCATGGAAATGGCTCCTAATGCCAGGAAATGACTAGAATCAGCCCACACCATGGAAATGGCTCCTAATGCCATGAATGACTAGAAGCAGCTTGCACCATAGAAATGGCCCCTAATGCCAGGAAATAACTAGAAGCAGCCTGCACCATGGAAATGGCTTCCTATTGCCAGGAAATGACTAGAAGCAGCCTGCACCATGGAAATGGCTTCCTATTGCCAGGAAATGACTAGAAGCAGCCTGCACCATGGAAATGGCTTCCTAATGCCAGGAATGACTAGAATCAGCCCGCACCATGGAAATGGCTCCTTATGCCAGGAATGACTAGAATCAGCCTGCACCATGGAAATGGCTCCTAATGCCAGGAATGACTAGAAGCAGCCTGCACCATGGAAATGGCTCCTAATGCCAGGAAATGACTAGAATCAGCCCACACCATGGAAATGGTTCCTAATGCCAGGAATGACTAGAAGCAGCTTGCACCATAGAAATGGCTCCTAGTGCCAGGAAATAACTAGAAGCAGCCTGCACCATGGAAATGGCTTCCTATTGCCAGGAAATGACTAGAATCAGCCGGCACCATGGAAATGGCTCCTAATGCCAGGAAATGACTAGAATCAGCCCACACCATGGAAATGGTTCCTAATGCCAGGAATGACTAGAAACAGCTTGCATCATAGAAGTGGCTCCTAATGCCAGGAAATAACTAGAAGCAGCCTGCACCATGGAAATGGCTCCTAATGCCAGGAAATGACTAGAATCAGCCTGCACCATGGAAATGGCTTCCTAATGCCAGGAAATGACTAGAAGCAGCCTGCACCATGGAAATGGCTCCTAATGCCAGGAAATGACTAGAATCAGCCAGCACCATGGAAAAGGCTTCCTATTGCCAGGAAATGACTAGAATCAGCCGGCACCATGGAAATGGCTCCTAATGCCAGGAAATGACTAGAATCAGCCCACACCATGGAAATGGCTCCTAATGCCAGGAATGACTAGAAGCAGCTTGCACCATAGAAATGGCCCCTAATGCCAGGAAAGAACTAGAAGCAGCCTGCACCATGGAAATGGCTCCTAATGCCAGGAAATGACTAGAATCAGCCTGCACCATGGAAATGGCTTCCTAATGCCAGGAAATCACTAGAAGCAGCCTGCACCATGGAAATGGCTCCTAATGCCAGGAAATGACTAGAATCAGCCAGCACGCACCATTTAAATGGCTCCTAATGCCAGGAATGACTAGAATCAGCCCGCACAATGGAAATGGCTCCTAATGCCAGGAATTACTAGAATCAGCCCGCACAATGGAAATTGCTTCTTAATGCCAGCAAATGGCTAGAATCAGCCCTCACCATGGAAATGGCTCCTAATGCCAGGAAATGACTAGAATCAAACCGCTTCATGGAAATGGCTCCTAATGCCAGGAATGACTAGAATCAGCCTGCACCATGGAAATGGCTCCTAATGCCAGGAATGACTAGAAGCAGCCTGCACCATGGAAATGGCTCCTAATGCCAAGAATGACTAGAATCATCCTGCACCATGGAAATGGCTCCTAATGCCAGGAATGACTAGAATCAGCACGCACCATGGAAATGGCTCCTAATGCCAGGAATGACTAGAATCAGCCTGCACCATGGAAATGGCTCCTAATGCCAGGAATGACTAGAATCGGCCTGCACCATGGAAATGGCTTCCTAATGCCAGGAAATGACTAGAATCAGCCCGCACAATGGAAATGGCTTCCTAATGCCAGGAAATGACTAGAATCAGCCTGCACCATGGAAATGGCTCCTAATGCCAGGAAATGACTAGAATCAGCCTGCACCATGGAAATGGCTTCTTATTGCCAGGAAATGACTAGAAGTAGCCTGCGCAATGGAAATGGCTTCCTATTGCCAGGAAATGGGTAGAAGCAACCTGCACCAAGGAAATGGCTCCTAATGCCAGGAAATAACTAGAAGCAGCCTGCACCATGGAAATGGCTTCCTAATGCCAGGAAATGACTAGAATCAGCCCGCACCATGGAAATGGCTCCTAATGCCAGGAAATTACTAGAAGCAGCCTGCACCATGGAAATGGCCCCTAATGCCAGGAATGACTAGAATCATCCTGCACCATGGAAATGCCTTCCTAATGCCAGGAAATGAGTAGAATCATCCTGCACCATGGAAATGGCTCCTAATGCCAGGAGATAACTAGAAGCAGCCTGCACAATGGAAATGGCTCCTAATGCCAGGAATGACTAGAATCAGCCTGCACCATGGAAATGGCTTCCTAATGCCAGGAAATGACTAGAATCAGTCCGCGCCATGGAAATGGCTCCTAATGCAAGGAATGACTAGAAGCAGCCTGCACCATGGAAATGGCTCCTAATGCCAGGAAATGACTAGAATCAGCCTGCACCATGGAAATGGCTTCCTAATGCCAGGAAATGACTAGAAGCAGCCTGCACCATGGAAATTGCTCCTAATGCCAGGAAATGACTAGAATCAGCCAGCACGCACCATTTAAATGGCTCCTAATGCCAGGAATGACTAGAATCAGCCTGCACCATGGAAATGGCGCCTAATGCCAGGAATGACAAGAAGCAGCCTGCACCATGGAAATGGCTCCTAATGCCAGGAAATGACTAGAATCAGCCTGCACCATGGAAATGGCTTCCTATTGCCAGGAATGACTAGAAGCAGCCTGCACCATGGAAATGGCTCCTAATGCCAGGAATGACTAGAATCATCCTGCACCATGGAAATGGCTCCTAATGCCAGGAATGACTAGAATCAGCACGCACCATGGAAATGGCTCCTAATGCCAGGAATGACTAGAATCGGCCTGCACCATGGAAATGGCTCCTAATGCCAGGAATGACTAGAATCGGCCTGCACCATGGAAATGGCTTCCTAATGCCAGGAAATGACTAGAATCAGCCCGCACAATGGAAATGGCTTCCTAATGCCAGGAAATGACTAGAATCAGCCTGCACCATGGAAATGGCTCCTAATGCCAGGAAATGACTAGAATCAGCCTGCACCATGGAAATGGCTTCTTATTGCCAGGAAATGACTAGAAGCAGCCTGCGCAATGGAAATGACTTCCTATTGCCAGGAAATGGGTAGAAGCAACCTGCACCAAGGAAATGTCTCCTAGTGCCAGGAAATAACTAGAAGCAGCCTGCACCATGGAAATGTCTTCCTATTGCAAGGAAATGGGTAGAAGCAGGCTGCACCATGGAAATGGCTCCTAATGCCAGGAAATAACTAGAATCAGCCCGCACCTTGGAAATGGCTCCTAATGCAAGGAAATGACTAGAAGCAGCCTGCACCATGGAAATGGCCCCTAATGCCAGGATTGACTACAATCATCCTGCACCATGGACATGCCTTCCTAATGCCAGGAAATGAGTAGAATCATCCTGCACCATGGAAATGGCTCCTAATGCCAGGAGATAACTAGAAGCAGCCTGCACAATGGAAATGGCTCCTAATGCCAGGAATGACTAGAAGCAGCCTACACCATGGAAATGGCTCCTAATGCCAGGAAATGACTAGAATCAGCCCACACCATGGAAATGGCTCCTAATGCCATGAATGACTAGAAGCAGCTTGCACCATAGAAATGGCCCCTAATGCCAGGAAATAACTAGAAGCAGCCTGCACCATGGAAATGGCTTCCTATTGCCAGGAAATGACTAGAAGCAGCCTGCACCATGGAAATGGCTTCCTATTGCCAGGAAATGACTAGAAGCAGCCTGCACCATGGAAATGGCTTCCTAATGCCAGGAATGACTAGAATCAGCCCGCACCATGGAAATGGCTCCTTATGCCAGGAATGACTAGAATCAGCCTGCACCATGGAAATGGCTCCTAATGCCAGGAATGACTAGAAGCAGCCTGCACCATGGAAATGGCTCCTAATGCCAGGAAATGACTAGAATCAGCCCACACCATGGAAATGGTTCCTAATGCCAGGAATGACTAGAAGCAGCTTGCACCATAGAAATGGCTCCTAGTGCCAGGAAATAACTAGAAGCAGCCTGCACCATGGAAATGGCTTCCTATTGCCAGGAAATGACTAGAATCAGCCGGCACCATGGAAATGGCTCCTAATGCCAGGAAATGACTAGAATCAGCCCACACCATGGAAATGGTTCCTAATGCCAGGAATGACTAGAAACAGCTTGCATCATAGAAGTGGCTCCTAATGCCAGGAAATAACTAGAAGCAGCCTGCACCATGGAAATGGCTCCTAATGCCAGGAAATGACTAGAATCAGCCTGCACCATGGAAATGGCTTCCTAATGCCAGGAAATGACTAGAAGCAGCCTGCACCATGGAAATGGCTCCTAATGCCAGGAAATGACTAGAATCAGCCAGCACCATGGAAAAGGCTTCCTATTGCCAGGAAATGACTAGAATCAGCCGGCACCATGGAAATGGCTCCTAATGCCAGGAAATGACTAGAATCAGCCCACACCATGGAAATGGCTCCTAATGCCAGGAATGACTAGAAGCAGCTTGCACCATAGAAATGGCCCCTAATGCCAGGAAAGAACTAGAAGCAGCCTGCACCATGGAAATGGCTCCTAATGCCAGGAAATGACTAGAATCAGCCTGCACCATGGAAATGGCTTCCTAATGCCAGGAAATCACTAGAAGCAGCCTGCACCATGGAAATGGCTCCTAATGCCAGGAAATGACTAGAATCAGCCAGCACGCACCATTTAAATGGCTCCTAATGCCAGGAATGACTAGAATCAGCCCGCACAATGGAAATGGCTCCTAATGCCAGGAATTACTAGAATCAGCCCGCACAATGGAAATTGCTTCTTAATGCCAGCAAATGGCTAGAATCAGCCCTCACCATGGAAATGGCTCCTAATGCCAGGAAATGACTAGAATCAAACCGCTTCATGGAAATGGCTCCTAATGCCAGGAATGACTAGAATCAGCCTGCACCATGGAAATGGCTCCTAATGCCAGGAATGACTAGAAGCAGCCTGCACCATGGAAATGGCTCCTAATGCCAAGAATGACTAGAATCATCCTGCACCATGGAAATGGCTCCTAATGCCAGGAATGACTAGAATCAGCACGCACCATGGAAATGGCTCCTAATGCCAGGAATGACTAGAATCAGCCTGCACCATGGAAATGGCTCCTAATGCCAGGAATGACTAGAATCGGCCTGCACCATGGAAATGGCTTCCTAATGCCAGGAAATGACTAGAATCAGCCCGCACAATGGAAATGGCTTCCTAATGCCAGGAAATGACTAGAATCAGCCTGCACCATGGAAATGGCTCCTAATGCCAGGAAATGACTAGAATCAGCCTGCACCATGGAAATGGCTTCTTATTGCCAGGAAATGACTAGAAGTAGCCTGCGCAATGGAAATGGCTTCCTATTGCCAGGAAATGGGTAGAAGCAACCTGCACCAAGGAAATGGCTCCTAATGCCAGGAAATAACTAGAAGCAGCCTGCACCATGGAAATGGCTTCCTAATGCCAGGAAATGACTAGAATCAGCCCGCACCATGGAAATGGCTCCTAATGCCAGGAAATTACTAGAAGCAGCCTGCACCATGGAAATGGCCCCTAATGCCAGGAATGACTAGAATCATCCTGCACCATGGAAATGCCTTCCTAATGCCAGGAAATGAGTAGAATCATCCTGCACCATGGAAATGGCTCCTAATGCCAGGAGATAACTAGAAGCAGCCTGCACAATGGAAATGGCTCCTAATGCCAGGAATGACTAGAATCAGCCTGCACCATGGAAATGGCTTCCTAATGCCAGGAAATGACTAGAATCAGTCCGCGCCATGGAAATGGCTCCTAATGCAAGGAATGACTAGAAGCAGCCTGCACCATGGAAATGGCTCCTAATGCCAGGAAATGACTAGAATCAGCCTGCACCATGGAAATGGCTTCCTAATGCCAGGAAATGACTAGAAGCAGCCTGCACCATGGAAATTGCTCCTAATGCCAGGAAATGACTAGAATCAGCCAGCACGCACCATTTAAATGGCTCCTAATGCCAGGAATGACTAGAATCAGCCTGCACCATGGAAATGGCTCCTAATGCCAGGAATGACAAGAAGCAGCCTGCACCATGGAAATGGCTCCTAATGCCAGGAAATGACTAGAATCAGCCTGCACCATGGAAATGGCTTCCTATTGCCAGGAATGACTAGAAGCAGCCTGCACCATGGAAATGGCTCCTAATGCCAGGAATGACTAGAATCAGCACGCACCATGGAAATGGCTCCTAATGCCAGGAATGACTAGAATCGGCCTGCACCATGGAAATGGCTCCTAATGCCAGGAATGACTAGAATCGGCCTGCACCATGGAAATGGCTTCCTAATGCCAGGAAATGACTAGAATCAGCCCGCACAATGGAAATGGCTTCTTATTGCCAGGAAATGACTAGAAGCAGCCTGCGCAATGGAAATGACTTCCTATTGCCAGGAAATGGGTAGAAGCAACCTGCACCAAGGAAATGGCTCCTAGTGCCAGGAAATAACTAGAAGCAGCCTGCACCATGGAAATGGCCCCTAATGCCAGGAATGACTACAATCATCCTGCACCATGGACATGCCTTCCTAATGCCAGGAAATGAGTAGAATCATCCTGCACAATGGAAATGGCTCCTAATGCCAGGAGATAACTAGAAGCAGCCTGCACAATGGAAATGGCTCCTAATGCCAGGAAATGACTAGAAGCAGCCTGCACAATGGAAATGGCTTCCTAATGCCATGAATGACTAGAATCAGCCTGCACCATGGAAATGGCTCCTAATGCCAGGAAATGACTAGAATCAGCCCGCACCATGGAAATGGCTTCCTATTGCCAGGAAATGACTAGAAGCAGCCTGCACCATGGAAATGGCTTCCTAATGCCAGGAATGACTAGAATCAGCCCGCACCATGGAAATGGCTCCTAATGCCAGGAATGACTAGAATCAGCCTACACCATGGAAATGGCTCCTAATGCCAGGAATGACTAGAAGCAGCCTGCACCATGGAAATGGCTCCTAATGCCAGGAAATGACTAGAATCAGCCCACACCATGGAAATGGCTCCTAATGCCAGGAATTACTAGAAGCAGCTTGCACCATAGAAATGGCTCCTAATGCCAGGAAATAACTAGAAGCAGCCTGCACCATGGAAATGGTTTCCTAATGCCAGGAAATGACTAGAATCAGTCCGCGCCATGGAAATGGCTCCTAATGCAATGAATGACTACAAACAGCCTGCACCATGGAAATGGCTCCTAATGCCAGGAAATGACTAGAATCAGCCCACACCATGGACATGGCTCCTAATGCCAGGAATGACTAGAAGCAGCTTGCACCATAGAAATGGCTCCTAATGCCAGGAAATAACTAGAAGCAGCCTGCACCATGGAAATGGCTTCCTATTGCCAGGAAATGACTAGAATCAGCCAGCACGCACCATTTAAATGGCTCCTAATGCCAGGAATGACTAGAATCAGCCCGCACAATGGAAATGGCTCCTAATGCCAGGAATGACTAGAATCAGCCCGCACAATGGAAATTGCTTCCTAATGCCAGGAAATGGCTAGAATCAGCCCTCACCATGGAAATGGCTCCTAATGCCAGGAAATGACTAGAATCAGCCCGCTCCATGGAAATGGCTCCTAATGCCAGGAAATGACTAGAATCAGCCTGCACCATGGAAATGGCTCCTAATGCCAGGAATGACTAGAAGCAGCCGGCACCATGGAAATGGCTCCTAATGCCAAGAATGACTAGAATCAGCCTGCACTATGGAAATGGCTGCTAATGCCAGGAAATGACTAGAATCAGCCCGCTCCATGGATATGGCTCCTAATGCCAGGAATGACTAGAATCAGCCCGCACCATGGAAATGGCTCCTAATGCCAGGAATGACTAGAATCAGCCTGCACCATGGAAAAGGCTTCCTAATGCCAGGAAATGACTAGAATCAGCCCGCACAATGGAAATGGCTTCCTAATGCCAGGAAATGACTAG
Organism: Ambystoma mexicanum; assembly: GCF_040938575.1. Taxonomy (NCBI): domain Eukaryota; kingdom Metazoa; phylum Chordata; class Amphibia; order Caudata; family Ambystomatidae; genus Ambystoma; species Ambystoma mexicanum. Next base: position 16,435,085 of record NC_090934.1, on the reverse strand, counting down.
AATCAGCCTGCACCATGGAAATGGCTCCTAATGCCAGGAATGACTAGAATCATCCTGCACCATGGAAATGGCTCCTAATGCCAGGAATGACTAGAATCAGCCTGCACCATCGAAATGGCTTCTTATTGCCAGGAAATGACTAGAAGCAACCTGCACCAAGGAAATGGCTTCTAATGCCAGGAAATAACTAGAAGCAGCCTGCACCATGGAAATGGCTTCCTATTCCAAGGAAATGGGTAGAAGCAGCCTGCACCATGGAAATGGCTCCTAATGCCAGGAAATAACTAGAAGCAGCCTGCACCATGGAAATGGCTTCCTAATGCCAGGAAATGACTAGAATCATCCCGCACCATGGAAAGGGCTCCTAATGCAAGGAAATGACTAGAAGCAGCCTGCACCATGGAAATGGCCCCTAATGCCAGGAATGACTAGAATCATCCTGCACCATGGAAATGCCTTCCTAATGCCAGTAAATGAGTAGAATCATCCTGCACCATGGAAATGGCTTCCTAATGCCAGGAAATGACTATCATCAGCCTGCACAATTGAAATTGCTCCTAATGTCAGGAATGACTAGAAGCAGCCTGCACCATGGAAATGGCTTCCTAATGCCAGGAAATCACTAGAATCAGTCCGCGCCATGGAAATGGCTCCTAATGCCAGGAATGACTAGAAGCAGCCTGCACCATGGAAATGGCTCCTAATGCCAGGAAATGACTAGAATCAGCCCACACCATGGAAATGGCTCCTAATGTCAGGAATGACTAGAAGCAGCTTGCACCATAGAAATGGCTCCTAATGCCAGGAAATAACTAGAAGCAGCCTGCACCATGGAAATGGCTTCCTATTGCCAGGAAATGACTAGAATCAGCCTGCACCATGGAAATGGCTCCTAATGCCAGGAAATGACTAGAATCAGCCTGCACCATGGAAATGGCTTCCTAATGCCAGGAAATTACTAGGAGCAGCCTGCACCATGGAAATGGCTCCTAATGCCAGGAAATGACTAGAATCTGCCTGCACCATGGAAATGGCTTCCTAATGCCAGGAATGACTAGAATCAGCCCGCACAATGGAAATGGCTCCTAATGCCAGGAATGACTAGAATCAGCCCGCACAATGGAAATGGCTCCTAATGCCAGGAAATGACTAGAATCAGCCCGCTCCATGGAAATGGCTCCTAATGCCAGGAATGACTAGAATCAGCCTGCACCATGGAAATGGCTCCTAATGCCAGGAATGACTAGAAGCAGCCTGCACCATGGAAATGGCTCCTAATGCCAGGAATGACTAGAATCAGCCTGCACCATGGAAATGGCTTCCTAATGCCAGGAAATGACTAGAATCAGCCCGCACAATGGAAATGGCTCCTAATGCCAGGAAATGACTAGAATCAGCCCGCACCATGGAAATGGCTCCTAATGCCAGGAATGACTAGAATCAGCCCGCACCGTGGAAATGGCTTCCTAATGCCAGAAAATTACTATAATCAGCCCACACCATGGAAATGCTTCCTAATGCCAGGAAATGACTAGAATCAGCCTGCACCATGGAAATGGCTCCCAATGACAGGAATGACTAGAATCAGCCTGCACCATGGAAATGGCTTCCTAATGCCAGGAAATTACGAGAATCAGCCCGCACCATGGAAATGGCTCCTAATGCCAGGAATGACTAGAATCAGCCTGCACCATGGAAATGGCTCCTAATGCCAGGAATGACTAGAATCAGCCCTCACAATGGAAATGGCCTCCTAATGCCAGGAAATGATTAGAATCAGCCTGCACCATGGAAATGGCTCCTAATGACAGGAAATGACTAGAATCAGCCTGCACCATGGAAATGGCTTCTTATTGCCAGGAAATGACTAGAAGCAGCCTGCACAATGGAAATGGCTTCCTATTGCCAGGAAATGGGTAGAAGCAACCTGCACCAAGGAAATGGCTCCTAATGCCAGGAAATAACTAGAAGCAGTCTGCACCATGGAAATGGCTTCCTATTGCAAGGAAATGGGTAGAAGCAGCCTGGACCATGGACATGGCTCCTAATGCCAGGAAATAACTAGAAGCAGCCTGCACCATGGAAATGGCTTCCTAATGCCAGGAAATGACTAGAATCAGCCCGCACCATGGAAATGGCTCCTAATGCAAGGAAATGACTAGAAGCAGCCTGCACCATGGAAATGGCCCCTAATGCCAGGAATGACTAGAATCATCCTGCACCATGGAAATGCCTTCCTAATGCCAGGAAATGAGTAGAATCATCCTGCACCATGGAAATGGCTCCTAATGCCAGGAGATAACTAGAAGCAGCCTGCACAATGGAAATGGCTCCTAATGCCAGGAATGACTAGAAGCAGCCTGCACCATGGAAATGGCCTCCTAACGCCAGGAAATGACTAGAATCAGTCCGCGCCATGGAAATGGCTCCTAATGCAAGGAATGACTACAAGCAGCCTGCACCATGGAAATGGCTCCTAATGCAAGGAATGACTACAAGCAGCCTGCACCATGGAAATGGTTTCCTAATGCCAGGAAATGACTAGAATCAGTCCGCGCCATGGAAATGGCTCCTAATGCAAGGAATGACTACAAACAGCCTGCACCATGGAAATGGCTCCTAATGCCAGGAAATGACTAGAATCAGCCCACACCATGGAAATGGCTCCTAATGCCAGGAATGACTAGAAGCAGCTTGCACCATAGAAATGGCTCCTAATGCCAGGAAATAACTAGAAGCAGCCTGCACCATGGAAATGGCTTCCTATTGCCAGGAAATGACTAGAATCAGCCTGCACCATGGAAATGGCTCCTAATGCCAGGAAATGACTAGAATCAGCCCGCACCATGGAAATGGTTCCTAATGCCAGGAATGACTAGAATCAGCCTGCACCATGGAAATGGCTCCTAATGCCAAGAATGACTAGAATCAGCCTGCACCATGGAAATGGCTCCTAATGCCAGGAAATGACTAGAATTAGCCCGCTCCATGGATATGGCTCCTAATGCCAGGAATGACTAGAATCAGCCCGCACCATGGAAATGGCTCCTAATGCCAGGAATGACTAGAATCAGCCTGCACCATGGAAAAGGCTTACTAATGCCAGGAAATGACTAGAATCAGCCCGCACAATGGAAATGGCTTCCTAATGCCAGGAATTGACTAGAATCAGCCTGCACCATGGAAATGACTCCTAATGCCAGGAAATGACTAGAATCAGCCTGCACCATGGAAATGGCTTCCTATTGCCAGGAATGACTAGAAGCAGCCTGCACCATGGAAATGGCTCCTAATGCCAGGAATGACTAGAATCATCCTGCACCATGGAAATGGCTCCTAATGCCAGGAATGACTAGAATCAGCAAGCACCATGGAAATGGCTCCTAATGCCAGGAATGACTAGAATCAGCCTGCACCATGGAAATGGCTCCTAATGCCAGGAATGACTAGAATCAGCCTGCACCATGGAAATGGCTTCCTAATGCCAGGAAATGACTAGAATCAGCCCGCACAATGGGAATGGCTTCCTAATGCCAGGAAATTACTAGAATCAGCCCGCACCATGGAAATGGCTCCTAATGCTAGGAAACGACTAGAATCAGCCTGCACCATGGAAATGGCTTCCTATTGCCAGCAATGACTAGAAGCAGCCTGCACCATGGAAATGGCTTCCTAATGCCAGGAATGACTAGAATCAGCCTGCACCATGGAAATGGCTCCTAATGCCAGGAATGACTAGAAGCAACCTGCACCATGGAAATGGCTCCTAATGCCAGAAATGATTAGAATCAGCCCGCACCATGGAAATGGCTCCTAATGCCAGGAATGACTAGAAATAGCCCGCACCATGGAAATGGCTCCTAATGCCAGGAATGACTAGAATCAGCCTGCACCATGGAAAAGGCTTCCTAATGCCAGGAAATGACTAGAATCAGCCCACACAATGGAAATGGCTTCCTAATGCCAGGAAATGACTAGAATCAGCCTGCACCATGGAAATGGCTCCCAATGCCAGGAAATTACTAGAATCAGCCTGCACCATGGAAATGGCTCCTAATGCCAGGAATGACTAGAATCATCCTGCACCATGGAAATGGCTCCTAATGCCAGGAATGACTAGAATCAGCACGCACCATGGAAATGGCTCCTAATGCCTGGAATGACTAGAATCAGCCTGCACCATGGAAATGGCTCCTAATGCCAGGAATGACTAGAATCGGCCTGCACCATGGAAATGGCTTCCTAATGCCAGGAAATGACTAGAATCAGCCCGCACCATGGAAATGGCTCCTAATGCCAGGAAATGACTAGAATCAGCCTGCACCATGGAAATGGCTTCTTATTGCCAGGAAATGACTAGAAGCAGCCTGCGCAATGGAAATGGCTTCCTATTGCCAGGAAATGGGGAGAAGCAACCTGCACCAAGGAAATGGCTCCTAATGCCAGGAAATGACTAGAATCAGCCTGCACCATGGAAATGGCTCCTAATGCCAGGAAATGACTAGAATCAGCCTGCACCATGGAAATGGCTTCTTATTGCCAGGAAATGACTAGAAGCAGCCTGCGCAATGGAAATGGCTTCCTATTGCCAGGAAATGGGTAGAAGCAACCTGCACCAAGTAAATGGCTCCTAATGCCAGGAAATAACTAGAAGCAGCCTGCACCATGGAAATGGCTTCCTATTGCAAGGAAATGGGTAGAAGCAGCCTGCACCATGGAAATGGCTCCTAATGCCAGGAAATAACTAGAAGCAGCCTGCACCATGGAAATGGCTTCCTAATGCCAGGAAATGACTAGAATCAGCCCGCACCATGGAAATGGCTCCTAATGCAAGGAAATTACTAGAAGCAGCCTGCACCATGGAAATGGCCCCTAATGCCAGGAATGACTAGAATCATCCTGCACCATGGAAATGCCTTCCTAATGCCAGGAAATGAGTAGAATCATCCTGCACCATGGAAATGGCTCCTAATGCCAGGAGATAACTAGAAGCAGCCTGCACAATGGAAATGGCTCCTAATGCCAGGAATGACTAGAAGCAGCCTGCACCATGGAAATGGCTTCCTAATGCCAGGAAATGACTAGAATCAGTCCGCGCCATGGAAATGGCTCCTAATGCAAGGAATGACTAGAAGCAGCCTGCACCATGGAAATGGCTCCTAATGCCAGGAAATGACTAGAATCAGCCTGCACCATGGAAATGGCTTCCTAATGCCAGGAAATGACTAGAAGCAGCCTGCACCATGGAAATTGCTCCTAATGCCAGGAAATGACTAGAATCAGCCAGCACGCACCATTTAAATGGCTCCTAATGCCAGGAATGACTAGAATCAGCCTGCACCATGGAAATGGCTCCTAATGCCAGGAATGACAAGAAGCAGCCTGCACCATGGAAATGGCTCCTAATGCCAGGAAATGACTAGAATCAGCCTGCACCATGCAAATGGCTTCCTATTGCCAGGAATGACTAGAAGCAGCCTGCACCATGGAAATGGCTCCTAATGCCAGGAATGACTAGAATCATCCTGCACCATGGAAATGGCTCCTAATGCCAGGAATGACTAGAATCAGCACGCACCATGGAAATGGCTCCTAATGCCAGGAATGACTAGAATCGGCCTGCACCATGGAAATGGCTCCTAATGCCAGAATGACTAGAAGCAGCCTGCACCATGGAAATGGCTTCCTAATGCCAGGAAATTACTAGAATCAGTCCGCGCCATGGAAATGGCTCCTAATGCAAGGAATGACTAGAAGCAGCCTGCACCATGGAAATGGCTCCTAATGCCAGGAAATGACTAGAATCAGCCTGCACCATGGAAATGGCTTCCTAATGCCAGGAAATGACTAGAAGCAGCCTGCACCATGGAAATTGCTCCTAATGCCAGGAAATGACTAGAATCAGCCAGCACGCACCATTTAAATGGCTCCTAATGCCAGGAATGACTAGAATCAGCCTGCACCATGGAAATGGCTTCCTATTGCCAGGAATGACTAGAAGCAGCCTGCACCATGGAAATGGCTCCTAATGCCAGGAATGACTAGCATCATCCTGCACCATGGAAATGGCTCCTAATGCCAGGAATGACTAGAATCAGCACGCACCATGGAAATGGCTCCTAATGGCAGGAATGACTAGAATCGGCCTGCACCATGGAAATGGCTCCTAATGCCAGGAATGACTAGAATCGGCCTGCACCATGGAAATGGCTTCCTAATGTCAGGAAATGACTAGAATCAGCCCGCACAATGGAAATGGCTTCCTAATGCCAGGAAATGACTAGAATCAGCCTGCACCATGGAAATGGCTCCTAATGCCAGGAAATGACTAGAATCAGCCTGCACCATGGAAATGGCTTCTTATTGCCAGGAAATGACTAGAAGCAGCCTGCGCAATGGAAATGACTTCCTATTGCCAGGAAATGGGTAGAAGCAACCTGCACCAAGGAAATGGCTCCTAGTGCCAGGAAATAACTAGAAGCAGCCTGCACCATGGAAATGGCTTCCTATTGCAAGGAAATGGGTAGAAGCAGCCTGCACCATGGAAATGGCTCCTAATGCCAGGAAATAACTAGAAGCAGCCTGCACCATGGAAATGGCTTCCTAATGCCAGGAAATGACTAGAATCAGCCCGCACCATGGAAATGGCTCCTAATGCAAGGAAATGACTAGAATCAGCCTTCCATGGAAATGTCCCCTAATGCCAGGAATGACTACAATCATCCTGCACCATGGACATGCCTTCCTAATGCCAGGAAATGAGTAAAATCATCCTGCACCATGGAAATGGCTCCTAATGCTAGGAGATAACTAGAAGCAGCCTGCACAATGGAAATGGCTCCTAATGCCAGGAATGACTAGAAGCAGCCTGCACCATGGAAATGGCTTCCTATTGCAAGGAAATGGGTAGAAGCAGCCTGCACCATGGAAATGGCTCCTAAAGCCAGGAAATAGCTAGAAGCAGCCTGCACCATGGAAATGGCTTCTAATGCCAGGAAATGACTAGAATCAGCGGCACCTTGGAAATGGCTTCCTAATGCCAGAAAATTACTAGAATCAGCCCACACCATGGAAATGACTAGAATCAGCCCACACAATGGAAATGGCTTCCTAATGCCAGGAAATTACTAGAATCAGCCCGCACCATGGAAATGGTTCCTAATGCCAGGAAATGACTAGAATCAGCCTGCACCATGGAAATGGCTTTCTATTGCCAGCAATGACTAGAAGCAGCCTGCACCATGGAAATGGCTTCCTAATGCCAGGAATGACTAGAATCAGCCTGCACCATGGAAATGCCAGGAAATGACTAGAATCAGCCCGCTCCATGGAAATGGCTCCCAATGCCAGGAATGACTAGAATCAGCCCGCACCATGGAATTGGCTCCTAATGCCAGGAATGACTAGAAGCAGCCTGCACCATGGAAATGGCTCCTAATGCCAGGAATGACTAGAATCAGCCTGAAACATGGAAATGGCTCCTAAAGCCAGGAATGACTAGAATCAGCCTGCACAATTTAAATGGCTTTCTAATGCCAGGAAACGACTAGAATCAGCCCGCACAATGGAACTGGCTTCCTAATGCCAGGAAATTACTAGAATCAGCCCGCACCATGGAAATGGCTCCTAATGCCAGGAAATGACTTGAATCAGCCTGCACCATGGAAATGGCTTTCTATTGCCAGCAATGACTAGAAGCAGCCCACACCATGGAAATGGCTTCCTAATGCCAGGAATGACTAGAATCAGCCTGCACCATGGAAATGGCTTCCTAATGCCAGGAAATGACTACAATCAGCCCGCACAATGGAAATGGCTTCCTAAGGCCAGGAAATGACTAGAAGCAGCCTGCACCATGGAAATGGCTCCTAATGTCAGGAATGACTAGAAGCAGCCTGCACCATGGAAATGGCTCCTAATGCCAGGAATGACTAGAATCAGCCTGCACAATGGAAATGGCTTCCTAATGCCAGGAAATGACTAGAATCAGCCCGCACAATGGAAATGGCTTCCTAATGCCAGGAAATTACTAGAATCAGCCCGCACCATGGAAATGGTTCCTAATGCCAGGAAATTACTAGAATCAGCCTGCACCATGGAAATGGCTTTCTATTGCCAGCAATGACTAGAAGCAGCCTGCACCATGGAAATGGCTTCCTAATGCCAGGAATGACTAGAATCAGCCTGCACCATGGAAATGCCAGGAAATGACTAGAATCAGCCCATTCCATGGAAATGGCTCCTAATGCCAGGAATTACTAGAATCAGCCCGCACCATGGAATTGGCTCCTAATGCCAGGAATGACTAGAATCAGCCTGTACCATGGAAATGGCTCCTAATGCCAGTAATGACTAGAATCAGCCTGCACAATGGAAATGGCTTCCTAATGCCAGGAAATGACTAGAATCAGCCCGCACAATGGAAATGGCTTCCTAATGCCAGGAAATGACTAGAATCAGCCAGCTCCATGGAAATGGCTCCTAATGCCAGGAATGACTAGAATCAGCCTGCACCATGGAAATGGCTCCTAATGCCAGGAAATGACTAGAATCAGCCTGCACAATGGAAATAGCTTCCTAATGCCAGGAAATTACTAGAATCAGCCCGCACCATGGAAATGGTTCCTAATGCCAGGAAATGACTAGAATCAGCCTGCACCATGGAAATGGCTTTCTATTGCCAGGAAATGACTAGAATCAGCCCGCTCCATGGAAATGGCTCCTAATGCCAGGAATGACTAGAATCAGCATGCACAATGGAAATGGCTTCCTAATGCCAGGAAATGACTAGAATTAGCCCGCACAATGGAAATGTCTTCCTAATGCCAGGAAATTACTAGAATCAGCCCGCACCATGGAAATGGTTCCTAATGCCAGGAAATGACTAGAATCAGCCTGCACCATGGAAATGGCTTTCTATTGCCAGGAAATGACTAGAATCAGCCCGCTCCATGGAAATGGCTCCTAATGCCAGGAATGACTAGAATCAGCCCGCACCATGGAATTGGCTCCTAATGCCAGGAATGACTAGAAGCAGCCTGCACCATGGAAATGGCTCCTAATGCCAGGAATGACTAGAATCAGCTTGCACCATGGAAATGGCTCCTAATGCCAGGAATGACTAGAAGCAGCCTGCACAATGGAAATGGCTTCCTAATTCCAGGAAATGACTAGAATCAGCCCGCACAATGGAAATGGCTTCCTAATGCCAGGAAATTACTAGAATCAGCCCGCATCATGGAAATGGCTCGTAATGCCAGGAAATGACTAGAATCAGCCTGCACCATGGAAATGGCTTCCTATTGCCAGCAATGACTAGAAGCAGCCCACATCATGGAAATGGCTTCCTAATGCCAGGAATGACTAGAATCAGCCTGCACCATGGAAATGGCTTCCTAATGCCAGGAAATGACTAGAATCAGCCCGCACAATGGAAATGGCTTCCTAATGCCAGGAAATGACTAGAATCAGCCCGCTCCATGGAAATGGCTCCTAATGCCAGGAATGACTAGAATCAGCCTGCACCATGGAAATGGCTCCTAATGCCAGGAATGACTAGAAGCAGCCTGCACCATGGAAATTGCTCCTAATGCCAGGAATGACAAGAATCAGCCTGCACAATGGAAATGGCTTCCTAATGCCAGGAAATGACTAGAATCAGCCCGCACAATGGAAATGGCTTCCTAATGCCAGGAAATGACTAGAATCAGCCCGCTCCATGGAAATGGCTCCTAATGCCAGGAAATGACTAGAATCAGCCTGCACCATGGAAATGGCTCCTAATGCCAGGAATGACTAGAATTAGCCTGCACCATGGAAATGGGGAATGACTAGAATCAGCCTGCACCATGGAAATGCCAGGAAATGACTAGAATCAGCCCGCTCCATGGAATTGGCTCCTAATGCCAGGAATGACTAGAAGCAGCCTGCACCATGGAAATGGCTCCTAATGCCAGGAATGACTAGAATCAGCCTGCACCATCGAAATGGCTCCTAATGCCAGGAATGACTAGAATCAGCCTGCACAATGGAAATGGCTTCCTAATGCCAGGAAATGACTAGAATCAGCCCGCACAATGCAAATGGCTTCCTAATGCCAGGAAATTACTAGAATCAGCCCGCACCATGGAAATGGCTCCTAATGCCAGGAAATGACTAGAATCAGCCTGCACCATGGAAATGGCTTCCTATTGCCAGCAATGACTAGAAGCAGCCCGCACCATGGAAATGGCTTCCTAATGCCAGGAATGACTAGAATCAGCCTGCACCATGGAAATGGCTCCTAATGCCAGGAATGACTAGAAGCAGCCTGCACCATGGAAATGGCTCCTAATGCCAGAAATGACTAGAATCAGCCCGCACCATGGAAATGGCTCCTAATGCCAGGAATGACTAGAATCAGCCCGCACCATGGAAATGGCATGGCTCCTAATGCCAGGAATGACTAGAATCAGCCCGCACAATCGAAATGGCTTCCTAATGCCAGGAAATGACTAGAATCAGCCTGCACCATGGAAATGGCTTCCTAATGCCAGGAAATGACTAGAATCAGCCCGCACAATGGGAATGGATTCCTAATGCCAGGAAATGACTAGAATCAGCCTGCACCATGGAAATGGCTCCTTATTCCAGGAAATGACTAGAATCAGCCTGCACCACGGAAATGGCGTCCTATTGCCAGAAATGACTAGAAGCAGCCTGCACCATGAACATGGCTCCTAATGCCAGGAATAACTAAAATCAGCCTGCACCATGGAAATGGCTTCCTAATGCCAGGAAATGACTAGAATCAGAAATGGCTACTAATGCCAGGAAATAACTAGAATCAGCCTGCACCATGGAAATGGCTTCCTATTGCCAGGAATGAATAGAAGCAGCCTGCACCATGGAAATGGCTCCTAACGCCAGGAATGACTAGAAGCAGCCTGCACCATGGAATTGGCTCCTAACGCCAGGAATGACTAGAATCAGCCCGCACCATGGAAATGGCTCCTAATGCCAGGAATGACTAGAATCAGCCTGCACCATGGTAATGGCTCTTAATTCCAGGAATGACAAGAATCAGCCTGCACCATGGAAATGGCTTCCAAATGTCAGCAAATGACTAGAATCAACCCAAACAATGGAAATCGCCTCCTAATGACAGGAAATGGCTAGAATCAGCCCGCTCCATGGAAATGGCTCCTAATGCCAGGAATGCCTAGAATCAGCCCGCACCATGGAAATGGCTCCTAATGCCAGGAATGACAAGAAGCAGCCTGCACCATGGAAATGGCTCCTAATGCCAGGAATGACTAGAATCAGCCTGCACCATGGAAATGGCTCCTAATTCCAGGAATGACTAGAATCAGCTTGCACAATGGAAATGGCTTCCTAATGCCAGGAAATGACTAGAATCAGCCTGCACCATGGAAATGACTCCTAATGCCAGGAATGACTGGAATCAGCCCGCACAATGGAAATGGGTCCTAATTCCAGGAATGACTAGAATCAGCCCACACTATGGAAATGGCTTCCTAATGCCAGGAAATGGCTAGAATCAGCCCTCACCATGGAAATGGCTCCTAATGCCAGGAAATGACTAGAATCAGCCCGCTCCATGGAAATGGCTCCTAATGCCAGGAATGACTAGAGTCAGCCTGCACCATGGAAATGGCTCCTAATGCCAGGAATGACTAGAAGCAGCCTGCACCATGGAAATGGCTCCTAATGCCAGGAATGACTAGAATCAGCCTGCACCATGGAAATGGCTCCTAATTCCAGGAAATGACTAGAATCAGCCCGCTCCATGGAAATGGCTCCTAATGCCAGGAATGACTAGAATTAGCCTGCACCATGGAAATGGGGAATGACTAGAATCAGCCTGCACCATGGAAATGCCAGGAAATTACTAGAATTAGCCCGCTCCATGGAATTGGCTCCTAATGCCAGGAATGACTAGAAGCAGCCTGCACCATGGAAATGGCTCCTAATGCCAGGAATGACTAGAATCAGCCTGCACCATGGAAATGGCTCCTAATGCCAGGAATGACTAGAATCAGCCTGCACAATGGAAATGGCTTCCTAATGCCAGGAAATGACTAGAATCAGCCCGCACAATGGAAATGGCTTCCTAATGCCAGGAAATTACTAGAATCAGCCCGCACCATGGAAATGGCTCCTAATGCCAGGAAATGACTAGAATCAGCCTGCACCATGGAAATGGCTTCCTATTGCCAGCAATGACTAGAAGCAGCCCGCACCATTGAAATGGCTTCCTAATGCCAGGAATGACTAGAATCAGCCTGCACCATGGAAATGGCTCCTAATGCCAGGAATGACTAGAAGCAGCCTGCACCATGGAAATGGCTCCTAATGCCAGAAATGACTAGAATCAGCCCGCACCATGGAAATGGCTCCTAATGCCAGGAATGACTAGAATCAGCCCGCACCATGGAAATGGCTCCTAATGCCAGGAACGACTAGAATCAGCCCGCACAATCGAAATGGCTTCCTAATGCCAGGAAATGACTAGAATCAGCCTGCACCATGGAAATGGCTTCCTAATGCCAGGAAATGACTAGAATCAGCCCGCACAATGGGAATGGCTTCCTAATGCCAGGAAATGACTAGAATCAGCCTGCACCATGGAAATGGCTCCTTATGCCAGGAAATGACTAGAATCAGCCTGCACCATGGAAATTGCGTCCTATTGCCAGAAATGACTAGAAGCAGCCTGCACCATGAAAATGGCTCCTAATGCCAGGAATGACTAAAATCAGCCTGCACCATGGAAATGGCTTCCTATTGCCAGGAATGACTAGAAGCAGCCTGCACCATGGAAATGGCTCCTAACGCCAGGAATGACTAGAAGCAGCCTGCACCATGGAATTGGCTCCTAACACCAGGAATGACTAGAATCAGCCCGCACCATGGAAATGACTCCTAATGCCAGGAATGACTAGAATCAGCCTGCACCATGGTAATGGCTCTTAATTCCAGGAATGACAAGAATCAGCCTGCACCATGGAAATGGCTTCCAAATGTCAGAAAATGACTAGAATCAACCCAAACAATGGAAATCGCCTCCTAATGACAGGAAATGGCTAGAATCAGCCCGCTCCATGGAAATGGCTCCTAATGCAGGGAATGCCTAGAATCAGCCCGCACCATGGAAATGGCTCCTAATGCCAGGAATGACAAGAAGCAGCCTGCACCATGGAAATGGCTCCTAATGCCAGGAATGACTAGAATCACCCTGCACCATGGAAATGGCTCCTAATGCCAGGAATGACTAGAATCAGCTTGCACAATGGAAATGGCTTCCTAATGCCAGGAAATGACTAGAATCAGCCTGCACCATGGAAATGACTCCTAATGCCAGGAATGACCGGAATCAGCCCGCACAATGGAAATGGGTCCTAATGCCAGGAATGACTAGAATCAGCCCGCACTATGGAAATGGCTTCCTAATGCCAGGAAATGGCTAGAATCAGCCCTCACCATGGAAATGGCTCCTAATGCCAGGAAATGACTAGAATCAGCCCGCTCCATGGAAATGGCTCCTAATGCCAGGAATGACTAGAATCAGCCTGCACCATGGAAATGGCTCCTAATGCCAGGAATGACTAGAAGCAGCCTGCACCATGGAAATGGCTCCTAATGCCAGGAATGACTAGAATCAGCCTGCACCATGGAAATGGCTCCTAATGCCAGGAAATGACTAGAATCAGCCCGCTCCATGGAAATGGCTCCTAATGCCAGGAATGACTAGAATTAGCCTGCACCATGGAAATGGGGAATGACTAGAATCAGCCTGCACCATGGAAATGCCAGGAAATGACTAGAATCAGCCCGCTCCATGGAATTGGCTCCTAATGCCAGGAATGACTAGAAGCAGCCTGCACCATGGAAATGGCTCCTAATGCCAGGAATGACTAGAATCAGCCTGAACCATGGAAATGGCTCCTAATGCCAGGAATGACTAGAATCAGCCTGCACAATGGAAATGGCTTCCTAATGCCAGGAAATGACTAGAATCAGCCCGCACAATGGAAATGGCTTCCTAATGCCAGGAAATTACTAGAATCAGCCCGCACCATGGAAATGGCTCCTAATGCCAGGAAATGACTAGAATCAGCCTGCACCATGGAAATGGCTTCCTATTGCCAGCAATGACTAGAAGCAGCCCGCACCATGGAAATGGCTTCCTAATGCCAGGAATGACTAGAATCAGCCTGCACCATGGAAATGGCTCCTAATGCCAGGAATGACTAGAATCAGCCCGCTCCATGGAAATGGCTCCTAATGCCAGGAATGACTAGAGTCAGCCTGCACCATGGAAATGGCTCCTAATGCCAGGAATGACTAGAAGCAGCCTGCACCATGGAAATGGCTCCTAATGCCAGGAATGACTAGAATCAGCCTGCACCATGGAAATGGCTCCTAATGCCAGGAAATGACTAGAATCAGCCCGCTCCATGGAAATGGCTCCTAATGCCAGGAATGACTAGAATTAGCCTGCACCATGGAAATGGGGAATGACTAGAATCAGCCTGCACCATGGAAATGCCAGGAAATTACTAGAATCAGCCCGCTCCATTTAATTGGCTCCTAATGCCAGGAATGACTAGAAGCAGCCTGCACCATGGAAATGGCTCCTAATGCCAGGAATGACTAGAATCAGCCTGCACCATGGAAATGGCTCCTAATGCCAGGAATGACTAGAATCAGCCTGCACAATGGAAATGGCTTCCTAATGCCAGGAAATGACTAGAATCAGCCCGCACAATGGAAATGGCTTCCTAATGCCAGGAAATTACTAGAATCAGCCCGCACCATGGAAATGGCTCCTAATGCCAGGAAATGACTAGAATCAGCCTGCACCATGGAAATGGCTTCCTATTGCCAGCAATGACTAGAAGCAGCCCGCACCATTGAAATGGCTTCCTAATGCCAGGAATGACTAGAATCAGCCTGCACCATGGAAATGGCTCCTAATGCCAGGAATGACTAGAAGCAGCCTGCACCATGGAAATGGCTCCTAATGCCAGAAATGACTAGAATCAGCCCGCACCATGGAAATGGCTCCTAATGCCAGGAATGACTAGAATCAGCCCGCACCATGGAAATGGCTCCTAATGCCAGGAACGACTAGAATCAGCCCGCACAATCGAAATGGCTTCCTAATGCCAGGAAATGACTAGAATCAGCCTGCACCATGGAAATGGCTTCCTAATGCCAGGAAATGACTAGAATCAGCCCGCACAATGGGAATGGCTTCCTAATGCCAGGAAATGACTAGAATCAGCCTGCACCATGGAAATGGCTCCTTATGCCAGGAAATGACTAGAATCAGCCTGCACCATGGAAATGGCGTCCTATTGCCAGAAATGACTAGAAGCAGCCTGCACCATGAAAATGGCTCCTAATGCCAGGAATGACTAGAATCAGCCCGCACCATGGAAATGGCTCCTAATGCCAGGAACGACTAGAATCAGCCCGCACAATCGAAATGGCTTCCTAATGCCAGGAAATGACTAGAATCAGCCTGCACCATGGAAATGGCTTCCTAATGCCAGGAAATGACTAGAATCAGCCCGCACAATGGGAATGGCTTCCTAATGCCAGGAAATGACTAGAATCAGCCTGCACCATGGAAATGGCTCCTTATGCCAGGAAATGACTAGAATCAGCCTGCACCATGGAAATGGCGTCCTATTGCCAGAAATGACTAGAAGCAGCCTGCACCATGAAAATGGCTCCTAATGCCAGGAAATGACTAGAATCAGCCCGCTCCATGGAAATGGCTCCTAATGCCAGGAATGACTAGAATCAGCATGCACAATGGAAATGGCTTCCTAATGCCAGGAAATGACTAGAATCAGCCCGCACAATGGAAATGTCTTCCTAATGCCAGGAAATTACTAGAATCAGCCCGCACCATGGAAATGGTTCCTAATGCCAGGAAATGACTAGAATCAGCCTGCACCATGGAAATGGCTTTCTATTGCCAGGAAATGACTAGAATCAGCCCGCTCCATGGAAATGGCTCCTAATGCCAGGAATGACTAGAATCAGCCCGCACCATGGAATTGGCTCCTAATGCCAGGAATGACTAGAAGCAGCCTGCACCATGGAAATGGCTCCTAATGCCAGGAATGACTAGAATCAGCTTGCACCATGGAAATGGCTCCTAATGCCAGGAATGACTAGAAGCAGCCTGCACAATGGAAATGGCTTCCTAATTCCAGGAAATGACTAGAATCAGCCCGCACAATGGAAATGGCTTCCTAATGCCAGGAAATTACTAGAATCAGCCCGCACCATGGAAATGGCTCGTAATGCCAGGAAATGACTAGAATCAGCCTGCACCATGGAAATGGCTTCCTATTGCCAGCAATGACTAGAAGCAGCCCACATCATGGAAATGGCTTCCTAATGCCAGGAATGACTAGAATCAGCCTGCACCATGGAAATGGCTTCCTAATGCCAGGAAATGACTAGAATCAGCCCGCACAATGGAAATGGCTTCCTAATGCCAGGAAATGACTAGAATCAGCCCGCTCCATGGAAATGGCTCCTAATGCCAGGAATGACTAGAATCAGCCTGCACCATGGAAATGGCTCCTAATGCCAGGAATGACTAGAAGCAGCCTGCACCATGGAAATTGCTCCTAATGCCAGGAATGACAAGAATCAGCCTGCACAATGGAAATGGCTTCCTAATGCCAGGAAATGACTAGAATCAGCCCGCACAATGGAAATGGCTTCCTAATGCCAGGAAATGACTAGAATCAGCCCGCTCCATGGAAATGGCTCCTAATGCCAGGAAATGACTAGAATCAGCCTGCACCATGGAAATGGCTCCTAATGCCAGGAATGACTAGAATTAGCCTGCACCATGGAAATGGGGAATGACTAGAATCAGCCTGCACCATGGAAATGCCAGGAAATGACTAGAATCAGCCCGCTCCATGGAATTGGCTCCTAATGCCAGGAATGACTAGAAGCAGCCTGCACCATGGAAATGGCTCCTAATGCCAGGAATGACTAGAATCAGCCTGCACCATCGAAATGGCTCCTAATGCCAGGAATGACTAGAATCAGCCTGCACAATGGAAATGGCTTCCTAATGCCAGGAAATGACTAGAATCAGCCCGCACAATGCAAATGGCTTCCTAATGCCAGGAAATTACTAGAATCAGCCCGCACCATGGAAATGGCTCCTAATGCCAGGAAATGACTAGAATCAGCCTGCACCATGGAAATGGCTTCCTATTGCCAGCAATGACTAGAAGCAGCCCGCACCATGGAAATGGCTTCCTAATGCCAGGAATGACTAGAATCAGCCTGCACCATGGAAATGGCTCCTAATGCCAGGAATGACTAGAAGCAGCCTGCACCATGGAAATGGCTCCTAATGCCAGAAATGACTAGAATCAGCCCGCACCATGGAAATGGCTCCTAATGCCAGGAATGACTAGAATCAGCCCGCACCATGGAAATGGCATGGCTCCTAATGCCAGGAATGACTAGAATCAGCCCGCACAATCGAAATGGCTTCCTAATGCCAGGAAATGACTAGAATCAGCCTGCACCATGGAAATGGCTTCCTAATGCCAGGAAATGACTAGAATCAGCCCGCACAATGGGAATGGATTCCTAATGCCAGGAAATGACTAGAATCAGCCTGCACCATGGAAATGGCTCCTTATGCCAGGAAATGACTAGAATCAGCCTGCACCACGGAAATGGCGTCCTATTGCCAGAAATGACTAGAAGCAGCCTGCACCATGAACATGGCTCCTAATGCCAGGAATAACTAAAATCAGCCTGCACCATGGAAATGGCTTCCTAATGCCAGGAAATGACTAGAATCAGAAATGGCTACTAATGCCAGGAAATAACTAGAATCAGCCTGCACCATGGAAATGGCTTCCTATTGCCAGGAATGAATAGAAGCAGCCTGCACCATGGAAATGGCTCCTAACGCCAGGAATGACTAGAAGCAGCCTGCACCATGGAATTGGCTCCTAACGCCAGGAATGCCTAGAATCAGCCCGCACCATGGAAATGGCTCCTAATGCCAGGAATGACAAGAAGCAGCCTGCACCATGGAAATGGCTCCTAATGCCAGGAATGACTAGAATCAGCCTGCACCATGGAAATGGCTCCTAATGCCAGGAATGACTAGAATCAGCTTGCACAATGGAAATGGCTTCCTAATGCCAGGAAATGACTAGAATCAGCCTGCACCATGGAAATGACTCCTAATGCCAGGAA
Source organism: Ambystoma mexicanum (assembly GCF_040938575.1). NCBI lineage: Eukaryota > Metazoa > Chordata > Amphibia > Caudata > Ambystomatidae > Ambystoma > Ambystoma mexicanum. The sequence continues at coordinate 16,416,821 of NC_090934.1, read as the reverse complement.
TGACTGGAATCAGCCCGCACAATGGAAATGGGTCCTAATTCCAGGAATGACTAGAATCAGCCCGCACTATGGAAATGGCTTCCTAATGCCAGGAAATGGCTAGAATCAGCCCTCACCATGGAAATGGCTCCTAATGCCAGGAAATGACTAGAATCAGCCCGCTCCATGGAAATGGCTCCTAATGCCAGGAATGACTAGAGTCAGCCTGCACCATGGAAATGGCTCCTAATGCCAGGAATGACTAGAAGCAGCCTGCACCATGGAAATGGCTCCTAATGCCAGGAATGACTAGAATCAGCCTGCACCATGGAAATGGCTCCTAATGCCAGGAAATGACTAGAATCAGCCCGCTCCATGGAAATGGCTCCTAATGCCAGGAATGACTAGAATTAGCCTGCACCATGGAAATGGGGAATGACTAGAATCAGCCTGCACCATGGAAATGCCAGGAAATTACTAGAATTAGCCCGCTCCATGGAATTGGCTCCTAATGCCAGGAATGACTAGAAGCAGCCTGCACCATGGAAATGGCTCCTAATGCCAGGAATGACTAGAATCAGCCTGCACCATGGAAATGGCTCCTAATGCCAGGAATGACTAGAATCAGCCTGCACAATGGAAATGGCTTCCTAATGCCAGGAAATGACTAGAATCAGCCCGCACAATGGAAATGGCTTCCTAATGCCAGGAAATTACTAGAATCAGCCCGCACCATGGAAATGGCTCCTAATGCCAGGAAATGACTAGAATCAGCCTGCACCATGGAAATGGCTTCCTATTGCCAGCAATGACTAGAAGCAGCCCGCACCATTGAAATGGCTTCCTAATGCCAGGAATGACTAGAATCAGCCTGCACCATGGAAATGGCTCCTAATGCCAGGAATGACTAGAAGCAGCCTGCACCATGGAAATGGCTCCTAATGCCAGAAATGACTAGAATCAGCCCGCACCATGGAAATGGCTCCTAATGCCAGGAATGACTAGAATCAGCCCGCACCATGGAAATGGCTCCTAATGCCAGGAACGACTAGAATCAGCCCGCACAATCGAAATGGCTTCCTAATGCCAGGAAATGACTAGAATCAGCCTGCACCATGGAAATGGCTTCCTAATGCCAGGAAATGACTAGAATCAGCCCGCACAATGGGAATGGCTTCCTAATGCCAGGAAATGACTAGAATCAGCCTGCACCATGGAAATGGCTCCTTATGCCAGGAAATGACTAGAATCAGCCTGCACCATGGAAATGGCGTCCTATTGCCAGAAATGACTAGAAGCAGCCTGCACCATGAAAATGGCTCCTAATGCCAGGAATGACTAAAATCAGCCTGCACCATGGAAATGGCTTCCTAATGCCAGGAAATGACTAGAATCAGCCTGCACCATGGAAATGGCTACTAATGCCAGGAAATAACTAGAATCAGCCTGCACCATGGAAATGGCTTCCTATTGCCAGGAATGACTAGAAGCAGCCTGCACCATGGAAATGGCTCCTAACGCCAGGAATGACTAGAAGCAGCCTGCACCATGGAATTGGCTCCTAACACCAGGAATGACTAGAATCAGCCCGCACCATGGAAATGACTCCTAATGCCAGGAATGACTAGAATCAGCCTGCACCATGGTAATGGCTCTTAATTCCAGGAATGACAAGAATCAGCCTGCACCATGGAAATGGCTTCCAAATGTCTGAAAATGACTAGAATCAACCCAAACAATGGAAATCGCCTCCTAATGACAGGAAATGGCTAGAATCAGCCCGCTCCATGGAAATGGCTCCTAATGCAGGGAATGCCTAGAATCAGCCCGCACCATGGAAATGGCTCCTAATGCCAGGAATGACAAGAAGCAGCCTGCACCATGGAAATGGCTCCTAATGCCAGGAATGACTAGAATCACCCTGCACCATGGAAATGGCTCCTAATGCCAGGAATGACTAGAATCAGCTTGCACAATGGAAATGGCTTCCTAATGCCAGGAAATGACTAGAATCAGCCTGCACCATGGAAATGACTCCTAATGCCAGGAATGACCGGAATCAGCCCGCACAATGGAAATGGGTCCTAATGCCAGGAATGACTAGAATCAGCCCGCACTATGGAAATGGCTTCCTAATGCCAGGAAATGGCTAGAATCAGCCCTCACCATGGAAATGGCTCCTAATGCCAGGAAATGACTAGAATCAGCCCGCTCCATGGAAATGGCTCCTAATGCCAGGAATGACTAGAATCAGCCTGCACCATGGAAATGGCTCCTAATGCCAGGAATGACTAGAAGCAGCCTGCACCATGGAAATGGCTCCTAATGCCAGGAATGACTAGAATCAGCCTGCACCATGGAAATGGCTCCTAATGCCAGGAAATGACTAGAATCAGCCCGCTCCATGGAAATGGCTCCTAATGCCAGGAATGACTAGAATTAGCCTGCACCATGGAAATGGGGAATGACTAGAATCAGCCTGCACCATGGAAATGCCAGGAAATGACTAGAATCAGCCCGCTCCATGGAATTGGCTCCTAATGCCAGGAATGACTAGAAGCAGCCTGCACCATGGAAATGGCTCCTAATGCCAGGAATGACTAGAATCAGCCTGAACCATGGAAATGGCTCCTAATGCCAGGAATGACTAGAATCAGCCTGCACAATGGAAATGGCTTCCTAATGCCAGGAAATGACTAGAATCAGCCCGCACAATGGAAATGGCTTCCTAATGCCAGGAAATGACTAGAATCAGCCTGCACCATGGAAATGGCTCCTAATGCCAGGAAATGACTAGAATCAGCCTGCACCATGGAAATGGCTTCCTATTGCCAGCAATGACTAGAAGCAGCCCGCACCATGGAAATGGCTTCCTAATGCCAGGAATGACTAGAATCAGCCTGCACCATGGAAATGGCTCCTAATGCCAGGAATGACTAGAATCAGCCCGCTCCATGGAAATGGCTCCTAATGCCAGGAATGACTAGAGTCAGCCTGCACCATGGAAATGGCTCCTAATGCCAGGAATGACTAGAAGCAGCCTGCACCATGGAAATGGCTCCTACTGCCAGGAATGACTAGAATCAGCCTGCACCATGGAAATGGCTCCTAATGCCAGGAAATGACTAGAATCAGCCCGCTCCATGGAAATGGCTCCTAATGCCAGGAATGACTAGAATTAGCCTGCACCATGGAAATGGGGAATGACTAGAATCAGCCTGCACCATGGAAATGCCAGGAAATTACTAGAATCAGCCCGCTCCATGGAATTGGCTCCTAATGCCAGGAATGACTAGAAGCAGCCTGCACCATGGAAATGGCTCCTAATGCCAGGAATGACTAGAATCAGCCTGCACCATGGAAATGGCTCCTAATGCCAGGAATGACTAGAATCAGCCTGCACAATGGAAATGGCTTCCTAATGCCAGGAAATGACTAGAATCAGCCCGCACAATGGAAATGGCTTCCTAATGCCAGGAAATTACTAGAATCAGCCCGCACCATGGAAATGGCTCCTAATGCCAGGAAATGACTAGAATCAGCCTGCACCATGGAAATGGCTTCCTATTGCCAGCAATGACTAGAAGCAGCCCGCACCATTGAAATGGCTTCCTAATGCCAGGAATGACTAGAATCAGCCTGCACCATGGACATGGCTCCTAATGCCAGGAATGACTAGAAGCAGCCTGCACCATGGAAATGGCTCCTAATGCCAGAAATGACTAGAATCAGCCCGCACCATGGAAATGGCTCCTAATGCCAGGAATGACTAGAATCAGCCCGCACCATGGAAATGGCTCCTAATGCCAGGAACGACTAGAATCAGCCCGCACAATCGAAATGGCTTCCTAATGCCAGGAAATGACTAGAATCAGCCTGCACCATGGAAATGGCTTCCTAATGCCAGGAAATGACTAGAATCAGCCCGCACAATGGGAATGGCTTCCTAATGCCAGGAAATGACTAGAATCAGCCTGCACCATGGAAATGGCTCCTTATGCCAGGAAATGACTAGAATCAGCCTGCACCATGGAAATGGCGTCCTATTGCCAGAAATGACTAGAAGCAGCCTGCACCATGAAAATGGCTCCTAATGCCAGGAATGACTAGAATCAGCCCGCACCATGGAAATGGCTCCTAATGCCAGGAACGACTAGAATCAGCCCGCACAATCGAAATGGCTTCCTAATGCCAGGAAATGACTAGAATCAGCCTGCACCATGGAAATGGCTTCCTAATGCCAGGAAATGACTAGAATCAGCCCGCACAATGGGAATGGCTTCCTAATGCCAGGAAATGACTAGAATCAGCCTGCACCATGGAAATGGCTCCTTATGCCAGGAAATGACTAGAATCAGCCTGCACCATGGAAATGGCGTCCTATTGCCAGAAATGACTAGAAGCAGCCTGCACCATGAAAATGGCTCCTAATGCCAGGAATGACTAAAATCAGCCTGCACCATGGAAATGGCTTCCTATTGCCAGGAATGACTAGAAGCAGCCTGCACCATGGAAATGGCTCCTAACGCCAGGAATGACTAGAAGCAGCCTGCACCATGGAATTGGCTCCTAACGCCAGGAATGACTAGAACCAGCCCGCACCATGGAAATGACTCCTAATGCCAGGAATGACTAGAATCAGCCTGCACCATGGTAATGGCTCTTAATTCCAGGAATGACAAGAATCAGCCTGCACCATGGAAATGGCTTCCAAATGTCAGAAAATGACTAGAATCAACCCAAACAATGGAAATCGCCTCCTAATGACAGGAAATGGCTAGAATCAGCCCGCTCCATGGAAATGGCTCCTAATGCAGGGAATGCCTAGAATCAGCCCGCACCATGGAAATGGCTCCTAATGCCAGGAATGACAAGAAGCAGCCTGCACCATGGAAATGGCTCCTAATGCCAGGAATGACTAGAATCAGCCTGCACCATGGAAATGGCTCCTAATGCCAGGAATGACTAGAATCAGCTTGCACAATGGAAATGGCTTCCTAATGCCAGGAAATGACTAGAATCAGCCTGCACCATGGAAATGACTCCTAATGCCAGGAATGACCGGAATCAGCCCGCACAATGGAAATGGGTCCTAATGCCAGGAATGACTAGAATCAGCCCGCACTATGGAAATGGCTTCCTAATGCCAGGAAATGGCTAGAATCAGCCCTCACCATGGAAATGGCTCCTAATGCCAGGAAATGACTAGAATCAGCCCGCTCCATGGAAATGGCTCCTAATGCCAGGAATGACTAGAATCAGCCTGCACCATGGAAATGGCTCCTAATGCCAGGAATGACTAGAAGCAGCCTGCACCATGGAAATGGCTCCTAATGCCAGGAATGACTACAATCAGCCTGCACCATGGAAATGGCTCCTAATGCCAGGAAATGACTAGAATCAGCCCGCTCCATGGAAATGGCTCCTAATGCCAGGAATGACTAGAATTAGCCTGCACCATGGAAATGGGGAATGACTAGAATCAGCCTGCACCATGGAAATGCCAGGAAATGACTAGAATCAGCCCGCTCCATGGAATTGGCTCCTAATGCCAGGAATGACTAGAAGCAGCCTGCACCATGGAAATGGCTCCCAATGCCAAGAATGACTAGAATCAGCCTGAACCATGGAAATGGCTCCTAATGCCAGGAATGACTAGAATCAGCCTGCACAATGGAAATGGCTTCCTAATGCCAGGAAATGACTAGAATCAGCCCGCACAATGGAAATGGCTTCCTAATGCCAGGAAATTACTAGAATCAGCCCGCACCATGGAAATGGCTCCTAATGCCAGGAAATGACTAGAATCAGCCTGCACCATGGAAATGGCTTCCTATTGCCAGCAATGACTAGAAGCAGCCCGCACCATGGAAATGGCTTCCTAATGCCAGGAATGACTAGAATCAGCCTGCACCATGGAAATGGCTCCTAATGCCAGGAATGACTAGAAGCTACCTGCACCATGAAAATGGCTCCTAATGCCAGAAATGACTAGAATCAGCCCGCACCATGGAAATGGCTCCTAATGCCAGGAATGACTAGAAGCAGCCTGCACCATGGAAATGGCTACTAATGCCAGGAAATAACTAGAATCAGCCTGCACCATGGAAATGGCTTCCTATTGCCAGGAATGACTAGAAGCAGCCTGCACCATGGAAATGGCTCCTAACGCCAGGAATGACTAGAAGCAGCCTGCACCATGGAATTGGCTCCTAACGCCAGGAATGACTAGAATCAGCCCGCACCATGGAAATGGCTCCTAATGCCAGGAATGACTAGAATCAGCCTGCACCATGGTAATGGCTCTTAATTCCAGGAATGACAAGAATCAGCCTGCACCATGGAAATGGCTTCCAAATGCCAGCAAATGACTAGAATCAACCCAAACAATGGAAATCGCCTCCTAATGACAGGAAATGGCTAGAATCAGCCCGCTCCATGGAAATGGCTCCTAATGCCAGGAATGCCTAGAATCAGCCCGCACCATGGAAATGGCTCCTAATGCCAGGAATGACAAGAAGCAGCCTGCACCATGGAAATGGCTCCTAATGCCAGGAATGACTAGAATCAGCCTGCACCATGGAAATGGCTCCTAATGCCAGGAATGACTAGAATCAACTTGCACAATGGAAATGGCTTCCTAATGCCAGGAAATGACTAGAATCAGCCTGCACCATGGAAATGACTCCTAATGCCAGGAATGACTAGAAGCAGCCTGCACCATGGAAATGGCTCCTAATGGCAGGAATGACTAGATTCAGCTTGCACAATGGAAATGGCTTCCTAATGCCAGGAATGACTAGAATCAGCCTGCACCATGGAAATGGCTCCTAATGCCAGGAATGACTAGAATCAGCCTGCACCATGGAAATGGCTCCTAATGCCAGGAAATGACTAGAATCAGCCCGCTCCATGGAAATGGCTCCTAATGCCAGGAATGACTAGAATCTGCCTGCACCATGGAAATGGCTCCTAATGCCAGGAATGACTAGAAGCAGCCTGCACCATGGAAATGGCTCCTAATGCCAGGAATGACTAGAATCAGCCTGCACCATGGAAATGGCTTCCTAATGCCAGGAAATGACTAGAATCAGCCCGCACAATGGAAATGGCTTCCTAAGGCCAGGAAATGACTAGAATCAGCCTGCACCATGGAAATGGCTACTAATGCCAGGAAATAACTAGAATCAGCCTGCACCATGGAAATGGCTTCCTATTGCCAGGAATGACTAGAAGCAGCCTGCACCATGGAAATGGCTCCTAATGCCAGGAATGACTAGAATTAGCCTGCACAATGGAAATGGCTCCTAATACAGGAATGACTAGAATCAGCCTGCACCATGGAAATGGCTCCTAATGCCAGGAATGACTAGAATCAGCCTGCACCATGGAAATGGCTTCCTAATGCCAGGAAATGACTAGAATCAGCCCGCACAATGGAAATGGCTTCCTAAGGCCAGGAAATGACTAGAATCAGCCTGCACCATGGAAATGGCTACTAATGCCAGGAAATAACTAGAATCAGCCTGCACCATGGAAATGGCTTCCTATTGCCAGGAATGACTAGAATCAGCTTGCACAATGGAAATGGCTTCCTAATGCCAGGAATGACTAGAATCAGCCTGCACCATGGAAATGGCTCCTAATGCCAGGAATGACTAGAATCAGCCTGCACCATGGAAATGGCTCCTAATGCCAGGAAATGACTAGAATCAGCCCGCTCCATGGAAATGGCTCCTAATGCCAGGAATGACTAGAATCTGCCTGCACCATGGAAATGGCTCCTAATGCCAGGAATGACTAGAAGCAGCCTGCACCATGGAAATGGCTCCTAATGCCAGGAATGACTAGAATCAGCCTGCACCATGGAAATGGCTTCCTAATGCCAGGAAATTACTAGAATCAGCCCGCACCATGGAAATGGCTCCTAATGCCAGGAAATGACTAGAATCAGCCTGCACCATGGAAATGGCTTCCTATTGCCAGCAATGACTAGAAGCAGCCCGCACCATTGAAATGGCTTCCTAATGCCAGGAATGACTAGAATCAGCCTGCACCATGGAAATGGCTCCTAATGCCAGGAATGACTAGAAGCAGCCTGCACCATGGAAATGGCTCCTAATGCCAGAAATGACTAGAATCAGCCCGCACCATGGAAATGGCTCCTAATGCCAGGAATGACTAGAATCAGCCCGCACCATGGAAATGGCTCCTAATGCCAGGAACGACTAGAATCAGCCCGCACAATCGAAATGGCTTCCTAATGCCAGGAAATGACTAGAATCAGCCTGCACCATGGAAATGGCTTCCTAATGCCAGGAAATGACTAGAATCAGCCCACACAATGGGAATGGCTTCCTAATGCCAGGAAATGACTAGAATCAGCCTGCACCATGGAAATGGCTCCTTATGCCAGGAAATGACTAGAATCAGCCTGCACCATGGAAATGGCGTCCTATTGCCAGAAATGACTAGAAGCAGCCTGCACCATGAAAATGGCTCCTAATGCCAGGAATGACTAAAATCAGCCTGCACCATGGAAATGGCTTCCTAATGCCAGGAAATGACTAGAATCAGCCTGCACCATGGAAATGGCTACTAATGCCAGGAAATAACTAGAATCAGCCTGCACCATGGAAATGGCTTCCTATTGCCAGGAATGACTAGAAGCAGCCTGCACCATGGAAATGGCTCCTAACGCCAGGAATGACTAGAAGCAGCCTGCACCATGGAATTGGCTCCTAACGCCAGGAATGACTAGAATCAGCCTGCACCATGGAAATGACTCCTAATGCCAGGAATGACTAGAATCAGCCTGCACCATGGTAATGGCTCTTAATTCCAGGAATGACAAGAATCAGCCTGCACCATGGAAATGGCTTCCAAATGTCAGAAAATGACTAGAATCAACCCAAACAATGGAAATCGCCTCCTAATGACAGGAAATGGCTAGAATCAGCCCGCTCCATGGAAATGGCTCCTAATGCAGGGAATGCCTAGAATCAGCCAGCACCATGGAAATGGCTCCTAATGCCAGGAATGACAAGAAGCAGCCTGCACCATGGAAATGGCTCCTAATGCCAGGAATGACTAGAATCAGCCTGCACCATGGAAATGGCTCCTAATGCCAGGAATGACTAGAATCAGCTTGCACAATGGAAATGGCTTCCTAATGCCAGGAAATGACTAGAATCAGCCTGCACCATGGAAATGACTCCTAATGCCAGGAATGACCGGAATCAGCCCGCACAATGGAAATGGGTCCTAATGCCAGGAATGACTAGAATCAGCCCGCACTATGGAAATGGCTTCCTAATGCCAGGAAATGGCTAGAATCAGCCCTCACCATGGAAATGGCTCCTAATGCCAGGAAATGACTAGAATCAGCCCGCTCCATGGAAATGGCTCCTAATGCCAGGAATGACTAGAATCAGCCTGCACCATGGAAATGGCTCCTAATGCCAGGAATGACTAGAAGCAGCCTGCACCATGGAAATGGCTCCTAATGCCAGGAATGACTAGAATCAGCCTGCACCATGGAAATGGCTCCTAATGCCAGGAAATGACTAGAATCAGCCCGCTCCATGGAAATGGCTCCTAATGCCAGGAATGACTAGAATTAGCCTGCACCATGGAAATGGGGAATGACTAGAATCAGCCTGCACCATGGAAATGCCAGGAAATGACTAGAATCAGCCCGCTCCATGGAATTGGCTCCTAATGCCAGGAATGACTAGAAGCAGCCTGCACCATGGAAATGGCTCCTAATGCCAGGAATGACTAGAATCAGCCTGAACCATGGAAATGGCTCCTAATGCCAGGAATGACTAGAATCAGCCTGCACAATGGAAATGGCTTCCTAATGCCAGGAAATGACTAGAATCAGCCCGCACAATGGAAATGGCTTCCTAATGCCAGGAAATTACTAGAATCAGCCCGCACCATGGAATTGGCTCCTAATGCCAGGAATGACTAGAAGCAGCCTGCACCATGGAAATGGCTCCTAATGCCAGGAATGACTAGAATCAGCCTGAACCATGGAAATGGCTCCTAATGCCAGGAATGACTAGAATCAGCCTGCACCATGGAAATGGCTTCCTAATGCCAGGAAATGACTAGAATCAGCCCGCACAATGGGAATGGCTTCCTAATGCCAGGAAATGACTAGAATCAGCCTGCACCATGGAAATGGCTCCTTATGCCAGGAAATGACTAGAATCAGCCTGCACCATGGAAATGGCGTCCTATTGCCAGAAATGACTAGAAGCAGCCTGCACCATGAAAATGGCTCCTAATGCCAGGAATGACTAAAATCAGCCTGCACCATGGAAATGGCTTCCTAATGCCAGGAAATGACTAGAATCAGCCTGCACCATGGAAATGGCTACTAATGCCAGGAAATAACTAGAATCAGCCTGCACCATGGAAATGGCTTCCTATTGCCAGGAATGACTAGAAGCAGCCTGCACCATGGAAATGGCTCCTAACGCCAGGAATGACTAGAAGCAGCCTGCACCATGGAATTGGCTCCTAACGCCAGGAATGACTAGAATCAGCCTGCACCATGGAAATGACTCCTAATGCCAGGAATGACTAGAATCAGCCTGCACCATGGTAATGGCTCTTAATTCCAGGAATGACAAGAATCAGCCTGCACCATGGAAATGGCTTCCAAATGTCAGAAAATGACTAGAATCAACCCAAACAATGGAAATCGCCTCCTAATGACAGGAAATGGCTAGAATCAGCCCGCTCCATGGAAATGGCTCCTAATGCAGGGAATGCCTAGAATCAGCCCGCACCATGGAAATGGCTCCTAATGCCAGGAATGACAAGAAGCAGCCTGCACCATGGAAATGGCTCCTAATGCCAGGAATGACTAGAATCAGCCTGCACCATGGAAATGGCTCCTAATGCCAGGAATGACTAGAATCAGCTTGCACAATGGAAATGGCTTCCTAATGCCAGGAAATGACTAGAATCAGCCTGCACCATGGAAATGACTCCTAATGCCAGGAATGACCGGAATCAGCCCGCACAATGGAAATGGGTCCTAATGCCAGGAATGACTAGAATCAGCCCGCACTATGGAAATGGCTTCCTAATGCCAGGAAATGGCTAGAATCAGCCCTCACCATGGAAATGGCTCCTAATGCCAGGAAATGACTAGAATCAGCCCGCTCCATGGAAATGGCTCCTAATGCCAGGAATGACTAGAATCAGCCTGCACCATGGAAATGGCTCCTAATGCCAGGAATGACTAGAAGCAGCCTGCACCATGGAAATGGCTCCTAATGCCAGGAATGACTAGAATCAGCCTGCACCATGGAAATGGCTCCTAATGCCAGGAAATGACTAGAATCAGCCCGCTCCATGGAAATGGCTCCTAATGCCAGGAATGACTAGAATTAGCCTGCACCATGGAAATGGGGAATGACTAGAATCAGCCTGCACCATGGAAATGCCAGGAAATGACTAGAATCAGCCCGCTCCATGGAATTGGCTCCTAATGCCAGGAATGACTAGAAGCAGCCTGCACCATGGAAATGGCTCCTAATGCCAGGAATGACTAGAATCAGCCTGAACCATGGAAATGGCTCCTAATGCCAGGAATGACTAGAATCAGCCTGCACAATGGAAATGGCTTCCTAATGCCAGGAAATGACTAGAATCAGCCCGCACAATGGAAATGGCTTCCTAATGCCAGGAAATTACTAGAATCAGCCCGCACCATGGAAATGGCTCCTAATGCCAGGAAATGACTAGAATCAGCCTGCACCATGGAAATGGCTTCCTATTGCCAGCAATGACTAGAAGCAGCCCGCACCATGGAAATGGCTTCCTAATGCCAGGAATGACTAGAATCAGCCTGCACCATGGAAATGGCTCCTAATGCCAGGAATGACTAGAAGCTACCTGCACCATGAAAATGGCTCCTAATGCCAGAAATGACTAGAATCAGCCCACACCATGGAAATGGCTCCTAATGCCAGGAATGACTAGAAGCAGCCTGCACCATGGAAATGGCTACTAATGCCAGGAAATAACTAGAATCAGCCTGCACCATGGAAATGGCTTCCTATTGCCAGGAATGACTAGAAGCAGCCTGCACCATGGAAATGGCTCCTAACGCCAGGAATGACTAGAAGCAGCCTGCACCATGGAATTGGCTCCTAACGCCAGGAATGACTAGAATCAGCCCGCACCATGGAAATGGCTCCTAATGCCAGGAATGACTAGAATCAGCCTGCACCATGGTAATGGCTCTTAATTCCAGGAATGACAAGAATCAGCCTGCACCATGGAAATGGCTTCCAAATGCCAGCAAATGACTAGAATCAACCCAAACAATGGAAATCGCCTCCTAATGACAGGAAATGGCTAGAATCAGCCGCTCCATGGAAATGGCTCCTAATGCCAGGAATGCCTCGAATCAGCCCGCACCATGGAAATGGCTCCTAATGCCAGGAATGACAAGAAGCAGCCTGCACCATGGAAATGGCTCCTAATGCCAGGAATGACTAGAATCAGCCTGCACCATGGAAATGGCTCCTAATGCCAGGAATGACTAGAATCAACTTGCACAATGGAAATGGCTTCCTAATGCCAGGAAATGACTAGAATCAGCCTGCACCATGGAAATGACTCCTAATGCCAGGAATGACTAGAAGCAGCCTGCACCATGGAAATGGCTCCTAATGGCAGGAATGACTAGAATCAGCTTGCACAATGGAAATGGCTTCCTAATGCCAGGAATGACTAGAATCAGCCTGCACCATGGAAATGGCTCCTAATGCCAGGAATGACTAGAATCAGCCTGCACCATGGAAATGGCTCCTAATGCCAGGAAATGACTAGAATCAGCCCGCTCCATGGAAATGGCTCCTAATGCCAGGAATGACTAGAATCTGCCTGCACCATGGAAATGGCTCCTAATGCCAGGAATGACTAGAAGCAGCCTGCACCATGGAAATGGCTCCTAATGCCAGGAATGACTAGAATCAGCCTGCACCATGGAAATGGCTTCCTAATGCCAGGAAATGACTAGAATCAGCCCGCACAATGGAAATGGCTTCCTAAGGCCAGAAAATGACTAGAATCAGCCTGCACCATGGAAATGGCTACTAATGCCAGGAAATAACTAGAATCAGCCTGCACCATGGAAATGGCTTCCTATTGCCAGGAATGACTAGAAGCAGCCTGCACCATGGAAATGGCTCCTAATGCCAGGAATGACTAGAATTAGCCTGCACAATGGAAATGGCTCCTAATACAGGAATGACTAGAAGCAGCCTGCACCATGGAAATGGCTCCTAATGCCAGGAATTACTAGAATCAGCCCACACGATGGAAATGGCTCCTAATGCCTGGAATGACTAGAAGCAGCCTGCACCATGGAAATGGCTCCTAATGACAGGAATGACTAGAATCAGCCTGCACCATGGAAATGGCTCCTAATGCCTGGAATGACTAGAATCAGCCTGCACAATGGAAATGGCTTCCTAATGCCAGGACATGACTAGAATCATCCCGCACAATGGAAATGGCTTCCTAATGCCAGGAAATTACTAGAATCAGCCCGCACTATGGAAATGGTTCCTAATGCCAGGAAATTACTAGAATCAGCCTGCACCATGGAAATGGCTTTCTATTGCCAGCAATGACTAGAAGCAGCCTGCACCATGGAAATGGCTTCCTAATGCCAGGAATGACTAGAATCAGCCTGCACCATGGAAATGCCAGGAAATGACTAGAATCAGCCCGCTCCATGGAAATGGCTCCTAATGCCAGGAATGACTAGAATCAGCCCGCACCATGGAATTGGCTCCTAATGCCAGGAATGACTAGAAGCAGCCTGCACCATGGAAATGGCTCCTAATGCCAGGAATGACTAGAATCAGCCTGCACCATGGAAATGGCTCCTTATTCCAGGAAATGACTAGAATTAGCCCGCACAATGGAAATAGCTTCCTAATGCCAGGAAATTACTAGAATCAGCCCGCACCATGGAAATGGCTCCTAATGCCAGGAAATGACTAGAATCAGCCTGCACCATGGAAATGGCTTCCTATTGCCAGCAATGACTAGAAGCAGTCCACACCATGGAAATGGCTTCCTAATGCCAGGAATGACTAGAATCAGCCTGCACCATGGAAATGGCTTCCTAATGCCAGGAAATGAGTAGAATCAGCCCGCACAATGGAAATGGCTTCCTAAGGCCAGGAAATGACTAGAAACAGCCTGCACCATGGAAATGGCTCCTAATTCCAGGAATGACTAGAATCAGCCTGCACCATGGAAATGGCTCCTAATGCCAGGAATGACTAGAATCAGCCTGCACAATGGAAATGGCTTCCTAATGCCAGGAAATGACTAGAATCAGCCCGCACAATGGAAATGGCTTCCTGATGCCAGGAAATGACTAGAATCAGCCCGCTCCATGGAAATGGCTCCTAATGCCAGGAATGACTAGAATCAGCCTGCACCATGGAAATGGCTCCTAATGCCAGGAATGACTAGAAGCAGCCTGCACCATGGAAATGGCTCCTAATGCCAGGAATGACTAGAAGCAGCCTGCACCATGGAAATGGCTCCTAATGCCAGGAATGATTAGAAGCAGCCTGCACCATGGAAATGGCTCCTAATGCCAGGAATGACTAGAATCAGCATGCACAATGGAAATGGCTTCCTAATGCCAGGAAATGACTAGAATCAGCCCGCACAATGGAAATGGCTTCCTAATGCCAGGAAATTACTAGAATCAGCCCGCACCATGGAAATGGTTCCTAATGCCAGGAAATGACTAGAATCAGCCTGCACCATGGAAATGGCTTTCTATTGCCAGGAAATGACTAGAATCAGCCCACTCCATGGAAATGGCCCCTAATGCCAGGAATGACTAGAATCAGCACGCACCATGGAATTGGCTCCTAATGCCAGGAATGACTAGAAGCAGCCTGCACCATGGAAATGGCTTCCTAATGCCAGGAATGACTAGAATCAGCCTGCACCATGGAAATGCCAGGAAATGACTAGAATCAGCCCGCTCCATGGAAATGGCTCCTAATGCCAGGAATGACTAGAATCAGCCCGCACCATGGAATTGGCTCCTAATGCCAGGAATGACTAGAAGCAGCCTGCACCATGGAAACGGCTCCTAATGCCAGGAATGACTAGAATCAGCCTGCACAATGGAAATGGCTTCCTAATGCCAGGAAATGACTAGAATCAGCCCGCACAATGGAAATGGCTTCCTAATGCCAGGAAATTACTAGAATCAGCCCGCACCATGGAAATGGCTCCTAATGCCAGGAAATGACAAGAATCAGCCTGCACCATGGAAATGGCTTCCTATTGCCAGCAATGACTAGAAGCAGCCCGCACCATGGAAATGGCTTCCTAATGCCAGGAATGACTAGAATCAGCCTGCACCATGGAAATGGCTCCTAATGCCAGGAATGACTAGAAGCTACCTGCACCATGAAAATGGCTCCTAATGCCAGAAATGACTAGAATCAGCCCGCACCATGGAAATGGCTCCTAATGCCAGGAATGACTAGAAGCAGCCTGCACCATGGAAATGGCTACTAATGCCAGGAAATAACTAGAATCAGCCTGCACCATGGAAATGGCTTCCTATTGCCAGGAATGACTAGAAGCAGCCTGCACCATGGAAATGGCTCCTAACGCCAGGAATGACTAGAAGCAGCCTGCACCATGGAATTGGCTCCTAACGCCAGGAATGACTAGAATCAGCCCGCACCATGGAAATGGCTCCTAATGCCAGGAATGACTAGAATCAGCCTGCCCCATGGTAATGGCTCTTAATTCCAGGAATGACAAGAATCAGCCTGCACCATGGAAATGGCTTCCAAATGCCAGCAAATGACTAGAATCAACCCAAACAATGGAAATCGCCTCCTAATGACAGGAAATGGCTAGAATCAGCCGCTCCATGGAAATGGCTCCTAATGCCAGGAATGCCTAGAATCAGCCCGCACCATGGAAATGGCTCCTAATGCCAGGAATGACAAGAAGCAGCCTGCACCATGGAAATGGCTCCTAATGCCAGGAATGACTAGAATCAGCCTGCACCATGGAAATGGCTCCTAATGCCAGGAATGACTAGAATCAACTTGCACAATGGAAATGGCTTCCTAATGCCAGGAAATGACTAGAATCAGCCTGCACCATGGAAATGACTCCTAATGCCAGGAATGACTAGAAGCAGCCTGCACCATGGAAATGGCTCCTAATGGCAGGAATGACTAGAATCAGCTTGCACAATGGAAATGGCTTCCTAATGCCAGGAATGACTAGAATCAGCCTGCACCATGGAAATGGCTCCTAATGCCAGGAATGACTAGAATCAGCCTGCACCATGGAAATGGCTCCTAATGCCAGGAAATGACTAGAATCAGCCCGCTCCATGGAAATGGCTCCTAATGCCAGGAATGACTAGAATCTGCCTGCACCATGGAAATGGCTCCTAATGCCAGGAATGACTAGAAGCAGCCTGCACCATG
Organism: Ambystoma mexicanum; assembly: GCF_040938575.1. Taxonomy (NCBI): domain Eukaryota; kingdom Metazoa; phylum Chordata; class Amphibia; order Caudata; family Ambystomatidae; genus Ambystoma; species Ambystoma mexicanum. The sequence continues at coordinate 16,400,316 of NC_090934.1, read as the reverse complement.
GAAATGGCTCCTAATGCCAGGAATGACTAGAATCAGCCTGCACCATGGAAATGGCTTCCTAATGCCAGGAAATGACTAGAATCAGCCTGCACAATGGAAATGGCTTCCTAAGGCCAGGAAATGACTAGAATCAGCCTGCACCATGGAAATGGCGACTAATGCCAGGAAATAACTAGAATCAGCCTGCACCATGGAAATGGATTCCTATTGCCAGGAATGACTAGAAGCAGCCTGCACCATGGAAATGGCTCCTAATGCCAGGAATGACTACAATTAGCCTGCACAATGGAAATGGCTCCTAATACAGGAATGACTAGAAGCAGCCTGCACCATGGAAATGGCTCCTAATGCCAGGAATTACTAGAATCAGCCCACACGATGGAAATGGCTCCTAATGCCTGGAATGACTAGAAGCAGCCTGCACCATGGAAATGGCTCCTAATGACAGGAATGACTAGAATCAGCCTGCACCATGGAAATGGCTCCTAATGCCTGGAATGACTAGAATCAGCCTGCACAATGGAAATGGCTTCCTAATGCCAGGACATGACTAGAATCATCCCGCACAATGGAAATGGCTTCCTAATGCCAGGAAATTACTAGAATCAGCCCGCACCATGGAAATGGTTCCTAATGCCAGGAAATTACTAGAATCAGCCTGCACCATGGAAATGGCTTTCTATTGCCAGCAATGACTAGAAGCAGCCTGCACCATGGAAATGGCTTCCTAATGCCAGGAATGACTAGAATCAGCCTGCACCATGGAAATGCCAGGAAATGACTAGAATCAGCCCGCTCCATGGAAATGGCTCCTAATGCCAGGAATGACTAGAATCAGCCCGCACCATGGAATTGGCTCCTAATGCCAGGAATGACTAGAAGCAGCCTGCACCATGGAAATGGCTCCTAATGCCAGGAATGACTAGAATCAGCCTGCACCATGGAAATGGCTCCTAATTCCAGGAAATGACTAGAATCAGCCCGCACAATGGAAATAGCTTCCTAATGCCAGGAAATTACTAGAATCAGCCCGCACCATGGAAATGGCTCCTAATGCCAGGAAATGACTAGAATCAGCCTGCACCATGGAAATGGCTTCCTATTGCCAGCAATGACTAGAAGCAGTCCACACCATGGAAATGGCTTCCTAATGCCAGGAATGACTAGAATCAGCCTGCACCATGGAAATGGCTTCCTAATGCCAGGAAATGAGTAGAATCAGCCCGCACAATGGAAATGGCTTCCTAAGGCCAGGAAATGACTAGAAACAGCCTGCACCATGGAAATGGCTCCTAATTCCAGGAATGACTAGAATCAGCCTGCACCATGGAAATGGCTCCTAATGCCAGGAATGACTAGAATCAGCCTGCACAATGGAAATGGCTTCCTAATGCCAGGAAATGACTAGAATCAGCCCGCACAATGGAAATGGCTTCCTGATGCCAGGAAATGACTAGAATCAGCCCGCTCCATGGAAATGGCTCCTAATGCCAGGAATGACTAGAATCAGCCTGCACCATGGAAATGGCTCCTAATGCCAGGAATGACTAGAAGCAGCCTGCACCATGGAAATGGCTCCTAATGCCAGGAATGACTAGAAGCAGCCTGCACCATGGAAATGGCTCCTAATGCCAGGAATGATTAGAAGCAGCCTGCACCATGGAAATGGCTCCTAATGCCAGGAATGACTAGAATCAGCATGCACAATGGAAATGGCTTCCTAATGCCAGGAAATGACTAGAATCAGCCCGCACAATGGAAATGGCTTCCTAATGCCAGGAAATTACTAGAATCAGCCCGCACCATGGAAATGGTTCCTAATGCCAGGAAATGACTAGAATCAGCCTGCACCATGGAAATGGCTTTCTATTGCCAGGAAATGACTAGAATCAGCCCACTCCATGGAAATGGCCCCTAATGCCAGGAATGACTAGAATCAGCACGCACCATGGAATTGGCTCCTAATGCCAGGAATGACTAGAAGCAGCCTGCACCATGGAAATGGCTTCCTAATGCCAGGAATGACTAGAATCAGCCTGCACCATGGAAATGCCAGGAAATGACTAGAATCAGCCCGCTCCATGGAAATGGCTCCTAATGCCAGGAATGACTAGAATCAGCCCGCACCATGGAATTGGCTCCTAATGCCAGGAATGACTAGAAGCAGCCTGCACCATGGAAATGGCTCCTAATGCCAGGAATGACTAGAATCAGCCTGCACCATGGAAATGGCTCCTAATTCCAGGAAATGACTAGAATCAGCCCGCACAATGGAAATAGCTTCCTAATGCCAGGAAATTACTAGAATCAGCCTGCACCATGGAAATGGCTCCTAATGCCAGGAAATGACTAGAATCAGCCTGCACCATGGAAATGGCTTCCTATTGCCAGCAATGACTAGAAGCAGTCCACACCATGGAAATGGCTTCCTAATGCCAGGAATGACTCGAATCAGCCTGCACCATGGAAATGGCTTCCTAATGCCAGGTAATGAGTAGAATCAGCCCGCACAATGGAAATGGCTTCCTAAGGCCAGGAAATGACTAGAAACAGCCTGCACCATGGAAATGGCTCCTAATTCCAGGAATGACTAGAATCAGCCTGCACCATGGAAATGGCTCCTAATGCCAGGAATGACTAGAATCAGCCTGCACAATGGAAATGGCTTCCTAATGCCAGGAAATGACTAGAATCAGCCCGCACAATGGAAATGGCTTCCTAATGCCAGGAAATGACTAGAATCAGCCCGCTACATGGAAATGGCTCCTAATGCCAGGAATGACTAGAATCAGCCTGCACCATGGAAATGGCTCCTAATGCCAGGAATGACTAGAAGCAGCCTGCACCATGGAAATGGCTCCTAATGCCAGGAATGACTAGAAGCAGCCTGCACCATGGAAATGGCTCCTAATGCCAGGAATGATTAGAAGCAGCCTGCACCATGGAAATGGCTCCTAATGCCAGGAATGACTAGAATCAGCATGCACAATGGAAATGGCTTTCTAATGCCAGGAAATGACTAGAATCAGCCCGCACAATGGAAATGGCTTCCTAATGCCAGGAAATTACTAGAATCAGCCCGCACCATGGAAATGGTTCCTAATGCCAGGAAATGACTAGAATCAGCCTGCACCATGGAAATGGCTTTCTATTGCCAGGAAATGACTAGAATCAGCCCACTCCATGGAAATGGCCCCTAATGCCAGGAATGACTAGAATCAGCACGCACCATGTAATTGGCTCCTAATGCCAGGAATGACTAGAAGCAGCCTGCACCATGGAAATGGCTCCTAATGCCAGGAATGACTAGAAGCAGCCTGCACAATGGAAATGGCTTCCTAATTCCAGGAAATGACTAGAATCAGCCCGCACAATGGAAATAGCTTCCTAATGCCAGGAAATTACTAGAATCAGCCCGCACCATGGAAATGGCTCCTAATGCCAGGAAATGACTAGAATCAGCCTGCACCATGGAAATGGCTTCCTATTGCCAGCAATGACTAGAAGCAGTCCACACCATGGAAATGGCTTCCTAATGCCAGGAATGACTAGAATCAGCCTGCACCATGGAAATGGCTTCCTAATGCCAGGAAATGAGTAGAATCAGCCCGCACAATGGAAATGGCTTCCTAAGGCCAGGAAATGACTAGAAACAGCCTGCACCATGGAAATGGCTCCTAATTCCAGGAATGACTAGAATCAGCCTGCACCATGGAAATGGCTCCTAATGCCAGGAATGACTAGAATCAGCCTGCACAATGGAAATGGCTTCCTAATGCCAGGAAATGACTAGAATCAGCCCGCACAATGGAAATGGCTTCCTAATGCCAGGAAATGACTAGAATCAGCCCGCTCCATGGAAATGGCTCCTAATGCCAGGAATGACTAGAATCAGCCTGCACCATGGAAATGGCTCCGAATGCCAGGAATGACTAGAAGCAGCCTGCACCATGGAAATGGCTCCTAATGCCAGGAATGACTAGAAGCAGCCTGCACCATGGAAATGGCTCCTAATGCCAGGAATGATTAGAAGCAGCCTGCACCATGGAAATGGCTCCTAATGCCAGGAATGACTAGAATCAGCATGCACAATGGAAATGGCTTTCTAATGCCAGGAAATGACTAGAATCAGCCCGCACAATGGAAATGGCTTCCTAATGCCAGGAAATTACTAGAATCAGCCCGCACCATGGAAATGGTTCCTAATGCCAGGAAATGACTAGAATCAGCCTGCACCATGGAAATGGCTTTCTATTGCCAGGAAATGACTAGAATCAGCCCACTCCATGGAAATGGCCCCTAATGCCAGGAATGACTAGAATCAGCACGCACCATGTAATTGGCTCCTAATGCCAGGAATGACTAGAAGCAGCCTGCACCATGGAAATGGCTCCTAATGCCAGGAATGACTAGAAGCAGCCTGCACAATGGAAATGGCTTCCTAATTCCAGGAAATGACTAGAATCAGCCCGCACAATGGAAATAGCTTCCTAATGCCAGGAAATTACTAGAATCAGCCCGCACCATGGAAATGGCTCCTAATGCCAGGAAATGACTAGAATCAGCCTGCACCATGGAAATGGCTTCCTATTGCCAGCAATGACTAGAAGCAGTCCACACCATGGAAATGGCTTCCTAATGCCAGGAATGACTAGAATCAGCCTGCACCATGGAAATGGCTTCCTAATGCCAGGAAATGAGTAGAATCAGCCCGCACAATGGAAATGGCTTCCTAAGGCCAGGAAATGACTAGAAACAGCCTGCACCATGGAAATGGCTCCTAATTCCAGGAATGACTAGAATCAGCCTGCACCATGGAAATGGCTCCTAATGCCAGGAATGACTAGAATCAGCCTGCACAATGGAAATGGCTTCCTAATGCCAGGAAATGACTAGAATCAGCCCGCACAATGGAAATGGCTTCCTAATGCCAGGAAATGACTAGAATCAGCCCGCTCCATGGAAATGGCTCCTAATGCCAGGAATGACTAGAATCAGCCTGCACCATGGAAATGGCTCCTAATGCCAGGAATGACTAGAAGCAGCCTGCACCATGGAAATGGCTCCTAATGCCAGGAATGACTAGAAGCAGCCTGCACCATGGAAATGGCTCCTAATGCCAGGAATGACTAGAATCAGCCTGCACCATGGAAATGGCTCCTAATGCCAGGAAATGACTAGAATCAGCCCGCTCCATGGAAATGGCTCCTAATGCCAGGAATGACTAGAATTAGCCTGCACAATGGAAATGGCTCCTAATACAGGAATGACTAGAAGCAGCCTGCACCATGGAAATGGCTCCTAATGCCAGGAATGACTAGAATCAGCCTGCACCATGGAAATGGCTTCCAAATGCCAGGAATTGACTAGAAGCAGCCTGCACCATGGAAATGGCTCCTAATGCCAGGAATGACTAGAATCAGCCTGCACAATGGAAATGGCTTCCTAATGCCAGGAAATGACTAGAATCAGCCTGCACAATGGAAATGGCTCCTAATACAGGAATGACTAGAAGCAGCCTGCACCATGGAAATGGCTCCTAATGCCAGGAATGACTAGAATCCGCCCACACGATGGAAATGGCTCCTAATGCCTGGAATGACTAGAAGCAGCCTGCACCATGGAAATGGCTCCTAATTCCAGGAATGACTAGAATCAGCCTGCACCATGGAAATGGCTCCTAATGCCAGGAATGACTAGAATCAGCCTGCACAATGGAAATGGCTTCCTAATGCCAGGAAATGACTAGAATCAGCCCGCACAATGGAAATGGCTTCCTAATGCCAGGAAATGACTAGAATCAGCCCGCTCCATGGAAATGGCTCCTAATGCCAGGAATGACTAGAATCAGCCTGCACCATGGAAATGGCTCCTAATGCCAGGAATGACTAGAAGCAGCCTGCACCATGGAAATGGCTCCTAATGCCAGGAATGACTAGAAGCAGCCTGCACCATGGAAATGGCTCCTAATGCCAGGAATGACTAGAATCAGCCTGCACCATGGAAATGGCTCCTAATGCCAGGAATGACTAGAATTAGCCTGCACAATGGAAATGGCTCCTAATACAGGAATGACTAGAAGCAGCCTGCACCATGGAAATGGCTCCTAATGCCAGGAATGACTAGAATCAGCCCACACGATGGAAATGGCTCCTAATGCCTGGAATGACTAGAAGCAGCCTGCACCATGGAAATGGCTCCTAATGACAGGAATGACTAGAATCAGCCTGCACCATGGAAATGGCTCCTAATGCCTGGAATGACTAGAATCAGCCTGCACAATGGAAATGGCTTCCTAATGCCAGGAAATGACTAGAATCAGCCCGCACAATGGAAATGGCTTCCTAATGCCAGGAAATTACTAGAATCAGCCCGCACCATGGAAATGGCTCCTAATGCCAGGAAATGACTAGAATCAGCCTGCACCATGGAAATGGCTTCCTATTGCCAGCAATGACTAGAATCAGCCCGCACCATGGAAATGGCTCCTAATGCCAGGAAATGACTAGAATCAGCCTGCACCATGGAAATGGCTTCCTATTGTCAGCAATGACTAGAAGCAGTCCACACCATGGAAATGGCTTCCTAATGCCAGGAATGACTAGAATCAGCCTGCACCATGGAAATGGCTCCTAATGCCAGGAATGACTAGAATCAGCCTGCACCATGGAAATGGCTCCTAATGCCAGGAATGACTAGAAGCAGCCTGCACCATGGAAATGGCTCCTAATGCCAGGAATGACTAGAAGCAGCCTGCACCATGGAAATGGCTCCTAATGCCAGGAATGACTAGAATCAGCCTGCACCATGGAAATGGCTCCTAATGCCAGGAATGACTAGAATCAGCCTGCACAATGGAAATGGCTCCTAATACAGGAATGACTAGAAGCAGCCTGCACCATGGAAATGGCTCCTAATGCCAGGAATGACTAGAATCAGCCCACACGATGGAAATGGCTCCTAATGCCTGGAATGACTAGAAGCAGCCTGCACCATGGAAATGGCTCCTAATGACAGGAATGACTAGAATCAGCCTGCACCATGGAAATGGCTCCTAATGCCTGGAATGACTAGAATCAGCCTGCACAATGGAAATGGCTTCCTAATGCCAGGAAATGACTAGAATCAGCCCGCACAATGGAAATGGCTTCCTAATGCCAGGAAATTACTAGAATCAGCCCGCACCATGGAAATGGTTCCTAATGCCAGGAAATTACTAGAATCAGCCTGCACCACGGAAATGGCTTTCTATTGCCAGCAATGACTAGAAGCAGCCTGCACCATGGAAATGGCTTCCTAATGCCAGGAATGACTAGAATCAGCCTGCACCATGGAAATGCCAGGAAATGACTAGAATCAGCCCGCTCCATGGAAATGGCTCCTAATGCCAGGAATGACTAGAATCAGCCCGCACCATGGAATTGGCTCCTAATGCCAGGAATGACTAGAAGCAGCCTGCACCATGGAAATGGCTCCTAATGCCAGGAATGACTAGAATCAGCCTGCACCATGGAAATGGCTCCTAATTCCAGGAAATGACTAGAATCAGCCCGCACAATGGAAATAGCTTCCTAATGCCAGGAAATTACTAGAATCAGCCCGCACCATGGAAATGGCTCCTAATTCCAGGAAATGACTAGAATCAGCCCGCACAATGGAAATAGCTTCCTAATGCCAGGAAATTACTAGAATCAGCCCGCACCATGGAAATGGCTCCTAATGCCAGGAAATGACTAGAATCAGCCTGCACCATGGAAATGGCTTCCTATTGCCAGCAATGACTAGAAGCAGTCCACACCATGGAAATGGCTTCCTAATGCCAGGAATGACTAGAATCAGCCTGCACCATGGAAATGGCTTCCTAATGCCAGGAAATGAGTAGAATCAGCCCGCACAATGAAATGGCTTCCTAAGGCCAGGAATTGACTAGAAACAGCCTGCACCATGGAAATGGCTCCTAATTCCAGGAATGACTAGAATCAGCCTGCACCATGGAAATGGCTCCTAATGCCAGGAATGACTAGAATCAGCCTGCACAATGGAAATGGCTTCCTAATGCCAGGAAATGACTAGAATCAGCCCGCACAATGGAAATGGCTTCCTAATGCCAGGAAATGACTAGAATCAGCCCGCTCCATGGAAATGGCTCCTAATGCCAGGAATGACTAGAATCAGCCTGCACCATGGAAATGGCTCCTAATGCCAGGAATGACTAGAAGCAGCCTGCACCATGGAAATGGCTCCTAATGCCAGGAATGACTAGAAGCAGCCTGCACCATGGAAATGGCTCCTAATGCCAGGAATGATTAGAAGCAGCCTGCACCATGGAAATGGCTCCTAATGCCAGGAATGACTAGAATCAGCATGCACAATGGAAATGGCTTCCTAATGCCAGGAAATGACTAGAATCAGCCCGCACAATGGAAATGGCTTCCTAATGCCAGGAAATTACTAGAATCAGCCCGCACCATGGAAATGGTTCCTAATGCCAGGAAATGACTAGAATCAGCCTGCACCATGGAAATGGCTTTCTATTGCCAGGAAATGACTAGAATCAGCCCACTCCATGGAAATGGCCCCTAATGCCAGGAATGACTAGAATCAGCACGCACCATGGAATTGGCTCCTAATGCCAGGAATGACTAGAAGCAGCCTGCACCATGGAAATGGCTCCTAATGCCAGGAAATTACTAGAATCAGCCCGCACCATGGAAATGGCTCCTAATGCCAGGAAATGACGAGAATCAGCCTGCACCATGGAAATGGCTTCCTAATGCCAGGAAATGACTAGAATCAGCCCGCACAATGGAAATGGCTTCCTAATGCCAGGAAATGACTAGAATCAGCCCGCTCCATGGAAATGGCTCCTAATGCCAGGAATGACTAGAATCAGCCCGCACCATGGAAATGGCTCCTAATGCCAGGAATGACTAGAAGCAGCCTGCACCATGGAAATGGCTCCTAATGCCAGGAATGACTAGAATCAGCCTGCACCATGGAAATGGCTCCTAATGCCAGGAATGACTAGAATCAGCCTGCACCATGGAAATGGCTCCTAATGCCAGGAAATGACTAGAATCAGCCCGCTCCATGGAAATGGCTCCTAATGCCAGGAATGACTAGAATTAGCCTGCACAATGGAAATGGCTCCTAATACAGGAACGACTAGAAGCAGCCTGCACCATGGAAATGGCTCCTAATGCCAGGAATGACTAGAATCAGCCTGCACCATGGAAATGGCTTCCAAATGCCAGGAATTGACTAGAAGCAGCCTGCACCATGGAAATGGCTCCTAATGCCAGGAATGACTAGAAGCAGCCTGCACCATGGAAATGGCTCCTAATGCCAGGAATGACTAGAATCAGCCCACACGATGGAAATGGCTCCTAATGCCTGGAATGACTAGAAGCAGCCTGCACCATGGAAATGGCTCCTAATGACAGGAATGACTAGAATCAGCCTGCACCATTGAAATGGCTCCTAATGCCTGGAATGACTAGAATCAGCCTGCACAATGGAAATGGCTTCCTAATGCCAGGAAATGACTAGAATCAGCCCGCACAATGGAAATGGCTTCCTAATGCCAGGAAATTACTAGAATCAGCCCGCACCATGGAAATGGTTCCTAATGCTAGGAAATTACTAGAATCAGCCTGCACCACGGAAATGGCTTTCTATTGCCAGCAATGACTAGAAGCAGCCTGCACCATGGAAATGGCTTCCTAATGCCAGGAATGACTAGAATCAGCCTGCACCATGGAAATGCCAGGAAATGACTAGAATCAGCCCTCTCCATGGAAATGGCTCCTAATGCCAGGAATGACTAGAATCAGCCCGCACCATGGAATTGGCTCCTAATGCCAGGAATGACTAGAAGCAGCCTGCACCATGGAAATGGCTCCTAATGCCAGGAATGACTAGAATCAGCCTGCACCATGGAAATGGCTCCTAATGCCAGGGAATGACTAGAATCAGCCCGCTCCATGGAAATGGCTCTTAATGCCAGGAATGACTAGAATTAGCCTGCACAATGGAAATGGCTCCTAATACAGGAATGACTAGAAGCAGCCTGCACCATGGAAATGGCTCCTAATGCCAGGAATGACTAGAATCAGCCTGCACCATGGAAATGGCTTCCAAATGCCAGGAATTGACTAGAAGCAGCCTGCACCATGGAAATGGCTCCTAATGCCAGGAATGACTAGAATCAGCCTGCACAATGGAAATGGCTTCCTAATGCCAGGAAATGACTAGAATCAGCCTGCACAATGGAAATGGCTCCTAATACAGGAATGACTAGAAGCAGCCTGCACCATGGAAATGGCTCCTAATGCCAGGAATGACTAGAATCCGCCCACACGATGGAAATGGCTCCTAATGCCTGGAATGACTAGAAGCAGCCTGCACCATGGAAATGGCTCCTAATTCCAGGAATGACTAGAATCAGCCTGCACCATGGAAATGGCTCCTAATGCCAGGAATGACTAGAATCAGCCTGCACAATGGAAATGGCTTCCTAATGCCAGGAAATGACTAGAATCAGCCCGCACAATGGAAATGGCTTCCTAATGCCAGGAAATGACTAGAATCAGCCCGCTCCATGGAAATGGCTCCTAATGCCAGGAATGACTAGAATCAGCCTGCACCATGGAAATGGCTCCTAATGCCAGGAATGACTAGAAGCAGCCTGCACCATGGAAATGGCTCCTAATGCCAGGAATGACTAGAAGCAGCCTGCACCATGGAAATGGCTCCTAATGCCAGGAATGACTAGAATCAGCCTGCACCATGGAAATGGCTCCTAATGCCAGGAATGACTAGAATTAGCCTGCACAATGGAAATGGCTCCTAATACAGGAATGACTAGAAGCAGCCTGCACCATGGAAATGGCTCCTAATGCCAGGAATGACTAGAATCAGCCCACACGATGGAAATGGCTCCTAATGCCTGGAATGACTAGAAGCAGCCTGCACCATGGAAATGGCTCCTAATGACAGGAATGACTAGAATCAGCCTGCACCATGGGAATGGCTCCTAATGCCTGGAATGACTAGAATCAGCCTGCACAATGGAAATGGCTTCCTAATGCCAGGAAATGACTAGAATCAGCCCGCACAATGGAAATGGCTTCCTAATGCCAGGAAATTACTAGAATCAGCCCGCACCATGGAAATGGCTCCTAATGCCAGGAAATGACTAGAATCAGCCTGCACCATGGAAATGGCTTCCTATTGCCAGCAATGACTAGAATCAGCCCGCACCATGGAAATGGCTCCTAATGCCAGGAAATGACTAGAATCAGCCTGCACCATGGAAATGGCTTCCTATTGTCAGCAATGACTAGAAGCAGTCCACACCATGGAAATGGCTTCCTAATGCCAGGAATGACTAGAATCAGCCTGCACCATGGAAATGGCTCCTAATGCCAGGAATGACTAGAATCAGCCTGCACCATGGAAATGGCTCCTAATGCCAGGAATGACTAGAAGCAGCCTGCACCATGGAAATGGCTCCTAATGCCAGGAATGACTAGAAGCAGCCTGCACCATGGAAATGGCTCCTAATGCCAGGAATGACTAGAATCAGCCTGCACCATGGAAATGGCTCCTAATGCCAGGAATGACTAGAATTAGCCTGCACAATGGAAATGGCTCCTAATACAGGAATGACTAGAAGCAGCCTGCACCATGGAAATGGCTCCTAATGCCAGGAATGACTAGAATCAGCCCACACGATGGAAATGGCTCCTAATGCCTGGAATGACTAGAAGCAGCCTGCACCATGGAAATGGCTCCTAATGACAGGAATGACTAGAATCAGCCTGCACCATGGAAATGGCTCCTAATGCCTGGAATGACTAGAATCAGCCTGCACAATGGAAATGGCTTCCTAATGCCAGGAAATGACTAGAATCAGCCCGCACAATGGAAATGGCTTCCTAATGCCAGGAAATTACTAGAATCAGCCCTCACCATGGAAATGGTTCCTAATGCCAGGAAATTACTAGAATCAGCCTGCACCACGGAAATGGCTTTCTATTGCCAGCAATGACTAGAAGCAGCCTGCACCATGGAAATGGCTTCCTAATGCCAGGAATGACTAGAATCAGCCTGCACCATGGAAATGCCAGGAAATGACTAGAATCAGCCCGCTCCATGGAAATGGCTCCTAATGCCAGGAATGACTAGAATCAGCCCGCACCATGGAATTGCCTCCTAATGCCAGGAATGACTAGAAGCAGCCTGCACCATGGAAATGGCTTCCTATTGCCAGCAATGACTAGAAGCAGTCCACACCATGGAAATGGCTTCCTAATGCCAGGAATGACTAGAATCAGCCTGCACCATGGAAATGGCTTCCTAATGCCAGGAAATGAGTAGAATCAGCCCGCACAATGAAATGGCTTCCTAAGGCCAGGAAATGACTAGAAACAGCCTGCACCATGGAAATGGCTCCTAATTCCAGGAATGACTAGAATCAGCCTGCACCATGGAAATGGCTCCTAATGCCAGGAATGACTAGAATCAGCCTGCACAATGGAAATGGCTTCCTAATGCCAGGAAATGACTAGAATCAGCCCGCACAATGGAAATGGCTTCCTAATGCCAGGAAATGACTAGAATCAGCCCGCTCCATGGAAATGGCTCCTAATGCCAGGAATGACTAGAATCAGCCTGCACCATGGAAATGGCTCCTAATGCCAGGAATGACTAGAAGCAGCCTGCACCATGGAAATGGCTCCTAATGCCAGGAATGACTAGAAGCAGCCTGCACCATGGAAATGGCTCCTAATGCCAGGAATGATTAGAAGCAGCCTGCACCATGGAAATGGCTCCTAATGCCAGGAATGACTAGAATCAGCATGCACAATGGAAATGGCTTCCTAATGCCAGGAAATGACTAGAATCAGCCCGCACAATGGAAATGGATTCCTAATGCCAGGAAATTACTAGAATCAGCCCGCACCATGGAAATGGTTCCTAATGCCAGGAAATGACTAGAATCAGCCTGCACCATGGAAATGGCTTTCTATTGCCAGGAAATGACTAGAATCAGCCCACTCCATGGAAATGGCCCCTAATGCCAGGAATGACTAGAATCAGCACGCACCATGGAATTGGCTCCTAATGCCAGGAATGACTAGAAGCAGCCTGCACCATGGAAATGGCTCCTAATGCCAGGAAATTACTAGAATCAGCCCGCACCATGGAAATGGCTCCTAATGCCAGGAAATGACGAGAATCAGCCTGCACCATGGAAATGGCTTCCTATTGCCAGCAATGACTAGAAGCAGTCCACACCATGGAAATGGCTTCCTAATGCCAGGAATGACTAGAATCAGCCTGCACCATGGAAATGGCTTCCTAATGCCAGGAAATGAGTAGAATCAGCCCGCACAATGGAAATGGCTTCCTAAGGCCAGGAAATGACTAGAAACAGCCTGCACCATGGAAATGGCTCCTAATTCCAGGAATGACTAGAATCAGCCTGCACCATGGAAATGGCTCCTAATGCCAGGAATGACTAGAATCAGCCTGCACAATGGAAATGGCTTCCTAATGCCAGGAAATGACTAGAATCAGCCCGCACAATGGAAATGGCTTCCTAATGCCAGGAAATGACTAGAATCAGCCCGCTCCATGGAAATGGCTCCTAATGCCAGGAATGACTAGAATCAGCCCGCACCATGGAAATGGCTCCTAATGCCAGGAATGACTAGAAGCAGCCTGCACCATGGAAATGGCTCCTAATGCCAGGAATGACTAGAAGCAGCCTGCACCATGGAAATGGCTCCTAATGCCAGGAATGACTAGAATCAGCCTGCACCATGGAAATGGCTCCTAATGCCAGGAAATGACTAGAATCAGCCCGCTCCATGGAAATGGCTCCTAATGCCAGGAATGACTAGAATTAGCCTGCACAATGGAAATGGCTCCTAATACAGGAACGACTAGAAGCAGCCTGCACCATGGAAATGGCTCCTAATGCCAGGAATGACTAGAATCAGCCTGCACCATGGAAATGGCTTCCAAATGCCAGGAATTGACTAGAAGCAGCCTGCACCATGGAAATGGCTCCTAATGCCAGGAATGACTAGAATCAGCCTGCACAATGGAAATGGCTTCCTAATGCCAGGAAATGACTAGAATCAGCCTGCACAATGGAAATGGCTCCTAATACAGGAATGACTAGAATCAGCCTGCACCATGGAAATGGCTCCTAATGCCAGGAATGACTAGAATCAGCCTGCACGATGGAAATGGCTCCTAATGCCTGGAATGACTAGAAGCAGCCTGCACCATGGAAATGGCTCCTAATTCCAGGAATGACTAGAATCAGCCTGCACCATGGAAATGGCTCCTAATGCCAGGAATGACTAGAAGCAGCCTGCACAATGGAAATGGCTTCCTAATGCCAGGAAATGACTAGAAGCAGCCTGCACCATGGAAATGGCTCCTAATGCCAGGAATGACTAGAAGCAGCCTGCACCATGGAAATGGCTCCTAATGCCAGGAATGACTAGAATCAGCCTGCACCATGGAAATGGCTCCTAATGCCAGGAATGACTAGAAGCAGCCTGCACCATGGAAATGGCTCCTAATGCCAGGAATGACTAGAAGCAGCCTGCACCATGGAAATGGCTCCTAATGCCAGGAATGACTAGAATCAGCCTGCACCATGGAAATGGCTCCTAATGCCAGGAATGACTAGAATTAGCCTGCACAATGGAAATGGCTCCTAATACAGGAATGACTAGAAGCAGCCTGCACCATGGAAATGGCTCCTAATGCCAGGAATGACTAGAATCAGCCCACACGATGGAAATGGCTCCTAATGCCTGGAATGACTAGAAGCAGCCTGCACCATGGAAATGGCTCCTAATGACAGGAATGACTAGAATCAGCCTGCACCATGGAAATGGCTCCTAATGCCTGGAATGACTAGAATCAGCCTGCACAATGGAAATGGCTTCCTAATGCCAGGAAATGACTAGAATCAGCCCGCACAATGGAAATGGCTTCCTAATGCCAGGAAATTACTAGAATCAGCCCGCACCATGGAAATGGCTCCTAATGCCAGGAAATGACTAGAATCAGTCTGCACCATGGAAATGGCTTCCTATTGCCAGCAATGACTAGAATCAGCCCGCACCATGGAAATGGCTCCTAATGCCAGGAAATGACTAGAATCAGCCTGCACCATGGAAATGGCTTCCTATTGTCAGCAATGACTAGAAGCAGTCCACACCATGGAAATGGCTTCCTAATGCCAGGAATGACTAGAATCAGCCTGCACCATGGAAATGGCTCCTAATGCCAGGAATGACTAGAATCAGCCTGCACCATGGAAATGGCTCCTAATGCCAGGAATGACTAGAAGCAGCCTGCACCATGGAAATGGCTCCTAATGCCAGGAATGACTAGAAGCAGCCTGCACCATGGAAATGGCTCCTAATGCCAGGAATGACTAGATTCAGCCTGCACCATGGAAATGGCTCCTAATGCCAGGAATGACTAGAATTAGCCTGCACAATGGAAATGGCTCCTAATACAGGAATGACTAGAAGCAGCCTGCACCATGGAAATGGCTCCTAATGCCAGGAATGACTAGAATCAGCCCACACGATGGAAATGGCTCCTAATGCCTGGAATGACTAGAAGCAGCCTGCACCATGGAAATGGCTCCTAATGACAGGAATGACTAGAATCAGCCTGCACCATGGAAATGGCTCCTAATGCCTGGAATGACTAGAATCAGCCTGCACAATGGAAATGGCTTCCTAATGCCAGAAAATGACTAGAATCAGCCCGCACAATGGAAATGGCTTCCTAATGCCAGGAAATTACTAGAATCAGCCCGCACCATGGAAATGGTTCCTAATGCCAGGAAATTACTAGAATCAGCCTGCACCACGGAAATGTCTTTCTATTGCCAGCAATGACTAGAAGCAGCCTGCACCATGGAAATGGCTTCCTAATGCCAGGAATGACTAGAATCAGCCTGCACCATGGAAATGCCAGGAAATGACTAGAATCAGCCCGCTCCATGGAAATGGCTTCCTAATGCCAGGAAATGACTAGAATCAGCCCGCACAATGGAAATGGCTTCCTAATGCCAGGAAATTACTAGAATCAGCCCGCACCATGGAAATGGTTCCTAATGCCAGGAAATTACTAGAATCAGCCTGCACCACGGAAATGGCTTTCTATTGCCAGCAATGACTAGAAGCAGCCTGCACCATGGAAATGGCTTCCTAATGCCAGGAATGACTAGAATCAGCCTGCACCATGAAAATGCCAGGAAATGACTAGAATCAGCCTGCACAATGGAAATGGCTTCCTAATGCCAGGAAATGACTAGAATCAGCCCGCACAATGGAAATGGCTTCCTAATGCCAGGAAATGACTAGAATCAGCCCGCTCCATGGAAATGGCTCCTAATGCCAGGAATGACTAGAAGCAGCCTGCACCATGGAAATGGCTCCTAATGCCAGGAATGACTAGAAGCAGCCTGCACCATGGAAATGGCTCCTAATGCCAGGAATGACTAGAATCAGCCTGCACCATGGAAATGGCTCCTAATGCCAGAAAATGACCAGAATCAGCCCGCTCCATGGAAATGGCTCCTAATGCCAGGAATGACAAGAATTAGCCTGCACAATGGAAATGGCTCCTAATACAGGAACGACTAGAAGCAGCCTGCACCATGGAAATGGCTCCTAATGCCAGGAATGACTAGAATCAGCCTGCACCATGGAAATGGCTTCCAAATGCCAGGAATTGACTAGAAGCAGCCTGCACCATGGAAATGGCTCCTAATGCCAGGAATGACTAGAATCAGCCTGCACAATGGAAATGGCTTCCTAATGCCAGGAAATGACTAGAATCAGCCTGCACAATGGAAATGGCTCCTAATACAGGAATGACTAGAATCAGCCTGCACCATGGAAATGGCTCCTAATGCCAGGAATGACTAGAATCAGCCTGCACGATGGAAATGGCTCCTAATGCCTGGAATGACTAGAAGCAGCCTGCACCATGGAAATGGCTCCTAATTCCAGGAATGACTAGAATCAGCCTGCACCATGGAAATGGCTCCTAATGCCAGGAATGACTAGAATCAGCCTGCACAATGGAAATGGCTTCCTAATGCCAGGAAATGACTAGAAGCAGCCTGCACCATGGAAATGGCTCCTAATGCCAGGAATGACTAGAAGCAGCCTGCACCATGGAAATGGCTCCTAATGCCAGGAATGACTAGAATCAGCCTGCACCATGGAAATGGCTCCTAATGCCAGGAATGACTAGAAGCAGCCTGCACCATGGAAATGGCTCCTAATGCCAGGAATGACTAGAATCAGCCCACACGATGGAAATGGCTCCTAATGCCTGGAATGACTAGAAGCAGCCTGCACCATGGAAATGGCTCCTAATGACAGGAATGACTATAATCAGCCTGCACCATGGAAATGGCTCCTAATGCCTGGAATGACTAGAATCAGCCTGCACAATGGAAATGGCTTCCTAATGCCAGGAAATGACTAGAATCAGCCCGCACAATGGAAATGGCTTCCTAATGCCAGGAAATTACTAGAATCAGCCCGCACCATGGAAATGGCTCCTAATGCCAGGAAATGACTAGAATCAGCCTGCACCATGGAAATGGCTTCCTATTGCCAGCAATGACTAGAATCAGCCCGCACCATGGAAATGGCTCCTAATGCCAGGAAATGACTAGAATCAGCCTGCACCATGGAAATGGCTTCCTATTGTCAGCAATGACTAGAAGCAGTCCACACCATGGAAATGGCTTCCTAATGCCAGGAATGACTAGAATCAGCCTGCACCATGGAAATGGCTCCTAATGCCAGGAATGACTAGAATCAGCCTGCACCATGGAAATGGCTCCTAATGCCAGGAATGACTAGAAGCAGCCTGCACCATGGAAATGGCTCCTAATGCCAGGAATGACTAGAAGCAGCCTGCACCATGGAAATGGCTCCTAATGCCAGGAATGACTAGAATCAGCCTGCACCATGGAAATGGCTCCTAATGCCAGGAATGACTAGAATTAGCCTGCACAATGGAAATGGCTCCTAATACAGGAATGACTAGAAGCAGCCTGCACCATGGAAATGGCTCCTAATGCCAGGAATGACTAGAATCAGCCCACACGATGGAAATGGCTCCTAATGCCTGGAATGACTAGAAGCAGCCTGCACCATGGAAATGGCTCCTAATGACAGGAATGACTAGAATCAGCCTGCACCATGGAAATGGCTCCTAATGCCTGGAATGACTAGAATCAGCCTGCACAATGGAAATGGCTTCCTAATGCCAGGAAATGACTAGAATCAGCCCGCACAATGGAAATGGCTTCCTAATGCCAGGAAATTACTAGAATCAGCCCGCACCATGGAAATGGCTCCTAATGCCAGGAAATGACTAGAATCAGCCTGCACCATGGAAATGGCTTCCTATTGCCAGCAATGACTAGAATCAGCCCGCACCATGGAAATGGCTCCTAATGCCAGGAAATGACTAGAATCAGCCTGCACCATGGAAATGGCTTCCTATTGTCAGCAATGACTAGAAGCAGTCCACACCATGGAAATGGCTTCCTAATGCCAGGAATGACTAGAATCAGCCTGCACCATGGAAATGGCTCCTAATGCCAGGAATGACTAGAATCAGCCTGCACCATGGAAATGGCTCCTAATGCCAGGAATGACTAGAAGCAGCCTGCACCATGGAAATGGCTCCTAATGCCAGGAATGACTAGAAGCAGCCTGCACCATGGAAATGGCTCCTAATGCCAGGAATGACTAGAATCAGCCTGCACCATGGAAATGGCTCCTAATGCCAGGAATGACTAGAATTAGCCTGCACAATGGAAATGGCTCCTAATACAGGAATGACTAGAAGCAGCCTGCACCATGGAAATGGCTCCTAATGCCAGGAATGACTAGAATCAGCCCACACGATGGAAATGGCTCCTAATGCCTGGAATGACTAGAAGCAGCCTGCACCATGGAAATGGCTCCTAATGACAGGAATGACTAGAATCAGCCTGCACCATGGAAATGGCTCCTAATGCCTGGAATGACTAGAATCAGCCTGCACAATGGAAATGGCTTCCTAATGCCAGAAAATGACTAGAATCAGCCCGCACAATGGAAATGGCTTCCTAATGCCAGGAAATTACTAGAATCAGCCCGCACCATGGAAATGGTTCCTAATGCCAGGAAATTACTAGAATCAGCCTGCACCACGGAAATGGCTTTCTATTGCCAGCAATGACTAGAAGCAGCCTGCACCATGGAAATGGCTTCCTAATGCCAGGAATGACTAGAATCAGCCTGCACCATGGAAATGCCAGGAAATGACTAGAATCAGCCCGCTCCATGGAAATGGCTTCTAATGCCAGGAATGACTAGAATCAGCCCGCACCATGGAATTGGCTCCTAATGCCAGGAATGACTAGAAGCAGCCTGCACCATGGAAATGGCTCCTAATGCCAGGAAATGACTAGAATCAGCCCGCACAATGGAAATAGCTTCCTAATGCCAGGAAATTACTAGAATCAGCCCGCACCATGGAAATGGCTCCTAATGCCAGGAAATGACTAGAATCAGCCTGCACCATGGAAATGGCTTCCTATTGCCAGCAATGACTAGAAGCAGTCCACACCATGGAAATGGCTTCCTAATGCCAGGAATGACTAGAATCAGCCTGCACCATGGAAATGGCTTCCTAATGCCAGGAAATGAGTAGAATCAGCCCGCACAATGGAAATGGCTTCCTAAGGCCAGGAAATGACTAGAAACAGCCTGCACCATGGAAATGGCTCCTAATTCCAGGAATGACTGAAATCAGCCTGCACCATGGAAATGGCTCCTAATGCCAGGAATGACTAGAATCAGCCTGCACAATGGAAATGGCTTCCTAATGCCAGGAAATGACTAGAATCAGCCCGCACAATGGAAATGGCTTCCTAATGCCAGGAAATGACTAGAATCAGCCCGCTCCATGGAAATGGCTCCTAATGCCAGGAATGACTAGAATCAGCCTGCACCATGGAAATGGCTCCTAATGCCAGGAATGACTAGAAGCAGCCTGCACCATGGAAATGGCTCCTAATGCCAGGAATGATTAGAAGCAGCCTGCACCATGGAAATGGCTCCTAATGCCAGGAATGACTAGAATCAGCATGCACAATGGAAATGGCTTCCTAATGCCAGGAAATGACTAGAATCAGCCCGCACAATGGAAATGGCTTCCTAATGCCAGGAAATTACTAGAATCAGCCCGCACCATGGAAATGGTTCCTAATGCCAGGAAATGACTAGAATCAGCCTGCACCATGGAAATGGCTTTCTATTGCCAGGAAATGACTAGAATCAGCCCACTCCATGGAAATGGCCCCTAATGCCAGGAATGACTAGAATCAGCACGCACCATGGAATTGGCTCCTAATGCCAGGAATGACTAGAAGCAGCCTGCACCATGGAAATGGCTTCCTATTGCCAGCAATGACTAGAAGCAGTCCACACCATGGAAATGGCTTCCTAATGCCAGGAATGACTAGAATCAGCCTGCACCATGGAAATGGCTTCCTAATGCCAGGAAATGAGTAGAATCAGCCCGCACAATGGAAATGGCTTCCTAAGGCCAGGAAATGACTAGAAACAGCCTGCACCATGGAAATGGCTCCTAATTCCAGGAATGACTAGAATCAGCCTGCACCATGGAAATGGCTCCTAATGCCAGGAATGACTAGAATCAGCCTGCACAATGGAAATGGCTTCCTAATGCCAGGAAATGACTAGAATCAGCCCGCACAATGGAAATGGCTTCCTAATGCCAGGAAATGACTAGAATCAGCCCGCTCCATGGAAATGGCTCCTAATGCCAGGAATGACTAGAATCAGCCTGCACCATGGAAATGGCTCCTAATGCCAGGAATGACTAGAAGCAGCCTGCACCATGGAAATGGCTCCTAATGCCAGGAATGACTAGAAGCAGCCTGCACCATGGAAATGGCTCCTAATGCCAGGAATGACTAGAATCAGCCTGCACCATGGAAATGGCTCCTAATGCCAGGAAATGACTAGAATCAGCCCGCTCCATGGAAATGGCTCCTAATGCCAGGAATGACTAGAATTAGCCTGCACAATGGAAATGGCTCCTAATACAGGAACGACTAGAAGCAGCCTGCACCATGGAAATGGCTCCTAATGCCAAGAATGACTAGAATCCGCCCACACGATGGAAATGGCTCCTAATGCCTGGAATGACTAGAAGCAGCCTGCACCATGGAAATGGTTCCTAATTCCAGGAATGACTAGAATCAGCCAGCACCATGGAAATGGCTCCTAATGCCAGGAATGACTAGAATCAGCCTGCACAATGGAAATGGCTTCCTAATGCCAGGAAATGACTAGAATCAGCCCTGCACAATGGAAATGGCTTCCTAATGCCAGGAAATGACTAGAATCAGCCCGCTCCATGGAAATGGCTCCTAATGCCAGGAATGACTAGAATCAGCCTGCACCATGGAAATGGCTCCTAATGCCAGGAATGACTAGAAGCAGCCTGCACCATGGAAATGGCTCCTAATGCCAGGAATGACTAGAAGCAGCCTGCACCATGGAAATGGCTCCTAATGCCAGGATTGACTAGAATCAGCCTGCACCATGGAAATGGCTCCTAATGCCAGGAATGACTAGAATTAGCCTGCACAATGGAAATGGCTCCTAATACAGGAATGACTAGAAGCAGCCTGCACCATGGAAATGGCTCCTAATGCCAGGAATGACTAGAATCAGCCTGCACCATGGAAATAGCTTCCTAATGCCAGGAAATTACTAGAATCAGCCCGCACCATGGAAATGGCTCCTAATGCCAGGAAATGACTAGAATCAGCCTGCACCATGGAAATGGCTTCCTATTGCCAGCAATGACTAGAAGCAGTCCACACCATGGAAATGGCTTCCTAATGCCAGGAATGACTAGAATCAGCCTGCACCATGGAAATGGCTTCCTAATGCCCGGAAATGAGTAGAATCAGCCCGCACAATGGAAATGGCTTCCTAAGGCCAGGAAATGACTAGAAATAGCCTGCACCATGGAAATGGCTCCTAATTCCAGGAATGACTAGAATCAGCCTGCACCATGGAAATGGCTCCTAATGCCAGGAATGACTAGAAGCAGCCTGCACCATGGAAATGGCTCCTAATGCCAGGAATGTCTAGAAGCAGCCTGCACCATGGAAATGGCTCCTAATGCCAGGAATCACTAGAATCAGCCTGCACCATGGAAATGGCTCCTAATGCCAGGAATTACTAGAATTAGCCTGCACAATGGAAATGGCTCCTAATACAGGAATGACTAGAAGCAGCCTGCACCATGGAAATGGCTCCTAATGCCAGGAATGACTAGAATCAGCCCACACGATGGAAATCGCTCCTAATGCCTGGAATGACTAGAAGCAGCCTGCACCATGGAAATGGCTCCTAATGACAGGAATGACTAGAATCAGCCTGCACCATGGAAATGGCTCCTAATGCCTGGAATGACTAGAATCAGCCTGCACAATGGAAATGGCTTCCTATTGCCAGGAAATGACTAGAATCAGCCCGCACAATGGAAATGGCTTCCTAATGCCAGGAAATTACTAGAAACAGCCCGCACCATGGAAATGGCTCCTAATGCCAGGAAATGACTAGACTCAGCCTGCACCATGGAAATGGCTTCCTATTGCCAGCAATGACTAGAATCAGCCCGCACCATGGAAATGGCTCCTAATGCCAGGAAATGACTAGAATCAGCCTGCACCATGGAAATGGCTCCTAATGCCAGGAATGACTAGAATCAGCCTGCACCATGGAAATGGCTCCTAATGCCAGGAATGACTAGAAGCAGCCTGCACCATGGAAATGGCTCCTAATGCCAGGAATGACTAGAAGCAGCCTGCACCATGGAAATGGCTACTAATGCCAGGAATGACTAGAATCAGCCTGCACCATGGAAATGGCTCCTAATGCCAGGAATGACTAGAATTAGCCTGCACAATGGAAATGGCTCCTAATACAGGAATGACTAGAAGCAGCCTGCACCATGGAAATGGCTCCTAATGCCAGGAATGACTAGAATCAGCCCACACGATGGAAATGGCTCCTAATGCCTGGAATGACTAGAAGCAGCCTGCACCATGGAAATGGCTCCTAATGACAGGAATGACTAGAATCAGCCTGCACCATGGAAATGGCTCCTAATGCCTGGAATGACTAGAATCAGCCTGCACAATGGAAATGGCTTCCTAATGCCAGGAAATGACTAGAATCAGCCCGCACAATGGAAATGGCTTCCTAATGCCAGGAAATTACTAGAATCAGCCCACACCATGGAAATGGTTCCTAATGCCAGGAAATTACTAGAATCAGCCTGCACCATGGAAATGGCTTTCTATTGCCTGCAATAACTAGAAGCAGCCTGCACCATGGAAATGGCTTCCTAATGCCAGGAATGACTAGAATCAGCCTGCACCATGGAAATGCCAGGAAATGACTAGAATCAGCCCGCTCCATGGAAATGGCTCCTAATGCCAGGAATGACTAGAATCAGCCCGCACCATGGAATTGGCTCCTAATGCCAGGAATGACTAGAAGCAGCCTGCACCATGGAAATGGCTCCTAATGCCAGGAATGACTAGAATCAGCCTGCACCATGGAAATGGCTCCTAATTCCAGGAAATGACTAGAATCAGCCCGCACAATGGAAATAGCTTCCTAATGCCAGGAAATTACTAGAATCAGCCCGCACCATGGAAATGGCTCCTAATGCCAGGAAATGACTAGAATCAGCCTGCACCATGGAAATGGCTTCCTATTGCCAGCAATGACTAGAAGCAGTCCACACCATGGAAATGGCTTCCTAATGCCAAGAATGACTAGAATCAGCCTGCACCATGGAAATGTCTTCCTAATGCCAGGAAATGAGTAGAATCAGCCCGCACAATGGAAATGGCTTCCTAAGGCCAGGAAATGACTAGAAATAGCCTGCACCATGGAAATGGCTCCTAATTCCAGGAATGACTAGAATCAGCCTGCACCATGGAAATGGCTCCTAATGCCAGGAATGACTAGAATCAGCCTGCACAATGGAAATGGCTTCCTAATGCCAGGAAATGACTAGAATCAGCCCGCACAATGGAAATGGCTTCCTAATGCCAGGAAATGACTAGAATCAGCCCGCTCCATGGAAATGGCTCCTAATGCCAGGAATGACTAGAATCAGCCTGCACCATGGAAATGGCTCCTAATGCCAGGAATGACTAGAAGCAGCCTGCACCATGGAAATGGCTCCTAATGCCAGGAATGACTAGAAGCAGCCTGCACCATGGAAATGGCTCCTAATGCCAGGAATGATTAGAAGCAGCCTGCACCATGGAAATGGCTCCTAATGCCAGGAATGACTAGAATCAGCATGCACAATGGAAATGGCTTCCTAATGCCAGGAAATGACTAGACTCAGCCCGCACAATGGAAATGGCTTCCTAATGCCAGGAAATTACTAGAATCAGCCCGCACCATGGAAATGGTTCCTAATGCCAGGAAATTACTAGAATCAGCCTGCACCATGGAAATGGCTTTCTATTGCCAGGAAATGACTAGAATCAGCCCACTCCATGGAAATGGCCCCTAATGCCAGGAATGACTAGAATCAGCACGCACCATGGAATTGGCTCCTAATGCCAGGAATGACTAGAAGCAGCCTGCACCATGGAAATGGCTTCCTAATGCCAGGAATGACTAGAATCAGCCTGCACCATGGAAATGCCAGGAAATGACTAGAATCAGCCCGCTCCATGGAAATGGCTCCTAATGCCAGGAATGACTAGAATCAGCCCGCACCATGGAATTGGCTCCTAATGCCAGGAATGACTAGAAGCAGCCTGCACCATGGAAATGGCTCCTAATGCCAGGAATGACTAGAATCAGCCTGCACCATGGAAATGGCTCCTAATTCCAGGAAATTACTAGAATCAGCCCGCACAATGGAAATAGCTTCCTAATGCCAGGAAATTACTAGAATCAGCCCGCACCATGGAAATGGCTCCTAATGCCAGGAAATGACTAGAATCAGCCTGCACCATGGAAATGGCTTCCTATTGCCAGCAATGACTAGAAGCAGTCCACACCATGGAAATGGCTTCCTAATGCCAGGAATGACTAGAATCAGCCTGCACCATGGAAATGGCTTCCTAATGCCAGGAAATGAGTAGAATCAGCCCGCACAATGGAAATGGCTTCCTAAGGCCAGGAAATGACTAGAAACAGCCTGCACCATGGAAATGGCTCCTAATTCCAGGAATGACTAGAATCAGCCTGCACCATGGAAATGGCTCCTAATGCCAGGAATGACTAGAATCAGCCTGCACAATGGAAATGGCCTCCTAATGCCAGGAAATGACTAGAATCAGCCCGCACAATGGAAATGGCTTCCTAATGCCAGGAAATGACTAGAATCAGCCCGCTCCATGGAAATGGCTCCTAATGCCAGGAATGACTAGAATCAGCCTGCACCATGGAAATGGCTCCTAATGCCAGGAATGACTAGAAGCAGCCTGCACCATGGAAATGGCTCCTAATGCCAGGAATGACTAGAAGCAGCCTGCACCATGGAAATGGCTCCTAATGCCAGGAATTACTAGAATTAGCCTGCACAATGGAAATGGCTCCTAATACAGGAATGACTAGAAGCAGCCTGCACCATGGAAATGGCTCCTAATGCCAGGAATGACTAGAATCAGCCCACACGATGGAAATGGCTCCTAATGCCTGGAATGACTAGAAGCAGCCTGCACCATGGAAATGGCTCCTAATGCCAGGAATGACTAGAAGCAGCCTGCACCATGGAAATGGCTCCTAATGCCAGGAATGACTAGAAGCAGCCTGCACCATGGAAATGGCTACTAATGCCAGGAATGACTAGAATCAGCCTGCACCATGGAAATGGCTCCTAATGCCAGGAATGACTAGAATTAGCCTGCACAATGGAAATGGCTCCTAATACAGGAATGACTAGAAGCAGCCTGCACCATGGAAATGGCTCCTAATGCCAGGAATGACTAGAATCAGCCCACACGATGGAAATGGCTCCTAATGCCTGGAATGACTAGAAGCAGCCTGCACCATGGAAATGGCTCCTAATGACAGGAATGACTAGAATCAGCCTGCACCATGGAAATGGCTCCTAATGCCTGGAATGACTAGAATCAGCCTGCACAATGGAAATGGCTTCCTAATGCCAGGAAATGACTAGAATCAGCCCGCACAATGGAAATGGCTTCCTAATGCCAGGAAATTACTAGAATCAGCCCACACCATGGAAATGGTTCCTAATGCCAGGAAATTACTAGAATCAGCCTGCACCATGGAAATGGCTTTCTATTGCCTGCAATGACTAGAAGCAGCCTGCACCATGGAAATGGCTTCCTAATGCCAGGAATGACTAGAATCAGCCTGCACCATGGAAATGCCAGGAAATGACTAGAATCAGCCCGCTCCATGGAAATGGCTCCTAATGCCAGGAATGACTAGAATCAGCCCGCACCATGGAATTGGCTCCTAATGCCAGGAATGACTAGAAGCAGCCTGCACCATGGAAATGGCTCCTAATGCCAGGAATGACTAGAATCAGCCTGCACCATGGAAATGGCTCCTAATTCCAGGAAATGACTAGAATCAGCCCGCACAATGGAAATAGCTTCCTAATGCCAGGAAATTACTAGAATCAGCCCGCACCATGGAAATGGCTCCTAATGCCAGGAAATGACTAGAATCAGCCTGCACCATGGAAATGGCTTCCTATTGCCAGCAATGACTAGAAGCAGTCCACACCATGGAAATGGCTTCCTAATGCCAGGAATGACTAGAATCAGCCTGCACCATGGAAATGGCTTCCTAATGCCAGGAAATGAGTAGAATCAGCCCGCACAATGGAAATGGCTTCCTAAGGCCAGGAAATGACTAGAAATAGCCTGCACCATGGAAATGGCTCCTAATTCCAGGAATGACTAGAATCAGCCTGCACCATGGAAATGGCTCCTAATGCCAGGAATGACTAGAATCAGCCTGCACAATGGAAATGGCTTCCTAATGCCAGGAAATGACTAGAATCAGCCCGCACAATGGAAATGGCTTCCTAATGCCAGGAAATGACTAGAATCAGCCCGCTCCATGGAAATGGCTCCTAATGCCAGGAATGACTAGAATCAGCCTGCACCATGGAAATGGCTCCTAATGCCAGGAATGACTAGAAGCAGCCTGCACCATGGAAATGGCTCCTAATGCCAGGAATGACTAGAAGCAGCCTGCACCATGGAAATGGCTCCTAATGCCAGGAATGATTAGAAGCAGCCTGCACCATGGAAATGGCTCCTAATGCCAGGAATGACTAGAATCAGCATGCACAATGGAAATGGCTTCCTAATGCCAGGAAATGACTAGACTCAGCCCGCACAATGGAAATGGCTTCCTAATGCCAGGAAATTACTAGAATCAGCCCGCACCATGGAAATGGTTCCTAATGCCAGGAAATTACTAGAATCAGCCCGCACCATGGAAATGGCTCCTAATGCCAGGAAATGACTAGAATCAGCCTGCACCATGGAAATGGCTTCCTAATGCCAGGAAATGACTAGAATCAGCCCGCACAATGGAAATGGCTTCCTAATGCCAGGAAATGACTAGAATCAGCCCGCTCCATGGAAATGGCTCCTAATGCCAGGAATGACTAGAATCAGCCTGCACCATGGAAATGGCTCCTAATGACAGGAATGACTAGAATCAGCCTGCACCATGGAAATGGCTCCTAATGCCTGGAATGACTAGAATCAGCCTGCACAATGGAAATGGCTTCCTATTGCCAGGAAATGACTAGAATCAGCCCGCACAATGGAAATGGCTTCCTAATGCCAGGAAATTACTAGAAACAGCCCGCACCATGGAAATGGCTCCTAATGCCAGGAAATGACTAGACTCAGCCTGCACCATGGAAATGGCTTCCTATTGCCAGCAATGACTAGAATCAGCCCGCACCATGGAAATGGCTCCTAATGCCAGGAAATGACTAGAATCAGCCTGCACCATGGAAATGGCTCTTAATGCCAGGAATGACTAGAATCAGCCTGCACCATGGAAATGGCTCCTAATGCCAGGAATGACTAGAAGCAGCCTGCACCATGGAAATGGCTCCTAATGCCAGGAATGACTAGAAGCAGCCTGCACCATGGAAATGGCTACTAATGCCAGGAATGACTAGAATCAGCCTGCACCATGGAAATGGCTCCTAATGCCAGGAATGACTAGAATTAGCCTGCACAATGGAAATGGCTCCTAATACAGGAATGACTAGAAGCAGCCTGCACCATGGAAATGGCTCCTAATGCCAGGAATGACTAGAATCAGCCCACACGATGGAAATGGCTCCTAATGCCTGGAATGACTAGAAGCAGCCTGCACCATGGAAATGGCTCCTAATGACAGGAATGACTAGAATCAGCCTGCACCATGGAAATGGCTCCTAATGCCTGGAATGACTAGAATCAGCCTGCACAATGGAAATGGCTTCCTAATGCCAGGAAATGACTAGAATCAGCCCGCACAATGGAAATGGCTTCCTAATGCCAGGAAATTACTAGAATCAGCCCACACCATGGAAATGGTTCCTAATGCCAGGAAATTACTAGAATCAGCCTGCACCATGGAAATGGCTTTCTATTGCCTGCAATGACTAGAAGCAGCCTGCACCATGGAAATGGCTTCCTAATGCCAGGAATGACTAGAATCAGCCTGCACCATGGAAATGCCAGGAAATGACTAGAATCAGCCCGCTCCATGGAAATGGCTCCTAATGCCAGGAATGACTAGAATCAGCCCGCACCATGGAATTGGCTCCTAATGCCAGGAATGACTAGAAGCAGCCTGCACCATGGAAATGGCTCCTAATGCCAGGAATGACTAGAATCAGCCTGCACCATGGAAATGGCTCCTAATTCCAGGAAATGACTAGAATCAGCCCGCACAATGGAAATAGCTTCCTAATGCCAGGAAATTACTAGAATCAGCCCGCACCATGGAAATGGCTCCTAATGCCAGGAAATGACTAGAATCAGCCTGCACCATGGAAATGGCTTCCTATTGCCAGCAATGACTAGAAGCAGTCCACACCATGGAAATGGCTTCCTAATGCCAGGAATGACTAGAATCAGCCTGCACCATGGAAATGGCTTCCTAATGCCAGGAAATGAGTAGAATCAGCCCGCACAATGGAAATGGCTTCCTAAGGCCAGGAAATGACTAGAAATAGCCTGCACCATGGAAATGGCTCCTAATTCCAGGAATGACTAGAATCAGCCTGCACCATGGAAATGGCTCCTAATGCCAGGAATGACTAGAATCAGCCTGCACAATGGAAATGGCTTCCTAATGCCAGGAAATGACTAGAATCAGCCCGCACAATGGAAATGGCTTCCTAATGCCAGGAAATGACTAGAATCAGCCCGCTCCATGGAAATGGCTCCTAATGCCAGGAATGACTAGAATCAGCCTGCACCATGGAAATGGCTCCTAATGCCAGGAATGACTAGAAGCAGCCTGCACCATGGAAATGGCTCCTAATGCCAGGAATGACTAGAAGCAGCCTGCACCATGGAAATGGCTCCTAATGCCAGGAATGATTAGAAGCAGCCTGCACCATGGAAATGGCTCCTAATGCCAGGAATGACTAGAATCAGCATGCACAATGGAAATGGCTTCCTAATGCCAGGAAATGACTAGACTCAGCCCGCACAATGGAAATGGCTTCCTAATGCCAGGAAATTACTAGAATCAGCCCGCACCATGGAAATGGTTCCTAATGCCAGGAAATTACTAGAATCAGCCCGCACCATGGAAATGGCTCCTAATGCCAGGAAATGACTAGAATCAGCCTGCACCATGGAAATGGCTTCCTATTGCCAGCAATGACTAGAAGCAGTCCACACCATGGAAATGGCTTCCTAATGCCAGGAATGACTAGAATCAGCCTGCACCATGGAAATGGCTTCCTAATGCCCGGAAATGAGTAGAATCAGCCCGCACAATGGAAATGGCTTCCTAAGGCCAGGAAATGACTAGAAATAGCCTGCACCATGGAAATGGCTCCTAATTCCAGGAATGACTAGAATCAGCCTGCACCATGGAAATGGCTCCTAATGCCAGGAATGACTAGAAGCAGCCTGCACCATGGAAATGGCTCCTAATGCCAGGAATGACTAGAAGCAGCCTGCACCATGGAAATGGCTCCTAATGCCAGGAATGATTAGAAGCAGCCTGCACCATGGAAATGGCTCCTAATGCCAGGAATGACTAGAATCAGCATGCACAATGGAAATGGCTTCCTAATGCCAGGAAATGACTAGACTCAGCCCGCACAATGGAAATGGCTTCCTAATGCCAGGAAATTACTAGAATCAGCCCGCACCATGGAAATGGTTCCTAATGCCAGGAAATTACTAGAATCAGCCTGCACCATGGAAATGGCTTTCTATTGCCAGGAAATGACTAGAATCAGCCCACTCCATGGAAATGGCCCCTAATGCCAGGAATGACTAGAATCAGCACGCACCATGGAATTGGCTCCTAATGCCAGGAATGACTAGAAGCAGCCTGCACCATGGAAATGGCTTCCTAATGCCAGGAATGACTAGAATCAGCCTGCACCATGGAAATGCCAGGAAATGACTAGAATCAGCCCGCTCCATGGAAATGGCTCCTAATGCCAGGAATGACTAGAATCAGCCCGCACCATGGAATTGGCTCCTAATGCCAGGAATGACTAGAAGCAGCCTGCACCATGGAAATGGCTCCTAATGCCAGGAATGACTAGAATCAGCCTGCACCATGGAAATGGCTCCTAATTCCAGGAAATTACTAGAATCAGCCCGCACAATGGAAATAGCTTCCTAATGCCAGGAAATTACTAGAATCAGCCCGCACCATGGAAATGGCTCCTAATGCCAGGAAATGACTAGAATCAGCCTGCACCATGGAAATGGCTTCCTATTGCCAGCAATGACTAGAAGCAGTCCACACCATGGAAATGGCTTCCTAATGCCAGGAATGACTAGAATCAGCCTGCACCATGGAAATGGCTTCCTAATGCCAGGAAATGAGTAGAATCAGCCCGCACAATGGAAATGGCTTCCTAAGGCCAGGAAATGACTAGAAACAGCCTGCACCATGGAAATGGCTCCTAATTCCAGGAATGACTAGAATCAGCCTGCACCATGGAAATGGCTCCTAATGCCAGGAATGACTAGAATCAGCCTGCACAATGGAAATGGCCTCCTAATGCCAGGAAATGACTAGAATCAGCCCGCACAATGGAAATGGCTTCCTAATGCCAGGAAATGACTAGAATCAGCCCGCTCCATGGAAATGGCTCCTAATGCCAGGAATGACTAGAATCAGCCTGCACCATGGAAATGGCTCCTAATGCCAGGAATGACTAGAAGCAGCCTGCACCATGGAAATGGCTCCTAATGCCAGGAATGACTAGAAGCAGCCTGCACCATGGAAATGGCTCCTAATGCCAGGAATTACTAGAATTAGCCTGCACAATGGAAATGGCTCCTAATACAGGAATGACTAGAAGCAGCCTGCACCATGGAAATGGCTCCTAATGCCAGGAATGACTAGAATCAGCCCACACGATGGAAATGGCTCCTAATGCCTGGAATGACTAGAAGCAGCCTGCACCATGGAAATGGCTCCTAATGCCAGGAATGACTAGAAGCAGCCTGCACCATGGAAATGGCTCCTAATGCCAGGAATGACTAGAAGCAGCCTGCACCATGGAAATGGCTACTAATGCCAGGAATGACTAGAATCAGCCTGCACCATGGAAATGGCTCCTAATGCCAGGAATGACTAGAATTAGCCTGCACAATGGAAATGGCTCCTAATACAGGAATGACTAGAAGCAGCCTGCACCATGGAAATGGCTCCTAATGCCAGGAATGACTAGAATCAGCCCACACGATGGAAATGGCTCCTAATGCCTGGAATGACTAGAAGCAGCCTGCACCATGGAAATGGCTCCTAATGACAGGAATGACTAGAATCAGCCTGCACCATGGAAATGGCTCCTAATGCCTGGAATGACTAGAATCAGCCTGCACAATGGAAATGGCTTCCTAATGCCAGGAAATGACTAGAATCAGCCCGCACAATGGAAATGGCTTCCTAATGCCAGGAAATTACTAGAATCAGCCCACACCATGGAAATGGTTCCTAATGCCAGGAAATTACTAGAATCAGCCTGCACCATGGAAATGGCTTTCTATTGCCTGCAATGACTAGAAGCAGCCTGCACCATGGAAATGGCTTCCTAATGCCAGGAATGACTAGAATCAGCCTGCACCATGGAAATGCCAGGAAATGACTAGAATCAGCCCGCTCCATGGAAATGGCTCCTAATGCCAGGAATGACTAGAATCAGCCCGCACCATGGAATTGGCTCCTAATGCCAGGAATGACTAGAAGCAGCCTGCACCATGGAAATGGCTCCTAATGCCAGGAATGACTAGAATCAGCCTGCACCATGGAAATGGCTCCTAATTCCAGGAAATGACTAGAATCAGCCCGCACAATGGAAATAGCTTCCTAATGCCAGGAAATTACTAGAATCAGCCCGCACCATGGAAATGGCTCCTAATGCCAGGAAATGACTAGAATCAGCCTGCACCATGGAAATGGCTTCCTATTGCCAGCAATGACTAGAAGCAGTCCACACCATGGAAATGGCTTCCTAATGCCAGGAATGACTAGAATCAGCCTGCACCATGGAAATGGCTTCCTAATGCCAGGAAATGAGTAGAATCAGCCCGCACAATGGAAATGGCTTCCTAAGGCCAGGAAATGACTAGAAATAGCCTGCACCATGGAAATGGCTCCTAATTCCAGGAATGACTAGAATCAGCCTGCACCATGGAAATGGCTCCTAATGCCAGGAATGACTAGAATCAGCCTGCACAATGGAAATGGCTTCCTAATGCCAGGAAATGACTAGAATCAGCCCGCACAATGGAAATGGCTTCCTAATGCCAGGAAATGACTAGAATCAGCCCGCTCCATGGAAATGGCTCCTAATGCCAGGAATGACTAGAATCAGCCTGCACCATGGAAATGGCTCCTAATGCCAGGAATGACTAGAAGCAGCCTGCACCATGGAAATGGCTCCTAATGCCAGGAATGACTAGAAGCAGCCTGCACCATGGAAATGGCTCCTAATGCCAGGAATGATTAGAAGCAGCCTGCACCATGGAAATGGCTCCTAATGCCAGGAATGACTAGAATCAGCATGCACAATGGAAATGGCTTCCTAATGCCAGGAAATGACTAGACTCAGCCCGCACAATGGAAATGGCTTCCTAATGCCAGGAAATTACTAGAATCAGCCCGCACCATGGAAATGGTTCCTAATGCCAGGAAATTACTAGAATCAGCCCGCACCATGGAAATGGCTCCTAATGCCAGGAAATGACTAGAATCAGCCTGCACCATGGAAATGGCTTCCTATTGCCAGCAATGACTAGAAGCAGTCCACACCATGGAAATGGCTTCCTAATGCCAGGAATGACTAGAATCAGCCTGCACCATGGAAATGGCTTCCTAATGCCCGGAAATGAGTAGAATCAGCCCGCACAATGGAAATGGCTTCCTAAGGCCAGGAAATGACTAGAAATAGCCTGCACCATGGAAATGGCTCCTTATTCCAGGAATGACTAGAATCAGCCTGCACCATGGAAATGGCTCCTAATGCCAGGAATGACTAGAAGCAGCCTGCACCATGGAAATGGCTCCTAATGCCAGGAATGACTAGAAGCAGCCTGCACCATGGAAATGGCTCCTAATGCCAGGAATGACTAGAATCAGCCTGCACCATGGAAATGGCTCCTAATGCCAGGAATTACTAGAATTAGCCTGCACAATGGAAATGGCTCCTAATACAGGAATGACTAGAAGCAGCCTGCACCATGGAAATGGCTCCTAATGCCAGGAATGACTAGAATCAGCCCACACGATGGAAATGGCTCCTAATGCCTGGAATGACTAGAAGCAGCCTGCACCATGGAAATGGCTCCTAATGACAGGAATGACTAGAATCAGCCTGCACCATGGAAATGGCTCCTAATGCCTGGAATGACTAGAATCAGCCTGCACAATGGAAATGGCTTCCTATTGCCAGGAAATGACTAGAATCAGCCCGCACAATGGAAATGGCTTCCTAATGCCAGGAAATTACTAGAAACAGCCCGCACCATGGAAATGGCTCCTAATGCCAGGAAATGACTAGACTCAGCCTGCACCATGGAAATGGCTTCCTATTGCCAGCAATGACTAGAATCAGCCCGCACCATGGAAATGGCTCCTAATGCCAGGAAATGACTAGAATCAGCCTGCACCATGGAAATGGCTCTTAATGCCAGGAATGACTAGAATCAGCCTGCACCATGGAAATGGCTCCTAATGCCAGGAATGACTAGAAGCAGCCTGCACCATGGAAATGGCTCCTAATGCCAGGAATGACTAGAAGCAGCCTGCACCATGGAAATGGCTACTAATGCCAGGAATGACTAGAATCAGCCTGCACCATGGAAATGGCTCCTAATGCCAGGAATGACTAGAATTAGCCTGCACAATGGAAATGGCTCCTAATACAGGAATGACTAGAAGCAGCCTGCACCATGGAAATGGCTCCTAATGCCAGGAATGACTAGAATCAGCCCACACGATGGAAATGGCTCCTAATGCCTGGAATGACTAGAAGCAGCCTGCACCATGGAAATGGCTCCTAATGACAGGAATGACTAGAATCAGCCTGCACCATGGAAATGGCTCCTAATGCCTGGAATGACTAGAATCAGCCTGCACAATGGAAATGGCTTCCTAATGCCAGGAAATGACTAGAATCAGCCCGCACAATGGAAATGGCTTCCTAATGCCAGGAAATTACTAGAATCAGCCCACACCATGGAAATGGTTCCTAATGCCAGGAAATTACTAGAATCAGCCTGCACCATGGAAATGGCTTTCTATTGCCTGCAATGACTAGAAGCAGCCTGCACCATGGAAATGGCTTCCTAATGCCAGGAATGACTAGAATCAGCCTGCACCATGGAAATGCCAGGAAATGACTAGAATCAGCCCGCTCCATGGAAATGGCTCCTAATGCCAGGAATGACTAGAATCAGCCCGCACCATG